>NC_134405.1:61390593-62034968 GCF_038048845.1 Mixophyes fleayi
TAAGGGATGAGTTAGGAGGAGGAAGTGAGAGGGGACCATAGGGAATGAGTTAGGAGGAGGGCTTATATGCTTTTATGAAAAGATGAGTATTTAGATTGCGTTTGAACCCTTGGAGTCTGATTGGGCATTCCAAAGGTGCGGAGCAGCATGGGAGATATCTTGGTAGTGGGATTGATATGAGGTAATCATTGGGGAGGTGAGACGGTGGTCTTTAGCAGAATGGAGAGGGCAGTGGGGAGTGTGGATGGAGATGAGATTGGAGTTTGAATTGGATTCTGAAGTGGTTCAAGGGGACAGGGAGCCATTGTAGTGCCTGTCAGAGAGAGAAGGCAGGTGCAGAGTGATGGAAGAGGAAAACAAGTTGAGCAGCGCTGTTGAGAACGGATTGAAAATGGGAGAACTATTCCATATAAATTTTCCTATTATTCATATAACCTTAACCTACAACTCCTAACCCACCTTCTAGGGCTGTGCTAAGAGACAGGAGACAAATATGGAATGTCCATGTGCTATAACTAAGATCCCATATATGTACTTATTATAATAACTTGTACTTGTACTACTAACTTGTACTTTACCTTTGAACTATTCTATATCACAGCCAATCTATTTTCTCCCTATGACTATTTATATTAACTCATAGGTTTACACCCTAGAATTACTCTTACTAGTCCATCCATTTATTCCCTACAACTACTTTACTAAATTGTAGATTTACTCCCTATATAGCTACTCATACTAAAAAAATGCATCCATTCCCATCATTTAGTCATAATTGTACTAACCTATAGATTTACCCCAAAGACGTACTAATACTAACCTTTACATTACTTACCTACAACTACTTGTACTAAACCATAGATCTAACCCCTAGAAATAGTTTTAGACTACCTTACAGATTTAATGCCTCCCTATAATTCTTAAGTATCTTAATATGCTCCATATACCAGCCAAGGCCCATAATAACCAATTAATTTACTAACTATACCTGCCCCACTTGTATTAACCCATTCATTTTCACTATACCTGCCACTTCTCTTAGTAACCCAAATAGTTAATCCTTTTAAGTGCTTATATTCAGATCCAGATCAGTACAAATGCCTAGGGTGCAGAGTGGTAGCAGGTTGCCTCTTAAGTCCCCTCTGAAAGTTGAATATATTTTTTAACTTTCTTTTTTATTTTATATATACTTAAGCTGGGATGAAGCAACATGTATGTTGGGACATACATGCCTGGCAGCATTAAATAAAAGGTGAGTGTTGGGCCATTAGCTTTGAGGTGTGCGTCTCCGAAACAGTTGAAATCTGGAGCTAGGTATATATATATATATATATATATATATATATATACACAGACGAAATATTGCTCAAACAGCTATATATTTATATAACTGCTACCGTCTAATGGTGCTCTCTATAACTACAGCCTATAGATTTACTCTCTATGTGCTTGGCTAGCAGGGCGCCTTTTCAGAAACGAATTGTGTTGTCCACACTGAACGTGACATGAGTATACCACTGGTATAATACCACTGGCTTACAATCTATTGATCTCTGTGCCGTGCTGTGTATGCTGTATAATTGGATGGCAAGTGATGCATAAGTGACCACAACAAAATGGTTTCCTACATTGCTTTTGTTCACATTTTTTTCACAAACCAGCAATATAACTCAACGTCCGTCGTTTCTTTAAAGGCGCTTGCCTGGATGAGCCCTAAATCTCGATATACTCGCCATAAATTTACTCACTTGGGGGGGAATTCAATTAGCTGCGAGATGGTACAACGCCTCAATATTCTTTCTCAAATTCCTGCTCATTTTGCCTTGCGGCCCATAGAGATTTGATGAGAAGAGGAGAGCAGATTTTGTACCGTATTGTCCGGCATTTTGTGCAGCCAGGCATGGAGGAGATGTCTGGCGCACCTTCCAGCTAATTGAATTCCTCCCAATAAATACTTGTACTAACCCATATATTTACTCCACGTATATGTGGAGTTTGAATGTTACCCCCGTGTCTGCGTGAGTTTCTTCCAGGTGCTCCAGTTTCCTTCCAGATTCCACAGACATACTGGTAAGATAATTGGCTTCTGATTAAGTTATCCCTAGTGTGTATGTGTGTACATGTGGTATGGAATATAGATTGTAAGCTCCACATGACTGAAGTGAATGATTAAATATTCTCTGTAAATCGCTTTGCAATATGCGCTCCATGGTACTACTTCAGCCAACCCATAAACTCACTTCTTCATCAACATCGTCACCATCACCATTTATTTATATAGAGGTAGCAAATTCCAGAGCGCTTTACAATTGCGAACAAACACAGTAATAAAACAATACTGGGTAATACATACAGAGGGGTGAGAAGACCCGGCTCACAAGCTTACAGTCTATGGGATTCTTATAACTATTCTTAGTTTACCGTACCCCATAGATTTAGTCCACATAGCCAGGTGGACTGGATGTAACTACCCGTACTAAATCTCTACACGTCTCCTCGGTTTTCTACATTTAAATTCTCCCTCTCTGTTCTAACTGCTGCTTCCGTATATCATTCTGTGAGGTGTTACCTGGTGACATTAGGCAATAATAACATGCACCCTCCTTGCTAAAACTTTTTAGAAATGCATAACTTAAGTTTCTATTACTATATAACTTTCCTCTCCTGACAATAACTTGCGGCCATGGAGTGGCAGTGCATGTCAATTTGTGTCTGTGGCTGCTATGCTGTGGCTGAGAGTGACAGATGTAAATGAATTGTGCCTTGGGGGAAAACGGTAGTGAGGAAGGTGTGGGAGGTAGGAAAAGATTGGGGATGATGGGGGCAGTGAGACAGACTGCTAACAGGCAGAGTGCATGTGAGTGTGTAAAGGAGACAAGAGAGGCAGGACATCACCAAATGTGAGAGGAAAAGGAGCAGTGTGACATAAGGAGGAGAGAGGGAGGAGTGGAGGAGGGACTGCAGTCTTCTCATTGGATCTCCTGGATTCTTTCCCTGGCTAACACTGTCTGCTCGCTGCTCTCCAATATCAAACTGTGCACATACAGCCGGCAGCTTCCAGTCATCTATCAGCCTTGTGTACTGCACTACCTCCCTGTCAGCACTATAAACTGCTACAGGGTGCAGAAGCTGATTATTTTATATATAAAAAAAAAAAGCAACACACTATGGTTGGAACTCTTTGAAGGAAACCAAAAAAATCCACTTAAATCTTCCAGATTTTTATTTAGTTAGGCAGCAAAGGAGTGTGTGATACCTGGGGAACAATGTCACCACGGGGTGGCATTTGGCCCCTGCTGCTGCTTTGGGTCACACCTGGGCTCCTCTCAAGAGAGCCTCAGCCCAGTGAGTATGACTACGTAGGCTTCCAGCCGGAGATGGTACGAAATTACCAAAGTGGAAGGTTTTATTCCCGGACGCCGCAGTGCGTGGACATTCCCCAGGATCTAGCACTGTGCCATGGTGTAGGATACAACAAGATGGTACTTCCCAATCTTCTGGACCATGAGACGATGGTGGAGGTGAAGTACCAGGCTAGCAGTTGGGTTCCCCTGCTGAGCAAGAATTGCCACCCAGGCACACAAGTGTTCCTGTGCTCTCTGTTTGCCCCAGTGTGTCTGGAACAGCCCCTGTACCCATGCCGGTGGTTGTGCGAGGAAGTCAGAGACGCTTGTGAGCCGGTCATGCAGTACTTTGGTTTTCCTTGGCCAGATATGCTTCGCTGCGAGCAGTACCCACGGGAGGACGTCTGCATTGCCTCACCGAATGCTACCCAGGCCCCACGTCCGCGGAGTAAGTATCATGGCAATGCCACCTCTTGTAGTGATAACTAGTTTGTATTACTTTGTATTACTTTCACTTAATCGCCCTTTTGTACAAAATTATACTGTGATTGTTTTTTGTAACTCCATGTAGTTCTGTCTACTTTGACCCCATATACAATGATGCTGTGCATCACTTTCTGTGCTGCACTAAAGCCTCTGTGCTTTGACATTCTCTGATTTTGCCCTTTGTTTCGTATATAGAATTGTTAACAAAAGCTATAGAGAGCTCCCTCACTATACCACCCCCTAATTCCACCCTCACTTACCACCAAGTATGTTCTCAGCAGAAAGTTGGAATAAAATGTATTCATTGCCATATATGTTACACTCTATGTAGCACTCCCTGTACTATAACACCAGCTATGGGTTGTGATCTAAGCAGCTATTATAAGGACGGAGCACTGAAATATAAAATATAAATAGACGCTTTATGCTTTATTCTATAATTTCCTGTTGCCAACTACAGTAGGTAACTCAGGCTGCTGTGAAAGCCTTAAATTTAGAACAAACCTGCTACAGATCTATTGTTCCTGATGACGTTATTTAATACATAGGGACCAAAAAACTTCCCTTTGTTATAATAGAAAAAATATAGGCAGCGCTGATAGAGCTGTCACTTTGCACCCTTCTCATTAATAGGGTAAAATAGTGTTGGCTGTGATCCATGTTTGCCAATTCTGTCTCTGGACTGGTTCTGTTAGTCTGGCTCTAGGCAGATGCCGGAACCTCTGCTCCAGAACAGCTCCACACTACTACTTCAGCTAATCTTCACAAGCTCCAGCATGGTAGCTGTTAATCAATGGGATTATTTCAGGGTCGGTGTCAGCATTTTAAGTAAATGTAGCATATTTGATGGCATAACCTAACCATTGTTAATTGGTTGTAGATATGAATCTATGTTTACATTTCATGCATACATTTTAAGCTGACAGAGGTGCAGTGGTAGAAGCTGAGCTCAAAGCTCCAGAACCATGGTCCATTCTGGTTACGGCTCTTCTGTGCCAGCCAAAAGTCTAGTTTAAAAAAAACTGATCAACTTTCAGTTCTTTAAGCCAGAGGCAAGTCATCCCTACTGCAAACTGTCCAATGTAGTTTAGCATAATAGACCTCATTCAATAATCATGCATTAAATAAGTAAAGAGAGAAGGTTGTATTTAGTTGGTTTTAGTATAACTAACATTAGTCACTTTACTGTGAGTTTTAAATCATTTTGTATCATCTTTGTGCTGACACCACTTGTAAATTGCATTTGCACACTTTGTTGTGTCTGCCTTTATGCTCTGGGACTCTTACAGCGAGAAATGCTGAATATCTATGGAGAGCGGATTGTTCCTGAGGGCAAAGAGACAGTCTATTCATTCTGTTAGCCACTCCGTGAGTGTGTTCATATTGGACACATGTAAGGACATCCTACTGGCCAAACCTTGGACATATTTTTACTGACAACAGTTATACACATTTACTGACTACTGGAACGTTTACTGACATATTGCTATGTTAAATCAAAAAGTGTGCACAACTGAGAGAGGTAATAGAGGAAAGAGGCATCAGAACAATTGACTTAAATTTGCTGAAGGGGTGGGAAAGCTGTGTGAGTGCCAATCTGCAGTAACTTGCAGCAAAATTTACTTTTATTCTGTAACTTGCACTAGTTAATTAAAGTGAATGGCTCCAATTGTCTCCATTCCTTATTTCTCCTGCTGTGATTCCCTCCCTGGACTGAGACTCTCATCTCATCAGACTCACTTATACCGCTTTCATACTGACGCACAGGCAATATCCTGGGTATATGAACCCAGGAAATTACAGGAGGGCAGAGGCTCCCCCGGAGTCAAATTCCCGGGTAGACCGCAGTCTTACTGAACACAAGTCTGCCCGGGGTCTCCATGGCAACATCACAAGAGGAGCTCTGATTGGCTCCTCTTCATATTTTTTTATTTTTTATTTATTTTTACTTTAAGGTTGTGTCTGGTGAGACCCGGGTTGAAAAACCCAGGTCGCAACATTCCTAGTGCAGGCTACCCGGGGCAGACCCTGGAATTATCCCACCAAAAGACCCGGGTCTAATTCCCAGGTCCGATGACTCGTGAATTAGACCTGGGACCATTCATGCTGCACCTCGACCCGGGTCATCTGGGCTTGCCCCAGCAAAACCCCAGGTTTTTGGTGCAGTATGAATAGGGTATTATTAGCAGTGCATTAATTTGCACTGTACTAAAGCCACCAATCAGCAATTAGGCTTTTTCTGCCTAGTGCAAGTTAGACAATGAAAGAAAGTGTCTGATTGGTTATTATACTTTAGTGTAAATTTTGCACCCAAATGCAAAAATCGTTAATGAGTCCTTATGAATTGTACTCAATATTTAGCTAATCTGACTTGTGACACTACAAGTACTCATGTGCATGCTGACACTTATAGTGCCACAAGTCTGTACTTTTAATGGTGTCCCCATCAGGAAATTTAAATTATGGCCATATCATAAAAATATAAATATTGCCCCTCTGCTGATGAAATAGTAAGCCACTGTAATAAAAAAACCCACTTACCTTTAATCCATAATTAAATTTGGTCCACAAATTTATTCTTAAAATTGTCCCCTATTAAAAAATTCATAATCATTTTTGCCCCTCTAGAACAAAAAAAATGGGCTATTTAAACTCCCATTGTGCCTCCTGTTATATTAGCATTGCCCAGCAGTGTAAGAATGATGTATTTGCTAATCTCGCCTATAGAAGCAGAGTGTTTGTTTTAGCTGCCGATTTTGAATTCAAACTCAGGTGAGTTTGCAAAATTTGCAGCTTCATACTTTTGGAGATTTGTATAGCTAGAGTGGCAAAAAATCGGGACCGCAATTTCTATTTTGAAAATGACAATCTCAGGCGATTTTACATCAAATTGCTGGTTAATAAATCGGCTATTTTAAACTCGCCCGAGAAAATCGCTGAAAATTCAAAATCGCAGCTTGATACATTTATCCCCTAGAGTTGGGTATCTCCTCCATCCTTGATGTAAGGTTTGTTTACCTTAGCCAAGTCTCCTGTCTTGTCCAAGACTGTATTCTTCTACATTTCTGTTACTTAGTTCTTTAATTTTTTTTACTCTCTTGCCTGGATTTTGTTATGTATTGCCTGGATAATGAACTAACATTGTCCTCTTTAAGTTGATCACTGACGTGACAAGTTTGTCGATCAAACAAACTGGCCTGGAGGATTAATTGTAAATCAGCACGGAATATGCGCTATATAAATAAGTGATGATGACGATCCATGTGTTAAGGGTTCCACCTACAATTGACATCCATCCTAGTTTCGGTAATTCCCGAGTGAAAATGTGGTGGCCACTATTATCTCTGTGAACATCAATAACTACTGCTAGAGCCCCATGGAACTGGTGGCATGC
Organism: Mixophyes fleayi; assembly: GCF_038048845.1. NCBI lineage: Eukaryota > Metazoa > Chordata > Amphibia > Anura > Limnodynastidae > Mixophyes > Mixophyes fleayi. The sequence continues at coordinate 61,397,818 of NC_134405.1, forward strand.
CGGACTGTCAGATCTGTCCAATTTAGTCTCCTACGTGTATATGACTAGACTGAACACAGGTCTGTCCAGTTTATTCTCCTACGTGTATATGACCAGACTGAACACAGATCTGTCCAGTTTAGTCTCCTACGTGTATATGACTAGACTGAACACAGATCTGTCCAATTTAGTCTCCTACGTGTATATGACTAGACTGAACACAGATCTGTCCAATTTAGTCTCCTACGTGTATATGACCAGACTGAACACAGATCTGTCCAATTAAGTCTCTTACGTGTATATGACTAGACTGAACACAGATCTGTCCAATTAAGTCTCTTACGTATATATGACTAGACTGAACACAGATCTGTCCAATTTAGTCTCCTACGTGTATATGACAAGACTGAACACAGATATGTCCAATTTAGTCTCCTACGTGTATATGACTAGACTGAACACAAATCTGGCCATTTGGCGATCTTGATGAATGGCCACCCTCCTTTGACCCTCTGTCTTGTATGACTACTATATGTTCTTTACTTGACTTGTCAGTAATGCTGTACAAGATAAAAAAAAAGTATATTTAAGTGTTTAGGCATTACATAGATGTACTTCTACAAAGCGACACAAAAAGTCTAGAATATTACATAAGAAGGGAATGACTGAAGGCAGATTGTAAGCCTTTGAGCACATTCTGTTCAGAGCACATCCATGATTTATATAGAGCCTGTACACACAAGTATTTTGTCTTCTCTTTTTCTGATTTCTTTTCTACTTATTTCTTCCTTTTCTTCTGCAATGATTCATCGTTTTGATTGTTGTTTTTCTGTTTTGTATTTTATCAGGTTCAAACAAAGGCTACACACATTCATTTTTCTGGGGGGTCAAAATTACAGTGCAAACACTGCCGTTATTATCGGATGCTAAAAAAACATATTTTCAATAAAGAAATACTTATTCACAGAAAAAAACGCAGCATAGTAGAGGGTTTATTTCTGGGGTGTGAAGGAGCATAGGAAGTACAGAAAGTGTAGTGGTGGAAATGAAGGCTGGAAAAGACATAGAAGTGATATACTAAATGGGATTACACAACTCTATAAGGTAGAAAAGGACCAAGGGTCTGTCCTCAGTTCTTCCCTATCACTGTGCAAACACCTCTTATCTCCATAAGCTGAGCAGGATAAACATTTACATTTAAATGGGCAGGGGAGGGAAGTGTTAGTGCAGATGTGAGAAGAGGTCTTTACCACATCAAAGCCCATATCTTCACTGGCTGCACTAAATACTGAGTGGAGTAATTAAGGAGGGGGGTATTTTTATCACTAACCTCTCTAGCACTGATGACCTTCCCTACTGTACTTTGAAACACCACATTTATTTAATGCAGATAACAGCCAAGTGGCCAGCCCAGTCTGTTCTGTTCCTAGCACTCCCTGTTTGAACCCTGGACGTTTAATATTCAGGGAGATTTCCCCCCCTCAATATTAAGCGGCCTGTTTCATTCAATCAAATCCTCTTGATAAATGTCTTATTTGCCCACTCTCACGTTTAGGGTATCATTTACTAGTTAAATCCTCTCACTAAACATAGATGTCTCTGCAGTTAACAGGTGTATATCACATTATCTATATACTGTAAGCTTGTGAGCAGGGCTCTCACACCTCTTTGTCTGTTTGTTAATGTCCAATCTGGTTTTATTATCTTTTTTTTCTTTTCCCAGTTGAAAAGCGCTGCTGAGATGGAGGGAGTGCAGCATGACCGCATGCCATCCTCATCATCTATTTATACAGCGCCACTAATTCCGCAGCGCTCGTTGTAAAGTTCCGCATGATTCCGGTCCACCTCTACGGGGGGTGCAGTGGAGCCTCCTTTGGTGGAGCTATTTAAGTTATTATTATTATGGTTTACTAATAGTAATAATATGTATACATTCTGATAATCCGGTCAAAGTGTACAGGACACTGTGAAGGGAGCCATTGTGTTGGCTGAGCTAGCATTGTGTAGACAGAGACAGAGAAATGATTAAAAACCAGTGATATCACTGAGGCGTAAGGCATATAATGGCTAGTTCCATAGTGTGTAGGTGACTGGAACATGTTAGTCCTTCCTTTGTTAGTACACAGATTTCTCTTTCATCCCTGTTGTTCTTTGGCTATATTCTTGGTGTGTTATATTCATCTTTTCACAGGCTTCTAACAGTCCTGTCTGGCTCCTTGTGTGAATATTACAACACGCAGCTAAGCTGTGCTTATGTATACTAGTTTATACCATATGTACAAGCCATTTGTTACATAGGGTAATGACACGTGAAAACTAATAATGGGAAGTGCATCCAATGTACAATAAAAAACAAATGCTGGGTGGCAAGGGGGCAAATGCCCCGGGGCCGGTCCTCTAGTGGCCTACCTTGGGCTTGGTCACAGGGCTACCTGCATTTTTATTCTTTAAGATAAAAATAGGCTGCTGAGCCTAGTCTTGCCCTCCGGGGCTAAAATTTCCAAACCAGCCCCTGGTGACAGCCAAGCACCACACTCCCGCTCTGAGGAGCAGAGGATACCGTTCCACCTCCGCCCGTTAAGGTTAGAAGGAGCATGGATGGGGACACAACGCCTGAAGGGAGTAAGGCGCTATTTTCGAGGGGGAAAGTTTGCCGCCTAGGCTCTCCCAGAACCAGGGTCTTCCTGCTGGACAAATTTAAAGCCTTAGAGATTTTTTTTTACAGGAGTAGCCTCATCTTAAAAGTATGGAGCTTTGGCTGAACGTCTTTGTAAGAATACATGTCCAAATTGGATATTTCCTTTAAAGTGGGCCTATCACTTACACACAGTGGGGGACGCCATTTTGCAGGCTGAACCAGTCTGTAACCCAGCAATTTGCTCGGAAACCAATGACATCAATATTCACTAACTTCTATCCATGAGGTGCTGGTTCCTAGTGAAACGACATGCTCAGTGACTAATATACAACATGGGAGACTCCACTGTGCTTTGGTGACTGGTTCACTTTAAGTCAGGGTACCAAGAAATAAATTAAGAAAATAAGTCAGATTTGGTTATTATGCTTGGTGTGAAGAATGGGGCGCACTGTAATTTAAATACAAAACACAAGGGGCATTTATTAAACTAGTGCCTGCAACTGTACAAGAAAAGATGCTGTAAACCATATCAACCAATCACACATTTGCTCTCATTTTCCAATCTGTACTATGAAAATGATGGGTACAATGGATTGGTTGCTCTGAGTTACGGCCCCTTATTGTACCGCTACTAGTGAAACAGTTCTCATTAATGTCCCCCATTGTCTGCAGATGATTAGAACAGAAAGTAAAGCGGGCACATCACGGAAAGAGGAACTGGAGCTGGTTGGTAAAAAATAATGAATAGGTTAATATATAAATAAGTTTACACCACACCTGGGGAAGGGAACACATTGCTCTAGTGCTGGAGAACGCATAAGTCTATTACAATTATAAAAGTGGGATAGGAATGACAGGTCTGGATCAGCAGGGGGTAGCTGGCCAGGATAGCAGGGGGCCAATTGTACCTCTAACAGCTGATATTTTAATGGTTAGAGCCTCCAGGGAAGGGCAGTTGTCAGCCACAAAGGCCAATGCTATAAAGCTGCAGCTGCCGCAGATTGCTTAGAAAAGTGGATTGTCTGTTAATTGCTGTCTTCCATCATGGCTAGTGATTGACATTTATTCTTTTAGAAGCTTTGAGGAATATTTTTGTCCCTTACTTTTCCCACCTAAACTTGACCATTAGACTAGAGAGCTATCCAGACCTGCCTTTATTTAGAACAACCAATATAGAGATCTACGTAGCCCCAAAGGCTTGCAATCAAAACCTAATCTTTTAGATAGAAAGCTTACCACTTTCCAGTGTTCTCCTGCTTTAGCTAATGGCTTCCATAGTACAATCTTAGTCTTACCTAATTATGAATGGTAAAAGGAAGACTGGGTGGGCCAGAGTTTCTTCTGAGTGTCCAAATTCGGTGTTGCCCTGTGAAGCACAGCTGTGCAGTACGTGATAGGCGTAGATGGAGCAGGAAGCAAGACTGAGATCCATTTACACATCAGAGTCTGACAGAGAAGTCACAGGGAACCAGCCAGCTAAATGTGTCACTTGAAGTGTGAGTGTGACTCCTTACACCAGTAAATGGGAGAGGTGAGCCTTGTTCTGACACATGGAGATACTAGAGAACTAACAGATGTAGTTATGTAGCGTAATAGGAGGAGTTATTACAGGCGATATATGGAGTAATAGGAGGAGCTATTTGGAGGGGATATATAGAGTAATAGGAGGTATTATTGGGAGATGATATATCCAGTAATAATAGTTATAGGGAGGTGATATATGGAGTAATAGGAGGAGCTATTTGGAGGTGATATATAGAGTAATAGGAGGTATTATTGGGAGATGATATATCCAGTAATAATAGGAGTTATAGGGAGGTGATATATAGAGTAATAAGAGGTGTTATAGGGAGGTGATATATGAAGTAATAAGAAGCATGGGGAGGTAATATATGAAGTTATTGGGAGGTGATATATGGAGTAATAGAAGTTATTGGGAGGTGATATATGGAATAAGGAGTTATGGAAGGTAATATGTAGCATAATAGAAGGAGTTACTGGGAGGTGATATATGGATTAATAGGAGGTATTATTGGGGGTGATATATGGAATAAGGAGTTATGGAAGGTAATATAGCATAATAGAAGGAGTTACTGGGAGGTGATATATGGAATAATAGAAGTTATGTGGAGGTGATATATGGAATAATAGAAGTTATTGGGCGGTAACATTTGGCGTAATAGAAGGAGTTACTGGGAGGTGATATATGGAGTACTAGGAGTTATGGGGAGATGATATATGGAATAATAGAAGTTATTGGGCGGTAACATTTGGCGTAATAGAAGGAGTTACTGGGAGGTGATATATGGAGTAATAGGAGTTATGGGGAGATGATATATGGAGTAATAGGAGTTATGGGGAGATGATATATGGAGTACTAGGAGTTATGGGGAGGTGATATATGGAATAATAGAAGTTATTGGGCGGTAACATTTGGCGTAATAGAAGGAGTTACTGGGAGGTGATATATGGAGTACTAGGAGTTACTGGGAGGTGATATATGGAGTAATAGGAGTTATGGGGAGGTGATATATGGAGTACTAGGAGTTATGGGGAGATGATATATGGAGTAATAGGAGTTATGGGGAGATGATATATGGAGTAATAGGAGTTATGGGGAGATGATATATGGAGTAATAGGCGCTATTGGGAAATAATATATGTAATAATAGGAGTTATTGGAAAGTGATATATGTAATTAATAATTATAGGAGTTACTGGGAGGCGATATATAGAGTAATAGAAGTTATTGGGAGGTGATTTGTTTAATAATAGGAGTAATAGGAGGCATTATAGGGAGGTGATATATCATCATCATCATCATCAGTTATTTATATAGAGCCACTAATTCCGCAGCGCTGTACAGTGAACTCACTCACATCAGTCCCTGCCCCATTGGAGCTTACAGTCTAAATTCCCTAACATACACACAGACAGAGAGAGAGACTATGGTCAATTTAATAGCAGCCAATTAACCTACCAGTATGTTTTTCGGAGTGTGGGAGGAAACCGGAGCACCCGGAGGAAACCTATGCAAACACGGGGAGAACATACAAACTCCACACAGATAAGGACATGGTTAGAATTGAACTCATGACCCCAGTGCTGTGAGGCAGAAGTGCTAACTATTAAGCTACCAGTAATAACAGGCAAAACAGGGAGGTGATATATGGAATAATAGGAGGTGGCATATTGAGTAATAGGAGGTGTTATATGAAGTAATTGGAGAGATAATTATACGTGGGTGGAGTTATTAGGTGTATTACATGGAGTAATATGGATTCATTATTGTGAGTATTGTACGAAATATTAGAAAAAGCTATAGGGAGATATAGAATGACAGAATTAGTTGTTGGGAATGTAATGTTAAGTAAATTTGGAGTTATTGGGTGTGTTATATGGAGTAATACAATATATTATGGAGGTGCTACAGTATATAGATTAATGAAAGGGGCTATTGAGATTGTTATATGGAGTAATAGGAAAGGTTATTAGGAAAGTTGTATGGAGTTATGGGATTATTATATGGAATAATGGGAGGTGATTTTAGGAGTGCTGGATGGAGTAATGGGAGTGTTTTATGGAGTAATGGGAAGCGTTACTGGGAGTGCAGAATGGAGCAATGGGAAGTGTTATTGGGAGTGCTGCCTGGAGTAATGGGAAGTGTTATTGGGAGAGCTGGATAGAGTAATGTGATGGATTAGGGGAATTATTACATGGAGTGATGGGAGGAATTATTTGGATTGTTACATAGGGTTATGGAAAGAGTTACTCTGGATCATTACACAGAGTAGTGTGAGGAGTTTTTGGGAGTATTTCACAAAATAATAGGGGAGAATTGGGAAGTTTTAAATTAGCAATCCAAAACAAAGAAAAAAAAGTACTTTGTGTACAAGGCACTGCTGGTGTAATAGTATTTAGAGTGCCTCCTACAAAAAGTTAATAAAGTGTGTGGTTGAGTGTTAGGAAAGAATGTATATGTGTATGTAACATGTTGCTGTTTGCACTCTTACAACATTTTAACTCTTCTGACATTTATATGTCGATGACTTTGTGCTGCATATAGTCAGAATCATTGGGCCTGATTCATCAAGGCACGGATCTGACTATTTTGTGCGTATCGCATGCAAAATCACTCTGCGCATGCCCAGAACCGGGCAGTATGCACCTGAGCGCAGGCACGTTTACTGCATCTACATACACAAAGCACAATTACTACAGCATACGATTTCTGGGAGAGAATGTGGCGAGGAAGGGGCATTCGCCCGTAGTCAGTGTACAGTAAATGTAAACTCAAGGCAGCCACGTAGCAATCAAGCTTGTTTTTCTGCCCTTTCTCTTGCTCCAGCTACAGGGTAGTATACGTCTTGATCTCATATGCATGCTATAACATGTGTTTGCAATCAGAAGCAACTGTAAACCTTTATTGTATGTTCAGTGGACATTAGCAACATCCTAATAAATGTATTTTATGGGAAGAAAAACTATTATTATTATTATTATTATTATTATTATTATTTTTAACCTATTCTGTCATTAATGCTTATATTATTAACAGGTGGCATTAATTCAAAAATCATTTATTTCTGTGCATTCTTTTGAAAATGTATATTCCACATAGGTTTTGGATGTATCCTGCAGTGTACTGTATAATAGAACACAACAGACCTACACCTGAATTCATCAGCGCACGTATCTTCAGATCCATTGCTTGTTGAATTCAGAAGTACGCAGAGCCGATTTCCGTGCGTTTTTTAAATGAACGCACATTTTGTTCAGAATGCGTGCCTTTATGAATCAGGCCTATTGTGTTTTGCACTCTAGTTTTGTGCTGTCCGTGTTTGGCAGTATAGTGATTCTATGTAAACCATATTCACCAACTTTATGAAGTTGGCTTCCGGGAGCCTGCCGGGGGAGGGGGGCGTGAGGGGGTCGGGGCGCCAAAATCATGTCATTTTGTAAAATTATGCGTTTGCGTCATTATGTCACAGGGGGGCAAGGCAAAATGCCGTGATTCCCAGAGAAACGCACCATTTTGGACCAAATTCTACCCACTTCACTAGGAAGTGGGCAGATTCGGGAGATTGCCATAATCTCCCGGGAGTCCGGGAGACTCACCCAAAATGCGGGAAGTATGATGTAAACGTGTTTCCTTGCCCAAAGCAATTACTTTTTTTGCTCTTCAGTTTTGGGTTGAGTCAACATTTTCTGTGTACTTATATCTTATAATGTAGGTTTTGTTTGGTGTATATTTTAATTTATAGGTTCTTGATCTTTGTCATAAGAATGCACATGTCTTTATATTCAATTGACAGTGTTAAAAAATGATAACAAAAATAATATCAAGTAGCACAACTGTGTTGGGTCTCAGGAAGTAAACAAAACCTCAATGCGGCCCACGGGCTGCCAGTTGGACTGTGCTGAGATAGATAATTAAATCCTGACTTTTATTGATATCTTGTATGTCTTTGTGTATTAAACAGGGACGGAGGTGTGCCCGCAGTGTGACAGCGAGATAAAAGCCGACTCCCTTTATGAACACATGTGCGCCAGTGAATTCGGTAAGAGAACCAGGGTCTTCGTAAATTAATCTTAGTCCACAGCATGTGAGTGTATCCCTTATTGGTACACTGGGGAGCTGTGACTATTGGCTTAGAACATTATCCTGTTATCCTCAGTTTAAGGAGCCTCCATTGATACATGTAGGAACCAGGGGCCTGATTCATTAAGGAACTTAAATTAAGAAGTTTCTTATTTCAGTCTCCTGGACAAAACCATGTTACAATGCAAGGGGTGCAAATTAGTATTCTGTTTTGCACATAAGTTAAATACTGTCTGTTTTTTCATGTAGCACACAAATACTTGAAAGCTTATTTGTACACTGAAATTTAAAGTTGATATTTGTGTGCTACATGAAAAAACAGTCAGTATTTAACTTATGTGCAAAACAGAATATTAATTTTTACCCCTTGCATTGTAACATGGTTTTGTCCAGGAGACTTAAATAAGAAACTTCTTAATTTAAGTTCCTTAATGAATTAGGCCCAAGATCGCTCCTGTAAATGAAACTCTCTGAGCTTGTCGCGGCTTACTCTCTCTCAACGCTTTTAGGACTCTATAAAGAAGGACAATATTTGGAGAGTAGAGCTCAGTGTTATGTTATTTCAGGCCCACCCGCTTTTATATTGCCACACCGCATCCACCTGCTGACATCCTTACGTTTCAACCCCAATAATCTCTGCACTTGATTCTTGTAAAGCAATTAGGTCATATAAAACAACATTTTAAATCTCCCCTCTGGGAATGTGAAGAAGGGAGGGGGCAGGGAATGTGAAGGCATCATTTTGCCACGGTGGGGACTGAAGGGCGGAGTCTGGGACAAAATGACGAGATTCACTGTAGATCCAATCATGGAGGCTTCCATCTGGCCTCTGATTGCGCAGGGGAGGGGTGAATCCCAGGTAATTCAGGTTGGGGGGCATTATTTTTGCAAACATTCTACCAAAGGTGGAATTAGCCTTTAATATGGAGTATCTGCACTAATATGGAGATTAATATGGATTATCTCCACTAATATGGAGATTAATATGGAGTATCTCCACTGACAAAAATAGCAGTTGTGATCATTTCCCTGCTTAACGTGGCTGGACTGTAGTGTCCCTTTAAATCTCAGCAAAGCAGCGTGGGAACATGTAGCACCTGGCCCTTTGCTGTCCCAGCTGTTTGCAGGCCGGATTGATACTGCTGAGAGATACTGTGTGATCTCCTTTCAAAATAATTATTAGACCCCATTGTATGTGGATGCTCCTCAGCTGCAGTATGGTGGGCCGTTCCCTGTGACCCTCAGCAGTTCCAGACCAGCTACAAGCCTGACCCAGGAAGCAGCAAAGAGCTGGATCCTCTCTCTACTCGCACATCATTGAGTGTGTGAGCGGGGCGGAAGGCATCACATTGAAAGTGTAGGTTGATGCCAGATCCTGGCCACCTCTGAGGGCCCGAAGTCTTGTTATTGCTTGTGGGGGTACATTGTTTGCTACGTCCCTTGTACTCAGGCATGTTAAGCAACAAAATGTCATTTATTCTGCAAATCCACATTTTGAATTTTTTTCAATCCCTCTTATATGTGTTTGGGTGTGAGCCCATTATCACCAAATTATTACCAAAACTTGCTTCCAGACAAACCATGTTGCACTGCTATGGGTGCAATTATATGTTTTATAAATTATTATATATTATATTTTTATTTATTATTATTATGTTTTTGCATGCAGAGGAAATGCTGCAAAATTTCACATTCTGCACACAAATACTGTCCTGGGGGTATATTTACCAAACTGCAGGTTGGAAGCAAGTGGAAATGTTGCCTATGGCAACCAATCAGATTCTAGTTATCATTTATTTTGTACATTCTAAAAAATGACAGCTAGAATCTGATTGGTTGCTATAGGCAACATCTCCACTTTTTCAAACCCGCAGTTTAGTAAATATACAGTTTTACAGTTAGGACTTGCTCTTAACTTGTAATCCTCCCCTATATGTATAACCGTTAAAGTAATCCCATTTTGCATTCCTATATATGATAGACTTCACCTACACAATCTTTATTTTCTGACGTTTTCCTTGCTGTAGCCCTGAAAGTTTCTGTGCGGGAGGTGAAAAAGGAGAGTGGAGACCGCAAGCTGATCCTTCGTAAGAAGAAAGCACTGAAGAAGGGTCCTATCCAGAAGAAGGAATGGGGTGATCTGGTCCTCTATCTGAAGAACGGAGCAAATTGCCCATGTCCGCAGCTGGAGCAGCTGACCGGCCAGTTCCTGGTTCTGGGGCGGAAGGTGAAGAACCAGCACATTCTCACTGCGATTCACAAGTGGGACAAAGCCAACCGGGAGTTTAACCGATTCATGCGCAAAGTGAAAAAGAACAAATGTCCAAAACCTCACTCCGTCTTCATGTGAGAGCGTTTCCCCCTTTAAAGACAAAGCCAGTCCTGTCCCGTCACGTCCTGTCTCTTCAGCTGGAGCTGGGACTCTGAAGCAGATTAGAGCAGTGAGATGGTGTCAAGGGGGAACATTAACTTTACCCTCTCTCTAAATCACAGACACCGGGGAGAGATCATCCACTGAGAGACTCTGGGACTGCACTAAAGCTGGAATAAATGGTACAGAATGACCATGTGATTCATTGGTACAAGTCAGAATGATGAATTCTCCTACTAATCCGGCTACTAACCCCATTCATTCATTGAGTATTCATTCATTCATTTACAAATCTAGAATTCTCCTTAGCACCAGCTTCCGTTCATTCAGTACTGCAGTCTGGCTATAGCGCATACAGATTTACTTAATGCTGACATGTTGCAATTTGCTTTATAGTTTCATATGAACCGGTCATCTAAAAATAAGTTTAAATGTCGACTAATTATTCTGTCTATAATTCGTCTTCTGTAAGGTACACGTATATCATTGTCATAGGGAGATAGCCATCAATGTTTCTATGCAGCAGACCTGAAAGTCCCATCAGTCACTTAGACACCAGGGGGTAAATGTATCATACTCCGGTTTCTTCAACTCGCGGGAGTTCGGCGAGATGACAGCTAAAAATTAAAGCGGCGCTGCCTTGTAAAGGCAAGTTTCCCTTTACAAGGCAGCGCCGCTTTAAATTTTAGCTGTCATCTCGCCGAACTCCCGCGAGTTGAAGAGACCGGAGTATGATACATTTACCCCCAGGGGCCTGATTCATTAAGGATCTTAACTTGAGAAACTTCTTATTTCAGTCTCCTGGACAAAACCATGTTACAATGCAAGGGGTGCAAATTAGTATTTTGTTTTGCACATAAGTTAAATACTGACTGTTTTTTTCATGTAACACACAAATATCAACTTTAAATTTCAGTGTACAAATAAGCTATCAAGTATTTGTGTGCTACATGAAACAACAGTCAGTATTTAACTTATGTGCAAAACAGAATACTAATTTGCACCCCTTGCACTGTAACATGGTTTTGTCCAGGAGACTGAAATAAGAAGTTTCTCAAGTTAAGATCCTTAATGAATCAGGCCCCAGATTCTTTATGAGGTATGGTAATGTAAATAGGACATCCTGTGTGACTGGGCACCTTGGAGGGACATGGGGGTGAAAAACAGCAGATGTCCTAGATCTGATCTCACAGGTGACCCAGCAGTCTACCGTTTAGAGCAGAGACAGGCGACCTGTGGCTCTCAACTGTTGTGGGAGTACAAATCCCAGCATGCCTTGGCAGCCAGATGGAGAGCCACATGTTGCCTAATCCAGATTTAGGCCTTGGCTAACCCATTCTCACCAGCAAATGAAAAACAAAACAGGGACACATTGCCGCGGTTGACCTGTGACGACACTCACCGGCAGATCGTGGTCATCACCGGGCTGGATTTTAGGCAGCCTCAGACCATCTGATCAATTCTTCTATATCGATCATGATATATGGCTATTTTGAACCTACACATGACCCATATTTTAGGGCCAAGTAGTTCTACATCAAGAGACTTTGGACTGTGTAAGCGGAGTTCATACAGCAGCCAGTTTCACGGTGCTGCCACAAATCTCTCCAAGCTTGCACAATACAAAGAGTCATGGATAAATCCCCGGAACGCTTCACATTACTGCCATAACGTTCACAAGATCTAGTGACAAAACGTAGTGCTACTGAATAAGCCTGGGGGTCCTTTGCAGATGGGTCATGCAGTTCACGGAGGGAGGATTACTCCATTCCACCATGCAGTCCCATACAATAAAATCATGCTATTGTGACCTATTGACCCGGACTGAGCAGATTGACTCCTGTATAAATTGCTGCATCTGACTTCCAATAAGCAGTTAACAGGGTGGATCCCAGGGGACGATGCCCCCTCCTAATTGCTACATAAGAGGGCAGGACATACACGGAGGTATTTCCAAAAGTGGACTTGATTAGTTTTCTAATTATGTTTCTAGACATCAGACATAAAGACATTGTTAGTGAAAAACAAAACAATGGATACAAAAGCTGATGTACAAGCCAAATTTGGGGCATGGATGGAAAAGATTAGGAACCCCGGGAATAAACAAAAAAGATTTTTGTTTTTATTATAGGTGAAAGGTTCACTGGTTGCTTTTGAGACCCTGTTGATGCTTTAATAAAACAAAACTCTATTAGTAATTCCGAAGCAGTGATTACGGAACAAGATTGCAGAGTTTCATATGTCATTACTTAGTAATATCCGGGCTGCGAGCACTCTAAGATAAATGAACTACTGTATTCCGTAATCCCATACCTCGCAACAGGACCCATTTTCACCAGGACACAATGTTCTGCTTCCTGTTTTCCCACTGAACTTCCAAATTAATTAACTTGTATTGAAGAATTGCTATTCAAACAACTTCTAACTTTTCAACAGCTATTTAAAGTAGTCGCGTTACTATTTTACAAGAAGCTCTGTGTATTATTACAGAGGTAGCATTACAGAGGTATCAACCAATGACTTCAATATATTTATTTCATATCCTGCGTTAGTTTCTGTTGTTATTTTAGGGAGAGATTTAGCTGTCAGACAACTGCATTCTATAGTCGACAATTACAACAGTGACATCTGCAGTCTGAAAGGTGGCACTACACTTCATTAATACATTGGGCTCTATTTTACTGTTAAGCAGCAATAACTACAATTTTCTGTAGCCGCTTATTGCAGACATAGAAATTATTTTATTGCCGCCATTTACTAAGAATAATTTTGCTGGGGCAACTGAGTGAAAGTGAAAGCCCTGACTTTCAATTATAAAAATATTTTGGAAATAATAAAAAATAAACTAAAAATTACATTGGGATTCTTTTTAAATAAACAAAGCATTTTTAATCAATATCCTATGCTATAGCGATATGAGGATTGCGTTGGTACATGTACCGCTGCAATGCTTCTTAAATAGGCTTCCCCCAGAGGGAGTTACTGCATACTTGCCCACTCTCCCGAAATGTCCGGGAGACTCCCGAAATCTGGGTCGGTCTCCCAGACTCCTGGGAGAGCAGGCAAGTCTCCCGTATCCGGCAAATACCTGGCCAAAATAACGTGATTCGTGGTGAATCGCGTCATTTTGCCCCTGCATTAAAACATAATTTCCGACGTGGGGGCGGGGCCATAATGCCGCAACTGACCGTGCCCCAACCCCTCACACCCTCTAGTCACGCCCCCTGTCCGGGATCTCCCGGACTTCAGTGCCTAAATGTAGGCAAGTATGAGTTACTGCCTTAATTTTCTCTAGATTTTTTTCTGGAGAAATGTGTTTTCTCCCTATAGTAAAGCACATTATATTTAAAGGCAAAAATAAAAACAATCAGAAGTATTCATATCTAATTAAATTCATTTCAGTTTTCAATTATATTTCACTTATTACAGAATATAGTATATTTGGATGATGCCCACCTTTAATGCAGCCCAGGGAAAGTTAAGTTACCACAATTGAAAGATAAGTGATAAATGGCACTAGAACATTATAAAAGACTCGCAGTGAAAAATTTCTTCCATCTGTCTCCAAAAATGCACATTGTGGAATATATATGAGGTTGCACCTACTAGAAGTTCTAAAAGTGCCTTGTAAAGACTGTGACTTCAGCGCAACTCCATATTTATAGCAGAAATGCTGCACATCACATGGTTTAAAGATAAAAAAAATTGTACCAGTAAACTATGCAAAAATGGCACAAAAGAGTAAGTTATCTGAATGTAAGACCCAGGCATAAAATAAGTGAATGCACCCAAAAAGTATATAAACAACCAAAATAAGCGATGATATACCGGGTCTGCCACAATAGCACTCATGCACGTTGTATACAATAGAAAAGTAAATTTATTAAAACAATCTAAAAACCACAAAAAATGGTAAATACATTGTGACCATTTGTTAGATAGTAACAGTGCCAATTAGAACATATAGCAAAGTAGGTGCACCTACACGATGTTCAAAAAATATCAAAAATGGATATCGGTATATACCAGTCCAGCAACTTTACACAACCACTTCTCTTATCTTTGTAGTGCGCTGTAAGGTGTAAAAATTCATTGAGACAAAGTTCCCAAGTTCCATAGAACTATGGTATGGAGCTGTAGAATATTGTATTAAAGAAGGATAAACTGCGTAGGTAGTAACCGGACTCCAATTGGTAATATCAAGGTGTGTCAAAGTCTTACCAGATCTCGCATCATATGCAAGACCCGTACCTCGGTGGTATAATCCGATACCTCAGTTGAATAGACATCCTCTAGTTGGTAGTTTGCAAAAACCAGTCGGAACTCCGATCATCGCTCTTGTCCGCTCCACACTGTCAGCACACAATAGCGCATGGGGTCGTGCACATCAGACGTCATAGAGGTGCGCACCCGTCTCCTACAGGACTCTCCAAAAGTTGTCAAGGAGTAAGTGGTCGCTTGTAAAGAAGCACAGCTGGTGATCAGCCCCGTTATTGCACGGCTTCCTCTAGCAATCTCACGCAGCTGGAATCAAACGCGTTATCACCGTGATAACGCGCATGAGTGCTTTTGTGGCAGACCCGATATACCATCGCTTATTTTGGTTGTTTATATACTTTTTTGGGGTGCAGATCCCCAGCGCTGGTACCCCGTCTGAGCAGCCATTTTTAGTGCCGGAATAAGTTTTTATATTTGTTGGCACCCAAAAAGTATTTTACTCTTTGTCACCGATTTACATTACCTGTGCAGGATTGTTTATAGACTTTTAATTTTTTTTGAGATTTTGTGACTTTTCCATTAAAATAACTATATTCATTCAGCAGCTGTTTTTAATAAATGCAACACTGCATCATGGGAGAAACGGGTAAGGTTGGATGGTAGTTTTTGTGAAAGCTTTGCTGACTCCTGTTATTGAAGATTAGATGGGAAACTGTAACTTCATACATTAATGTTTCACTATCTGATACCAAAATGTGGTTTAAGGTATTTGTGATTCATGTATAATCAGCTAAACTTGGGGGGTATTGGTACTAAAGGGGCTTACTTTTGCCCAAATTTATCATTTAGCCATTCCCCCAGATTATTTACCATTTCCACATCATATACCAATCCTCCCAGGCAATGTCATTAAGCTCCACAATAAACCAGGGACAGTCTGGCAGTGCATCAATGTGAAGCTCATTCATTGTGATTCACTGCCAGACATGTCTCCTTACTGCAGACCAGGCTCAGAATCCAACTAATTGTGGCCCTAAATTATGACCAATAAAATATTACATCTAATTTGCTGCTTGGTAAAAGCAACTGATATTTTGTTGCTTATTATTAGGGCTCATTAACACAAGGACTTTTCTTTACATATCTATTTGTTGCATTACGCACAGAGAAGAAGAATTGGATCCCTGTAGTCACTGTCTTCCCCTGTATTTTTTCCGTGTATGTTCTGAGTGGATTGCAAACCCAGGGAGATTTACTAAAAAGTATTTGCATCATCAAGCTCTATGACTGACAATACAAAGAAGTCTTCTGATTGGTTGTCGTGTTTTCTTTTCAATTAGTTCATGTTTGCACTTTCTAAACATCTGCAGAATGTTAGCGCATCACAATCACAGGGCTTTACCGCATTCTGCTTCTGTGGATTCTCATGATCAGTTCAGTAAGTCATAATGACAGCATTGTGCTTTTTCCATATTTTTTTGTTTAGCCACTGTGTCAGCAGACATGCTTAACCAGATAGCATCTGTTCAGTACAAGCATACTTATGCTACAATGTAACAATGCATCTATCATCAGTTTCTCTTCAGAGTGTTATCCACCAACTATGACATTGTTTGCAATCATTTAGCCCTGTTTATGGTGTGTGAAACCTGTCACAGAGATGAAAGGCGTGCAATTGTTTTTTTGTTTTTGTTTTTATTTGTGTAATATAATCTTTTTTTTTAGCTTTTGGAATATGAATCATTTCACTCTTTGAATTTTATGAATTCTTTTTGACTTCTAAATTAAAGAGAAAAAAAAATTAATTCTAACCCAGAGAGTGTATAGCATATTGATTGTTAAGGTTTCTGTCGAAACTGTAAAAAGTCTTCCTGTGTGTGATGCTAGCTGTCCTCTCTGAAGGCTGTGTGTGTGATGCTAGCTGTCCTCTCTGAGGGCTGTGTGTGTGATGCTAGCTGTCCTCTCTGAAGGCTGTGTGTGCGATGCTAGCTGTCCTCTCTGAGGGCTGTGTGTGTGATACAAGCTGTCCTCTCTGAAGGCTGTGTGTGCGATGCTAGCTGTCCTCTCTGAAGGCTGTGTGTGATGCTAGCTGTCCTCTGAGGGCTGTGTGTGTGATGCTAGCTGTCCTCTCTGAAGGCTGTGTGTGCGATGCTAGCTGTCCTCTCTGAGGGCTGTGTGTGTGATGCTAGCTGTCCTCTCTGAAGGCTGTGTGTGTGATGCTAGCTGTCCTCTCTGAGGGCTGTGTGTGTGATGCTAGCTGTCCTCTCTGAGGGCTGTGTGTGCGATGCTAGCTGTCCTCTCTGAAGACTGTGTGTGTGATACAAGCTGTCCTCTCTGAAGGCTGTGTGTGTGATACAAGCTGTCCTCTCTGAGGGCTGTGTGTGATGCTAGCTGTCCTCTCTGAAGACTGTGTGCGATGCTAGCTGTCCTCTCTGAGGGCTGTGTGTGCGATGCTAGCTGTCCTCTCTGAAGGCTGTGTGTGCGATGCTAGCTGTCCTCTCTGAAGGCTGTGTGTGCGATGCTAGCTGTCCTCTCTGAAGGCTGTGTGTGCGATGCTAGCTGTCCTCTCTGAAGGCTGTGTGTGCGATGCTAGCTGTCCTCTCTGAAGGCTGTGTGTGATGCTAGCTGTCCTCTGTGAGGGCTGTGTGTGTGATACAAGCTGTCCTCTCTGAGGGCTGTGTGTGTGATGCTAGCTGTCCTCTCTGAAGGCTGTGTGTGATGCTAGCTGTCCTCTCTGAAGGCTGTGTGTGATGCTAGCTGTCCTCTCTGAAGGCTGTGTGTGATGCTAGCTGTCCTCTCTGAGGGCTGTGTGTGCGATGCTAGCTGTCCTCTCTGAAGGCTGTGTGTGTGTTACGAGCCACGGTGGTGCCCAGCCGCCGCGACTCACTCACCCGCGTCCCGGCCGTCGCCATGACGACCGGGACGTCATTTCCGGCCATAACCCGGCCGTTGCCGGGGCAACCAGTGGACGCTTCAGAGCTGCGTCCCGGCAATAGGAGGAGGCCGGGCGCAGCGTTCTACAGCCTGTGGGCTAATTAATATGGGCAGATTATAGGAGGCAATTACAGGCATTAGCCTGCAACTGTGCAGGCCAGGGGCAAGCCCTGATTGGCTCTGTTAGTGACTGCTTTATTAACCTGCAGGAGTGTGTTCAACCTGTGATTGGTTCAGCTGGGTATTTAAGGCAATGAGGTCTGCTGCCTCATTGCCGGTTATAGCTCCTGTGTTCCAGTCTGCTAACCTGCTAGTTCCTGTCCTGTATCCTGATATCGCTATTTGACTCCCCGTGTATGACCCTTGGCTTTGATTTGGACCTTGCTCGTGTTTCCTGTGACCCTGATCTCTGGCCTGTTTACCCGTTCTGCTATTTGCCTGTGACCCCTGACCTCAGCTTGTTCATCAATACTCTTGTCTGCTGCCGGCCCTTGACCTCTGCGTGGACCTGACTCCTCTTGCCTGGGTTCTCCCCAGCTGGTACGCACTTCACGACCCTCTGTCAGTCTGCGGCCCAGTCTGTCCCCACCATCAGGGGCTCCAGTGAACACCTGACTGGCAGAGTAGATTCCGGGTTGTGTTGTGCCGGCTGGAGGGGTTCCTAACATTATAACCGGCCCACTCACGGAGACAAGGTTAGAATGGATACAAGTGGATCCACACCGTCTCCGGCACAAACCCTAGCAGGCCACGTTGAGTCCTTGTATCAGATGATGCAGGGATTGGCTGAGCGTATGTCTGTTCAAGAAGAAGCCACAAAAGCTTCACAACCGACTCCAGGTCCCATCTGTGAACCCAAAATGAACTTACCAGATCGGTTCTCCGGAAATAGAACCCTGTTTCGGAACTTCAGGGAGAGCTGCAAGCTCTATTTTCGGATGAGACCCCGCTCCTCCGGTTCAGAGCCGCAAAGAGTTGGGATTATTATTTCCCTTCTACAGGGTGACCCCCAGTCCTGGGCGTTTTCTTTGCCGCAGACTAGTCCGGCCATGCAGTCCGTAGACTCCTTCTTCGAGGCACTGGGTCTACTGTATGATGACCCGGATCGAGTGGCCTCCGCGGAAGCTCATCTACGGTCCTTGAAACAAGGCCGACGGTCAGCAGAAGAATACTGCGCTGAATTCCGTAGATGGTCACCTGATAGTGGATGGAACGACCCTGCCTTACGAAGTCAGTTCCGTCTCGGCCTATCTGAACAGATTAAAGATTCTTTGGTGCAATACCCGTCTCCTAGTTCTCTGGAGGATCTGATGCACCTCTCCATTAAAATTGACAGGAGATATAAGGAGCGGAAAACTGAAAAGGAAACATCATCACCTCCATCCGCCTTCGTTCCTGTTTCCCAGGATGGTGAGGAGCCTATGCAATTAGGAGCATATCGTCTCTCTTCTGAAGAGAGAGACAGGAGACGTTCGCAAGGTCTATGTCTATACTGTGGCATAAAAGGCCACTTCTCCCGTTCTTGCCCAAATAAGTCGGGAAAAGACCATGCCTAGGGAATGAGGGGAAAGTTCACCTAGGTCTGCAAATTATCTCCCCGAAAAATGCTGTATTAATCCCTGCACAGCTCACCTTCCGGGCTCGCTCTGTGGACCTGTCGGCCTTCATTGATAGCGGAGCTGCAGGCAACTTCCTTGATATTGGGTTTGCCCGCTCTGCCGGAATTCCGATGGTAAAACTCAACTCTGCCATTACTGTCTGTGGCTTAGACGGAGGTCCGTTGCCTGGTGGCAAGATTTCCTGGGAGATCCCGCCACTACAGTTGAAGATCGGAGCTCTCCATTCTGAGTCAATCACCTTCTTCCTGATCGATTGTTCGTCGGTTCCTATGATCTTGGGCCACCCATGGCTTTCCTGTCATAACCCTGTCATAGACTGGGTAAAAGGAGAGATTGTCAAGTGGAGTACTTATTGTACACAGTCTTGTTTGTCACTATCTCTTCGTATGATTCAGCCTATTCCGGAGCGGCTTCCCTCACAGTATCATGAATTCTGGGACGTGTTCTCCAAGAAGGCTGCTGATACCTTACCGCCACATCGTGACTTTGACTGTGCCATCGAACTTATTCCTGGTACCAAGTTACCTAAAGGGCCTTTGTATTCCCTTTCTGCTCCAGAAACAAAATCCATGCAGGAGTATATCGACGAAAACCTGGAGAGAGGCTTCATCAGGCCATCTAAGTCTCCCGTAGGAGCAGGATGCTTCTTTGTATCAAAAAAAGACGGAGGGTTAAGACCTTGTATTGACTACCGGGGATTGAATCATATCACAGTCAAGAACACCTATCCCCTTCCGCTCATCTCGGTATTGTTTGATCAGCTAAGAGGGGCTACTGTCTTCACTAAAATCGACCTTCGCGGAGCATATAATCTCATCCGTATCAAAGAAGGAGATGAGTGGAAGACGGCGTTCAATACGCACTCTGGCCACTACGAGTATCTGGTCATGCCGTTTGGCCTCAGCAATGCGCCTGCAGTGTTCCAGGACTTGATCAACGAGGTCCTCCGAGACTTCCTGGGTGGTTTTGTGGTCGTCTATTTAGATGATATCCTCATCTATTCCAAATCTTTACTCGCACATCAGACTCACGTCAAACAAGTCTTACAAAAATTGCGGGAAAACCATCTCTACGCCAAGCTGGAAAAGTGTGAGTTTGAGGTGCAGAAGGTATCCTTTTTAGGTTACGTAATCTCTTCTGAGGGATTTTCTATTGTGGATTGGGTACAACCCAACAATCTAAAGGCGGTACAGAGGTTTCTGGGCTTCTCCAATTATTATCGAAGGTTCATTCACAACTTCGCTGACATTGTGGCTCCCATTGTGGCTTTGACCCGTAAAGGAATGGACCCAACTAATTGGTCGTCTCAAGCAGTAGCCTCATTCAAAAGTCTGAAAAAGGCCTTTATCTCAGCTGAGGTCCTTAAACATCCAGATCCAGCTAAAGCATTTGTTCTAGAGGTCGATGCCTTGGACGTCGGGGCCGGCGCCATTCTATCACAGAAGGATCCTCATACTAATCGTCTACACCCATGTGCCTATTTCTCCCGTCAGTTCTCTTCAGCAGAAGCCAACTACGATGTCGGTAATAGAGAACTATTGGCAATCAAGTGGGCCTTCGAGGAGTGGCGGCATTGGTTGGAGGGTGCTTCGCATCAGATCTCTGTCATTACCGACCACAAGAACTTGCAATATATACAGTCAGCCAAGCGCTTAAACCCTAGACAGGCCCGCTGGGCATTATTTTTTACCCGGTTCAATTTCCTGATTACCTACAGACCAGGTTCCAAGAATGTCCGGGCAGATGCCCTGTCCAGGAGTTTCATGGCACACCATGTTCCAGTTACTAACCCAGAGTCTATTATTCCTCCTTCCATAATCCATGCTGGGTTAACCCAAGATCTGAATGTCACACTGCAGAGATTACAGAAATTAGCCCCAGATGCTACTCCGGAGCAACGACTTTTTGTTCCAGTCCACTTAAGAAAGGCGGTTCTTGTGGAAGCACATTGCAGTAGGGCTGCTGGGCACCCTGGAATTTACAAGACGCTAGAAATCCTTTCCCGCACGGTCTGGTGGCCATCCATGTCTGCCGACGTCAAGAGGCATGTCCTCTCATGTGAGATTTGTGCTAGAAACAAAGTGCCTAGGATCCGTCCAGTAGGCCAATTAGTTCCTTTGGCCCCTCCTGCGAAACCATGGACTCATCTGTCTATGGACTTTGTAGTGGATCTACCACCTTCTGCAGGACACAACACGATTTGGGTCGTGGTAGACCGGTTCAGCAAAATGTCACACTTCATTCCGTTAACCAAACTACCTTCTGCTCGGGATTTGGCTCTCTTATTCATTCAACATATTTTCAGGCTCCATGGACTCCCTACTGACATCGTCTCTGATCGGGGTTCTCAGTTTATAGCACAATTCTGGAGGTCCTTCTGTACCCTTCTCGGAATCAAGGTCAGTTTATCATCCGCCTACCACCCTCAGTCAAATGGGCAAACTGAAAGGGTTAACCAGTCCCTAGAAATTTTTTTGCGATGTTACACATCGGAGTTCCACGATAATTGGTCTTCCCTGTTACCCTGGGCGGAATTCGCCTGTAATAATTCCTGTCACTCAGCTACAAAAATCTCTCCGTTCTTCTGCAATTATGGTTTTCACCCCAGATCTAACTCCCTGTATTCACTCCAGTCCGTTGGTATCCAGGAGATCCGCTCCACTGCAAGAGATCTCAGAGTTATCTGGAAGAAAGTTCACTCATCATTGAGACAAGCCTCACTTGTGGCAAAAAAAAATTTGGACCGACATCGTACCACCTGCTCCCTTAAGGTTGGCCAGAAGGTGTGGCTGTCTACAAAAAATATCAGGCTCAGACAGCCTTGCAAGAGGTTGGGCCCTAAGTTCATCGGGACGTTTCCTATCATCAAACAGGTGAATCCCGTCGCATTTAGGTTAAAAATTCCGGCCTCATTGAGAATTCCCAACACATTTCATTGTTCTCTGTTGAAACCGGTACTATTTCCTGGTCAAACCCAGTCTTCAAGTGTGCCTGGGAGAGGTTCCAGTGGACCACAAAAATTTGTGATTCAAAAGGTCCTTGATTCTAAAAAAGTTCAAGGACAGGTGCATTTCCTCATACAATGGAGGAATCGCGGATTAGAAGAGAGATCTTGGGTTCCGCGGAGACAACTCCATGCCCCAAAGAAACTGAAGGAGTTCTTCAAAAAATTCCCTTGAAAACCAGGATGTCGGGGTCCCTCGACCCCTCCTCAAGGGGGGGGGGGTACTGTTACGAGCCACGGCGGTGCCCAGCCGCCGCGACTCACTCACCCGCGTCCCGGCCGTCGCCATGACGACCGGGACGTCATTTCCGGCCATAACCCGGCCGTTGCCGGGGCAACCAGTAGACGCTTCAGAGCTGCGTCCCGGCAATAGGAGGAGGCCGGGCGCAGCGTTCTACAGCCTGTGGGCTAATTAATATGGGCAGATTATAGGAGGCAATTACAGGCATTAGCCTGCAACTGTGCAGGCCAGGGGCAAGCCCTGATTGGCTCTGTTAGTGACTGCTTTATTAACCTGCAGGAGTGTGTTCAACCTGTGATTGGTTCAGCTGGGTATTTAAGGCAATGAGGTCTGCTGCCTCATTGCCGGTTATAGCTCCTGTGTTCCAGTCTGCTAACCTGCTAGTTCCTGTCCTGTATCCTGATATCGCTATTTGACTCCCCGTGTATGACCCTTGGCTTTGATTTGGACCTTGCTCGTGTTTCCTGTGACCCTGATCTCTGGCCTGTTTACCCGTTCTGCTATTTGCCTGTGACCCCTGACCTCAGCTTGTTCATCAATACTCTTGTCTGCTGCCGGCCCTTGACCTCTGCGTGGACCTGACTCCTCTTGCCTGGGTTCTCCCCAGCTGGTACGCACTTCACGACCCTCTGTCAGTCTGCGGCCCAGTCTGTCCCCACCATCAGGGGCTCCAGTGAACACCTGACTGGCAGAGTAGATTCCGGGTTGTGTTGTGCCGGCTGGAGGGGTTCCTAACAGTGTGATGCTAGCTGTCCTCTCTGAAGACTGTGTGTGATGCTAGCTGTCCTCTCTGAAGGCTGTGTGTGCGATGCTAGCTGTCCTCTCTGAAGACTGTGTGTGCGATGCTAGCTGTTCTCCCTGAAGGCTGTGTGCGATGCTAGCTGTCCTCTCTGAAGGCTGTGTGTGTGATGCTAGCTGTCCTCTCTGAAGGCTGTGTGTGATGCTAGCTGTCCTCTCTGAAGACTGTGTGTGCGATGCTAGCTGTCCTCTCTGAGGGCTGTGTGTGCGATGCTAGCTGTCCTCTCTGAAGGCTGTGTGTGCGATGCTAGCTGTCCTCTCTGAAGACTGTGTGTGCGATGCTAGCTGTCCTCTCTGAAGGCTGTGTGTGATGCTAGCTGTCCTCTCTGAAGACTGTGTGTGCGATGCTAGCTGTCCTCTCTGAAGGCTGTGTGTGTGATGCTAGCTGTCCTCTCTGAAGGCTGTGTGTGCGATGCTAGCTGTCCTCTCTGAAGACTGTGTGTGCGATGCTAGCTGTCCTCTCTGAGGGCTGTGTGTGCGATGCTAGCTGTCCTCTCTGAGGGCTGTGTGTGCGATGCTAGCTGTCCTCTCTGAAGGCTGTGTGTGCGTTGCAAGCTGTCCTCTCTGAAGACTGTGTGTGCGATGCTAGCTGTCCTCTCTGAGGGCTGTGTGTGTGATGCTAGCTGTCCTCTCTGAAGACTGTGTGTGTGATGCTAGCTGTCCTCTCTGAAGACTGTGTGTGTGATGCTAGCTGTCCTCTGTGAAGGCTGTGTGTGATGCTAGCTGTCCTCTTTGAAGACTGTGTGCAATGCTAGCTGTCCTCTGTGAAGGCTGTGTGCGATGCTAGCTGTCCTCTCTGAAGACTGTGTATATGATACTAGCTGTCCTCTCTAAAGACTGTGTGTGCGATGCTAGCTGTCCTCTGTGAAGGCTGTATGTGATGCTAGTTGTCCTCTGTGAAGGCTGTGTGTGATACTAGCTGTCCTCTCTGAAGACTGTGTGTGCGATGCTAGCTGTCCTCTCTGAAGACTGCGTTAGAGATGCTAGCTGTCTTCTGGGAAGGCTGTATGTGATACTAGCTGTCCTATCTGAAGGCTGTGTGTGCGATGCTAGCTGTCCTCTCTGAAGGCTCTGTGTGTGTGATGCTAGCTGTCCTCTCTGAACGTTCTGTGTGTGATGCTAGCTGTCCTCTCTGAGAGCTGGGCCTCACTGCACATGCATCTGAGACACTCATCCTCTTTTGAGAGAGAAGGCCTTAGGTAAAAGCAGGGGCCTCTGAGGGTGGTGACTAGGCATTGCTTGGCTCCTCTTATCTCCGGACGCCATAACGGCCGTGCAGTAGTTCTGCCACTTGTCCTCTGGAATGCAAGGCATGTATGAAGCTGGATAGGAAGCTTGATGTGTGGTGGGTTTAGGACACAGGTTGACAAGTGGGTGTAGAAAGCTAGATGAGAAGTGGGTGTAGAAAGTTGGACAAGGGGTGGGTGTAGGAAGATGGATGAGAGGTGGGTGTAGGATGCTGAATAAGAGGTGGGTGTAGAAAGATGGATAAAAAGTGGGTGAAAATAGTTGGATGAGAAGTGGGTGTAGGAAGCTACATGAGAGATGGGTGTAGGACACAGGTTGACAGGTGGGTGAAGGAAGCTGGATGAGAGGTGGGTGTAGATAGTTGGACAAGGGGTGGGTGTAGGAAGCTGGATGAGTGGTGGGTGAAAGAAAGCTAGACGAGGGGTGGGTGGAGCAAGCTGGACGAGGGGAGATTGTAGAAAGTTGGACAAGAGGTGGTTGGAGGAAGCTGGGCGAGAGGTGGGTGTTGGAAACTGCCTGAGAGGTTGGTGTAGGATGGTGGATGAGAGGTGGGTGTAGGAAGCTGGATTTGAGGTGGGTGTAGGAAGCAGGATGAGAGGTGGGTGTAGGAAGCTGGATGAGGTGGGTGTAGGAGGCTGGATGTGAGATTGGTGTAGGGTGCTGGATGAGAGGTGGGTGTGGAAAGTTGGACAAGAGGTGGGTGTAGGAAGCTGGATGAGAGGTGGGTTTAGGAAGCAGGATGAGAGGTGGGTGTAGGAAGCTGGATGAGAGGTGGGTGTAGTATGCTGGACGAGAGGTGGGTGTAAGAAGATGAATAAGAGGTGGGTTTGGAAGATGGATGAAAAGTGGGTGAAGGAAGCTTGATGTGAGGTGGGTTTAGGTCACAGGTTGATAAGTGGGTGTAGAAAGCTAGATGAGAAGTGGGTGTAGAAAGTTGGACAAGGGGTGGGTGTAGGAAGATGGATGAGAGGCGGGTGTAGGAAGCTGGACGAGGGGTTGATGTAGAAAGTTGGACAAGAGGTGATTGAAGGAACCTGGATGAGAGGTGGGTGTAGGAAGCTGAATGTGAGGTGGGTGTAGGATTCTGGATGAGAGGTGGGTGTAGAAAACTAGATTAGAGGTGGGTGTAGGAAGTTGGAGGAGAGGTGGGTGTGGGAAGCTGGAGGAGAGGTAGGTGTAGGAAGCTGGATGGGAGGTGGGTGTAGGAAGCTGATGAGAGGTGGGTGTAGGAGTCTGGATGTAAGATTGGTGTAGGATGCTAGATGGGAGGTGGGTGTAGGATGCTGGATGAGAGGTGGGTGTAGGAAGCTGGATGAGAGGTGGGTGTACGAAGCTGGATAAGAGGTAAATGTTGGAAGCTGGATGAGAGGTGGATGTAGGAAGCTGGATGAGATATAGGTGTAGGAAGCTTGATGAGAGGAGGGTGTAAGAAGCTGGATATGAGGTGGGTGTAGGAAGCTGGATGAGAAGTGGGTGTAGAAAGTTGGACAAGGGGTGGGTTGTAGGAAAATGGATGAGGGGTGGGTGTAGGAAGCTAAATGAGAGGTGGGTGTAGGAAGCTGGACGAGGGGTTGATGTAGAAAGTTGGACAAGAGGTGGTTGGAGGAAGCTGGATGAGAGGTGGGTGTAGGAAGCTGGATGAAAGGTGTGTGCAGGATGCTGGATGAGAGGTGGGTGTAGGAAGCTGGATGAGAGGTGGTGTCATGGTTGGCTTATGGAAAATAGATCCCTAGGCTCTGCTGAACATGGCTTGGCCCAACCACAGGCGCGGAGTCTAACAGGCAGGGGGTTTTCACCAGGAACACCCGCAAGGAGGTATGGTCTTTGCGGCACCAAACCTGCAGGTCGCGATCCTGTGAGTGGGTGAACAGCAGAACAGTGTGGAGGAGCCAGGTGAAGTGGGTAGAGACTAGAACACACAGGTATATGGTATGGGAACAGGAACACTAGAGATAAGACTGATGGGCAGCAACAAACGAGGCACTAGGAGAACGGGTGTCTTGTGGGATAACAGGGAAAGAGCAGAAGCTGTCACAATGGTGTATCCAGGAGTGATTAGTAGAGATACTGGAACAGCGGAAGTATAGCACTGGAGTTATGCAGTACACACTGGAAAGCAGAGGTAGCTGAGGGAGAACAGCCGATGAGTCACAAAGGCAGTTGCGTCTCACAGTGATAGCGGTTAGAGAACTGGAGCTGTCCCGATGAAGTACATCAGAGATGGTATAGTAGTACTGGAGCAGCAATAGTTCAGTACAGCCAGAGACTGAAAGTAAACTGACATGGTGAAGGTAACTCGTAGTAACAGCCGATTAGTCACAGTAGTAGTAGCGGCTCTGAGTGGTGGAGGTGAGAGATCTCGAGCTGTCACGATGAAGTACAGTTGAGATGGTAATATCAGTACTGGAGCAGCGATAGTTCAACACAGCCGGAGACTGAGAGCAGACTAAAGTAGCGGGGGTAACTCGTAGTAACAGCTGATGAGTCACAATAGTAGCAGCGGCTCTGAATGGTAGCGATGAGAGAACTGAAGCTGTCGCGATGAAGTACACTGGAGATGGTAGTAGCAGTACTGGAGCAGCAATAGTTCAACACAGCAGGAGACTGAGAGCAAACTGAAGTAACGGAGGTAACCCGTAGCAACAGCTGATTAGTCACAGGTGTAGTAGCGGCTCTAAGTGGTAGCGAAGAGAGAACTGAAGCTGTCGCGATGAAGTACACTGGAGATGGTAGTAGCATTGCTGGAGCGGTAATAGTTCAACACAGCAGGAGACTGAGAGCAAACTGAAGTAACGGAGGTAACCCGTAGTAACAGCTGATGAGTCACAGGTGTAGTAGCGGCTCTAAGTGGTAGCGATGAGAGAACTGAAGCTGTCGCGATGAAGTACACTGGAGATGGTAGTAGCAGTACTGGAGCGGCAATAGTTCAACACAGCAGGAGACTGAGAGCAAACTGAAGTAACGGAGGTAACCCGTAGTAACAGCTGATGAGTCACAGGTGTAGTAGCGGCTCTGAGTGGAAAGCGATGAGAGAACCGAAGCTGTCACAATGAAGTACACTAGAGATGGTAAGAGAGGTACTGGAGCAGCGATGGTTAAGCACAGGCCACAAACTGAGAGCAGACTGGAACACAGGCAAACCACGAGGACACCAGGAACCAGAACCACAGGCTACAGGAAGTGAGCTTGAAGAACAGGCATCAGACAGGTGAATCCAGGAGGTTTAAATAGTGCTCCAGGAATGGTCAGCCAATGACAAGAGGAGGGAGGTCCAGAAGTGCAATAGACTTGCACCTGTGCAGAACTGAATGTAGCTGAATGAATGAATGAAGTTTGTCTGATGCTGGAACATGGCAGTTTCCAGATGAATGAAATGCGGGTAACGAGACTATTTGTGGGACCGAAGCGTTACAGGTGGGTGTAGGAAGGTAGATGAGAGGTGGGTGTAGGAAGCTGGAGGAGAGGTAGGTGTAGGAAGCTGGATGGAAGGTGGGTTTAGGAAGCTGGATGAGAGGTGAGTGTAGGAGTCTGGATGTGAGATTGGTGTAGGATGCTAGATGGGAGGTGGGTGTAGGATGCTGGATGAGAGCTGGGTGTAGGAAGCTGGACGAGAGGTGGGTGTAGGAAGCTGGATGAGAGGTGGGTGTAGGAAGCTTAAAGAGAGGTGTGTGTAGGAAGCTGGATGTGAGGTGGGTGTAGGACACATGTTGACAGGTGGGTGTAGAACGCTGGATCAGAAGTGGGTGTAGAAAGTTGGACAAGGGGTGGGTGAAGGAAGATGGATGAGGGGTGGGTGTAGGAAGCTAAACGAGATGTGTGTGGAGGAAACTGGACGAGGGGTTGATGTAGAAAGTTGGACAAGAGGTGGTTGAAGGAAGCTGGATGAGAGGTGGGTGTAGGAAGTTGGATGAGAGGTGGGTGTAGGATTCTGGATGAGAGTTGGGTGTAGGAAGCTAGACGAGAGGTGGATGTAGGAAGCTGGACGAGGGGTGGTTTTAGAAAATTGGACAATAGGTGGTTGGGGGAAGCTGGATAAGAGGTGAATGTAGGAAGCTTGATGAAAGGTGGGTGCAGGATGCTGGATGAGAGGTGGGTGCAGGATGCTGGGTGAGAGGTGGGTGTAGGAAGGTAGATGAGAGGTGGGTGTAGGAAGCTAGATGAAAGGTGGGTGTAGGAAGCTAGATGAAAGGTGGGTGTAGGAAGCTGGAGGAGAGGTGGGTGTAGGAAGCTAGATGAGAAATGGGTGTAGGTTCCTGGATGAGAGATTTGTGTAGGTCGCAGTTTGAGAGACGGGTTTAGGACGCTGGATGAGAGGTGGAGGTGGAAAGTTGGACAAGAGGTGGGTGTAGGAAACTGGATGAGAGGTGGGTGTAGGATGCTGGATGTGAGGTGGGTGTAGGACACAGGTTGACAGGTGGGTGAAGGAAGCTGGATGAGAGGTGGGTGTGGAAAGTTGGACAAGGGGTGGGTGTAGGAAGCTGGATGAGTGGTGGGTGAATGGTAGCGATGAGAGAACTGAAGCTGTCGCGATGAAGTACACTGGAGATGGTAGTAGCAGTACTGGAGCAGCAATAGTTCAACACAGCAGGAGACTGAGAGCAAACTGAAGTAACGGAGGTAACCCGTAGTAACAGCTGATGAGTCACAGGTGTAGTAGCGGCTCTAAGTGGAAGCGATGAGAGAACTGAAGCTGTCGCGATCAAGTACACTGGAGATTGTAGTAGCAGTACTGGAGCGGCAATAGTTCAACACGAACATTAAAAACACGAACATTAAAAACCCACCTTTTCCTTAAAGCCTTCCAGTCCAATGCCTAAACTCCCACCGGTCGGCTACCTCTCTTTCTCATCACTTCTTCCCTTCTCCCCCTTCCTCCCGTCTCTCCGTCTCATTCATGTGTCTGTCTGTCTTCCCCTCGCTTTAGATTGTTCGCTCCTTTGAGCAGGGCTCTCCTACCTTCTGTTTCCATCACTTTTAACTGCGCTCTCCAGCTACTCAGCTCACCTCCTCTCAGTCCCTCTGCCCTCTGTCTCCTCTCGATTCTCTCCGCTTCCCTCAGTGACTCTCAACCTGTCATCCGTGCCCACCCTCTTGGGCCATAGTTACCTGCCTGTACTCACTTTTCCCCTCCCTCCCTCTCTTTCTTGCTGTGCCTGAGCCCCCAGAGTTATAGTGCTTACTGTTACTTGTACTGTGCTGTTTCACCTTGTACTGTGCCATTGTTTGTCCTTGTACGGCGCTACGGATACTTTGTGGCGCCCTATAAATAAAAATAATAATAATAATAATAACACAGCAGGAGACTGAAAGCAAACTGAAGTAACGGAGGTAACCCGTAGTAACAGCTGATGAGTCACAGGTGTAGTAGCGGCTCTGAGTGGTAGCGATGAGAGAACCGAAGCTGTCACAATGAAGTACAGTGGAGATGGTAAGAGAGGTACTGGAGCAGCGATGGTTCAGCACAGGCCACGAACTGAGAGCAGACTGGAACACAGGCAAACCACGAGGACACCAGGAACCAGAACCACAGGCTACAGGAAGTGAGCTTGAAGAACAGGCATCAGACAGGTGAATCCAGGAGGTTTAAATAGTGCTCCAGGAATGGTCAGCCAATGACAAGAGGAGGGAAGTCCAGAAGTGCAATAGACTTGCACCTGTGCAGAACTGAATGTAGCTGAATGAATGAATGAAGTTTGTCTGATGCTGGAACATGGCAGTTTGAATGAAATGCGGGTAACGAGACTATTTGTGGGACCGAAGCGTTACAGGTGGGTGTAGGAAGGTAGATGAGAGGTGGGTGTAGGAAGCTGGAGGAGAGGTAGGTGTAGGAAGCTGGATGGAAGGTGGGTTTAGGAAGCTGGATGAGAGGTGAGTGTAGGAGTCTGGATGTGAGATTGGTGTAGGATGCTAGATGGGAGGTGGGTGTAGGATGCTGGATGAGAGCTGGGTGTAGGAAGCTGGACGAGAGGTGGGTGTAGGGAGCTGGATGAGAGGTGGGTGTAGGAAGCTTAAAGAGAGGTGTGTGTAGGAAGCTGGATGTGAGGTGGGTGTAGGACACATGTTGACAGGTGGGTGTAGAACGCTGGATCAGAAGTGGGTGTAGAAAGTTGGACAAGGGGTGGGTGAAGGAAGATGGATGAGGGGTGGGTGTAGGAAGCTAAACGAGATGTGGGTGGAGGAAACTGGACGAGGGGTTGATGTAGAAAGTTGGACAAGAGGTGGTTGAAGGAAGCTGGACGAGAGGTGGGTGTAGGAAGTTGGATGAGAGGTGGGTGTAGGATTCTGGATGAGAGGTGGGTGTAGGAAGCTAGACGAGAGGGGGATGTAGGAAGCTGGACGAGGGGTGGTTTTAGAAAATTGGACAATAGGTGGTTGGAGGAAGCTGGATAAGAGGTGGGTGTAGGAAGCTTGATGAAAGGTGGGTGCAGGATGCTGGATGAGAGGTGGGTGCAGGATGCTGGATGAGAGGTGGGTGTAGGAAGGTAGATGAGAGGTGGGTGTAGGAAGCTAGATGAAAGGTGGGTGTAGGAAGCTGGAGGAGAGGTGGGTGTAGGAAGCTAGATGAGAAATGGGTGTAGGGTCCTGGATGAGAGATGTGTGTAGGTCGCAGTTTGAGAGATGGGTTTAGGACGCTGGATGAGAGGTGGAGGTGGAAAGTTGGACAAGAGGTGGGTGTAGGAAACTGGATAAGAGGTGGGTGTAGGATGCTGGATGTGAGGTGGGTGTAGGACACAGGTTGACAGGTGGGTGAAGGAAGCTGGATGAGAGGTGGGTGTGGAAAGTTGGACAAGGGGTGGGTGTAGGAAGCTGGATGAGTGGTGGGTGAAAGGAAGCTAGACGAGAGGTGGGTGAAGGAAGCTGGTCGAGAGGTGGGTGTTGGAAGCTGGGCGAGAGGTGGGTTTTGGAAGCTGGCTGAGAGGTGGGTGTAGGATGCTGAATGAGAGGTGGGTGTAGGAAGCTGGATGAGAGGTGAGTATTGTATGCTGGATTAGAGGTGGGTGTAGGAAGCTGTATGGGAGGTGGGTGTAGTATGCTGGATGAAAGGTGGGTGTAGGAAGATGAATAAGAGGTGGGTGTAGGAAGATGGATGAAAAGTGGGTGAAGGAAGCTGGATGTGAGGTGGGTGTAGGACACAGGTTGACAGTTGGGTGTAGAAAGCTGGATGAGAAGTGGGTGTAGAAGTTGGACAAGGGGTGGGTGTAGGAAGATGGATGAGGGTTGGGTGTAGGAAGCTAAAGGAGAGGTGGGTGTAGGAAGCTGGACGAGGGGTTGATGTAGAAAGTTGGGCAAGAGGTGGTTGAAGGAAGCTGGACGAGAGGTGGGTGTAGGAAGCTGGATGAGAGGTGGGTGTAGGATTCTGGATGAGAGGTGGGTGTAGGAAGCTAGACAAGGGGTGGGTGTAGGAAGCTGGACGAGGGGTGGTTGTAGAAAATTAGACAAGAGGTGGTTGGAGGAAGCTGGATGAGAGGTGGGTGTAGGAAGCTGGATGAAAGGTGGGTGCACGATGCTGAATGAGAGGTGGGTGTAGGAAGCTGGATTAGAGGTGTGTGTAGGAAGGTAGTTGAGAAGTGGGTGTAGGAAGCTGGAGGAGAGGTGGGTGTAGGAAGCTAGATGAGAAATGGGTGTAGGTTCCTGGATGAGAGATGTGTTTAGGTCGCAGTTTGAGAGATGGGTTTAGGACGCTGGATAAGAGGTGGGTTTAGGATGCTGGATGAGAGGTGGGGGTGGAAAGTTGGACAAGAGGTGGGTGTAGGAAACTGGATGAGAGGTGGGTGTAGGATGCTGGATGTGAGTTGGGTTTAGGACACAGGTTGACAGGTGTGTGAAGGAAGCTGGATGAGAGGTGGGTGTAGAAAGTTGGACAAGGGGTGGGTGTAGGAAGCTGGATGAGTGGTGGGTGAAAGGAAGGTAGACGAGAGGTGGGTGGAGCAAGCTGGTCGAGGGGTGGTTGTAGAAAGTTGGACAAGAGGTGGGTGAAGGAAGCTGGTCGAGAGGTGGGTGTTGGAAGCTGGGCGAGAGGTGGGTTTTGGAAGCTGGCTGAGAGATGGGTGTAGGATGCTGAATGAGAGGTGGGTGTAGGAAGCTGGATGAGAGGTGGGTGTAGGAAGCTGGATGAGAGGTGAGTATTGTATGCTGGATTAGAGGTGGGTGTAGGAAGCTGTATGGGAGGTGGGTGTAGTATACTGGATGAAAGGTGGGTGTAGGAAGATGGATGAAAAGTGGGTGAAGGAAGCTGGATGTGAGGTGGGTGTAGGACACAAGTTGACAGTTGGGTGTAGAAAGCTGGATGAGAAGTGGGTGTAGAAGTTGGACAAGGGGTGGGTGTAGGAAGATGGATGAGGGTTGGGTGTAGGAAGCTAAAGGAGAGGTGGGTGTAGGAAGCTGGACGAGGGGTTGATGTAGAAAGTTGGGCAAGAGGTGGTTGAAGGAAGCTGGACGAGAGGTGGGTGTAGGATTCTGGATGAGAGGTGGGTGTAGGATTCTGGATGAGAGGTGGGTGTAGGAAGCTAGACAAGGGGTGGGTGTAGGAAGCTGGACGAGGGGTGGTTGTAGAAAATTAGACAAGAGGTGGTTGGAGGAAGCTGGATGAGAGGTGGGTGTAGGAAGCTGGATGAAAGGTGGGTGCACGATGCTGGATGAGAGGTGGGTGTAGGAAGCTGGATTAGAGGTGGGTGTAGGAAGGTAGTTGAGAAGTGGGTGTAGGAAGCTGGAATCAGTGGTGGGTGTAGGAAGCTGGAGGAGAGGTAGGTGTATGAAGCTGGATGGGAGGTGGGTGTAGGAGTCTGGATGTGAGATTGGTGTAGGATGCTAGATGGGAGGTGGGTGTAGGATTCTGGATGAGAGGTGGGTGTAGGAAGCTAGATGAGAGGTGGGTGTAGGAGGCTGGATGTGAGATTGGTGTAGGATGCTGGATGGGAGGTGGATGTAGGATGATGGATGAAAGGTGGGTGTAGGAAGCTGCATAAGAGGTGAGCGTAGGAAGCTTAATGAGAGGTGGTTGTAGGAAGCTGGATGAGAGTTATATGTAGGATACTGGATGAGAGGTGGATATATGAATCTGGATGTGAGGTATATGTAGCATGCTGGATATGAAGTGCGTGTAGGAATGGCACGGTGCATGTAGGAATGACATGGTGACTTAGTGGGGTCATGATTCAAATACCCAACTATGGCCTTATTTGTGTGGAGTTTGTATGTTTTCCCCCGTGTTTGCGTGGTTTTCCTCCGGGGTCTCCCGTTTCCTCCCACACTCCAAAACTATACTAGTAGGTTAATTGGCTGCTATTAAATTGACCTTAGTCTTTCTCGGCCTGCGTGTGTATGTTAGGAAATCTAGACTGTAAGCTCCAGTGGGGCAGGGACTGATGCGAGAGAGTACAGCGCTGCGAATTTAGTGGCGCTATATAAATAGCTGATGATGATGATGAGGAGGATTAAAAGTGGATATATGAACCTGGATTTGAAGTATATGTAGAATGGTGGATGTGAAGTGCGTGTAGGAATCTGAATGAGAGGGGCGTGAAGGATGCTGTATGCGAGGTTTGCGTAGAAACTTTGCTGTGCGTGAAGGATGCAGGGCGTGTGAAGGATGTTGGATAGCTGCTCGACACAATAATACATTTCAGATGTGTCCCTGCAGGAGGGAAATGGCAGGAATACTCCCTCTGTGAGCCATGCTTCAGTCCTTCACATTCCTCTGCTAATTATTATTTTAGAATTAACTCTTCCACTGACTTGTATAGCAAAGAGGACTCACACATGTATGAGCATTACCTTCTAGAGCGCACTGTTATATAATGTTCTATATACCGGCATGAGACATTGGAATGTACTGTGTTATACCATACCATAGCCTCTGATGTCTGTGCTACTATATGCTGCTTGTGTCCTATACTGTCATCTTACTACTTGCAAGGGAAAGTTAAATCAGCTTCTACAGTTTACAATTCATACACTTTAAGTATAAAATAATTTAGAAAATGTTCTTTCATGTGGCAGCAACTTATATTTTAGCTATATTTTCTCTTAATGGAAAACATATACTATGTATTGGACAGGGCCTATTTTACTGACTTAGGTGTCTTCAGCATTGTTTGTGCAGGTAACTGAAATATAAATAAAACTTTTTCCTTAGATATACACTGAGTGGCAAGTAAGGGCACAGTGCATCACTGACTCACAACCATGGGACTTTGGGCACTCATCGGACCAGTACACTGTGAAATTTGTATATTTGTCCCTATGTTTGGGTGGGTCTCCTCAATGTACTCTCCTTGTACATTAAACATTATAGACATACTTACGATTAGCAAGGATCTATTAAGGCTCATCCTCAAATATCTGTAAAATAGTACAAAAATATATAAAGTAACAATGACATGACATTTAAGAAACATAACAAATTCATTAAATGATTTTTTTTTTTTTTTCAATAATGATTTTATTAAAGATTTTTCTTTTTGGTTACATAGTACATACAAAAGACAAAGAAAAAAAAAACATACATTGTAAATTGCAAGAGAGAAAAAAGGAAGGGAATCAAGGGGAGGGGTATAGGATGAGGCAATACACATCAATACAAAGCAAGAGCATGCAGCAGGACCACTCTCAGCATTTTACATCTTATACAATTTGTTCGAAAAACAACATAGGTAATATCCCTTTGGTTTTGTTGAGGGGAGTTACATGGGGTTCCCCCAGAGACGGGCAGGATTGAGGATTTGGCTACATATCGATTCCATTCAAACCATATGATATGGGGACAGGAGGCAGAAGAAAAGTAAGGAACACCCAACGTTTCCATATCACAGCTTAACTTAACCTTAGAGATTATTTTACCTATGGAAGGCAGCGTAGCTGATT
Organism: Mixophyes fleayi; assembly: GCF_038048845.1. NCBI lineage: Eukaryota > Metazoa > Chordata > Amphibia > Anura > Limnodynastidae > Mixophyes > Mixophyes fleayi. The sequence goes on from NC_134405.1 coordinate 61,433,333, forward strand.
TCCAGGCTTGGGCAATCACCGCCCGGGTGGCTATAAAAATGTGGCCTATGACATATCAATCTCCAGATAACACTTGTGGGGGGGGGGGAAAAATGCAAGAGAGCGACTTCTGGTGAATTCGGGATCGGAGTACGAATAACTTTGGAAATTAAGGTGTACACCTCTGTCCAAAGATCTCTGACCACTGGACAACTCCAAAAAATATGAAAAATATCCCCTATCTCTCCACATCCACGCCAACAGGTCCTGGACTGATCTGGCCATATGTTATGCAACCTATCGGGGGTCATATACAGTCTGTAGAGTAGCTTGGAAAGCATCTCCGAGTGATTCAAACACCTCGACATCTTGTGGACATTTTGGTAGATTTTGTCCCACTGATCTGAGTCAAATTCCCGACCAAGATGCCCCTCCCAGGCCAGCTGGGAAGAGGCCTTTATCGGGCCTATTAAATGATTTTTAAAAAAACCAAGCACTAACAAATGTATGCTACTACATAGGTGTACATAGTATACAACATAGGCAAGACTTTTAAAAGACCGACATGCTCAATGCAAATGTATGCAAGCGTGCAGGATCTTTGGTAATGTGTGACATTACTATGTTAAAAATTATTTAAAAATCAGAGACAATTTCAAACATTCATACCCAGTGCTTGTAAAATATAAAATAGTGCACCTACCTCTTTGCTGTTTGATGAAATAGCCCCATAGTAATCTCACGCTATGGGTCTTGTATAGTGTTGTATACTGAGAGGAATGTATGCAGGTATTCTCCCATTAGATGACGAGGATGTGAATGCTGTGTTTGGTCATAACCCTGACTCATGACCCCGAGCAGGTGCACACCTTACGTCTGAAAAACAGCGTACTTCTGCGTGCGCTGCAGTTTGAATCGACCGCATCTGCAGGGGAATGCCATTACTGTATAATGCTTACGTGCATCCGCCGCTTCCCCACCTCGTTCACTGCCTGAAGACGTAAGCTGTCGCAAGTGTCCTTTGCGCTGGAAGGTGAATCTGCGATGCTGCGTTCTGTGGCATGCAGTCTGGTTCTTGGCATTCTCGGAATAACTGTGCGCATTATACGCAAAATTATATACTCCTCAATGAATCATGCACACAAACTCCACACAGATAGGGGCCTTGTTGGAATCAAACTCATGATCCCAGCACTGTGAAGCCAATCACTACAACTATGTTGCTTAGTAAATAAAAGGAAAAACGTACAGAGAAACGGGGCGATCACATGGGCAATTGGCCACACAAGTGTCCATTTTGTGGGACTCCACCAACAACCAAAGCTGAGAATTATTGAAATCTTATGTGTGTGTTATGAGCCGCGGCGGTGCCCAGCCGCCGATACTCACTCACCTGCGTCCCGGCCAATCGCTATGGCGACCGGGACGTCATTTCCGGCCATAACCCGGCCGTTGCCGGGGCAACGGGCAGACGCCTTAGCGCTACGTCCCGGCGATGAGGAAGCCGGGCGCATGCGCTCATTATAGATTCTAGCCTGCGGGCTGATTATCCTGCTCATTAGCTAGGCAGGGGGCTTACTTAAGGCAATGAGGTCTGCTTCCTCATTGCCGGTTATAGCTTCTGTGCTCCAGTCTGCTGACCTGCTTGTTCCTGCTCTAGTCTTCTGAGACCACTTCTGATTTACCGTGTATGACCTTTGGCTTTGAACTGACTCCGCTTGTGTATCCTGTGACCCTGATCCCTGGCCTGTTTACCGTTTCTGCTATCCGCCTGTGACCCCTGACTTCAGCTTGTTTACTGATACCGCTGTCTGCTGCCGGCCCTTGACCTCTGCGTGGACCTGACTCCGTTTGCCTGGGTTCTCCCCAGCCGGTGCACACTTCACGACCCTCTGTCAGTCTGCAGCCCAGTCTGTCCCCACCATCAGGGGCTCCAGTGAACACCTGACTGGCAGAGTAGATTCCGAGTTGTGTTGTGCCGGCTGGAGGGGTTCCTAACAGTGTGCTGTCACTGGCCCCATGTGATCTGGCTCTTTGGCCTGGCCAAGTTTAGAGGCTTTATACAAAGCACTTGAAGATGAGCCAATAACCCACCAGTATTGCTGGTGTAGACATGAGACACAGTATGTTTGATACCACCAGCAATACTGCTGGGAGCAGTCTGACCATTTGGTAGTTGCAGGATCCACAGACTCACAATAAAGCAGATGGCAGACACAAATATGTTGACACTTGGGCCAGTGAAGTAGTGAAAAGGCTTCGATAGAGGGATAATATGGGAGGCAGGAAGGACAGGAGATTTGAGTCTATACAACAGAGAAATTAAAACCTAGTTAGATAAATAAAATAAAATCAGAATATCATAACTCACTTTGGAATAAAGCAATTTTGTGTTGAGCAGATGATTGGTAGATTAGGTTCTATGGGCCGGGATTACTGGGAAAAATGTAATAAATGTTAATGATCTGAATGAGATGTGTTTCTCAATGGAGATTAATTAGGTTTCTTGTTACAAAATAATCATGTGGAGCAGCTGAGCCAGATGTACTTCCAGGAGTTAGGTAAGTAAATATATACTCAGGCTTGTCTGAGATGAGATTACTGCTGCTATAGTTTCTATATTAGTGGTGGACAAGAATCTGAAAACTATAAAGATTATTTAGGAGCCAGGATAAAACATCTGATGCTTGCCTCATATTTCACCGTTTTGCCTAAAAAATTACTCTCTGGTTCTTTCTCCCCCTTTCACGTCTTATGCTCACTTACTTTACTTCTGCTGCCTTCTCTCCTTCATTTTCGTTTGTCAGTCTGTTCATTACTACATGTATATATGGCAATATATCTGTCCTGTCAAACTGCATATTTGCCTACACTTTGCTCCCCTTCTCGCCCCTATGTTTCTAACCCCCTGTCTGGCTGAACACAGATGTCTCCCACATGTCTCCCCTGCCATAAGTCCACTATACAATTCCTGTATACTTCATACAGACGTAAAACACTACACCTGACACTCTATACAGACTTGTTACACTAGACCTCCAACATGACCTGACCACTGTACCTGATCATAATACAATTCTATAACACACTATACAGACATAGGACACTACACCTCCAACATGACCTGACCACTGTACATGATCATAATACAATACTATTACACTCTATACAGACATAGGACACTACACCCCCAACATGACCTGACCACTGTACATGATCATGATTCAATTCTATTATACACTATACAGACATAGGACACTACACCTCCAACATGACCTGACCACTGTACATGATCATGATTCAATTCTATTACACTCTATACAGACATAGGACACTACACCTCCAACATGACCTGACCACTGTACATGATCATGATTCAATTCTATTACACTCTATACAGACATAGGACACTACACCTCCAACATGACCTGACCACTGTACATGATCATGATTCAATTCTATTATACACTATACAGACATAGGACACTACACTTCCAACATGACCTGACCACTGTACATGATCATAATACAATTCTATTACACTCTATACAGACATAGGACACTACACCCCCAACATGACCTGACCACTGTACATGATCATGATTCAATTCTATTATACACTATACAGACATAGGACACTACACCTCCCAACATGACCTGATCACTGGACATGACCATAATACTAACTCCTTCCTGATAACATTCCCACATAAAGTCTATCATACCATAAGGACGCTCGGAAACGTTGAAGGTTTGCATAATTCCATTGCGTCTATAATGGGAAAACGTTCTAATGCAAGTAAGTTCCGGACAAGGCCATTGACCCTCCATGTTTGTGGCCGAGGGGAGGAGCATTACTCTCCTTGGAAAAAAGCACCGAACCCCTTAGCTACCTGTTGCATCAGTATGTAAATCCAAAGCCCTAGTGAATATTCAAGGGGAAGGCCAAATTCTAGTACCGTTAACCTTCCGACAAATTTTTTTACCCATAGGTATAACCCTACAGGTGAAATAAAAGGAAACGAGCAAAGATTGAATCTGATGTAAAGTGCTAGATGGGGAAGACAGAGTATCAGATATAAGGTTCTCAAATTTGACATTTTTTTCCACTGGTAGCTGACAACACCCCTCTACCGTATTGATTGTGATCCCCAGGAAAGACAGACAAGTTGCGGGTCCTTCAATCTTGTTGTGAGCTATAGGCGCCCCCATCAAGGAAAAGAGAGCTTGGGCAGAGAACAAGGTATCCGCGCATGCACTGGAATTGACTGGGCCCACGAATAAAAAATCATTGAGTGCCCTATCCCGTGGTGACCTGTCTATGCTTGAATAGCCCAGTGTAAAAAAGAGCTGAAGGACTCGATGAAGGCGCAAGATAATGAGCACCCCATGGGAAGACACCTATATAATAATCGTCTTTTATTTTAAAGCCCATGAACTTGAATGAATTATATGTCCAATTTGGCCATAAGGAACCCTTACCAAAGGTTCTGAGGGACATGTCATCCTCGAGTGATTGGTAAACTACAGTACTGATGTCCTAATCGATAGCATCATTAACAGAGCCGCCTAATGGGTGTGATAAATGCTGCATCAGATGTAATTTGCCTGCTGTTTTCTTAGGGACTATGCCTACAACAAAATGGCCATGTCTGGAATAGAGGGTAAGGTGAAAGGTCATATCATGTGTCCCAGGCTGAACTCTCCATAAATTTTCTTGGCCAGAATATTCGGGAAGGAATAAGCAGATTGGAGATTCTTAGTGGCTTTGGCGACCACCGCAGAGCTGATGGGTAGCCAAAAACCTTAGCGGAGGAAGGAGGCCTGAGAAGCATGAGAGTAAAGACTGAACCATTTTTCTAGCACTGAAAGGATAATGGGCAAGTGGGCTTTAAGCAGTGCCTCTGTTGCCGCCACGGCCCTTTCCAAGGCTGGGGACACTGCTGCAATGTTGGGTTAAGTGTTTAAACGCTTAACCTGCGGGGTCCTGACATTGCCGCTTTAAATTAAAAGTGATAGAGGTCACAATGACGTCAAAGTCTAGTGACGGATACCTGACTAGTCGGAATCACTTGCGGTCAGCATCCTGCTGCGATCGGAGATCTACAGCGCCGGTATGGAGGTAAGTCTGCTTATATATAAATAGTTTTTTCACACATTCGGATTTTAAATGTAGGACTCCTCGGTGTCGGAATTTTCTGCACCGTTAAAGCGTACCCAACCCACACAAAGCAGGTCAAGGGATCCCCACACAAAAGGACCAAGAGCCAATGTGCTTCGAAGGGGGCAGTGACATGTGGTCAATCAGTGATTGTCCATGTGAATTAGTCGCTTCTTGCAAAGCTTTCACAACAATTGTGCCTCCTCTGGTATTGGGAAAAAGAATATGGTTAATACATCGCTTTCGATGTGGATCTGGTTGGTTTTGTGTGGATTCAGTGTGGTTCTGGCAAGATCCTTGTGTGAATATGTACTTGTATTCCTATGGTTGTGGGTACATTGACCTATTTACACATCATCACTGTGGGGACCTCAGCCATAGTGGAGACAAAAAATGAGGTTCCCACATGCAGGAGATCTTGCTAATATACTCGGCATCAAAGTCTGATATGTCCTGAGTCACTTTTGTCGGACCAATAGTGTGTGTGTTTCTGACGTGTGCACGCCACCACCAGAAGTGGAACAGGAGGCTTATACATATGTTCGACCACGCACCGCAAGAGAAGGAGATTGCAGCTTTTCTGCCCTTTTACACATAAGGGGGATAAGATAAGGTCACATACTTCTAAAAGTAAAGTGGGAACAGTGGGGCATGACAGAACATAGTGGTGGCTTTGACTACAGCTTGGAGATCAGTGGAGATGAATATGCCCAGGGCGTGTACCAAAAAGCATTACTGCCTGTACTGTGAGAAGCCCCTCTTAAAAATAGCCCAGCATATCCAGTATGTTCATCGCAATGAGACTGAAGTTGCCTGGCCATAAAATTTCCTAAGCACTCAAAAGAAAGATGCATGCAATTGGCACATCTTCGGAATAGAGGCGACTTTGCACACAACTCTGAGGTGATAAGGGCACAATGCGGTGTTCTGATTCTATGCAAACTACCAGACAAAGGGATGGTTCTCTAAGGCTTCATGCACTGTGCTGCTTGCCAAGGCTTGTTTGTAAGATAATACCTATGATGACATATGAAATCATGTAAGCTAAACCAATAGGGCAACAAATCCAAACCTGGCAAAAACAGTCCAGTCTCTGTGTGCCTCGGTTCAGCCTGTTCCACCTGACAGCAATGGTGGCTTTTGAGCAACATGACTCCAGATGAAATTTTACGAGCAGTCAAAAATGACCAATGCATCATGCATGGCCAATACGAGTACATCCAGAAAAGCTATCCCTTTGGAGAAGATGGAAGACTTTACCATCCAATCAAACTTTCTGCATGCAGTAGAAGCAGTATAGCTGGTAGCTGGCTATGATAAGGAAACTGGTATATTTAAGACATGCTCTCTGACACTGAAGGTAGGGCATGGCTTGCAGCGATATTGAGCACTGTCGAGTGCTGAGCAATGATGGAGGGCTGCACTGCTGCAGTTGAAAATGCATGCAACTGCAGGAAGATCAATGAGGCAAGTGTTACGAGACGAAGCTGTCTCCCAAGTCGCGATGACTCGTTGATTCCTCCGGACATGCATCCTGGCCGTTGCTATGGCGACCGGGACAACGCTTCCTCCATGTCCAGGCCGTCTCCTAGGCAATGGCCAGGATGCTCTAAGTAGAAGCATTAGGCATTAGAGACAGCCGGGTGTGTGCGCAAGGATATGATTAGTGTAACTAGTCTTTAACCTATATGGAGGCAATTAATTCATTTATTCAGCCTCTTGTGGCTAGAAATAGGGCGATGCCTTGACTTCTGATTGGACCTTACTACTATTTAAGGCAGGGAAAGGTGGCTGATAAAGGTGAAGACCTCTACTATTCCGGTTCTTGCAGCGGCCCTTTCAGCAAGATGGAATGAGCTTATCTCATCGGCTGCCTTGAAAACTCTTAAGAAGTTGAATTGGATGTGGCTCAGCTCCTACCTTTCACTGAAGATGTGAAAAAGATGCACTTTCATCTCGATGAGAAACAGCAAGAATAGCAAAGCAGTTCATCCACTGACCCTTTGCTTAAACTCTGGGCATTGTTTGCAAAGGTCACCCTGGCACAGGAGATCTTATTCAATCGAAGGAGGGAAAGGGAAGTTTTCAAGATGCTTTTGATTACCTTCTCTTCAAGAGATACTTTGAAACTCCATGAAGATCTCCACCTAGAACCTCTACAAGACGTGTTTCCTGCCTGGAAGTTCCGGGTGGAAGTGAAGCACAATTATATCCTCTCTTTTCTGCTGGGGGATTAGATCTTGCGGTTCCATGTGTAAGTGGAGGTGATGGTAAGTCCGAGCATTCATGTTTCTTGTATGGCGCTGCAATGCAGGTCTTCTAGGACCACATGGGCCCTAGGCAGGAGCTTATATTACATTGCCCCAATCTGGCTCTGCTTATTTACATATGATCATTTGGGAGGAGTTTCTTAAAAGTCTACTAACGCATTTTACTTTTTCTGTATGGTAGTCTGTAGAGTAGAAAATGACTGTCCTATACTACCCACCCATAAGAATGGTGAGGCACAAACATGGTAATCATTCTGTCTGCCACGAGCCGCTGCGCTAGCCGAGACGGTTTGGGTACCTACTAACAGCCGCCTCTCAGCTATTGCCCAGGCAGCCAAGACATCACTTTCAGTCCTTCGCGTCCCTGTGGTTGCCAGGGAAACCTAGATGCCTATCATGTTCGGCTTCGGCTGCTAACTGGCAGCCAGGACGATTACGACTGCAATCACGATTGCAGTCGCCTATACTGGTGTGCGCTTCTAGGCTTCCTCTGTTTGGCCATCAGAAGTTTAAAAGGAAAGAATGGCTATGCCGGTCAGGGCGCAGCAGTTTGCTGATCAGCTCCTTGCTTGTTACCTGAACCTCAGTGGTTCGCTGATTGCCCTGACCTCTTGGCTCATTCTATGGATCACCCTTGTTTGTTGCCAGCCTTTTGGGCTGTTCCTGCAACCCTCCTTGCTTGCCTTTGACCCTTGACCTCATGATCTCAAAACCCAGTGAGTAAGGCACTGACCTTGGTATAGTGGAGTAAGATACACTTAAATCGCTTTAAGCATATCATTCGGTAGAGACGGTAGTCCTCATTATCAATTTGCTGGCACAAATCTGGTAAACCCGCAGCATGGGGACACCCTGGAATAGTGACAACCAGCGCTAGTGTAGAGATGTCCCCGGAGCTGGTGCATGTGAAGAGGGCGAAGATGCCCGGCATTGCTGTGTCCCTGGAGGGACAGAAGATATCCCTGGTTCCTGCGCCCTACAAGCGGGTGAAGAAAGTAGAAGATTACTTACCGCTCCAGCGCTCCAGCGGTGAGTATCGCTTCTTCTTTACAGGTCCTGTCAGCGGAGGAAGGATGAACCAATCACGGCTCACCTTTCCCCGCTGGCCAATCAGCGGCCGGATACGTGAGCCAATCGCGGCTCGCGCCCGGCCGTTTGAAAGATTGACGCCACGGCGAGCCAATCAGTGCTCGCGGCGGCGCCTGCTGATGATGTCGCGCCGAGTTGCCGGCCGGCGCCATTTTGCCAGAACTTAGTCGGCGGCAGAGAGAGAAGGACGTTGTGGGACGTCCGATGCAGCGGATCAAGAACAGAAGAGAGCTACAAGAAACAAGACGCCGGCAGTGGCAGGGAGCCCTTGTAAGGGCTAGGAGTGACCCTGCCACTGATAATCACTCACCGCGGAGATGTCGGCGGGGAGCCCTTGTGAGGGCTGAGAGCGCCCCCGCCTCCAGAGCAGCAGGAAGACCCGCGCCGAAGAGGAGAAGAGGCGCCGCCGACTGGAGTGTCTGGAAGACCCGGAAAAGAAGAGGAAGACGGCATGGCAAGCTGAGTTTCCTGCGCGGAGCAGGTAAGTAGCCTCAGTGTTAGGTCGGGCACTAGGCCCGTGGCCACGGTCGGGCACAAGGCCCGTGGGGACATGTATTAGGGGCACAAGGCCCAGGAGTTGGGCACTAGGTCCTTATTAGGTATTGGGGCAAATAGCCTAATAGTTGTTAAAGGGCACAAGGCCCTGTTAGTTAGGCAGGGGGGGGGCTCAGAGTCCCAGGTGTATAAGGGCACAAGGCCCTTAGTTAGGGGGCTATAAGCCCATAGACTGAGAAGGGCGCAAGGCCCATATTTAGATAGTAAGGCCACAAGGCCTAAGTAGGCAGTGGCTAGTGCCTCTAGGTGGCAGGGCACAAGGCCCTAGGTAGTGGGCTCAGAACCATGAGTTAGAGAGGGGGCTAAGGCCCGTAGACTGTATGTAGCTGGGCAGAGAGGCCCATGGTGCGTAGGGCATAAGGCCCTGGTGGTGTGACAGAGGCGTGAGAGCTTTGTGAGTGTAGGTGCGGCCCTGTGTGAGGTGAGCACACTAACGTTAGGAGGTACAGTAGAGCGGAGGCTCCTGTTGGTGCTGTAGCAACCGGCTGGTTGGCTAGCAGCTGTGTGCTCTGGTGAGTAGCGTACAAAGTACTGTATTACTGTATTTATTCTGTCTGTGTGGCGAGTATTGCTTTACATACTGTATTTTTGGTGTGCTACATAAATTGTTTCCAGGTGCAAGACGTCAGGCCCCCATTAAAGGTAGGCTCTTGTTTCCTGTGTTGTCCTGTACTAACCCGTACTGTGGGGACAAGTGTAGTTACCAGCTTACACATAGTCAGGGAAGAACACACGTAGGGTCACACTGGTTTCCAGAAGGGGTGACTGAGTGAGTCAGTGGCAGTGCAGCACAGCTCAACGCAGTTCCAGGGGCGGCCCGTGGTTCTGGTTGAGGGTCCCCAAGCCCGAGTTCCGTGCAGGTTATCTTGTGGTTCCGGGTGTAAGGACACGTGTTCGATACCCGGGTGCAGGCAGTCGGGCGGTTCAGTTTCGATTGGCTGTTCTGTGCGGCAGTCGGCTCCCGGGTTAGTGGGCTGCTCCATTGAGCCTCAGCCGGGCCTTGTACAGCCGGTCCTTAGGGTCCGTGCGTGACCCCATAGTAAGGAGACAGTCTCCTTGGTTAGACCTGGGTGAGGGGGTTAGGAACCGCCCTCCGGTATAGTCCGTGAACAGCGGCTGGTGTTCCCCATAGTGCTTAGTGAGTAGTTCCGTTAGTGCACCACACCTAGTTAGTTATAGTTGTTTGACTTAGTTGCGTTGCTGACCATTAGAGCGTTGTTAGGGTCGGGTCGCTGTTGTAGTCAGTTTAGCGTTGTGGGTGCCCATCTTAGTCTCACTGAGAGTGCAGAGGGAGGCTGTGTGTTACTTGTCATCTGCAGGTGTCGGGGAGGTGCAGGAGAGCAGGACCGGAAGCTGGAGTGTCCCGGTGAGTATAACACTCGATTCCCCCTTTCGGTTGGGCCCTCACCATGTGGTGTGCGAGGTACTTGAGGCGGGACTGTTCCTGGTCTCAAGTGCCTGTAGTCCCCCGTGCCTTGGCGAGAGCAAAGTGAGAAGGCGGCAAGTGAGCTTGGACAAAGAGTGTCTTTGTTCATTGCCGTGTTCTCGGACAGCCCTTTCCTGGTAGGCACGGCCGTAATCTCTGTCTCTTTCTTAGAGGGACGTGGTTGGAGGTGACAAGGGTTGCGGCAGCTGATCTGCTGGGATCGAATCGCAGCTGGGACATCCGAAGTGGACTGGAGGTGACCATCGTTTACAAAGTAAGTTCTTCTGTGTGCGACTGTCCTGTTCCCCGCAGGCGCTACACTAGGCCAGTCAGCATTGGGATGAGTACGCTAGGGGGAAATCATGGCCGCAAAAAAAAGGGACCCCCTAGGAAAAAAAACACCCCTGGTGCTGTGGGTGACCAACTTTAAAGAGATAGTTATGCATTTTGACAGGGTGCACTATTGGCCCCAGCAAGTACCTGGCTGCCTTGAGTGGTTGAATATGCTGACACTTGTAGTCAGGGCCCTCTTAACAACATTTTGGGCCCCCGGGCAAAGCAGTGCACCGGGGCCCCTATATATACATATATATATATATATTAAAAAAAAAAAGTGATTATATATATGGGCCCTGCAGCCCAGGGGGGCCCATCAGAGGCAGCACAAAAAAAAAACCCTGAAAAAAAAGAAGAAGAAAATACTTACCTTGCGGTCAGCTGGCAATCCGGCTCCCTGGTCTCCTCCTCCGTCGCGCTCCGCAATGGATGTCGGGCGGGCGTGATGATGTCACGCCCAACATGCACTGCGAGCGCCACATGGAGGAGGAGACCAGGGAGGGAGCCGGATCGCCAGTTGACCGCAAGGTAAGTATTTTCTTCTTTTTTTTTTTCAGTTTTTTTTTTTTTGTGCTGCCTCTGACGGGCCCCCCTGGGCTGCAGGGCCCCTGGGCACCTGCCCATTGTGTCCAATGGGAAAGACAGCCCTGCTTGTAGTCCCGTAAGTGACAGCATACCCATGGCTGCCAGGTCGTGCTGGCACTTGTAGAACTACAAGCAACAGCATGCCCTGACATCTAGGGCCCACTGGGATCTGTAGTGCACCTTGTCAAACTGCAGGAAAAAAACACACACACACCATGAACAAATATAATTAAATATAAATAAAAACTCGCACACACACAACCCTTGTTAACCAATGTATTGCTCATCTAATTCCTGGGGTGCAGGGAAGCCTCTTCTGGGGGTCCGCCAGTCATTCCAGAGGTAGAAAAAACAACAACCCTCATAAAACTGATAGACCTGTTCATTCCCAAACCCAGCCGCATTTTCCAGTTTATAATATTTATAAACTGGAAAATGTCTGCACCCTGACCACAGTGGAGGCATTGCCTAGTGACGCTATTGGCATTTTCGGGGGAACCTCATGCTTTTCATCCTAATGCTTTTGTCTATACCAGCCTAGGCTGGCATATCTGTGCCTGCTTCCACCTCGACATACTACATAAGGTGCAAGGAACACCCTCACTGTACTGTCCCTCCCAATTCCACCGCTCTAAGCGTATAGAGGCGCAGTGGACAGGTATGTTGAAGTTTGCGTACAGACTCAGAGGCACTGTTACTGCCTGTGTGCAGTATGGAGAAGCACATGTTACGCTTAGGAATTAGACACACGTCAGCCCCTCTGTGCTCAGAAATTATATCTTTTGTTTGGGAGATGTTTATTTTGTTTAGAGCTGGGAAATTCTACCCCCTTCTGGTTATGAGAGGGTACTCAAAAATGTTTAGTACATGTTCAAAATGATGACCAGCGGTTACAAAAATGTTTTACTTTTAATGACCATACAATTAAAATAATTGTATTAAAACAGCGAAATAGTGAGAATTTGTGAATAAAGTGTGTTTAAAAATTGCTAAGAGTACTATATGATCTCTTTATCATATATTCCTCATACTTTCTCATAGCACAGGGGAGAGCTGGAAGGGAGGAAGAGAGGGTGATACCTGCAATAAAGATAGGGGCACATAGGAACAGAGAAAGAAAACAGATCAGGGGAAGATAAAGGGTAACATGGAAGATATGAGAGATATTAGGGAAAGTTATATTATAATATGGAGATATGAGAGAAAATGTAAGCACACAAAGGAGACAGAAGGGAGAGGTGGAGGGACACTGATGTGAATGAGTTCTCTGTACAGCGCTGCGGAATTAGTGGCGCTATATAAATAGATGATGATGATGATGACACAGAGGAAAGATAATTGGACACAGGAGAGGTGAGGGACACAGGGTGAATAGCCTTGCTTCAGTTTTATTCTATATTATACTATATAGTGTTAACATGCATCTAAAATTAATTTCACTCTATCAAAACCCCTAAACCTTCAGTTGGTCCAGACGACCCCAGATATTCATTTCAAAGTAGAGGTTTCATACTGGCACTTCTAAATTTTCACTTTGACCCATATATATATAAATATATATATATATATATTTATTACACAGTATATGTGTGCAATGTACTTTAATTTTTTAATACTATTGACAGTAGACAGTAGTATATTTTTATGGTTTATTAGAGATTTTCATATTTATATAACAACATTATATAGAACTATACACATACTTGCCTACTTTCGGCAAGTTCTGTCTGGGAGAGGGACGTGACTAGAGAGCAGAAGGGGAGCGGCCAAACATGTCATTTTGGCCCCGCTCCCGCAACGGAAATGCCGTTTTGACGCGGGGCGGGGGAAAAATTACGAGATTCACAGCGAAACGCGTCATTTTGGGAAGGCAGTTGCGGGATGCGGGAGACTTGCCTGCTCTCCCGGGAGTCCGTGAGACCGACCCGAATTTCAGGAGTCTCCTGGACATTCCGGGAGAGTTGGCAAGTATGGTTATACATAACAACAGAGACCCATAAGAAAAAGAAAACAATTGATAGTTCTGGGAATAGGAGGCAGAGCTTGGTTGTAACTTAGAAAGTAGTCATATGTATATATAACTGCATAGTGATGTGGAGATTTATACATTCAATAACACAATTGTAGTTATTGTACCACTACCTTATGATCAGTCAGCTCTGTTTGATTTGGAAGTAACATTATGAAGTATCCGATCGCATGAAAATTTCCTCCACGATATCAGTTCAACAATGTAACGAAATCCCGCTTACACTTATCCTTACACTTAGGATAAGTGTAAGCGGGATTTCGTTACATGGAGGAAATTTTCATGCGAATATCCTGAATTTATCTGGTATGAGTATACACATTACCATTTTGGGATATCCTTGATGTCATGTTTTATATGCACAGGTCTCTGTTTGGAGATAATACATTTTTATTAAATGGTGTTTTATGATAATGCACCAGATTGGTTTTTATTTCTTTTTATCTGGCACATCATGCTATTACTCTGTGGAGGAACTTGAAAGCGGTACACAGGAAGGATTACTAGAGATGCTTTATTAAAGCCAACATCTTGTAAGCATATACCTTTGGGGGAGATGGTGTAAAAAGTCACAAGAATTACGGTGGTATTCCTTCGTTTTCATCACGAGGTTGAAGAATATACTCTTTTTCCGGTAACTCTGTGGACTTTTATATGTACATTGTAGACAATCTGCACTATTATTTCTCCATTTGTTTTATATTTCCATGAGTCTGACTTTCAGACTATAGGAACTCCAATTGAGGAGAGAGATAAGGGTCATCTATCCAGTGAAGGGAGTATAGGAGTTCCTATCTCCTGTGAGATGTGAGAAGGTGCGCGCTAAGTGTATGTTAACTGTATTTTATGTTTGAACAAAATTACAAAGCAAATATTTCCATAAAAAAGCAGATCTACCCACCAGGGGGCAGTGGTGTACTACTAACTCAGGAACCAGTGTTTGCAAAACAGGTGCAGAGGAATTTCTGAGGTTTGATTTTACACGTGACAAATAATGAGACAGATTTTGAAAAAACATTTATAATAATGAAGCCAATTTTACTTAAAATGCTATCTGATGTTCACCTCGTAATAAAATAACCAATGTATGTATGTAAGGGGTGACCGACCCCTACATTCCATTAAACTCCAGCCGCAGAGTTTTTGTGCTTACATTAATGCCAGTGGATGTTCGGAACTCTTCAGCTATGGAATCAGCAGAGCGTTGGTGACTTTTACGCACCATGCGCCTTAACAGTCGTTGACCCAGCTCTGTGATTTTACGTGGTCTTCTACTTCATGGCTGAGTTACTGTTGTTTCTAAATGCTTCCACTTTCTAATAATATCACTTACAGTTGTCCGTGGAATATCCAGTAGGGATGAAATCTCACAAACCGTCTTATTACAAAGGTGGCATCCTATCACAGTACCACGCTGGAAGTCACTGAGCTCTTCAGAACGATCCATTTCGTATCACAAATGTTTGCAAATGGAGACTGCATGGCAGGTGCTTGATTTATACATCTCTGGCAACGGGTCTGATTGAAACACCTCAATTCAATAATTATCAGGTGTGGCCAAATACTTTTGTCCATACAGTATAGCTACACTAAACGCATTTTCCCATTGCAATCTGGCTGATCCAATATACACTATGTGGCCCTTAACCTCATGTATAAACCTCCTATTTTGCTATTGTTTGTATACTTGTGAGCCAGGTCTTCTTACCTCTTTGCTTACTACCCCATCGTACCTTATAACTGTGTGTGTTCCTGATGTATGGAGGCATATATTTAAATAAATATCAATAATAATAATAATAATAATAATAATAATAATAATAATAATACCACTGACAGAGTTTATTGCATACAGTCAATTTTTGCATTACATGTTATAAAATAGACCCAATACCAATATATACGGAAATATACACGTATAGTGACAAAGGGAGTGGTTTTGTGTATATAAACCTTTATTGTGCATATGTGCAGGGCGACCGATGCCAGACAGTGGTTAGGTTGCCAGGAATCGTCCTGACAGCAGTGTATGCTGTTTGTGGTGATGTAACAATAAAAGCTTTGTTTGCTCAGCAAGAAGTTGTTGGTGTCTGAATCACCAGAGGGTTGCACGTGTCACAATATATACAGACAGACATACAGATATACAGACATACCTACATACATAAATACAGGTCCTTTCAGAGGTTCATAGAGGCACAGGGAAACCCAAATTAAGAGGCTCTACTCCCCCTTGTTCTTTTGTTTAGAAAAAAATAAGCTTTAAATGTGCATTTAAAATGTATTTTAAATTGATTTTAAAGCTTAATTAAAATGTACAAATAAAATACTTTATACATATACTGCTGTACTGGATTATTGGAAATTTCAAATTAGAAATGCTTTACTAGCTTTTTTTTCTACAAATGCAGCAATCAATTTGGAAAAATCCAACGTTCCTGCCCCGTCACAGTTTTATTGAGCATGACCTTCTGCAGCACACTGAACGTTGGTTTACCAGAAGCATCAGATGCTGCAAACTGAGCAAAATGCACTGTTGTTCACGTAAAAAAGTGACATTGCAAACTGGTAAATCTATAGCATTGTAATAATAACAAAATGATGAAACAAACGTACCTAACACTCCAATTCTGCAATCTCTCCAGTAAACGTTGAACATCAAACAGTCCAGTCCATTGTTCCCTAATTATAAACAAACTATTTCCTTGTGAAGTTAGGAGTCACTCACCCCCAGCAAACCTCAAGGACAAGTCACGTTCTCATGTGTCTGTGTGGACAGCGGCATAATTCGTAGGGAGAGCAATAAGCGCATGCACCGCTGTGCGTTATGCCAATTGAAACAATTAACATGTTTAGGCGCTAACTTTTATTACTTGGAAATTCCCAAACTAGCAAATGGATAAATCAAAGAGTCTGAAAATTTTGAGGCCCCCTGCCAGTCGGAGGCTCAGAGAAATTCTCCCCTAGCTCCCCCCGCAAGTAGGTCTTGCACACACATGGACATACAAGGAATTTCTATTACCTCTGGAACAAAAGACATTTACACACATGTAAGCTCCTGTAATTTATAGCCTTATAAATGGCGTCACTTGTGATCAGTGTCATCAGTTTGGGATCTGTAATACGTGTAGGATAGTGATAGGATTTCTATGGACTCTGTAACTCCTAGTGACACCTCACGAGGCTGCAGTATTGTTCACATATTTGCACCGTATCAGTTCTCACAGAAAAAAAAAGTAATGTTGTTTTTTACGTTACCCAAGAGAATGTTACATTTTGTTTCTTTTGCCCAGAACAGACAGTGCTTTCCTCTGATAGTATTTATCCATTTCTTGGTACTTTGTATGGAAAAAAAGGGACCTTTTTCCACAATTCCTCTATTCATGCAGTTTACCCCTAATTCTATTCTGTGGTTTCTAATGCTTTTATTCACAACAAATATGTGCTAATTTGTCATTTTATTTCAATTGAATTGTTGGTGAAAATGATAAAATATAATAGCATAGGCTGAGATGTAACTGTCCGGTGTCCTTACTACTGACCTGGTACATAGACCATACAGTATTACCACTACACAAGTACAGTAAGTCATTGTCTAAGTACAAGTATACCCAGCCCACACAATTCACCCTAATCTCCCTTTATGGGGCCAAGTAAAGTATAACAGTTATAACATCCTAGTCCCACTCATTATATTAATTTGGTTGCATCAGGAGATTTCCGGTGTGAAAAAGGGAACTGTGCTGGAAAAACTGGGACACATAGAAACCTTATTTAGTATTTGTGGGATAATGTTCCCTGAGAACATTATAAGGCTATAAGAAGTATTTTTGTGACACATTTGTTATTATTATTATTATTATTATTATTAATAATAATAATCTTTATTTATAGGGCTCCACTTGAGGTCCGCAACAGAGGGCACATAACAGCACAGTACATAGTATAAGAGTACAGAACAGTAAACAAATAACATTACAACGCTCAACACAGCTACTTATAGCCTTATAGCCTGGATGGGTAATGAGGAATAAGGGGTATATTCAGCGCAGGCTGAAACTTGTGCCCATTAGCGTGGGCGCAACTAACAGGTTTAGAGCCACTGAACAAGGTATGAAGACAATGGAGGGGTGGAGTCAATGGGCAGAGAGCCCAAGGATGAGGTGCGCAGTGCAGCTGGTGAGCAAAGGCTATAGGTAATGAGAACAGGAGGGAAAAGTGCCCTGCTCACTGGAGCTTACAATATAAATCTATATATATCTCTTGTGAGTCCATAGACAAGACTGCTATAATCCTTACAGATTATACAAATACTATTTAGTGACGTAAGGATAAAACACTGTCTTGTAATGGAATGTAACACGGGAGCCAGAATATCATCGCTATAATGTTAACTGAAACAGAGTTACGACTGATATTATAGAAGCAATAGCTCCCTGCTGTAGATTCTGATATTTTGCACCATACAGCGCTGCGGAATTAGTGGCGCTATGTAAATAAATGGTAATAATAATAATAATATAAATGTATGACGCAATTGGTCACAGAGGGCCTGATTCATCAAGGTACGCAAACGCATACGCATCTGCTAAACGGGACTTGAGCTACGTAAAACACCACATACGCAGCGCAAACAGAGCAGATGCGGCACTCAAAGTCAACTCAATCTCAAACTCCAACGCATATATAATGGTTTGCGTCACTCAAAGTATGCAACACAGATGTGTATGCGTTTGCGTACCTTGATGAATCAGGCCCAGAAATCCTAAGTGACTAAGACGGAGGCCTCTGTCTATATATAA
Source organism: Mixophyes fleayi (assembly GCF_038048845.1). Classification (NCBI taxonomy): domain Eukaryota; kingdom Metazoa; phylum Chordata; class Amphibia; order Anura; family Limnodynastidae; genus Mixophyes; species Mixophyes fleayi. Next base: position 61,451,565 of record NC_134405.1, read on the forward strand.
TGAGGGCATTAGTCTGTACTATAACTTCCCATTCCCAGCTGTACTACACTGACATTTATCTGTGTGGCCTCACACGGTCTCATGCAGTAATGTCCCTGAGTGATCTGTGGATTCAGTTGGATGGGGATATAGAGGAGATGTACTTGGCAAATGACAGGTGTATTTCACCCAAGAGGAAGGGAAGGTGAATCCGGCTTTTGCACACACAGAGTTCTCATTGTGCCCTTGGCGCACACACCTCCATTGTATGTCAGGCTGCGTCATTGTGGTACAGTCTATACAGAGCATTTACGCACATGAACTTCCAAGTGATAGAACAGAGCTAAGAGGAGAGCCAGGGAAGGACAGGTGGGGACAGACCCAGTCTGAGCGGAGCCAAAGGGATTGAGGTAATCCCTGCCCCTCCCTCGCCTTCCTGGATACAGGGTCCATTGGGAGAGAAGTGTCAGGAAGTGCTGGCTCAGCATCAGTGACACACACTTCACACGCTCTTACTCACAGGACTGCTAAAACCTTGCATCTGGTTGCCATGGGTTACCACCCATCATTGCATCAGGCCAGAAGTTATAGATCACTGGATTTAACAGCGCTGAACTTTACTACTTTTTATGATCAAAAATTATTTTGTGCTTTTGGTTCCATTTAATTTTTTTTTTTTTGTGCTAATTGCCATCCTTAGTCAGTGGGTTGCTCTTACCATTCTTATTTCTTTCCATGCATTTTTAGATTGTAAGCTCTTATGATGAGAGTATTTTTGCTGGTTTGTAAATGTAAGGGCCTATTCACACGTGCACATAACAGACGTATCTGTCCCAAGTTCGGGATTTATAAATACACTGTAGTACTTGTGAAAGAATCTACTAGTGCCAATATCCTACTTTTACCTGAGTGCACTGTTATATGTGCATTAGTTATATCATGAGAAAGATTGTCCATTATAACAGATATTTTACAATGCACGTTTTCCATAAGATATGTGTTTATGCTCATGTGAAACGGCTGTAAGTCTGGTTATATTTGTCCGCCGCTAGCTGTAATTTAATGACTCCTAAATGACAAGGTTTTGCCCAGTTTCGTAAAACCATAATGTGTGCTGAACATCTGGATCTGTCTGCGTGGGGACAGCTAAAGGGTCTGAAGCCAAAAAACAACATGAGAGCATCTATAGACAACTAGAGGCCCCATATCACCATATAGGATCTCATTCAGACCTTTGCAGAGTTTTCAAAGCAGTTTGCATGCCGGTAGGCTTTGCTTGAGATATTATCTATGGGATGTAACGCCAAAACCTTAATGACAGGAGAGGTCGGATATCAGAGAGGAAAGATTTGCTGATGGGTCTGTTGGGTACATCTCTATCTAGAAGAAGGAAGATAAAGAACATGGTACTAGCTAGAAGTGTATTGGGTGAGCAAAGTTCCAAATGGATGTAGTTCTATTACCAGGGCACTTTGTTGAGGTCAAATTAAAAATTGTAACGCACATACTTGTGGGACAGTGGGCGTGGCTGGTAATGTATATGGATAAAACAATATAATTGTCATGTTAAAGTCTTGACTAATACCACTTAAGGTCACCCCCTTTTATTTGAGCCTCATTAATGTCTTAAACTAATCAAGTGAAGGACATTGCAACTGTCTTTATTTCATGTGTCATTTTTGTATGTTTGAATATTTTGTTACATTGGTATTAGTGTGTATGTAAATGTACATACCTGCATCAAATCCAACTGAATAGTACAAAATCCACCTCAGCGATAATATAAACTGTATATCTTGGATGCCTTTTCTTCCCCTTTACCATACCCTTCTCCAGTCATATCTTTACTTATCTAAAATAAAGACCCAGAGACTGATATAAGTGTCTAAATAGGTCAGTTTACTAATAGTGAAAACTTGGTGGCGGAGAAAGTGCACTGCGGGACAGCTGACCATTTGATTACCCGAACCGAGCGTGAATGGCGAACTGGCCCTAAATCTGCTTAAACACGGGGAACAAATCTCTTACTGCTTGGCCGGTGCTAAATCTGGCGTTAGAATGACTACACCCCTGCTAGACTCACAATGGCGTGCCCTCATTAAGCAAGTCAAGGGATCCTCCACACTAAAGGACCAAGAGTCACGTTACCTCGAAAGGAGCAGTGACCTGCGGCCAATCAGCGATAGAGCCATATGTATCAGCCGCTGATCGCTGTGCCCTTCCTACAAACTGTGATTGCTCTATGCCGATGAGGAAAAGATAGGGTTAAAATAAAACGCACAAAGTACAGGAGCTGGCTAGTCAGTCACCTGGGGTGGGTGAGCGGGATCTTGTGCAGAAGAATGAGGCAGTATATATGAGCAGAGGGATCCTATATAGAAAATCCAGGACACTCCCACTTCACTACTATTGGTCGATCTGATCTAGAGGATTTTAACTCTTTGCCGGTAAGTGTAAAGTTACAGAGGCACACACGTCTGTGTTTAAGTGCTTTCGTCTACAGGGACTCTCTTGTCATAGTTCTTCTACTTGGAGAAAGAAGGTCTGTGGACACCCGGTAACCAGAGGATACCCTGTAAATATGTGTTCCCTACACCATGAATCTCATCCAATTATCTTGGCTCGCAAAACAAAATCTAATGTATGTAATTTATGCAGCCATGAATACACCCAGTCTACACTTAGTAAGGAATTCTCTGATTCTCCCTCTTGCGTCTCCTTAGATGCCGCTATCTTGACACACAGATCAATGGGCTTCCTTGAAACACAGGAGCATTGTCCCAAAAATAGGAAATAAGATTTTATAAAAACAATATGCACTACAGGAGTGTACATTTTGCACATTTATAAATGACCCTTTCAGACCTCAAAAATGTATTTGGCCAAATATCCATACTACAGGGAAAGCATATACGGTCATTTTATATTATCTCTCTGTACAGACTATGAACAAACTCGCCCCCAATAGAGGCATATCTATGCCTAGCCACTAGGACACACCCAGGTTATTGTATGGTGAGAGGATTATCACGTATCAATAACATTGACATAGTAATCTGGTAGACAATAATGGGATTATGTTATGGTATGACAGGCCATTTTGCTTTCCAGTTTAGTTGGGGTAGGATTGAGAAAATACAAGTGAACTCCGCGCTTGAAAATAATTCATGTCAGGTTAAGGCCGTGTACACATGGCAGCTTTTCTGGTTCCTTTCTTTACAAATGGAACAGAGGAGAGACAGAGTCACGGACTGACTGTGCACACAACCATTTAGAGTGATCAGTGACAGAGCAGAGATGAATGACCCTAGAACATCTTTTACCCCCCACTGTCCCTGCACCGTCATCCACCTCTGTAAAGGTAATTATGGCATGTCCCTAAGCTCCATCTGGCTTTTATAACCGGATATTATTACTCTTCTCCTTCCCATGTCACAACATTGCTTCAATGTATGGATTTCTCATAACGTGCAGTACCGATGATCCTAATTAGCACAGGTTACGCATCCAGGCTATCAGTAGCTGTGCTGAGAGTTGTAGTGTTATTTGTTTACTGTATTGTACTGTTATACAGGGGAGGGCTGGCAAAATTTAGCCTTCAAGACTCAACACAGCAGCCTATTTTAAAGGATAAAAAATGCAGGTGGCCCAGTGACTCAGCCCAAGGTGGCCACTATGTGACTGGCATGGGGGCGGATGCCCCCCAACCCAGCCTGCCCCTGTTGTTATACCATGTACTATCTTGTTGTATTCCCTCTGTACGGTGATGCGGACCTCATGTGACACCCTATAAATAAAGGTTAATAATAATAATAATCCTAACAAATGCTGGCAAGAATTTAAAATGGCAGCGGCACAAAAATTGTACCATTACCCACCCACATTTGAGCATTGATCCAGATCTGCTTTGTGAATAACTAGAGTGGACTGAACTTATGTCAGCATTCGGGATATGTATGCTTTATACTGTACATCAGATAATGCTCATATATAAATCTAGCAATGAGTAAATAACCTGCTTACTCTGGACAGCCTGCTACTGAGACTGAAATTCCATAAGAGGTCACTGTAGGTCACTGAGCGCTCCTCCGCGCTGAGCCGCTTTGTCTTATGCTTTTCACATGTTAATAAATGCATGAAAAGGTCAAATATGTGAATAAGTGAATGGTAAATGGGGCCTTAAACCTAGAATGGAACAGAATCTATTTCTCCTCTGCTAGCTCACTGCTAGTAACTATAGTTTGCATGGGTAAAAGAGCATGGAAAGCACATGGAAAGCACATGGAAATAGCTATACAGCACACATTAGCTTTCATGTACTTTTACCCATTTTTGTGTGAGCAGGCACTGAGGGATTCCCTCATCCTGACGTCATCGATCTGCAAACACCGGGCTGTAATGCAGACGGAAGGGAGTGTGGAACCAGTTACATCTGGCCTCTAATATCCTGCTTACATGATGACTCGTCCATGAGAAGTTTAGCAATATATACCTTTATCCTGGAGACACTAAGAAACAACTTCCACCCCCAGGAATTTACAGTCAGACTTTAAAGGGACACTAACTAACTTTGTCTGTGTTGTGTGCATGAAAGTAACACTATACACACTCCCATAAAACACACTCTCCAGGAATGTTCCGCACACTCCCGAATTTCAGTGAGTTCTCCCAGACTCCCTGGAGCATAGCCCACCCTGCCAGATCCCACACCACTTTGGAAGAATGCGGAGCCCAGGCCCCCACCTCCACTGCTGCGTGTCGACGCGAATCACAATGTTGTGCATTGGGGATGCAATGATGTAAACCACTTTGTCACATCATACTCACTTGTCCTATGACCCCCCCCCCAGGGGTGCACGCAGGGGGGGTTTCTGGGTCTCCAGAAACCTCTCCCCTCCGCTAAAGAAGTGCCCCTGCATAGCGGCACTGTACTATATAGCAGCAGCGGCGCTGTCAAAGAAGCGTCCGCTGTATATAGCACCGCCGCATATGCTTCTTTGACAGCACCCCGGCTGCTGTATAGTACAGTGCTGCCGAAACGGAGCTTTTGCGCATGTGCGGGCGCATGCGCGGTAGCTCTCTCGCTTTTTTGTTTTGTGTGCGCCCCTGCCCCCAACCTGGGATTTATACGTTAAAATTCTGTGTTGAAGATGTGTTTCTGATGCAAGCTGTGAAAATAAAAATCATTGTGCTAAATGAGAGAGTACTTATTTTTATTCTTACATGCATTTAATGTACGTTGTGCTGCAGTAAATGGTTCTTGTTCCAAGTATTGTTTGTGTTTATGTTTGAACTTTGGGTAAAGACATTTGTGTGGGAGACACTGAGTGTGCTGACACAGCTGGAGGCCGTGAGTGGTCCTCAGTGGGGTCCTTTCTGCTTTCACCACCTCTCTATTTCCACCCAACCCCCTTTACACCTCCACCCCCTAAAAGCAAATGAACCACGTCTGAAAAGAGAGTAAAGTACATCTGTCCGTATGGAAGCGATGCCGACAGGGTTGGCGCTACCACTAGGTAGACTAGAGCAGCAAGGAATATGGGGCACCTAAAACATTAAATGAGTGACATGATGTCTCTCATTCAGTGCTGTTATATCGGGCATAGGGGTACCTTGGAGGCCACACACACTGCGATATTGGGCCAATTACCTGATATTGCTATATACTATATACTACTGTGTGCTGTTGGAAGACTCTGCTCCTTTAAAAGGGAAAATCTAAATGAAATGTAAAAATGAAATTATACACTGATAAAATCAATACTTTACATAATCATTTTACATGACATCATTGTATGCTCTTTAAAAACAAGCTTGTAAAACTAGCAAATGACTCAGTAGATAAAGTAAGATGTCAGTGAGATAGTGACACGTATCAACGTCCTTTGAACAGAACCACATTGTCCACAGTCTACCAAAACACCCCTACCCCCATAAGAAATAATCTGTATAAATTGGCCTGAGCTTTCACAAGAAAATGATATATTTCTACACCCAATAAACCTTCTGACCCGCAGTAACCCCCCTCCCTTCATAACGTGAGGTAACGCGATACATAAGCCAGTTTCCCTGGTCTACTTTATAAGATCAGGAGTAGCCGACTGGGGGCCCTGGGTGAAGACTTGGCGGGCCACTGGCAGTCTGTAGCCCACCACTGACATAGCCCCATGAAGTACTTTTCCCCATTGCTATCTGGCTGGAACAATATATGCAGTATAGGGAGTATGTCTATAGATTATAAGTGTGCAAGCAGGGCCCTCTTTCCGCTTTACCTCTCTATTAATACCCAGTCTGGTTTTATTACTGTAACTTCTACAAAGTGTACTGTGCTATGGAATATGCTGGCACTTCAGAAACAGATGTTAATAAAAATAACAAGTAAGTGCTCTGACTCTAGTCAAACACAATTTTAAAATTAATGTTTGGAGCTTATTAATTGATCCTAGAACTTTTCTACAAGAGTTGTATTTTTTTCAGGATTATATTCTAGCTACAATTTCACAGACATTAATATTGCAGAAAGTATGAAGTTAAGCTGGGAACACACAACAGAAAATTTCTCCCGATGCGATATCTTTAACGGTTTTACCAACGACTGAAAGTCACTTATGTGACTCTGTAAACTCTATGGAGATCTGCCTACACTGCTGGTCCTGAGTGCATACACACTACATAATTTGCCAACATTGTTCCATCGTTTATAGAGATTTTTAGTCCGTTTATAAAAGCAAATGAAACGGTACGATGTGCTTTGGAACGATAAAACATGATTGTGGGAGCGTACACACTAATGCTATATAAAACCTAACAGTCGTTTATCCTGTGATTGGCACGATAATCAGGTGAAAAACCTGTAGGGCCTGAGTCATTAAGGAGAGCAAAGCAAAAAAAAAAAAGAGTAACTTTGCACTTGGGTAAAACCATGTTGCATTGGAGGGGGAGGTAAATTTAAAATGTGGGGACAGATTTATAGCTGGGATAAGGGGTGGGGTGCGGTTTAACGGTGCGGAAAATTCCGACACCAAGGACACCTACAATGTAAATCCGAATGTATGAAAAACCGATTTGAATATAACCAGACTTACCTCCAAAGCAACGCTCTACATCTCTGATCGCAGCAGCATGCTCCCCGCAAGTTATTCCGAATACACAGATGTCCGGCACAACACTTTGACGTCATCGCGACCTGAATAAATCTTAATTTAAAGAGGCAATGGCGGGACCCCTCAGGTTAAGTGTTTAAACACTTAACCCGTCATTGCCGCTTTCAATTAAGATTTATTCAGGTTGCGATGACGTCAAAGTGTTGTGCCGGACATCTGTGTATTCGGAATAACTTGCGAGGAGCATGCTGCCGGCGATCAGAGATGTAGAGCGTTGCTTTGGAGGTAAGTCTGGCTATTTTGAAATAGTTTTTTCATACGTTCGGATTTTCCTTGTAGGTGTCTTCAGTGTCGGAATAAGGCATTTATCAGGTATTTGTGTGCTACATGACAATAAAGTCAGTATTTTCTTTATGTGCAAAATAATAAATTAATTTACACCCCTTCCATTGCAACATGGTTTTGTCCGGGGTCAAAGATACTCCTTTGCCTTGCTCTCCTTAATGACTCAGGCCTATAGTGTGTACCTAGCTTAAGTTTGTGGCAACAAATTCTCCATTATCTACAGAACTCTGACGTGTGGCTTTTCTAAATTTAGACATAGGCACCAATGTAAGTTATTCTTATTATTAATGACTAGAGGACATTGCACAATCACTGTTCCTCAAGGTGCCACTTAGTTTGTGCCTTTGTCTGCAGACCATGCTGGGAGTTTTAGTTCAGTCATATTTGGAGCCACTGTCCGGATTTATATAAATCTCTGAACAATCCTACTTCCACACCCCTCTCTTCCAGATCATGTAAGAGTTACACCCAGGTAAGTACACACAGGTGAAAGTATCCAGTGAGGTCTTTTGTTGATCATCCGAGTGGTATTTGGGAGGAGACTGTTTGTTCAGCTTTTAAGTTTCTCCATGCCAGTCTCTCCCTCCTCCCTTCACTCTACGCACGCAGTTGGCAAATCTCACATGTTTAATAGCTCAGAGTTCAGGGTTTCAGTAGCAGTAGGGTTATATAAAACCATATATCACTCTTGTACCGTGATACTCATAAAGTGAGAGACAGTTTTTAATGAAGAGATTTACATTCTTGAGTTTATTGTGTGTATATAAAGTACAATTTGCAATGAGAGTACTCGCTTTTTTTCTTTACAATCTATAAACTAAACAGGGGTCCCTAGCTGATACTTAAAAGTAGGTTCTTCTAGGGTCCAAATCAGGGGCTGGCTGGGCTGGGGGGCGTTGTGAGCCTCTGCCCCCCGGCCCTGTCCCATAGTGGGCTACTTTGGGATGGGTCACTTGGCTACTAGCATTTTTTTCCCTTTGAAATGTTCGTAATATGCTGCTGAGCAGAGTCTCGCCCCTGGCTAAAATTTGCCAGCCAGCCCCTGGTCCAGACTCCATATCCCTTTATGGCTATTTCCTTTCAAACTATGTTTCTCTCCAGTTTAAGTACAGATATTTAGTGAAATTGACATGCTTGACATTAATCCTTGAGGGTCAAATCCAATCCTCAGCAGTTCTTAAAGTGAATCTGTTGTCTGCATACAGTGGAGGCAGCCATTTTGTGGATGAACCAATATGTTCATGGGTATGCAGACTATCAACCTGAGGGGAAAGCCTAAAACATCAAACGTTTTTTAATAGAATCTGGAAACAGAAGCCCAAGTCCAGGCTTCCAGCTCCAGTGCGCATGCCAGAGTTGTCATGCCGGCTGACGCATGTGCAGAGGGTTTCCAGGACTAGCTTGGTCAGCTGTAAAACTACCCTTACCGCTACCTGCCAGTATCACCGGAGAGCTGAGCATCTCTCATTCTCTCATAACCATCCATATAAAAAGAGGCACCCCCTAAGGGATTTCAAGTCTCTCAGCAAGTCCGATGATATCACATAGGCCTTCAAGAAACAATGTTAATTTTCCCGGGGTATTGAAGTGCCACCTCGCCATGAAATTAAATCCTTCTGGGCTCCCCTTTCCTTACCACCGATGCATTTCCACTGTAAGTCTTTACCAAGGCAGCCTTTTTCTATGAATGCTTTTTTATACAAGTGAATGTAAGTGTTTGTAATCTTTTTGGATATGATGAATACAAATGAGTAATACACTATGTGGAGCATCTCTTTTTATCTTACTCTTGATACACATGAGTATTAATGAAAGAAAAAGGGATCATCCAAGGACATTAACCCAAAGAACCGCAGCCTGCCAACAATTTGATGAAAAGCGCAACTTTATTACATTTCTTGTAAGTGTAAGAATTGGACACTGTTATTCACTATTCAATATTCCCCTAGATTGTTCAACACATTACATTAATAGCCAACCTACTACTCTATATTCTTCTTTGGTTTTTTCCCCTACATGTGTCTTCAAGCTTTACATGAGGATAAATTTAAAGAAAAAGAAACAACATCTTTGAGACTGTCCTCAAGAGTAACTTGATTGTCATTTACTATTAAATACAGATTTCATTGAATACTTTACTGCTGACAGTAGGGGATGATGTTGAGAAGGGGTTGGTGGCCTAGGGCTCTTGAACCACTAATTACTCCACTGTCACTGACCGTTGCCAGCGGGGCTGTACTTTAAACCAGGGCACAGACTGGAGGGAGAGGTTAAACGCCCAAGAATGTAGGAAACGGCTAAGAATAACCTTGCTAATCAATACAAACCCAAATATAAGCAATGTCAACAACAGTTGAACTAAATTCCAATTAATATAAAATTATAATTATGAATAATCTTTCAATTTAATTTTAAAAATGCAAATGCAAAGCCACAAAAACCTCAAAATGAATATCAAATTCTCTCAACTAAATTTAAACATTATGAAATGAACATAAACAGCCCAAATTCATGATACCCTCTTACAGTTTCCTTGTCACACTGTTACAGGTAGATACATTCCAAGTTAAGCGTAATGCAGGATTTGGAGTCCAAGTAATACAATATAAATATAGTTATCCACAAGCAAAAGTGTCTGTTTACATTGATGTGACGTAACTCCCTTCTGGTCCATTATAGGGCCCTTAATGCATGTACATCCTTTCAGTCACTCCCATAAGTGCCTGTCTGCTTCCTAAAACCAATATGATTGTCCCATCTCCAGTTTGTACTGGTATGAGTGTTAGTGTATTGTTATGTTTTCACCTTCGGAGATTAATCTGTGATTTATGTTATGCTGGATCCGGAACACTGTGTCTTTGTTTATATATTGCATATTCTATGCACGTGCCTATATATAGTTGGAACAGAATACCAACCTTAAACCCTAGATGTACTGTATAATTATATACCATAATTATATACATATACAAGGGAAGACTTTGACAGTGTTTTATGGTTGAGTGCATAGTATCCGTGCTTTTTGTATATATATATATATATATATATATATATATATATATATATATATACACATATATATGTATACATATATATATATATATATATATATATGGTGCTATATGTTGCAGGATGAAAAAATCTTGTTCACCGATGGAACAATGTTGTTCCAATTCTGCAGTGTGTTTGCACTCTGCAGAATTGAACAACAATTTAGCTGATAGTGACAGCCCTCTTACACTGGGTGCGGACTCACCAAGCTGTCAGAGACAGGGGAGCTGCAGGTGACGGAGGGCAGCCCGATCCAGCTCCGCTTCTATGGACTCTACCTGCGGCCGGAGAGCGACCAGCTGCTGACTTTCACCGAGCTACGTGGAGGACATCCAGGACCTGCTGCTGGATGCCAGGTTTAACCCAGCCGCAATAATACCAACCAATTACTCTGTAGATTTCACTACATTAAATAATGAGAACGACAAGGGATAAAATAAGGCGCTAATTCAATAATTTACACAATATTTGATCTATATTATATAGTTAAAGGTATTCCCCAATCCACTATCAAAAGGCACAGCTGTTTCCTTAGAAACACCTCAGAGCTAGCTCTTTAATGATCTAGACAACTTGCTTATGTACTAATTCGAGAAATATTGCTACCTGATCAACTGGATTTAGGGTTCAGTGATGGTAAAAACAAATACAGGTAATGTGGAAATAATGAGTATGGTAGAAATAAATCACTAAGGACACTGAGGGACAAATGTAATTGACTTAATTTCACTGTTTTAATGTGTTAACATGAAAAATCGAAATGTTATTAGGCACAGGAGGAATAGGAAACACTCTTTGGGGTCTGAAAGTATAAAATGATTCAGTATGGCATTAAGTAATTTAGTTATGTTATGTTAGGTCAATTAAAAATCTGCTAATCTGAGATGTAATGTTTTACTGCAGAATAAGCCATGAGTTATGTCTGGTGACAGTCAATAACAATTAGGCTAGGAACACACCGGAGGTTTTTCAGCCAATCATCTGGCCGAACACCCGATAAACGACCGCTCGGCCACATATCACGTTAGTGTGTATAATCACACGATGAACGACAGTCGTTCCAAAGTGTCGATTGTCGTTTCATTTGGTTGGTCCAATTGTTTAATAATCTCGTTCCAACCACCTTCTGATCATGTAGTGTGTTTGCACTCACGATTACAATCTCCATAGAGTTTACAGAGTCATGGTCTTTTCAGCCAATGCCAGCAATGAACATGTCCCAGTGACTAAATGTACAGAGTGCTGTAGATGGTATAATTCATTCGTTCATTCTGAGACCGAATATTTAGTTTCAGAGTCACAGAAGCTAACGAAATTCATTATGACATGTGGATTGCTATAACAAGGCGGTTATTCAGTGTGACAGGAATGAATGAATGAATAAATGAATATATAGGACCTCATTTAGAGTCGGACGCAAAGTCCGTTTAAGAAGTGTAGGAGTGGGAGTGTGCTGCAGCTTGGTAGGGTATTACAAGTGGCAAGCAACCCCAGTCGCGTCCCACTGATATTACCCTAGGGAGCTGCGAGCAGTTCCTGCAGCTAGCTAACCGCTTGCGCCACCTAATTCCTGCCGCACAGCTTTAGCCCTGTTTTGACGTGTGTTGCGTCTGCGCCTCACTGCGACTAGGATGTATTTACATGGTCACGCCTTCACAAATCCGCGTTTCTCCCATTCTCTCGTAGTGAGTCGCAAGTTGTCGCAAGTGTTAATTGCGTCCAAGATGGAGGCGGATTCGGTGCTTTCTGCGCATGCGTGATGGGGTTTTTTTGTTGGATGCACCTAAAACGGACTTTGCGTCCGACTCTAAATGAGGTCCATACTGTGTTGTCATTCTCTAAACGACTATAGGACCCGATGAAGAGCACAGATCTGAAGGTAAATCATGTGTAGTGTGTATGCATGGATTGTCCAAGCGATCGGACCTTCACTCATAGGTACAATTGTTGTAGATAATACATTGGTCGGAAAATTCTCCAGTGTGCACCTAGCCTTGGTAATAAGCTAGAGTTATCAGAGATATAAGGTTTGTCAGAAGTCAGAACACTCTAATAACCAGTTCCACATAGATAGATTCTGAGTGGACTTTTTTCAGTCTCACCGAGAACAAGTTCCAGTATTGCACCATGTGAAAGTGTCAATACATTATTACATTATTACATATACAATATATTTGCCCTAGTTTTCTTTTCTACAATAAAATGTAATACTAATTTGTGGTTCTTATAGGAGATACTGTATTTTTTTTATAATTATTTTTATTCTAAATGTGTTCATTACTTATCACACCATAGAATTACACAGATTAAAAAAACGTGTATGATAGGAGAGTCAGTAAATTAAGCTGACAATCATTCTCAATGTCATTTGTAAACTTTTTAGGTTCAATGTGTCAATCTTAATATTTAAACAATGATACAGATACTCGTTTAACACAATAAAACTGCACAGAGGATCCTGGCAGCGCCATTACTTCCAATTGTCTCTTATTTGTTCCAAAGTATATTGTATCAAATGTATCATTGTATTATTGTACCTGTATGCGTGAATGCACCTCGTCACTGGTTGTGTGGGTTACCAACATAAATATATGAGTATAATGTGTGTCTGTTTGTGTGTACAATAAAAGTACTGTATAAATTGGCAATATGATTCCATTCATTTTACAAATGTATAAGTGAATGTGTTTATACACAGACCTATGCTTGCCTAAATATACATATATATATATTTAATTTTAAAAGTGGAACAGCCGTGAAATAATGAAAGAAACTCTTCTTTTGTAGTGACTTATATGTTTTTATATTAATATTATTTTATTCTGCGATATAAGCGCATTTGTATAATTTAGGGACACAACATCTCATTTTGCTTCTACTATTATTCAAAGAAACATTTTAGTGGGATCCTTAAGAGGTACGCGCTGTAAAATGTATTGGGAGCCTTTCTATTACTATGGACACAATACATCAAGAGGGGTCCATGACGTTTTAAGGATGTTCACTGTCCTTCTGCATCTCCCTATTAATGACCAGTTCTATGAGAACCATAGGTATTGGGGGATATCCTATAACAGAGGAGGAATGGAAATGTTGCATTATTTTGTGCTTAGAATTGTACAAATTCTACAAAGTTCCGTGTTCATTTCTTCCACAAAGTCTTAATACGCTCATGGGTAAACAGTGGAAGCGATTTTGGTAACGCCACAAGAAAAGATCCCATTTATACCATCCACTTGTAGAGTCCTATTTTACGTAATTGTTTTCTAACAGAAAGCAGAGAAAAAAGCTTTTAGGAATTAAAAGGGCAAATAAATTATTTAAATGGAATTCATCAAAGGCATTTCTAAGCCGATTCCTCCACAGTTATGTGATGTTCCTCATTGATGTTCAGTCGTTACAGTTAGATGCTTAGCTGGTACACATTGACTTTTACATGTGCTGGGTCCAGTAAAGGATTGTTTTTGGGCAACAGGTAAAAAGAAGGAGACATGAGATTGGGGCAGTAGAGAAGGAGTGAGGGAAGCTGGTAAGAATCACGTATTGGCCTATCTACCTATGGAGCTGTGGTTGGCAAAGCCGTCTTAATGTATGGGCTTGCTGGGCAGTTGCTCGGGGGCTAGATAAGCATGGGGGCTCCATAGGCTTGCTAACTGTTCAGTATATTATTCCAGGAGATTTATTCAGAACCTTCAAACCCTCTTTATTAAAACGTTTAGGTGGACTAAACACCTCCGTATCAGCTGTTTTCTGTACATGCCATTTTGCTGTTGTGAATACATAGCTTGACCTTGACGAAAACAACGTACACACACTAATTGTACATTAGCAAAGCAAAATCAACACACATCATTACTTGAAGCCGTAAAGCTATAATAAAGTTATTCTAATATATTTTAACAGTCCATGTCAGCTGCCTCCCTCTGCTACCCACTAACCGTAAATAATGAGAGAAATGGAATGGAGACCAATGTTTCGGTTTTAGGTAGGGCCTCAGCGCACTGCTTTGCCCGGGGGCCTATAATGCTGTTAAGACGGCCCTGGCAGGTGATGCAGTATTAATAAAAATATCTATATCAGGTACAGGGAACTGAATCCATCTGCATCCCACCCTCACATATCATTGGGTTTTGATGGTATTTTGTTACCGGATGAGGAGCACAGATCTGAGGGTAAATCATGTATACAGTGTACACATGAATCCTCATGCTGATCTGACTTTTTATTTTTTGCCTGTTGTTGGTAAAATTTCCTGTAGGGGGTACCCAGCCTTAGCCCTGGCCTCATGACCTACAGTTACATAGAACTGGGCCGCACAGTGCTGTTATATACTTATAGATTAATAATAAGTGCTGTACTTGGGGGGTTAATGAACTTTATATCAGCTCCCTAGAGTCCATGTACCGTCTGATCTCCAGGTGGCTGCTGAAGGGTTACCCTGCTGTCGGAGGACTCTTGGCAGCACACTGTGGCCTGTGGTCAGACTGTCAGCTGGCGTCTGTCAGGGACAATCTCTGTAGCGGGACAATGAATGGCAGAGCCGTTCCAGGAAGTGTGGAGAACGCAGGACTTTCCTCTCTTTGTTCTGCCTGCGGGAGATCGGGAAAAAGTCCCCCACCCTGCTTTACACATCCCTGGTCCATGTGGGGGGACCATCTCCTGGCTCCTGGGCTATTAATACATTGACAATGTGACAGCAGATTAGAGTCACTTGGCTCCATCATTCCTTTATTACCTGCCTGATCCTTGCTCCTCTTTTGTATTGTAATAACACAAGCACTTGAGGACCTATTATTGCGATAACATCTGCTGACTCAGAGAGAATTTCATAGCTAATGTGCAGGATAAGTAACAGTGTTATATAGAGGTCATGCTATCTATATTATCGCTGGTCATCCTGGTCTCTGCATATGACAGCTGTTTATGTGACTATGAGACATCCAGCATAGACTAACTTAACACACATTACAATGTGATCACTTAATTCAAACATTTGTATCAAACCGGTATGTTTGGATGATTATAGATCCAATAAAAACAAATGTAGATATAAAAATCGATCAATATTTCAAAAATATTAGGTGGAAGTTTATTATACAGAAAGATCAGATTGAAACTGATTGAAAAGTGTGTATTGTAATTGTATGATTAAAGTCTAGTGATCCTACAACTGTCCTACATAGTGCAAGCTGCAAAAATGTATTTCTGCTACAGCACATCAAAATGGTAATGTGTGAGATATAATTATTTGTTCTCTGATATATAGTAAAAGCTTATTAAAGACGATCAGATTTGAAAAGGTTGGATGGTAATGCAGGTGCCTCAATCGCACATTGATGTGATTGCACAGAAATGCGATTGTTAGTTCTGAAACAAAATATAATTGATAGATTAGTTATCTTCTTCTTTTTGTCTCCAGCGGAATTTGGCCTTAAGTGTTTCCAGTCCTAGCGTTACTGTACAAGTACAGTATAGTATTGCGCAGATAAGCAGGGACGGAACAGAGCATTGCCAGAGCAAAGCTTGTCGATGCTGCTGTAGCCTGTGACTCATGCAGGGCAGACCTGCCGAAACACGCAAATACGCCATACTTGCCGACTTTCTGAGGTCATGTGACAGGGCTAGGATGGGGCGTGGTGACATCTTTGAGTCACCATAGCTCTGCCCCCCACTATAAAATGCCAAAATTTACATCAATGAATAGCGGGGGCGGGGCTTAATGACACAACTAAGCTCCGGCTTAAAAAATATCTGCATTTTTTAGGATCTGGGAGGCTTGCTTGCTCTTTCGGGAGTCCGGGAGGACTCCACTGAAATTCGGAAACTTCACGGAAAATCCTGGAGAGTAGGCAAGTATGAAATACGCCTGTTAGGATGCGTATCTTTTATATCTGCTATAGGGCAGATGCAAATACTCACTAATTATGAGCACTTATTGCAATCCAGGCACCTATGCTGCAAATACGGAGGCAGATGTATCTCGAGATGCGTACGGCTATGCACATAAGCAGAAGTACGCTCATTTTATATGCTTTTTCTGGGGTTAACTTACTCCCAATTTGCTTCCAACTTTGTATCAGTCCCATAGTCCCTTTGTGTACTGTCTACTAAAGTGCCTTATATTTACTAACACAATATGCAACATTTGCAATTACACATTGCTGTTTACAGAATTATTCAGACATTGTGCAAATGATCTTAGAATATGTTGTAAAAGGTCACATGGCATTTAAACCGTGGTATCCAGCAAGATTCTCAGCCAGTGTTCTCAGCCGCTGAGCTGCTCCTTCTCTAACAAAGCGCTGGAACACAGAGGAAGTGCTGGACATAAAGGACATGTGGGTTTGCAGTCTGCAGGGAACAAGGATTCTAAAGAGTTTTCACATCTTGTTCTGTAGATCCTACTCTGTTCTGACCTCTTCTTGTCTCAGTATGTACACTAAATCCTAGGGAGTTATGTAACATTTTAATTTGTTTAATAACAAGCAGAAAATGTCAAGCAGTTCATACAGAACAAGACAGAGCGCCACATGCCTCAGTGAAAGCAAAATGTCCTAATGATTGATAGGATGAATATTAATTCATCGTTATCGCCAGTGTTTATTTATATAGTGCCACAATTCCGCAGCACCTGACATAATCATACAAATAACATGCATTAATACAGTGGGTACATTATCAGGTGTGTGGGTACAGGTACACAGAATAATAAGTGCATGGATGCAACTATACACCACAGATCGCATACACCAAAAATTCAGCATGATACATGACAGAGGCATACGAGGAAGACAGAGAGTTAAGAGACATGAGACATAGGGTAAAGGGGAGGGCTGGCAAATTTTAGCCGGGGGGGCAAGACTCGATTCAGCAGTCTATTAGGAAGATTTGAAAGGAAAAAAAAATGCAGGTGGCCAAGTTACCCAGCCCAAGGTAGCCCACTATGGGACCGGCTCGAGGGCAGATGCCCCCCCCCCCCTACGTCCCAGCCCAACTTGCCCCAGCCCATGAAATCTTACATTTTAGAGGAAGAGACAATAGTAGTGATGGGGCAATAGGCTTAGCTGTCCAGGTGGGTAGGAGAGGAGGTGGAGGCTAAGCAGTCAAATTTGCAGGAGGATATATTGAGGTGGGGCTGGAGTAGTGGGTTTGGGATATTGGGCAGGGGGAATGGGAAGAAAGGAGACAGGGGAGGTAAGGTAGCACAGGAGGGAGTAGAGGAAACAGGACAGGTACGTATGGGAAATAGTGGAAGGTACAGAGGTGGCTGGACAGGGTTTACACAGGAGGAAGGGGGGGTATTGGTGGTGAAATAGAGAGGCGTCTCGGATGAATGGGCAGCGGAGGCAAGTGGTAGCATATTGAGGCAGATGAGATCTTTAGTTATATGTGAATGGTCGGGAGCTGAAGGAGAGCAGAGCAGACTGGTGGTTCAGATTCAGGGGGTCAACTCAGACAGAGGGTACCAGCATAAACAGCGGCCATCGGGTCCGAGGGGTGATAGTGAGCGGGTCACCAGAGCAAGTGAAGCAATCAGCAGCTGATGAAAATGCTGATAAGGAGCAGAAGGAAGTTTTACTGAAGTGTAAAGCTGGGTACACACTACAGAAATTTCAACCAACGTTTTATGCCGAGTGATTTTACATGCGATCGATCCATGGACTGCATACACAGTAGCCTTGTTTAGGACGATAAAGGGAAGAGCGGACGTCCCTTTAGCGACTTTTTACAGCCATCTTGTCGTGAGCAATGACTGTAATTTCGTACTCACTGTTGTGGATCGGTCGGAAGTTTATACACACTACACAACGGAAACGAGATTGGAACGAAAATATTAAACGGTACGACCAACCAAATGAGGCGACAATCGTCCATTTGGGCAGACTTTCGACCATCGTGTCACTGCACACACTGACCTGACTTTTGAACGAGCGGTCGTATGTCGGCTGATTTAGCCGATTATTGGATGAAAACTGTGTAGTGTGTACCCAGCTTAAGTGAAGTAGGTGAACCACAGGGGAATCTCAGGCACTCTAAGGGTTATCAGACTTTATCTCATAACAATAACATTGCTTTGAAAATCTTGTTTCCAAAGGTTCTGTACCCCCTACAAATGTTGCCCATATTAATATCACCATCTGATGAAAAGAGACTGAATAGAGAATTTAAAAATTGTATATGGAAATCCAAGCGGCCAAGAATAAATTTAATTAAGCTTCAGCAAAGTATGACAGAGGGTGGCATGAATTTTTACAATTTAAAAATATATAGTTATGCAGGAACCTTAAGGTTGATCAGAGACCGGCTGTTGCTGATAGCATTTTTGTAAATAAGGATTTGGAACAATCGTTCCTCTCTGGAGTAAGTCTGACTGTTTTTCTCCATTTTTAGAAACAAAAAATTTCAAGTGATATTTTGGATAATCCACTAATGATGACAGTGTGGAGGGCGTGGCGCATTAGACAGCGCAAGTTCCATCTGAATAGCAGTTATTCATTGCATTTACCCTTTTAACATAATCCAGATTTTCAATCTGGTCAACGTTGTCACCCTTTCAATCAATGGTCTACGAGGGGTATTAAGTGCGTGAATGTTCCCATACAGGATTCTCTGACTATAACTCAAATTTTGGACAGGTTTGGACTTTTGCATTTGCAGGCTTTTGCGATATTTCAGGCTAGACACTATGTAAATACTGTATTAAAGTTCTTGCATGCTGTGGATTGGAGCAGTGATTTAGATCTGTTGCTGGATAGGCCATTCTGCGGTAGAAAAGCTATTTCATTATACTATAAATTACTGAGAAGGTCACTTGATATGATTAAAACATCTTTGGGATTATCCCATTGGGTAAATGTTTTTCCTCATATTTCAGATGATGAAATTCGTAAGACATTATTATATTCACTTTACACTCTTTCTGCTACTACCTATAGAGAAATGTTTTACAATATCTTTCATGGAGGGTATTTGTCACCATACCTCAGATATAATATGGGCTTATCTGACTCCAGTAGTTGTCCTAAATGTCATGATGATCTGGATACTTTTTACCACTATATGTGGTAGAGAAGTTAACTGACCCCCGTGTGCTGGTTTTGGTTTTGGATCTGGATTAACTTCATGTTTTGGTTTTGGCAAAACCAGCCCTTGCGTGTTTTGGTTTTGGATCCCTATTTTACTAAAATCCCTTTTTTTTTTTGCTAAAATCACATAATTTTGATTTGTTTTCCCCTACATTATTATTAACCTCAATAACACTAATTTCAAGTCATTTGCAGTCAATTTTTACTACCTCACAGGTCACGATATAATTTTAATACACTTTCAAACAAAGACTGCAGCACAGTTTTAAAGTAATTTACCATTCTGTGGCGCCCTCCAGGCGCCCTCCAGAGCCCGGCGCCCTAGGCAAGTGCCTAACCTTGCCTAATGGGAGCGCCGGGCCTGCTGCTGACAACCTGTTTGACAAACTAAGGGATGTCATTGCAACATGGCTTATCCTGCTTGGACTCTCCTGAGGATATGTGATTTCTGATACCGCCACTAATATTTCAGATGATGAAATTCGTAAGACATTATTATATTCACTTTACACTCTTTCTGCTACTACCTATAGAGAAATGTTTTACAATATCTTTCATGGAGGGTATTTGTCACCATACCTCAGATATAATATGGGCTTATCTGACTCCAGTAGTTGTCCTAAATGTCATGATGATCTGGATACTTTTTACCACTATATGTGGTAGAGAAGTTAACTGACCCCCGTGTGCTGGTTTTGGTTTTGGATCTGGATTAACTTCATGTTTTGGTTTTGGCAAAACCGGCCCTTGCGTGTTTTGGTTTTGGATCCCTATTTTACTAAAATCCCTTTTTTTTTTTGCTAAAATCACATTTTTGATTTGTTTTCCCCTACATTATTATTAACCTCAATAACACTAATTTCAAGTCATTTGCAGTCAATTTTTACTACCTCACAGGTCACGATATAATTTTAATACACTTTCAAACAAAGACTGCAGCGACCTGGCTGGATGCGAAGCGACAGAGCAATGACACAAACACACAGCAGTTCATAGCACATCTAGGAAACAATGCCACACAGCAGTGGCAGAAAAGAAAAGTGGTGTAAGATGGAATTGTCCTTGGGCCCACCCACGAACCCTTATGTAAGATATTGAAAAGGACATGTACAGTTTAACAAAGCAAGCACTTCAGCGACAAGCAGTGTCACTTTTGTGGCTGAAGTGCTTGGTTTGTTTGGGCCCCCACAAAACAAGATAACAATGGGCTTAAGGCACCTAAGCAAACAGTGCTGTTAATGAACTCTATTGTGGCAAGTCATGCACCAATGGAAGTAGTTCTTGCCAGTGATAAGAATAAGGCCATTGTCATGCCTGGGCATAAAACCAAAAAATCCATCTCTTATGTGTGGAATTATTTTTACACAAATCCTGACAACTTTTGTCAAGCCATTTGTAGCATTGTAAAGCCACAGTCAGTAGAGGTAGGGACCTTAACCATCTAGGAACCTCATCCATGTTATATACCATTTGAAGCAAGTTCATGGAAAGCTTTTGTGAAAATCAGAAATTTATGCTAAAAAATAACAAGTAGTCCAGCATCAGCTACCTCCCTTATCTCAGCTAGATCCCAGCACCTGCAATCTACATCCCTAACACCTTCATCATCAATATCCTCACAAGTGATCGGAGTTAGTCCTGCATCTAAGTTTCTAAGGCGAGATGACTCCTCAGAAGAATCCTTGAGCGTTAGGCCCACTGCTGCTGCTCCTGCTGCTGGGGGTGGATCTTCAACCCAGAAGTAGACCAGGAAGAAGACTACTAGTAGTTTACAATAATTGATTGTTAAACAATCCTTTGCAAGAGGAAGCAAGTATGAAAGCTGTCACCCAGTCGCAAAGCGGATCACAGACGCCATGATAGTATTAGATCTGCGTCCAATATTTACTATTAATCCAGCTGGTTTTAGACAGTTACTTGATGTCTTCTGTCCACGTTACCAAATTCCATCGCGACACCATTTTACTAGAAATGCTATTCCTCACCTCTACCAGAAGGTTCGTAAAAATGTAATTATTGGCCTACAAAATGCCATTCTACCCACTATACACTTAACCACCGATATATGGACAAGCGGAACTGGGCAAACTAAAGATTATATGATTGTGACAGCCCACTTAGTTGGTGATTCGCCTTCACCAGCAGGGAGAGCAGCAGTATGTACCCAAGAACGTCACATTTTTCAGAGGCAGCCTACTCTGTGTATCATCTGCTTCACTAAGGAGCATATTATTATTAATATTATTATTATTATTATTATCGTACATTTGTAAGGCACCAAAGTGCTCCGCAGTGCCGTACAGTAGGGAAGACAAGGACATACATAAAACGGAACATACATAAAACAAGAACAGACAAGGCAGACAAAATGAATGGAGACATGAAAACAAAGGGTATGGAGGACCCTGCTCATTAGAGAGCTTACATTCTAAAGGGAAGAGGGCACAGCTGAAACAAGAGGAGCAAGTGTGGCTCAGAATGGAGATTGGGATAGTTGTGAGGGTGCATTAGTGTAAATAAAGTTATCGAGGATAAGATTACCACTACAAAAGAGATGGATTTTCAAAGAGCATCTAAAGATTTAAAGGCTGTGGGAAAGTCTGATTGAGCGTGGTAGGGAATTCCATAAGTGGGGAGCAGCACGGGAGAAGTCTTGAAGGCGGGAGTGAGAGGTGGTTATCAGAGACAAGACAAGGAGCAGGTCAGAGGTAATACTGCTGACCAGGGCCGGTGCTAGGGTCCATGGCACCCTAGGCATTTTTACAAAATCGGCGTCCCCCCCCGCCCCGCAAAAATCGGCGCCCTCCTCCCTCCTCCCTCCTCCCCCTCACCCCGTCTTTCCTTACCTTGTCTCACCACCGCCGCCTCTCTGCTCTGTCTCCTCCCCTCCACTCACTGACACTAGTAAGTGGAGGGGAGGAGACGGAGCAGAGAGGCGGCGGTGGTGAGCAATAGCCTCTCCCCCCTCCCCGTGCATCTGAATGCTGTGCGGCGGCCGCCGCACAGTTTTAAAGTAATTTACCATTCTGTGGCGCCCTCCAGGCGCCCTCCAGAGCCCGGCGCCCTAGGCAAGTGCCTAACCTTGCCTAATGGGAGCGCCGGGCCTGCTGCTGACAACCTGTTTGACAAACTAAGGGATGTCATTGCAACATGGCTTATCCTGCTTGGACTCTCCTGAGGATATGTGATTTCTGATACCGCCACTAATATTGTTAGAGCATTACAGCAGGGGGAATTCCATTACATTCCCTGTTTTGCTCACACAATCAACTTGGTGGTACCGAACTTTTAAAAAAATGACAATGACATGCAGGCGATGCTGTCTGTGCCCCGAAATATTTAGGGTCATTTTCGGGATTCTGCAACAGCATGTAGGAGAATGCAGCTGCTGCAAGAAAAATAGAATTTAGGGGGAATGTACTTTAGTCCAGCATAGTGGAGAATACTTTCCGTGTTGTGCAAGGTGCTGAAACCACTCGAAGTAGTCACCTGTGAAGAGAGTGCAGACATTGTTAGCTTGAGTCAAGTGATACCCCTAAACTTTTTGAAAAGCAGCAAGAGAAGTTGAAGGAGAATTTGTATTGAAGGAGTACTTTATTCGTTTTGCCGGGATCCAAGAGTTATCAACATCTTGAAATCGGATCATTACATCTTGGCAACTGTGCTTCATCCTAGGTTTAAGAGCTATATCTTGTTTTTCTTTCCAACTGACCCAAACCTGAGTTCCTGGTCAGCAAGCTTACAGCTCGTGTGGTACATGACACAATGACGTCTCCTCCTTCAGTTTCTCTGGAAATTGCTGCTAGAAAAATCTTAGCTTTCCCAAGACACCCAGTGGTGATGCAGATGAGTCTGCACAACATTTTGACATTTGGTCTTGTGTAAAAGAATTGCCCAAACATTGTGACAGCTCTTCTGTAAAATGAACTACAAATTCCATGAAGAAGGCTATTACGGGCAACTAATTCAAAGTACACAGACTTCTGTGATGGTGGATTCCAGCGGGGATGAATTAGTATTGCTTGAGGATGATGTGCACACTGATGAGGGTGAATATGATGACAGTGTAGATTGCAAGTGCTGAGATCTAGCTGAGAGAATGGAACTAGCTGATGCTGGTATGCTTGGTAAAATTTTGGGTAGAATGGCATGTTGGTAATTTTATGTTTTTCTACAGTAAACTTTCACCTTTATTAGAGAGGTGTTTTTTTCTTTAAAAAGGTACAAGCTTTTTATTTACATTTTTGTTTCCCTGACTTAAAACCCACTATGCATTTGGATACTTTGGAGTGCTGACTGCAAGAGGCTGCTGGAGGATACATGCTACCATTTACCCTGTAGCTTGTGAATGTCTTGTGGTGTTGTACGGTCGTAAAAAGTCTTATTTTGGATAACTGCCATCCCAGCTAAGGGTGGTATCCTCCCAAAGGCCAAGATGGTTCATGGGTGTAGACGGTGCAGGGGCCATGATGGTGCAAGGACCTATATGGTGTATAGGCTATGGTGTCCATCATTTAGAGGCATATGGTATGATAGTGACATCCTTCAGGAGGAAACCTGCAGCACAAGCAAGCAGGACAAGAAGTGGTGCTCTTCCGGTGGGGCTCCTGGTGGCTGGATGTTGTTGACTAGCAGGCAGAGAAAGCAGGCATAGGTCAGTGGGCATGGACATCCAGCGAAGGCCAGACAGGAGGATAGACTGAAGCCACAGCCTAAATTAACTGTGGCGAAACACTGTGTGATCTAGATTGAATGGATGTCTAGGTCACTCAGGTCAGCATGGATGACCTGAGTGATTATGGGGCCCAAATGATGTTAGCTTCTGGGCCCAGTGGAGAGCTCACCCGGGCACATCTGCTCTGTCTGAGAGCTGCACAATATTTTTTACCCTTGCAAAAATCTAGGACTATTTGTGCATATCATGGCATACACTGGGTCCAAAGATGCACTTGACCCGAGGAGCAGCCTTTCTTACCTTCATAACTGACCTCTACTGTGTGTAGGGAATGGCTGCAATTTAAATGATATTTTATAATATATTTGTAGAAAACTACTTTACCCTTTTCTTCATCCCTTAACGTCCATTTAAACCTAAATAGATCATTATTTTTAAATGATTCAGCTTGTGAACCTGTATTTACAAGGGATCCATGAATATCTGCAAGAAAGAGTTACGGTTAAAGTTGTGCTTGAGCAGGCCGTTCCAGATGCCAATCATCCAGCTTCTCTAAAAACTTCCATAGACTCTAGTCAATGAGGTAAGCTTGTTAATAGGTTCCAGCCCGAGAGCAAGTAACACATATTTTCTTCCCCTTATAAAAACCTTACATAGCACTTTGATGAATAATTCATTAAGGGAAATGATTTTGGAGTAATTATAGACTTTACATCTGCAGCATACTACTATAATTACTAACTAAATGAGGTACAGGGTCAAATATATCTCGCCTCTCTAGAACACACTTGCCACTCTCCCACAATATCCAGGAGAGTCCTGGACTACGAGCACAGCAGCCTGCCCTCCCGCACCATGCCCACTTCCTAGTAAAAACTTCCAAATTCCAGGTACCTCTCCCAGACCCTCGAGGGGAGCAGGCTGCCCTTTTACACCCTGCCAACTTCCTAGTGAAGTGAGTGCTACAGGGACCTTGATGATGCAATTTGTCACGAATTAAGAAAATTTGTCAGTTGTCAACGTTGTGTATTATTATTATTATTATTTTATTAAATAATTTACTAGGAAAAAATACATTGAGAGTCTCCTCTCATTTTCAAGTATATCCTGAAACATTGCTGACAGCAGGCATTACAATCACAAACATGCTTATAGAACAGGGTGACAAGTGTTTTGAACGATCTTAGACAGGTTGCAATTTCAGGTAACTCAGGTAGGTTGTTCTAAAATAGAGATGGTATGAAAAGGCAAACCGGACAGATTCCTTATTGAAATTAGAAATGATTTAGTCATCTTCCGGAGGTAGATCATAGTTGATAAGTGCTGTAAACTACGCAGCTAAGAAGTCTGTTTAATTATTTGGGTAATTTATCCAGAAAGCTTTTGAATGGTAAACTGGAAAAATGTAAGTTTTGTCTGGAATCTAGGGACAGCCAACTTAAATGATGAGAGCAGGGAACCAATAAGATCTGAATTTTCACAGGAAAGGTGAACCCCACTGAGTCTACAGAATGAAGCATGGACTGAATGCAGAATCAATGTCAGGTATCTGATTCTGTACCATGGTTAAGTCATCAAGTTTAACATTTTTAATGTTATACTGTACATGACTTTAGGATTTGAAGTTTTACATACACAATCCAGTATTGCACGATTAGTAAACGTCAGGTAGAACACCGGAGCAGTGGATTTATTTAGCGCAGTCTAGGAGTGAATGGTGGAAGTACTGTAAGCTGTAAGGAGAAACAGTGTAATTTATAATATACATTAGGGGCTGCAGATAGGGTATGGGGGGTTGATAGATGCCAGCAAGACTGAATGGATTATTCAGGGAAACATCTATATAGAATAAGGCTCTCCTCCTCTCATAGTCCTATCTTTCCATAAAACTGACTATCCTTAAATTGCAATAGGTACATCCACAATCTTTGGGTTCAGTAATGGTCTGTAATAGCTACGAAATACATAAATCATCAAATCCTTAATTCATCTAGTTTAGATATTAAACTACAAATAGAAAAGCCCCTTTGAGAGCTTGAAAGGGACACTGTCAGCAATATTGGTGTTTGAAAAAACGGAAGGGCCAGGAATTGCTTTGACATCATCTGCCTGCAACATACTAATTGCACATTTAAAGGATTGTTTGAGAGAGGAATAATGACCACATCGGCAGGACATATAATTAGATGGCTGACTCACCACAAGTTCGTGTTAGAAAGTGCAAAGGGTGAATGACTACAGAACGTCTAGACCTGAGGAAAGGGGTTTATTCCACAGACTTTTACAGTGCTTAGAGAAAGAGAATACAATAAGAAACATAAATACAACTGGTGACATTTTCATGAATGCAAATAAAACAAGACAATAAGTGAGACTACAGCCCAGAGGTTCGGCAAATTTATGGAGGCCGAAGGGTGTACGGATTGTGTACAGCTGATTAGGGAGAATCGGTGCAGAAAGGAAAAGAAGTCACAGGATAGGATTTTCAGTCCTTCAGTAGCTGTATGTCCAGGTAAAGATTTTGGGGCTGATGCAGAGTTGGCTGCAAAATGGGTGTAATTTAAATTAAAAATAAGCCGGATGTAAGAAATTGTGTCTTTATGCCCATATGCTGAGTCGTAAGCATAGTGTTGGCACCAGTAGTATATTTACGCCAGGCAAACGTCACAGACACATATGACACACTTGTTGTTATACTTTTGTTTTATGTGCAACAAACACATTCACTATTATGTATCAATTAAATATATATATAAAAAAAAAAGCTTTAATACAGCAGAAACAACTACCAGATAATTATCACGATGCCCATTTACTCAATTATTCAATACAGATTTTAGCTGTGATTGTAATAAAATGTACAGATTAATCCAGTACACCAAATGTTTGGTGTTCTTACACTTGGCCTCCTCCCGAATAACTCTACTATTCTATTTATGAGTACATTATACTTAAGATAAAAAAACAGTTTGGGAAAAAATACTCATTGCAACTAACTCTGCTCTAGGTAAGCGTATCTTTTAATAACACCTCAATAAGATTAACAGGAGAGCTTTTGCTGAATATATACAGTACGCAAGTTATAAAGATATTATTAGTCAAGGAAGAGTTCTGTGTTCATATGAATAAGTCACGGGTCTCTGAGGTGACTTACAATATTCATAATAATATCCATTACAATTTACAGTAATGGGAGCACCATTCCTTGTAATACACATTTTGCTAATGAACACTGAAGTGCCAGTACTCAGCAGACATCCTGTCAGTAGCCGTATCACTTGCAGATGCCTGAGGGCTGGTGTAAATACATGATAATGATGATGGTCACTAGCACTAGCCGCTTCTGATTGGCTGATTGCGGCTTGACCTCTGAAGCGCATAGTGCTTTGTTCATTGATTGTGTCTATATTATATGATTTTGAGGGCGTATTATAAAAGGATTTTTCTGCTACTTTCATTTGTACAGGAGGAGGAAAATTACTGTATCATAGAGGGTTTTTTTTTATCTAAAAGGAGAAAACAGAGCATTACAACTGCACCAGATATTTTCAAATATGCATAATTCCACTGTTATTTCCGTCAGAAATCCATGTATAGTTCTCTATATGGATATATTCTTTAATACATATATGTAAGAGGGGTGCTACTGTGGAGGGACAGAAGACGCCGGAGCCGGTGCCCGTGAAGAGGGCGAAGATGTCCGGCAGCGCTGTGCCCCTGGAGGGGCTGAAGAGGTCCCCGATGGTGCCCAGCAGGAAGAAGGAAGAGAAGAAGTACTTACCCGTCCATCGATCCAGCGGCGGTGAGTATAACTTTCTTTCTGCAGGTCCCGTGCGCGGGGGAAGGATGAGCCAATCAGGGCTCATCTTTCCCCGCTGGCCAATCAGCGGCCGGATGCGCGAGCCAATCGCGGCTCGCGCCCGGCCATTCAAAAGATTGGCGCCGACGCGAGCCAATCAGCGCTCGCGCCGGCTAATGACGTCACGCCGGCGACTATATAAGTCGCCGGGTGGCGCCATTTTGGGAGAAGTCCGTCGGCGGGGAAGAGAGAGGACGTCTCGTCCAGACGTCCATCAACAGAGCCAGCAGCAGCGGCGGCAGGGGGCCCTTGTAAGGGCCGTGAGCTACCCTGCCGCCAGAAGACTTCAATCAAGCCGCCGGAGCGGAGAACGTCGGCGGGGAGCCCTTGTAAGGGCTGAGAGCGCCCCCGCCAAGCAGCCTTCAACAGCGCCGAAGAGGAGAAGAGGCGCCGCCGGCTGGAGGGTCTGGAAGACCCGGAGAAGAAAGAAACAGAAGACGGCGTGTCAAGTTGAGTATCCTGCGCAGAGCAGGTAAGTATACTCAACGTTAAGTTCGGGCACTAGGCCCGTGGGCACATTCGGGCACAAGGCCCGTGGCACTGTAAATTAGGGGCACAAGGCCCAGGGACCTGGGCACTAGGCCCCAACGTGGTAGTGGGCCAGTAGGCCATTAGTATCTATATAAAGGGGACAAGCCCCTGTTAGTTAGAGAGGGGGACTCAGAGCCCCAGGTGTACAAGGGCACAAGGCCCTTAGGTAGTTAGTGGCCTAGAGGCCATAGGAAGGCCAGAGGGCCTGGTTAGGGGCTGGTAGCCCATCTGCTATTAAGGGCACAAGGCCCTCAGTTAGTTAGGAAGGCCACAGGCCTTAGGCAGGGGCTAGGACCCCTAGGTAGTAGGGCACAAGGCCCTAGTGAGTGGGCTCAGAGCCCTGAGTTAGAGAGGGGGCTGAGGCCCATTAGTCAGAGCAGAAGGCTCTGTGTGTAGCTGGGCAGAGACCCATGGTGTGTAGGGCATAAGGCCCTGGTGGTGTGAGGTAGAGGCGTGGGAGCCTCGTGAGAGTAGGCGCGGTCCTGTGTGAGGTGAGCACACGTGGTTAGGAGGTACGGTCGAGCGTAGGCTCCTGTGGTGCTGTAGCAACCTGCTGGTTGGCTAGCAGCGGTGTGTTCGGGTAAGTAGCGGCAAAGTACTGTAGACTGTATTTATTCTGTCTGTGTGGCGAGTGTAGTTTACATTACAGTATTTTGGTGTGCTTTCTAGCTGTGTCCAGGGGCAAGACGTCAGGCCCCCATTAAAGGTAGGCTCTTGTTTCCTGTGGTTTTCCTGTGCTAACCCGTGCTGTGGGGGACAAGTGTAAGTAACAGCATACACATAGTCAGGGGAGAACACATGTAGTTTCCCTGTCCCTTAGGTCCCCGGGGTCACACTGGTACCCAGAGGGGGTGGCTGAGTGAGTTGGTGGCAGTACAGCACACCTTGAGGCAGTTCCAGGGGCGGCCGTGGTTCTGATCAAGGGTCCTCAAGGCCGGTTCCGTGCAGGTGGACCTGTGGTTCCGGACGTAGGGACACGTGTGAGATACCCGAGTACAGGCAGTCGGGCGGTTCAGTTCGATCGGCTGTTCCGTGCGGCAGTCGGCCCGCGGGTTAGTGTGCTGTTTTACTGAGCCTCAGCCGGGCTTAAAGAACCCGTACTTAGGGCCTGTGTGTGACTCCATAGCAAGAAGGCAGCTTCTTGGTACGACCTGGGTGAGGGGGTTAGGAACCGCCCTCCGGTTTAGGCTGTGAACACCGGCTGGTGTTCCCCGTAGCGTGTAACTAG
Source organism: Mixophyes fleayi (assembly GCF_038048845.1). Taxonomy (NCBI): domain Eukaryota; kingdom Metazoa; phylum Chordata; class Amphibia; order Anura; family Limnodynastidae; genus Mixophyes; species Mixophyes fleayi. Next base: position 61,481,422 of record NC_134405.1, read on the forward strand.
TAGTTCCGTTAGTGCACCACATTTAGTTAGTCCTAGTGTTTGATTTAGTTGCGTTGCCGACCATTAGAACGTTGTTAGGGTCGGGTCGCCGTTGTAGTTAGTCCAGTTTGTGGGTGCCATCTTAGTTCACGGAGAGCGTAGAGGGAGGCTGTGTGTTCTTGTCATCCGCAGGAGTCGGGGAGGTGCAGGAGAACCGGATCGGAAGTGGGAGTGTCCCGGTGAGTATCACGCTCGATTCCCCCTTTCGGTTAGGCCCTCACCGGCAGGTGTGTGAGGCACTTGAGGCGGGATTAGTCCTCGGATTAGTCTTGGCCTTCAGTGCCTGTAGTCCCCCGCGTCTTGGCAAGAACAAAGTGAGGAGGCGGCAAGGAGCTTGGACTGACCGTGTCCTTGTCCTTTGCCGTAGTCTCGGACAGCCCTTACCTGGTAGGCACGGCCGTAATCTCTGCCTCTATCTTAGAGGGACGTGATTGGAGGTGGCTGCGGATCTGCTGGGATCGGATCGCAGCTGGGAAATCAGAAGCGGACTGGAGGTGACCATCGTTTACAAGGTGAGTTATTTTCTGTTGCGTCTGTCCCTGTCTTTCCCCGCAGGGGGCGTTACATTTTGGCGTAGTCGGCAGGATCAACGATGGCTCATCGGGGGATCATTCCGCTGTACGAGGGATACAGCTGTGTCATCTCTCGTGACGAAGTGGCAGCGTTCACGAAGCAAATCCTGGAACGTTGTGAGACAAGGAAGAAGAAGAACAAAGGTACTAAACGGCAACCGGTGGAAGAAATGCTGTGCTGGAAGTGTGGGTTGCCTGGACACTTCGCATACCAGTGCCCAGTTGCCGAGGAGCTCTTTGATGAATGGGAGGACGAAGAAGTCTCCGATGAATGGGAAGACGTAGAAGTCTTCGAGTGGAAGGACGAGGAAGCCTTCCATCCATGGTCTCAAGAGAAGTCGGAATCTGGAGGGAAGGATCGGCAGAGCCTGCTGACTGTTGGATCGCAGGTGATCGTCCCGTCCAAGCAAGATTCGCGACAGGAATACCCGCGTCAGCCGGATGCTGGAGCTGGGGTATTGGAGACGTCGGATACGTCAGACGACTTGTCCGTGGCTGTGGAAGAGTTGGTCCCTGAAGACGAAGGGAGAACTGAGCAGACCCTCCACGGGGCAACGCTGTGTCCGGAGACATGTGAAGATGTCTGCCCGGTGGTACCTGAGAGGATGGAAGCCATCAGTACCCCGGAAGAGAGAGCTGCTGAAGAAGTACTGCCTGAAGAAGACTGTACTTTAGAGAGCGCAGCTGGAGAGTGGTGGATGTTGTCACCTTCTGAAGAAGCTTCCCGCACAACCGAGGAGGTATCGGACGGATGGGAGGTTCCGGCAGGTGCCGAGGAAGAGACTCCCTGGATACCGACTTCGGGCGAGGAAGTTGCCAGGATGGTGTGGATCCTGCGCGAGAGGGCTTTACCGCGAAGGACCCGGTGGACGCAAGTCAGGGATGCCGGTAAGCGACCCTTGGAGGTGGACGTAGAGGAGAAGACGTTGATTGTGGGGACCACAATGGAAAAAGGCGGCGGAAATGTGGAGGGACAGAAGACGCCGGAGCCGGTGCCCGTGAAGAGGGCGAAGATGTCCGGCAGCGCTGTGCCCCTGGAGGGGCTGAAGAGGTCCCCGATGGTGCCCAGCAGGAAGAAGGAAGAGAAGAAGTACTTACCCGTCCATCGATCCAGCGGCGGTGAGTATAACTTTCTTTCTGCAGGTCCCGTGCGCGGGGGAAGGATGAGCCAATCAGGGCTCATCTTTCCCCGCTGGCCAATCAGCGGCCGGATGCGCGAGCCAATCGCGGCTCGCGCCCGGCCATTCAAAAGATTGGCGCCGACGCGAGCCAATCAGCGCTCGCGCCGGCTAATGACGTCACGCCGGCGACTATATAAGTCGCCGGGTGGCGCCATTTTGGGAGAAGTCCGTCGGCGGGGAAGAGAGAGGACATCTCGTCCAGACGTCCATCAACAGAGCCAGCAGCAGCGGCGGCAGGGGGCCCTTGTAAGGGCCGTGAGCTACCCTGCCGCCAGAAGACTTCAATCAAGCCGCCGGAGCGGAGAACGTCGGCGGGGAGCCCTTGTAAGGGCTGAGAGCGCCCCCGCCAAGCAGCCTTCAACAGCGCCAAAGAGGAGAAGAGGCGCCGCCGGCTGGAGGGTCTGGAAGACCCGGAGAAGAAAGAAACAGAAGACGGCGTGTCAAGTTGAGTATCCTGCGCAGAGCAGGTAAGTATACTCAACGTTAAGTTCGGGCACTAGGCCCGTGGGCACATTCGGGCACAAGGCCCGTGGCACTGTAAATTAGGGGCACAAGGCCCAGGGACCTGGGCACTAGGCCCCAACGTGGTAGTGGGCCAGTAGGCCATTAGTATCTATATAAAGGGGACAAGCCCCTGTTAGTTAGAGAGGGGGACTCAGAGCCCCAGGTGTACAAGGGCACAAGGCCCTTAGGTAGTTAGTGGCCTAGAGGCCATAGGAAGGCCAGAGGGCCTGGTTAGGGGCTGGTAGCCCATCTGCTATTAAGGGCACAAGGCCCTCAGTTAGTTAGGAAGGCCACAGGCCTTAGGCAGGGGCTAGGACCCCTAGGTAGTAGGGCACAAGGCCCTAGTGAGTGGGCTCAGAGCCCTGAGTTAGAGAGGGGGCTGAGGCCCATTAGTCAGAGCAGAAGGCTCTGTGTGTAGCTGGGCAGAGACCCATGGTGTGTAGGGCATAAGGCCCTGGTGGTGTGAGGTAGAGGCGTGGGAGCCTCGTGAGAGTAGGCGCGGTCCTGTGTGAGGTGAGCACACGTGGTTAGGAGGTACGGTCGAGCGTAGGCTCCTGTGGTGCTGTAGCAACCTGCTGGTTGGCTAGCAGCAGTGTGTTCGGGTAAGTAGCGGCAAAGTACTGTAGACTGTATTTATTCTGTCTGTGTGGCGAGTGTAGTTTACATTACAGTATTTTGGTGTGCTTTCTAGCTGTGTCCAGGGGCAAGACGTCAGGCCCCCATTAAAGGTAGGCTCTTGTTTCCTGTGGTTTTCCTGTGCTAACCCGTGCTGTGGGGGACAAGTGTAAGTAACAGCATACACATAGTCAGGGGAGAACACATGTAGTTTCCCTGTCCCTTAGGTCCCCGGGGTCACACTGGTACCCAGAGGGGGTGGCTGAGTGAGTTGGTGGCAGTACAGCACACCTTGAGGCAGTTCCAGGGGCGGCCGTGGTTCTGATCAAGGGTCCTCAAGGCCGGTTCCGTGCAGGTGGACCTGTGGTTCCGGACGTAGGGACACGTGTGAGATACCCGAGTACAGGCAGTCGGGCGGTTCAGTTCGATCGGCTGTTCCGTGCGGCAGTCGGCCCGCGGGTTAGTGTGCTGTTTTACTGAGCCTCAGCCGGGCTTAAAGAACCCGTACTTAGGGCCTGTGTGTGACTCCATAGCAAGAAGGCAGCTTCTTGGTACGACCTGGGTGAGGGGGTTAGGAACCGCCCTCCGGTTTAGGCTGTGAACACCGGCTGGTGTTCCCCGTAGCGTGTAACTAGTAGTTCCGTTAGTGCACCACATTTAGTTAGTCCTAGTGTTTGATTTAGTTGCGTTGCCGACCATTAGAACGTTGTTAGGGTCGGGTCGCCGTTGTAGTTAGTCCAGTTTGTGGGTGCCATCTTAGTTCACGGAGAGCGTAGAGGGAGGCTGTGTGTTCTTGTCATCCGCAGGAGTCGGGGAGGTGCAGGAGAACCGGATCGGAAGTGGGAGTGTCCCGGTGAGTATCACGCTCGATTCCCCCTTTCGGTTAGGCCCTCACCGGCAGGTGTGTGAGGCACTTGAGGCGGGATTAGTCCTCGGATTAGTCTTGGCCTTCAGTGCCTGTAGTCCCCCGCGTCTTGGCAAGAACAAAGTGAGGAGGCGGCAAGGAGCTTGGACTGACCGTGTCCTTGTCCTTTGCCGTAGTCTCGGACAGCCCTTACCTGGTAGGCACGGCCGTAATCTCTGCCTCTATCTTAGAGGGACGTGATTGGAGGTGGCTGCGGATCTGCTGGGATCGGATCGCAGCTGGGAAATCAGAAGCGGACTGGAGGTGACCATCGTTTACAAGGTGAGTTATTTTCTGTTGCGTCTGTCCCTGTCTTTCCCCGCAGGGGGCGTTACACTACCACTTAACTGGAACAATATACAAAAAAGTAATTGAAGAAAAAGGGCCTGAGTCATTAAAGAGCATATCCTGCTAATGCGTACTTATCATAACACAAAATGCACTGCGCATGCTTAAACAAGAATGTGTTTGCAAGCAGGAGCAAGTGTAAAAAATTTTATTAAAGCACAGCAGACATTAAGGACAGCCTAATAAATGTTTTTCCAACGGAAAATGAATATCAATTTTTTTTCTTCATTTCCATGTGAATATAAATGACTATATTATTGACAGGTAACATTAATTGCTTAATATTGTTTTTTTGTTCGTTCTTTTGAGGGTTTTATATCCCACATAGGCAGGGCCGGATTAACTGAGGTCTAACTAGGCTACAGCCCAGGGGCCTCGGGCATCTGGGGGGCCCTAGAATCTGCTTGGTTTTTTTTTTTTGGTTTTTTTTTAGCTGCTCAGCTGTAGCGTAGCTGGCGGCTCCGACTGTCAGATGATGGTAACGTAGAAAGAATAGCAGTCAGCTAACAGCAAATGTTATGCTGTTAGCTGCCTGCTGTCACTGTAGTCCTTCCGCGGCATGCAGTAATCACCTTACTGAGAAGATCTTGTGAGAGTGAGGCTATCATCATCATCACCGTTAATTTATATAGCACCACTAATTCCGCAGCGCTGTACAGAGAACTCACTCACATCAGTCCCTGCCCCATTGGAGCTTACATTCTAAATTCCCTAACATACACACACACAGACTCTCTGTCTCTGAGTGAATGGCACAAACTGATAGACTAGGGTCAATTTGATAGCTGCCAATTCACCTACTAGTATGTTTTTGGATTGTGGGAGGAAACCGGAGCACCCGGAGGAAACCCATGCAAACACGGGGAGAACATACAAACTCCACACAGAAAAGGACTTGTTTGGGAATCGAACTCATGACCCCAGAGCTGTGAGATAGAAGCGCTAAACACTGAGCCACCGTGCTGCCCACTATGACTATGACTCAAAGTGTCACTCTCACGAGATCTCCTCAGTAAGGAGATTACTGCGGACCGCGGAAGGAGTACAGCGGGGAGTGAGTGACGGTGAGTGACGGAAGAACAGTGAAGAAAAAAGGGAGGTAAGAGCTCGGGGTGGGGGGCTCCATTAGCCCGGAGGCCTCCATTCCCTTAATCCGGCCCTGCACATAGGTATTTTATGTATCCTGCAGTGTCTGGTCTAGTAGAGGAGAGTAAACCTACACAATAGTCAATCTATATAACATATTTGTGATAAATAGTCCTTGCAAAGTAATATGAAAGTAATAACAATAATCAAAGATTATAATATGTAGAACTTTGTGTTCACACATAAAGATGTCGAATATTCCTCCTAATATGCAGTGTCAAGGACTTACTATCTTTTAGTAATGCGCTCATATGAAGATCTGTACACTGTGTCTATCCAAATCTAATAATATTAGAGATGTATGAGTCCTTATCATTCAGACATCAATATCGTATCAATTGGATACGATCAATAATATTATCAAAATAATTATTAATTAAATTTGTTAAAACGACAGCACATTTTCAACGTTCTCAGTAAGCTCATGAATTGAGATAGTAGAATATGTTACAGTATAACCGTTACAACCAGCCTGTTACTTAGTAAGGTATCTTAGTTTTTTTGTAATTGTAATTTAGTATGAAGTTTGTATTGGTAGATCTTCAGTGATGATTCACTGAAATCACTCAGTTCCGTGCTGCTGGCTGTGCCATCCATCTCAGATATAATATGTTGCTTTATATTATTCATATACAATATACACACACACACACACATATATATATATATATATATATATATATATAGCTCTCCAAGAAAGCAAGGGGCAGTAAAGTGATATGGTAACTAAATGTTTTTTGGTTTTTTTTAACTATTTATTTTGAAACATAGCAATGCAGTACAGATAAGAATCAGCCATTAGTACATTGCAGAAGTAGAGAAAAAAAACCCAAAATAAAATAAATAGAAACAGAAAACAAAACAGTACATGGGTAGATAACAATGCAACAGCCAATATTTGATTAGCGAATTTCAAAGGGGTCTATTTATAAACCTTCGTTTTTTTTCACTTGATACTTTTCAATCCTTATCTCCTTGATAAGGATTGAAAAGTAACGGCTATGTATTAAAAAAACTTCTCAGGGACAGCAGTGCCGATAACCTGCTGTCCCTGAGAAGTGACTCACCTGATCATCGCAGTCTTTTCTCAAGTTTAAAGGCTGCGGTGATCTTCTCTTTTTTTTTTCTTTTTTGTTAGTGCGCATGCACCGACTGAGAAGTTGGTGCATGCGCACTAGCATACTGGACGGCAAACTGCAGGATGATTGACAGGGAGGGATCACATGATCCCTCCACACATGCGCTGTCCAGCTCTGCTCTTCAGAGCAGAGCTGGACAGCGCGAAAGTTTTCAGATATGTTAATGTACGCCAGCTTCAGATGGCGCCAGCTTCAGATGGCGTACATTAACATGTAGAAAAAGAGAAAAGTTTCTCTAAATAGACTTTCATACATAGCGGTTCTGAGCACTTCCCATACACTGTTATGGGGAGTGCTCAGAAAAACAATAGCAAATGCAAATCAGCAGATATCTGAGATATCTGCTGCGATGCTTCAATAATACATAGCAATTTCACGGTAAACACCCGAAAACTGTTGTTTTCGGGTGTTTAACACAGGAAAAATCCTTGATAAATAGACCCCAAAGAGAGCAACAGATTGTCATTGACCAAACAAATAAGTATACAATTGGTACAAATTACTCACGAGTCTATAATATTTTATAATAGTATAGTATGGGGGGGGGGGGGGAAGGGAGGGGGTAGGGAGGGGTACTGGTCGTCACCAAAGAAAAAAAAAAGGAAAGAGAAGAGAGGGGAAAAAAAAAGAGGAAAGAAAACATTCTTCCCTTTATCCTCTTTTTTCTTTTTACAAAATAAAAGTTTCAAAGGGGAGTACTACTCAGACACTCTGGAGAGGGGGACAGATTCAGGAGTCAGGCCACGTATGACCATAGGAAGTTCTTTTAGGAGGTAGAAGTTGGTGCAGGAGCTAAGGGGTTATAAGTAAAGCCAAGGAGCTCAAATCTGGTGGAATTTATCGACCTTATCGTGTAGATGGCAGGGGCGCACGCAGGATTGTTAGGGGGGGGGGTTTCCCCCCACCACCCAAAAAGAATCAAAACAAAACAAAAAACTGCGAGAGAGCTGTTGTGCATGCGCCCGCGCCTGTGCAGCAGCTCCGTTTCAGCAGCACTGTACTATACAGCAGCCGCGGCACTGTCAAAGAAGTGTCCGCGGCGGTGCTGTATACATTACAGCACCGCCGCGGACGCTTCTTTAACAGCGCTACGGCTGCTGTATAGTACAGTGCCGCTATGTGGGCCACTTCGTTAGCGGAGGGGAGGGGTTTCTGGAGACCCAGAAACCCCCCCTGCATGCGCCCCTGGATGGTATGTAATCTGTTCCATCTGGGCAAAAAAACAAATATAGGATCGCAAGGCAGCCATAGTTGGGGGTTCAACCTGTTTCCAAGACTTAGCTATTAAGCATCACGCAGCTGCAAGGACATGGGAAGCCAATTTCGCATATTGTCTATCGTCCTCAATCAGGGGATAGCAGAGAAGAAAAGACCATGGGTCTTTCCGGACAGGGCATGGAAGGAGGGAGGTAACTAAATGTTTCAACGTTCATGGCTACTGAAGCAGGACATTTAAACCAATCTTAGGCTAGTTGAATGTTCTGGATTGGTCATTCGTTTTTGAGATTGATTAACCCTTGTATCACGGATTGATCTAAAAAATTGATGATCAATCAAGCACTAACATCCATCAGCACAGTATAACTGCAAAAGTATCAATAAACTAACAACATAGGCAGAATGTGGTATTCTCTCTTTCCTGTTATTGCAGCTGGATAGTTATTCAACTTTACTTTGACTAACAATTCAAAGTAAAATGTTGTAACTGTGATGTGTGAGAAAGCAGCACAGAACTTTTTATAAAAGACATTATATATCTATGTATTCTGCTATTTGTGGTCACCACAGACAGTTGATACAACACTTTACTCTGAAATGTTATTCTGTTTTATCCTACCTGCACCTTACTTATCTCTGCTTGTATCTGACCTTATATACTTACTTGATTTTTGTTTTGGATGAGACATTCCTCAATATATAGGTCAATTGGCAGCATATAAGGGAATTACTAGTACTCAATAGATAAAGCTCTGACCTCTAAACAATTGAAATGTCCCATCTATGTGTGTGTGAGTGTCTGAGTGTGTATGTGTCTGTCTGTGTGATACATGAGTGTGTATGACATGGGAGAGGAGGGGGACCTAGGACCCTAATTTTAGTTAAAACAAAGACATATAACATTCTATCATTTAATATGTTTTTGTATTTAACAGGGACTGATTAAGGATTTCTGCCGCCCTAGGCAAATACACCCGTAGTGCGCCCCCATCCAACTCGTTAAAGGAATATTCAAATGTATTCTTCACCACTCAAATTTAATCAGTTTCTGCCATTCGCTCAGAGCTGTTCTTGCAGCTTTGACTACCTGCTGTTCTCTCTTGGATGTTCTTGCACATGGCTGTGTGGCCACGTTTGAGGGCTGCGTGTTGACCCAGGGTTGCCAGTTGCCCACCACTGGGGTAAACTAAAGCTAAAACTCTGTAGTACTAAAGAGATACCCTAATAGGTGCTACACAGCCATCAGTTGTAGCAACCAGGAAGCAAGTAGAGACAAGAGACAGAGACAATTCCAGTCAATCATAGAATCAGTATTCAAAGGTCAGAGTACAAAGCATAGGTATCATTATCATCATCAGCAGCTATTTATATAGCGCCACTGATTTCGTAGCGCTGTACAGAGAACTCATTCACATCAGTCCCCTGCCCCATTGGAGCTAACAGTCTAAATTCCCCAACATACACGGAGAGAGAGAGAGAGAGAGAGAGAGAGAGAGAGAAAGAGAGAGAGAGAGAGAGAGAGAGAAAGACTAGGGTCAATTTTGATAGCTGCCAGTTAACCTACAAGTATTTTTTTGCATTGTGGGAGGAAACCGGAGCACCCGGAGGAAACCTACTCAAACATGGATAGAACATACAAACTCCACATAGATAAGGCTATGGTTGGAAATCGAACTCAATACCACCCCAGCGCTGTGAAGCAGAAGTGCTAACCACTAAGTCACCATGCTGCTCAAACTATATAGTATATTAGTACACAGACAGGCAGAGGTCAGCAACTGGTAATCAATTCACAACCAGCACAAACATACCCTGGTACCACCACTATAATATGTACATCATGTAAGCAGGAGGGTCAAAATGTGACGAAGAAACATGACTGCATCAATACATTTGATTTACAGTGTGTGTGTGCCAAATTTTGTATGTTCTACCCGTGTTTGCGTGGGTTTCCACCGGGTGCTCCGGTTTCCTCCCACACTCCAAAAAAATCATACTAATAGGTGAATTGGCTGCTATTACATTGACCTTAGTCTCATGCGGTCTGTGTGTGTGTGTGTTAGGGAATTTAGGACTGTAAGCTCCAATGGGGCAGGGGCTGATGTGAGTGAGTTCTCTGTATAATTTGAATTAGTGGCGCTTTATAAATAGCTGCTGCTGATGATGATGATGATTTTACAAGTGCTTTACAAATTAAATAATTTCTTATAATGGTACTCAGTCGTGCACCAGGCCTATAAATTAGTACATTAAAATTTTATTGCAGACCCTGCACATTGGGGTAAGAAGTGACAATGACTGAATAAAATACTTGTGACGGAAAGATTGTTACTAAAGAGCCATTTATTCTACCATGTGTCATAGTTGCAGTAGACTAGGGGCTAGATGTACTAAACTGCAGGTTTGAAAAAGTGGAGATGTTGCCTATAGCAACCAATCAGATTCTAGCTGTCATTTATATAGTACATTCTAGAAAATGATAGCTAGATTCTGATTGGTTGCTATAGTAAACATCTCCACTTTTTTAAACCCGCAGTTTAGTAAATATACCCCTAGGTCTGGAAAACCTGTGGCTCTCAAGGTGTTGCAAAATTACAAACCCCAGAGTGCTTTGCCAGACGATAGCCAGTAGTAGCTAGCATGGCATGCTGGGACTTGTAGTTTCACAACACTTTAACAGCCACAGGTTGTCCAGACCTGCAGTAGGATAAGCTTATGTCACTCTTTACAGAAACTCCCATTGCAGGGTGAATGAATATCCATTAAACGTTTGTTCATCAAATGCAGTTTTGTAAAGAAATTATTTTCCTGCAGCACATAATCTGCTTATCATGATGTCTGAGAATTGGAGTAGACACAGATACATATAGAATCTCCAGGATATGAATGGATTTGATGTTATTGCCTTTAGCAGTGGAGATTCCTTTGGATGGGACTCTGGGCTGGGAGCTCTGACTAACACACTGTGTGACCTCATTGGCTGTAATATTTCCTAACATGCTCGTCATGCCTTTGTTAACAAGCTGGCTCTTGTGTCTCATTACACTTTACGCTTATAGACAGAGGAATCTCAGCAACACTTCCCACGACAGTTGAGTAACCACAGGAAACAAAGATCCCAGAACTTAATACAAGGAATGAGGTGAAGACCACATAAATAAGATACAGTCAGGGGCTGCTCATCCGAGGTGAACTTTAAAATGTACATTTCAAAGATAGGTTATAAGAAAACACCCGGAAGGGAAATCCAAAAAGTGGTAGAAATCCTAAGGCTTCATACCAAGTGGCATCAGTTACATGTGGTCTTCTAAAAATGTAAACCCTTATTTTAAATGACCCCGTACCCACTTGCGATGTTTCAGGAGCACTGCATTTTTCCAAGTGCTGCCTGTTCCATTCACTTCCCGCCAGTGAACGCATTGGGGGAGCAGTCACTGTAATGTTAGATGAATAAGTATTACAAGAATACTTAGTCAACTTTTGAAAGTTGGATTCCGGGAGCCAGCCGGGGATAGTGGGCGTGATTGGTGCGGGGCTCCAAATTTCACGTCATTTTGGCCCCACAGGGGGCGGGGCCAAACGCTGCGATTCCCGGTGAATCGCAGCGTTTTGGACCTAATTCTGCCCACTTCACTAGGAAGTGGGCAGATCCGGGAGATTGCCACACTCTCCCGGGAGTCCGTGAGACTCTCGCGAAATGCGGGAGTCTCCTGGACATTCCGGGAGAGTTGGCAAGTATGATTACAAGCAATAACAAAGAAATCTGACAATAAAGCAAGAAAGACGGGGGGCTGCATGAGCAGGCTCGGTGGGCAACACATGGTGCACATGGCTGCAATATAACATCCCTCTTATTGCTGCTAACTCCATTCTCCCACGCAACTAAATATACTACTGACTTTTATATATCTATAATACAAAGCTCTTTGTACACAATTGTATCCAATGAAGAGAACGTAGCAGAGCTATGTCGTATCTAGCGGCAGCGAAAAATAAACAACTGATGATATAATAGACTGAAACCTAAGGGAGGTAGACAGAAAGCAAAAAAAGAGTACAATGTCTAATAAAAGCTGCAGTAGGGCATATACAAACTAAAGTCACATGAAGAGGGAAAACCTGTCTTTCTCACAAAAACGTAAAATACATTTTCCTAGCTAATTGTTGTTTTTTCTTAATTACTTTGATTTGATACCTGTTTTCTGTAATTGTATCCTGTCTGCACTGTGCAGAGAATATCAATGGTAATATTGTAATCATGGAAAGAGGTGAACAGGAGAGGAAGAGAATCATATAAATAAGACACTACAATGTAAATATTTCAGTCTATTCATGATATTCGGACACTACCATCTGTTTAGGCATTATCTTATTTTCACGCCGTGCTGAACCTTTTAACTCTAATAGCCATGATAGTAAAAGTATGGTGGCCTGTACCTTCAAATGCCACTTTTTCCTGCTGCCACTTCCTACATAATGTCAGTGACTCAATTGTGCAGATAAGAGGGAAGAAACAAATTTAGCAGTAGTTAGAAGTGAAATATATCTCCTATCACTGTGGTTTGGTGAGAGGATAGAAAATGTATTTATAATAGCATTATTACTTTTAAATAACCCATGTGTTCCCTGTCGCATGTGATTCGTCCAATCAACTTCCTTAAACACAGGGCCTCATTTACAAAGGTCAAACTAGTCAAACCACAATACAAACAAGTCTTGGGAGGTGCCGAATGCCTTAATTTGCTCAAGTTTTCCTATGGAGCACATAACATATATACTGACTGTTTTTTCATGTAGCACACAAATATTTGATAGCTTATTTGTACACTGAATTTTACATTTGATCTAGGACATGTCCTACCCCAGCTATAAATCTGTCCCCACATTTTAAATGTACCTCCGCCTCCAAAGCAACATGGTTTTTACCAAGGTGAAAAGTTGCTAAATTTTTTTGCCTTACTTTCCTTAATGAATCGGGCCCACAGTCTGTAAACTTTCTCTGGACCAGAGATCAATGTGAAAGAGTAAATATTCTCTGTAAAGCTTTCCACAATAGGTGCTAGATAAAGATTAGTAGTAAACATTTCCAGGTATCTTCAGATGAGGTCTAACTGCTGCTGGTCAAGGCTCTGTTAGACACACAGTGAACCTGTAATCCTAAAGTTTTGTTTTAGAACATTGATGAAATGACACAACCCATATATAATGTGCAGAACATAGTCACAAATAAAGAAGGAGAAGATTTAATTATTGTGATGCAGGCTGCCTTCTTATATATCCTTAGTGCCATACCCCATTACCTGATTTCCAGGGCAGCAGGTTTCACGCAGTTTATCACTGTGCAATGATTGTGAATACACTTATAATCCACAGTAAGGGGTACTTTATTTCTTATAACACCTAAGCATTTCTATTCAGTGCTGGAGTCATGAATGCACCATCCGGTTTCCTCCCACGCTCCAAAAAAACCCCCATTCTGGTAGGTTAATTGGCTGCTATCAAAATTGACCCTAGTCTGTGTGTGTGTATGTCAGGGAATTTAGACTGTAAGCTCCATCGGGGCAGGGACTGATGTGAGTTAGTTCTCTGTACAGCGCTGCGGAATTAGTGGCGCTATATAAATAAATGATGATGAAGATGATGATGATTTATACAAATATAATACTCAAGTGATGTTAATATATCTATAAATAATTAGAGATGCTCACTGATCCCCTTGAACCGGTTTTGGTTTTGGTTTTGGATCTGGATTAGCTTCGTGTTTTGATTTTGGTTTTGGCAAAACCGCCCTCGTGTTTCGTGTTTTGGTTTTGATTTTGGTTTTGGCAAAACCGCCCTCGTGTGGTTTGGTTTTGGATTTTTTAGAAAAATTGCTAAAATATGCTAAAATCACATAATTTTGCTCTTTTTTTGTTCCTACATTATTATTAACCTCAATAACACTAATTTCAAGTCATTTGCAGTCAATTTAGGCCACCTCACAGGTCACATTATTATTTTCATACACTTTCAGACAAATACTGCAGCGATCTGGCTGAATGGTAAGCGACAGAGCAATGACACAAACACACGGCAGTTCCTACCACATCTAGGACACATTGGCACACTGCAGTGGCAGAAAAGAAAAATGGGGGTCTGCCCTCTCTCCCAACCCCGCTATGTTGGGTCTTAAAAAGGAATTCAAAAGTCGCGAGATCCGTGATCCGACAACATCACAATGACGTTGTGCCTCATTTTCAATTCCGAGGGTGCGCGACAGGGCTCGGTACTCGGATCCCCTAAGTTCGGGTGTGCTCGGTTCTTGAGGAACCGAGCCTGAGCATCTCTATAAATAATATTTACAAAATCAATGAGTCCTGATGTTATCACTGTAGTGCTTTTCAGGAAAACGTATGTGTATAAGGAACAAAGAGCCCCCTACAGGACATTATTATGGATATTAGATTTCCTGTATGAAACCTCTCGTCCTACTGCAATAGAATATAATTGAACACTACAGCTCACTGGCCGTACCTGTCGTAAGAGATATTACTCTTGCTGCTAGGGCTTTTCACCTAGAAGGTATTGAATTGATTACACAACATAGGATTGTCCAATTACTTCCCCTGCTTGGTCTGTTGTAATATAATGAGCTTTGTGTATTAGTCAGCACATCATGGCCATCCTATGCTCACATACCTCTAATGATTTCTATTAAGCTACTTGATTTACTTTCATTGACGCGTGTATCATTCTGAGTGTGTGTGGATCATTTGGGCATCAGACAGTTTGGTAGCGAAGGAGTGAATAGATTAGCCTAAGGCTCCACACAGCTGGACCCATCTATTTTGAGCACTCAATAAACACCAATGTGGAAAAACAAACAGATGTATAAATATACCAGGAAGAATTTGAATAATGTTCTGTACTCGGTTTGATCCCTTCATGTTTTAAATGATGATGTAATGATTTTAGGATCCCAAAAATTCAAGTGTTAGCGAGTTGTTTTTTTCCCCCGCCGCGTAAAAAAAAAATAAAAATCTCCTGCGGGTTTTTGACGGCAATAGTGACCATTTTGAGTTAGCGCAGCGGGAAAACTCGTGCAATTCAATTGAAAAAGAGGGAACGCTGCCCCCGCGCGTTAAAAATTGTGTTTAGGAGATTTTGGGGGAGTGAAGGGGAGTTTTAACGTGGTCATGTATAACACAAAAAAAAGGTTTTGCATAAATTTCTATACATTAGATTGCATTACACCTTGATAATATCTACATTACAGCACTTTCTTTAGCATATTTTTTAATTGAACTTTAATTAGTGATTTTATTTTTTATCTTTTTTTAATGTTTTTTTTATTTCATTATTTTTTCACAAGAAAATCAACTTAGACAAATTAGGCATTAGTGATAAACATTTTTCCACATTTTTCCATGATTTCAAATACTTTTCAGAGGTTTTTTATTTTTAACACACCCCAAGGTGGTACGAGATAAAACAGCATATTTTCCTGTTTTACCCGCTGCGTTAAAAAACAATTTAACAGTTTTTAATGCGGCTGCCTCTCGCACACCCTATACTTTCAGTAGACCTTCTACTGGAGCACGAGAGGACTGTTTGATGAAAATAAACGTAGCGCTAAAAATGGAATTGAAGTGCGGGTAAAGTTAACCGGCTCGAATATGATAAAAAACAGCGTTAAAATGATTTAACACGGTCAAAAAAAACAACTTGCTGACAATTGAATACCTTAAGTATTATTCTACAGGGATGATCTTACTCCACCATCACCCTACAGTACTGACCCTAAATCTTTATCCTGTGAAGAGCATAACTACACCATAGTCACCTTACAGGACTCTTGTGCACATTACACAGTCTTGAGCAGACTCTGACAACTTGTGACGCTGCAGCCGATGTGAACCAGACTGACATGGCAAGGCTGGGACTTGTAGTTCCACAACAGCCACAGGGTGTATACCTCTGCACTATAACATCCGGCCTCTCAATCCAAGTTACAAGTGCTAAGACAGATGAGGTGCCGCTATGTGGCTATAATTACCCTCTATCTGCCCTGAATATTACCTATGTATTAAATTGTTGCCTTCACAGATTCATTTCTATATTTGGAAGCACAATAACACACCTATGCCATGCCTGTGGTAATTAAGGAAACTGTCAGTCGCATGTAAGACGTTTCTATCACATCTCTCTTTTAATGAGTTATACATCTCCTAGCTTTAGTGCCTTCACTGAACGTCTATCTGTAGATTGCACCAACAATATAACAATAAAAACCCTCTATTGCTCTTGTTGATGCTAAGCTATAGAAGTGAGGAATTACATTGCAGAAGCTAATGTACCTCTTTAAGGGTGATGGTGCAAAGGCATGTCTTCTTGTTTTATATTTTATTAGGACTACCATGGTTACAGCATTATGTGCAAATTGTATTTGCTTCAAGATATATATCTTATTAAGCCTATAGTCACCAGATATGGTTATTAGGCAATGTATTCCACTCTGAGAACACATGGGACAAACTGAAACACCAATCTATGGCATGTCACCTTCCACTGGACAGAGGCAAACTGCCCTATGTGCCCTTGTCACACCTCAATACCCCTGAATGTACCACAGCTGGCATTGCACAATACATTTAGAGTGTGCTTGGAACCTTGATACCCCTGAATGTACCACAGCTGGCATTGCACAATACATTTAGTGTGCTTGGAACCTCAATACCCCTGAATGTACCACAGCTGGCATTGCACAATACATTTAGAGTGTGCTTGGAACCTCAATACCCCTGAACGTACCACAGCTGGCATTGCACAATACATTTATAATGTGTTTGGAACGCTGACATTGATATTATTATAAATGAATATGTTTGAATGGCAGGGGAAACACAAGATGATGCAGCAACTGTACTGCGGGATTATGATAGGGAAAGATTGGACAACCTGTGGCTCACCAGCTGTTGTGGAACAACCAGTCACAGCCAACCTCTTTGATATTGAGTGTGTATACAGCTGGACCAGAGGTGAGGATGCAGAACAGCATGGATGCCTGACACATTAAGCAGATAGTATTAATTCACACCAATATATGCACAGTTAGCTGACAACTCATTATGTTTCATTTACTACCACAAATAAAAACATACAAGTAGAATGTAAAATTGTAAAAAATTTAATTTATTAACAAAAATATAGTACTCAAAAAATAAATAGCTTAATTGAGGTTTTAAAGCACCAATAAAAGTCATGTCTATCTCTTTGTAGCAACTCAGTCCTCTGCTCATAAGGGGGCAGCTTCTCCCCAAAAGCCTTGCTGGGGGATTGCGCCGATCTAGTCCAAGATTGAGCATGTTCATGGCACAGCTAGGTGCCCCATTCAGCTTCCATTTTTTCGGCTGGTACAACTCATCTCCTTCAATCACCCTGAAGACTTGTGTGCAGTCTCTCAGGGAGCAGTCGGTCCTTTGTAACAGCCTCTTCCGAGCACGTGTCTCAAACTCACCAAGACAGTCTTTTGAGATTAGATTGCAAGCTCGGCGGAACAGTCTGGATACCGCGTCTCTTGAGACATGTTTAAGCAGTGACAGGCTTGTCAGAGCGTCGTCTTGGATGCTCTCCGGAACAAACGTCTGAGAATCACTTCTGTGCTTAGATTGTAAGCTGTGCGGTCAAGCTGCTCAGATGACCTTTATGGGAAGTTTCCTGAGCTTGAGGAACTGCAGGATCTTGTCTCTGGTCCTCTGCTTGAGGGCCAGCAATGCCCTTGCTTTCTCCTCATTGTCCTGGCCAATGCAGAAGATGATTCTGGCTCTGTCCTCGGCCTTCTTATCCCCGTTCTTTTTGAACAGCCTCTGCAGGGAGTCCTGATCCACTCCCTCAAAGATGTTGGCTGTGGCTCTCTTGCGGGAGGCGGTGTGGAAGTGGTAGCCGTGCACGGAGGGGCTGACTCTCAGGGAGGTGGACATGGTGGTCTCTGGGCAGTGTGATGATCACTGTGTCTGGTCTGTAGACGTGACTGTCACAACTGGTGCTGTGTGAGTGTGATCAGCCTGAGCTGCTTATATATCCTGAGAGCTGCATTAATCACCACCCCCGGGGAGGGACCGGAACTAGGACTTTAACCCCTTCCAGACCTTCCTTGCAGCCTCTGGAGCATTGGGATTGTGCAGAGTCAAATAAAATCGCCCTCTGCAAGATGATTCTTTTCCTAAACATTAAATTGTTTTATTTACACAGTCTCGTTTCAGCCAAAACCGCATCCTGTTTTGCAGAGCACATTTCTGTACTATCTGTGCTGATAACCTGCATTCTATGTGTATGGAAGGTGCAGACATCTGTGGAAATCCGCAGAGCATCCTTCTCTGCAAACTACCTATTAGCAGGGGAAAGACATCGGCAGATTTGGGGTATCATATTAAAATGCCATTTATAAAATAGTGACAAACATGGAAACCTTTAATAAACAGATGCAAACAAGTCCTTAATGATAAACACCAACTCCCACTCCCCTGTGTAATACAGAAATGTTTATGTAAGTGTAAGCTCTACAGCTTATATTTTCCCTGAAGACATTCTAGATGATTTTTTGTTTATTCTTGGTGTAAAAATACAAGGTGATCTTTCATTTTATTTGTGTTGTTTGTGTATTGCTTAATAATAAGGAATACTACTTATTTAACTTTTAGACATGTGTTTTGCATTTATGGAGTTTCCCCATTATTAAACACTCTTCCTGAATCAGCCTGTAGACAACTTACCCTATAAACAAGCACAGTCCTTCCAGTAAAATATAGGAACTTCAAGGGAGTAACCACAGAAATAATATATTAAGCCTTGCAGCAATGGGAATGAGTTTCTGTCACATTTTCCAAGGGCAATTGCATTGTTATCAAGTTAGCAAAAAAAAACCAACTTTGATTGCTTTATGTGTAGGTCCCAGACTGAAATGGGTTATGTGTGTCCGAGCCAATAGATCAGGATATATTTCTGAGCGACAATTTAGAATAGAATAAGAATTGAGCTATCTTTACATAAAATCGTGTGCACTCCAGTAGACATGCAACTTTGTTGCTGAAACTGTTGGAATTTTTTTTTGCAATTGTGGTTATGTTTTAGTTATTAAGCTGCAACACTAGCAGCAATGTAAGATTCAGTTTTTGGGGGAAAAACAGAGAAATAAAAATATTTAAATTTATTATGCCATTGTTTTAGTTTTCATCTTATGAAACATAGTTGCACCCAATTGGTAATAGCTTCCCATCAGCAAAGCCTGAGATTATAACTGCTGCTAGAGATGCTGGTGCTTTATAAATCTGCAATTACAACAAATTCTTAATAAATAATATAAGTCACTATACGTTAGAAATGCATTGAATGTCTCCTACATGGAATTTAATTGTTTTTCATTTTGTGTTTAGTTCTGCTTTAAAAAAACCCAACATGGGTGATATAGAATGCAGCATTATATCGACCAGAAATCCATGGTGTCCTGAAGGGATTAAACACTCTGCTAATGTGAAATAAAACTGAAGTGTGTGGAACTACAAGTTCCAGAATTTCAGAACCTGCCTGCATCTTGACACAGGTGGGAGATACAATATATTTTACACATTACCCAGACCCCCCCCCCCCCACTCCCTCCCAGCTTGGCACAGCGTGGTGCTGGATGCCGGTTTTGTAGGTGGACCCTACACTCGTCATCTGTCTCTATTTGCAGATACCAGCATAGGCCATGTGCACGGGTGCTGCTTAAACCCCTAGGGAGTGTGGGGGGGACACACATTTTTAAACAAAAATGTGAATTTTAGTTACAATGCAGCCATCATCATCATGTATCTTTAATATAGCCGCATCAGGATGCACTAAAAGTGTACCTTGATGCCGTCATATACTTACACAGTATTTTGAGTTCTTAAGATATGTGCAACTCAAAATATACAAGCTAGGCCACAATTCTGCAGCATCATTTTATGTACATTAATGTTAAATAAGTTTGAGTTTATACTTTTTTGTGTCTGCAGACCTGTTTGAGCTTAAGTGTTTTCACTTTTTAAAATATAACAGTGAACGTGTTTGGAGGTTATTGTGATTTGTCGAACTGTAGAACCAA
The DNA here is from genome assembly GCF_038048845.1 of Mixophyes fleayi. Classification (NCBI taxonomy): domain Eukaryota; kingdom Metazoa; phylum Chordata; class Amphibia; order Anura; family Limnodynastidae; genus Mixophyes; species Mixophyes fleayi. The sequence continues at coordinate 61,501,191 of NC_134405.1, forward strand.
GTTTGAGCATCCGTGCCCACTACAAGCGGTCCTTGTGTATATCCTCCAGGGGTTACTTGTCTCCAACAGAACATCACAAATGTAACAGGGGCGAGAACATTCTGCACGGTTTGAGCATTTACAGGGTGTATGCTAAATATAGAACAAAGAGTTGTGTCAGGAAACTGCTAAACATTATATAAAGGGTTCACTTAATGCGAGGGATGTAAGAAGACAGGTTTTACAAGCAATTTGTTTAATTAGAACATAAACAATAACACAGACAGCTGAGCACTCACGTAGGGAACCGATAGAGTAACCCTCGGATTGCCATGTCAGTAGTGACTATATATGCTGTATGTATATATATATATATATTAGCACACAAGGGACATAAATGCATTTAGTCTTTGAGGCTAGTACCACTGGCAAATGGGACTTAGGCCTAAGTGCTCCTAAGGGCTCCACTTGTGTAAGTTCAGACTTGTTTACAGTTTTACATAAATAATGAAATGTCTTTAGTTTTAGCTCCTCACTGTATTTGTCTACATACATTCTATTAGTGCATTTTTATATTAGTGACTTTTTAATAAGCTGTTTTTCATGGTAATCTGTGTTTGGAAGACTGGCACTATATCTGTGTATATTGATAGACAGTAATACAATTTAATTTGTGTTTCTCAAGGTTTCCTTTTTGATCATTATTTACCAATATCTGGAGATTTTCTACACAGTATAGTATGTTTCTGCACTACACAATATAGTATGTTTCTGCACTACACGATATATTATGTTTCTGCACTACACGATATATTATGTTTCTGCACTACACACTATGGTGCTTGTGTACTGCGGCCATGTCACTGAGAAATGAACATGTATCTTTCCTATATTTTACAAATTACCTGTGGCTAATTCTATGAATGAAAGGTATAGGAACAATTCTGTGGCTAGAACATGGCCGGAACTGTCCGATACTCTCAATAACATCAATTAACAAGCCAGGAATTCCGTTCCAGTGAATTCCTCTACAAATGAAAGCTTTTGCTGAGAACACAGTGTGTTGTGCACCTGTATAATGCTGTGACTGTAAGTCTAAATCTTCAGCACTTTAATACGTCACAAGTTTTTCACTTAAATCTTGCAATACTTACCTGTCTAGAAGTTGGACTTCTGATGGCCTTAAATGTACAAAATAAGGGGTAATGGTTTTCACTGGAAACTTTATATTATCTGGAACCAAAAGTATGAGGTGACATTTATGGACTCTACTTATTTCATGCCACATTGGTACTTTTGGTTTCCAAATTATGGACCCCCTAAATGTACTGCTCCACTATAAAACCTCTAACAGCTGCCATACTAAGGTAGGCACTATTGTTTGGATAGAGCCAAAGTTTTTATGGCACCGCCTAATTGGATTCGGTAAGACATCTACTTATATGGGTGTATAGGTCTTGGTATGCCCCATCAATTTAACATTGACTAACTAATATCTAGAGTCCTTGTGATGTTCAATACCACCACTAAATATCTAGGTATGTTCATTGCCCTAATGGGATGCTTTCTCTTCAAGATGAGCTTTTTGGTACTTGGATACCACCAAATATAAGCATCAAACACAACAAGGGGTATAATTACCAAACTGCGGATTTTAAAAAGTGGAAATATTGCCTATAGCAACCAATCAGATTCTAGCTGTCATTTTGTAGAATGTACTAAATAAATGATAACTAGAATCTGATTTGTTGCTATAGGCAACATCTCCACTTTTTCAAACCTACAGTTTAGTAAATATACCCTCAAGAATTGCATTTCCTTTGAGAGGAATCTACCAGTAAAGGTTTCAACAAATCAGCGTGGATAATTTACCCCATTTACAAATGAACCCACCATAAATATCAGGAGACACAGGCAAACTGTGCACAAATTAGATTTAGCTCACATTGCAGAGCATTGTTTTAATACTTTATTCTTGATGTACATGGGAACTGAAAGTAAAGTATATTCACACAATTCTAGAACATAAAGAAATGTAAACTGTATAAAATCGAAAAAAATATATGTTGTGTATTAATGCAACAAATTTTAAATGTTATCTTTTGTTAAATAGATATATTAAAATCATTGTGTGAATGTACAGATGTGTGTTAGTACTGTGCATAGAAAATGTTTTGTGTTATATATCAAACAATGGGTGTATAATTTTGTATTATACATTATATATGTTTGTACTATATACAATATGTGTCTGTGTGTACGTGTATTTATGAATATACATATAATTGTACATTACCCAGTGTTGAGTGGGTTACAGAGGCTGCTGCTGAGTGACGGGCGTATACTGGCAGCTGTGTGCTCAGGAAGGGCAGAGCGGGGCTTCTACAGACAGACCTTGGACAGATGGAGCTTCCTGTATTGTAGTCGGAGACGCCAAGCTTGGAGGGGGAGACAGACTATAAACAGACATAGATACTCCTGCGCTACCTTCAGGACTATGTGTACCAAAATACAGAGAGCTTTGCACTCTAGAACTGCACTAAATGATAGGGTCAGAGGGGAAAGGGGCAGTGTACTGTAACCCATCTATATAGAGATAATTTTACCATGGTTTCACACCGACTAGAATATAATTAAAAGGCAGAACACTTATTTGTCCATTAGAATATCCTAATGTAGAACAGTCTCACTTATTCTAAGAACATGCTAATCCCATAGAAAAGTGCTTCATTTACTACAGGTCAGTTTAATCCCCTGGGTGAGCACTCTCACTTACCCTAGAGCAGTCTCATCCCCTGGGTGAGCACTCTCACTTACCATAGAGCAGTTTCACTTTCATCCTCTGGGTGAGCACTCTCACTTACCATAGAGCAGTTTCACTTTCATCCCCTGGGTGAGCACTCTCACTTACCATAGAGCAGTTTCACTTTCATCCCCTGGGTGAGCACTCTCACTTACCGTAGAGCAGTTTTATCCTCTGGGTGAGCACTCTCACTTACCATAGAGCAGTTTCATCCTTTGGATGAGCACTCTCACTCACCATAGAGCAGTTTCATCCCCTGGGTGAGCACTCTCACTTACCATAGAGCAGTTTCACTTTCATCCCCTGGGTGAGCACTCTTACTTACCGTAGAGCAGTTTTATCCTCTGGGTGAGCACTCTCACTTACCATAGAGCAGTTTCATCCTCTGGATGAGCACTCTCACTTACCATAGAGCAGTCTCATCCTCTGGGTGAGCACTCTCACTTACCATAGAGCTGTTTCATCCCCTGGGTGAGCACTCTCACTTACCATAGAGCAGTTTCATCCCCTGGGTGAGCACTCTCACTTACCGTAGAGCAGTCTCATCCCCTGGGTGAGCACTCTCACTTACCATAGAGCTGTTTCATCCCCTGGGTGAGCACTCTCACTTACCATAGAGCAGTTTCATCCCCTGGGTGAGCACTCTCACTTACCATAGAGCAGTCTCATCCCCTGGGTGAGCACTCTCACTTACCGTAGAGCAGTCTCATCCCCTGGGTGAGCACTCTCACTTACCATAGAGCAGTTTCATCCCCTGGTTGAGCACTCTCACTTACCATAGAGCAGTCTCATCCCCTGGGTGAGCACTCTCACTTACCATAGAGCAGTTTCATCCCCTAGGTGAGCACTCTCACTTACCATAGAGCAGTCTCATCCCCTGGGTGAGCACTCTCACTTACCATAGAGCAGTTTCATCCCCTGGGTGAGCACTCTCACTTACCATAGAGCAGTCTCATCCTCTGGGTGAGCACTCTCACTTACCATAGAGCAGTTTCATCCCCTGGGTGAGCACTCTCACTTACCATAGAGCAGTTTTTCCCTTGTGTGTGCACTTTCACCGTCCACAGAGCCATTTTATAACATGTGTAAGCACTGTCACTGACCTCAGGGCAGTTCTTTCCCCTAGGTGAGCACTCTCACTTACCATAGAGCAGCTTCATCCCCTGGGTGAGCACTCTCACTTACCGTAGAGCAGTCTCATCCCCTGTGTGAGCAGTTCTTTCCCCTAGATGAGCACTCTCATTCACTGCTCAGTAGTCTTGTCCTTTGTGTGTGCACGTTCACTTACTAGAGAACAGTTCTGTCCCTAGTGTGAGTACTTTCACGGACTGTAGAGCAGTCTCTTTCCTTAGATGAGTTTTCTCAGTCATTGGAGAGGTGTTCCATGCCCTGGGTGGGCACCTTCACTCATGGGGAAAGTAGTATGATCCCCTGGATCAATACCCTCATTCACTAGAAAGTACCCTGGGAGCCCCAAGTCACTGTTCTGGCATGGCAAAGTCTAATGGGCAGATTCAAGCAACCATGAGGTGCTGCCGGACATCGCCTCGTGGTCTGGCTGTGCTCCTTGCCAGCTAATACGGTACAGAAATCTCCACTCATTTTCCCTGGCATCTCTATTGGATGCAAAGGAAACTGAGTGAAGATTTTCGCAACAACTTCAATGTGATGTGTCTCCATGGGCCTCACGTGAATTAAATCTGACTCCAAGAATGAGTGTAAATAAAATAATAATCTAGGTCTCCATGCTAATGATATATAAATTTTAAGAATGAGCTCTAGGTGTGAAATTATATTGTCAAAGGCATAACTTCCAACACTTTAAATTGGAGGGTTAATTTGTTTCTGACATAATTAAACCCTACAGTGTGTGTGTATGTGTGTGTCCATATGGTAGAGAATATAGACGTTTAAACACAGGTAAAGATAGGTCCTCACTAGGTAAGGGCTTTATAACCCTATAAAGCAACTCATTGCTATTTAAATTCAATCAGAGGTGGTTCTCTTCCAACTTAATAGGAAATTACTTTTACTACAAGTCTAAAATTTGGCAAAAGTAGGCATTAAAAGTCCACTAAATACTAAAACCTCTTTAATTGATAACATTAAGAAGTTATGTATATACATTTAATAGGCCTATAATGGCAAAATATTTAAAATAAACATAAGAGAAGTGAAAAACAGAGAAAAATTTACTGCTCTATTAAAATTAAATCAGACCCTTAAGCTGGGTACACACTACAGAAATTTTCACCAACTTTTTATGCCGAGCGATTTTACATGAGATCGATGGTCCGATCGCTTGGTCCATGGACTGCATACACACTAGCCTTGTTTAGGGCGATAAAGGGAAGAGCAGACGTCCCTTTAGCGACTTTTTACAGCCACGTTATCGTGAGCAATGACTGTAATTTCGTACTCACTGTTGTGGATCGGTCGGAAGTTTATACACACTACACAGCGGAAACGAGATTGGAACGAAAATATTAAACTGTACGACCAACCAAATGAGGCGACAATCGTCCATTTGGGCAGACTTTCGACCACCGTGTCACTGCACACACTGACCCGACTTTTGAACGAGCGGTCGTATGTCGGCTGAATGAGCCGATTATTAGACGAAAACCGTGTAGTGTGTAGCCAGCTTTAGACGGCGCTGGAATATACTGTCTGGTAGACCAAGGTCTATATTTATTGTATTAGGTTTTGCCATATACTTTAACCTATATTATTATATTATCTTTATAACTGTATTTCATGTAATAATATGGTTCTTCTTTAATAAAGTTACATATATAATACAGTCTTTAAACTGTTTCCATTCAACCTCTCTTTTCTTCAAAACATTTTTTCCTTTCATCCACCTTTATTAATGTACAATTATGTATTATTATTACACCCAATATTGGATTTTATGATGAAGTTACCTTTAGAAGTCACCTTTGGTAGGAGACAGTAATTATACATTTACAAGTAGTTTCATGTCATGTGTGTCTCCACCTATTGTTATAGGGATTTATACATGTTTATATCCTCCCAATCCATTGGAACATTGAAATCTATTCCGAGAGGAGAGAAACATGAAAACCATCAAATGATTTATTTTTTGCGATTGTTCTTGAGAAGCGAGAATGATGAGAAACCTAAGAATTTATAATTGATGTCATCTCATTAGCCATATAGGCCCATGCTTGTATATCTTTTGTTACCAACACGTAAAACACTTTGGATAATTAAATTGTGTTTTCCCAGACATACACTATGATACTGACTATAAATTGTGTATTCCTCTTACACGAGCGGTATACAGGTTGCGCCCGTCACTCAAATCTTCTAATATTCTCTTAATACAAGTGATATAAATTGTATCTCAATTTATATTCCCTAAATTGTATATTTCTGAAATATCTTATTTTATAAGCCCTAATCCTGCATAGGTGATGTCTGGCGCACAGCCGCTATCGGCGCCCCCTCCGGACAAAAAGTATGGGAGAGACATCAGTTCTAACGTCACAGACCGGGAAGTGTACCGCTTCATCTATAAAATCATTAGCGGCAACTGTGGTACATCAAAGAGCGGATACTAGCTGCGGTGCCCGTATATATAAATATATGCTGTCATGAACGCCCAGGCTGTCCCAGATACAGCAATCTGAACAGCTGGCCGTGATTGGCATCACCTTAGTCACTCAGTAATGAATACACATTTTCTGCCACCACAAAGGATTTGTTATGGTGTCCTTACGTTCACCAAAACCACTTATTAATGTTTCACACTTAAATCACATACACATGTAGCATAAGCCTCCCTGAGCTTCGTAAGTTCACAAAGAATCATGGAAAACACACTAGATTAAAAACTATTTTCCAAGGCTTAGTTACAAAAAAGTTTATAACAAGACATACAATAAATTGCACAAATAAGTTTCAGAAATAAATTAGGCAATAAAACTAGACTTACTACTTACTAGTTAAGACTTGGCGTGCGTGTGAGGGAACACAATTGAGAAACATAGGACATTTCAGTCTTGATAGTCCCCCTCATGAAAATGCACATGTTATTGTCTAAGGCAGAAGATTTTAAACCTTTTTCCACATAGCTCTCACCCCCACTCCCCCTTGGAGTTAGTTGTCATTAAGGACAGATTGATCTCCAAAATGTCACAGGACTTTTGAAGTGAGCTAGGGATGTCCTGAGATTTGGAATGTTCACAGGACCTGAGTTCTCACCTCTGCTCGTTCGACTTGGCTGGTCAGGTCCACATCCTCTGCATACCGAAAAAACTAACTACTCAGAGATGCCTATCTATCTCTTTCTGGATTTTTGACACTTGCATAGATTCAGACCCATGTCATCTAGCAAACCACACGTTGAGGTTACATACAATATACATTGTCATACCTGATTGTTAATGGGAAAGTAACAATAATACATTATCGTCACATATGCCACCCCTCTTGATAGCATAGAATAACGAGTGCAAGTTGCACCTTGTCTATGCAAAGAAATATTACTTTTCTAAATGTGGGATAGCGGTAGAACCTGCACCGTGCTTACTCTACATTAATGAAAATTGTCTCTCATAATAGCCCTGAATGGTAGGTGCAAATTGCACATTGTCTATACTAATGAATATTGGTTCTATTGTATAGTGATATAGTAATATATATTTGAGACAAATAGTGATTTTATCACAAATATAAACAAAGAATACATAGTGTGAACTGCATTGGTGATTCACTATGATATAAGTATATTGACTGGTAGCAACAGTTATTGTAAATGTGAAGCAATTAAATAATATATTAGTAGTGTCATCATCACACTATGTCTCACTATGGATGTCTGGGAAAACACAATTTAATTATCCAAAGTGTTTTACGTGTTGGTAACAAAAGAGATACAATCATGGGCCTATATGGCTAATGAGATGACAGCAATTATAAATTCTTAGGTTTCTCATCATTCTCACTTCTCAAGAACTATCGAAAATAATAAATCATTTGATGGTTTTCATGTTTCTCACTTCCCGGGAATAGATTTCAATGTTCCAATGGATCGGGAGGATATAAACATGTATAAATCCCTATAACTAATAGGTGGAAACACACATGACATGAAACTACTTATAAATGTATAATTACTGTCTCCTACCAAAGGTGACTTTCCCCTAAATCCCAATATTGGGTATAATAATTGTGTAGACTAATAAATGTGGATGAAAGAAAACTCTTTTTAAAGAAAAGAGAGGTTGAAATGAAAACACAAGTTTAAAGGACTATTTTATTTATGTAACTTTATTAAACAGGAACCACATTATTACATTAAATACAGTTATAAAGATAATATAGAACTATAGCAATACAGGTTAAAGTTGATAAAGTATATGGCAATAACTAATACAATAAACTATAAACAGTTCATTCCGGGCGCATCTAAAGGTCTGATCTAATGTTAACTGAGCAATAAATTTCTCTCTGTTTTTCTGTTATCTTTTATTTTAAATATTTTGTCATTATAGACCTATTAAATGTGAAGATGTGTATACATAACCTCTTAATGTCATCAATAAAAGTGGTTTTAGAGTTTTATTGGGCTGGAATGCCTCCTTTTGCCCAACTCTAGTCTTGTAGTAAAGAGAATATAAACAATAAATTTCGCTGGGGCAGGGTCTGATGTGAATGATTAAATATTCTCTGTAAAGTGCTGCGGAATATATAGGGGCTATATAAACAATTGCTACTAAAATAATAAAGAAATAACATTTTAAAAGTGTTGAAGGACACATGTAGGCCCTTAGGTAGAATTTTAGATTCAAATGATTATAAAACACAACTTATTGTAGACATCTGTTGAACCATATTGTGGCACAAAATATATCACAATCTACAGGATGACCGTAGTCGGGTGGGTATCTACACTAGCAGTTTATTTCTGGAACAGGGAATTTTCCTTTGTCAGTGGCATTTTCATACTATAAATAATGCTGGTAGAAACCTGGATATAAGCTGCACTAACTATATACACCTATTTGTATAGCGTAAAGTACAGACACTCACACTGCGCATGCCCAGAAACTGTCTTGCACGTATTTGCCACTTGCGCTTCCTTACAACTGGAGAGGTGGGATGGCGGAGAGAAGGGGCAGAATAGAGTAAGGATGTGTCCACCCAAATACAGCTCAAGCAGACATTCAGAAACACGTATATAACCAGTTAGGCCTGTGCAAACACACGCTGATGATGATGACTTGGTATGTGTAAACCCGGTTAACACGCACCAGTTTATGCTGCCAATCCGGAGCCAGAAGCATCTTGAGATGTATACGACTCTGCATATGGCCAGAAATATGTTATTTTTGGGTGTGCTTTTTCATCAAGTAATTTGTGCCCATTTTACAATCAACTCTCCTGTATACAGTTGTTCTGATGGGCCTTTTTGTAAAAAGAAGACAGATTCTCAACTCTGCATCACAGAAATGTATATTAAATAACAATAGTAATAAATTGATGTTCTATTCGAAAATGGCCCAGCATTCACCACTTAAGGGTCCCCCATTTTGACTGACCCTGAACACTTAGTCTCTGGAGAACAGTTACATACCCTGGAGGAACACTGTCAGTCAGTGGAGAACAGTTACATACCCTGGAGGAACACTGTCAGTCAGTGGAGAACAGTTACATATCCTGGAGGAACACTCTTAGTCAGTGGAGAACAGTTACATATCCTGGAGGAACACTCTTAGTCAGTGGGGAACAGTTACATATCCTGGAGGAACACTCTTAGTCAGTGGAGAACAGTTACATATCCTGGAGGAACACTCTTAGTCAGTGGAGAACAGTTACATATCCTGGAGGAACACTCTTAGTCAGTGGAGAACAGTTACATATCCTGGAGGAACACTCTTAGTCAGTGGAGAACAGTTACATATCCTGGAGGAACACTCTTAGTCAGTGGGGAACAGTTACATACCCTGGAGGAACACTGTCAGTCAGTGGAGATGAGTTACATACACTGGAGGAACACTCTTAGTCAGTGGAGAACAGTTACATACCTTGAAGGAACACTGTCAGTCAGTGGAGATGAGTTACATACACTGGAGGAACACTCTTAGTCAGTGGAGAACAGTTACATATCCTGAAGGAACACTGTCAGTCAGTGGAGATGAGTTACATACACTGGAGGAACACTCTTAGTCAGTGGAGAACAGTTACATACCTTGGAGGAACACTCTTACTCAGTGGAGAACAGTTACATACCCTGGAGGAACACTGTCAGTCAGTGGAGAACAGTTACATATCCTGGAGGAACACTGTCAGTCAGTGGAGAACAGTTACATACCATGAAGGAACAATCTCAGTCAGTGGAGAACAGTTACATACCCTGGAGGAACACTCTCAGTCAGTGCAATTGGCGCTAGGTACAGAGGGGAAGAAGTCAGAACACACTGCTCACCACAGAGAAGAAACTGACAGCTGGGAAAGAGTGACATCAGACCTTCTCTCTGCTGTCATGCACTCCCATGGTCTTGTCTTCCATCGGCACAGAAGATGTGAACTCTGGTGTCCTCCAGATGAACAGTAAAGTTTTCAAAATGATACTAGTTCTGGATCCTCTCTTGAAATTGAAGAAGTAAAACATGTGAATGCAAAGAGTAAATTAAGGCTTGAGGTTGCTTTTTTTTTATTTTATTCTTTTCTATATGTTGATTTTGTTTATTAAGATATACGTTTACATTAAATTGATTTATTTGTTTTATTGTTCAAACTATTTGTCAGCCATAGTAATATTGGGTTAATACTGGGATGTTTCTCAGAAACCAAGTAGACCCATTGGGCAAGATTCATGTTCTTACGTAAGTCTGTTTGCGTGCCATATCTTGTCTGAAATAGCTCTGCACATGCTCAGAAACTGAAGGCAATTAATGCAATTGCATGCAAGTCATGTCCAAGCACAAATGACAATTAAGGTTGTCTACGTCTTGAAGGCCAGAACGGAGGTGGGAAGGACGGACATCGGCAATGTGCAGTAAGGGTGTGCTGAAACATATGCAGCTGATTCAAGTGCTGGTTTTCTCATAAGTCTGCTTGTTTCAGCCATATCATTTGCACCAACTACAGGTGTAGGCCAACTGATAGTGATGATTGACACAGCATAGTCTTTGTTTGGAAAAGTACACATTTATGTGCCACTAGCTAGCACAGGACATGTGTATGCAAGTAAGATAGATCTTGATTTATGTATTTAATGTAAAAAAAAAAATATATATTTTTTTAAACCAAACATATATTTATTAATGATTATACTGTTTAGAGTTGTTCATTTATTTTATTATATATTTTTTTTGTATGCATTCTGATCTGATATTGCACTTATGCTTGTGCGTGTCTTGCACTCTGTTCTGTCTGCTAATATACGGCAAGTATTGTTTAGGAGGAGCGTACTTACACCCAGATTGAAATCGAAACGCATCTTGAGATACGCTTGGATGCGTGCAGGTTGGGCTCCGATTTAAATCAGGCCCATTATCTTAAAATTAGCTGCTGGGTAATTTCTGTGTCCTTCTGTCTCCTAGATTTGCCTCCTGAATGTTACATTATTTTGTCCACCCCTTTCTTAATGTTGTATATTATTGGTATATTGAGAATTACACAATTACACTATCGTATAGACAAACAGTGCTGTCAGTTTCTAGTTTATAATCTCCATCATGTTCTGTTTCAGGCAGTAACTACACCCACAATAAGCAGTAGATTGATAATGTGTCTATGCTGAGTGTGTATAATATAAAGTCTCTCACAGGGCTTTGATTTTGCTGTAAAGTCTGTATAAACCTATGAACACCTTTGGATATAACCCTATGACACAGTCTGTCTCACTAACTTCACACAGGGTTTATACAAAAGATCATTAGGTTTATTATTCAGGTTTGACAGCAAAAGCAAAGCACTATGAGTGCTTATATTGCTGTCTGTATCCTTTACCTTATAAGGAGCCCCCAAGCCAGACCATTGTAATATGTTTTTTGCCATAGTTACACTTTCTACTTTCATTTCCCGTCTATGTTTTTTTGCCTGTTCAGTCCGGAAACAATCTTCTCACAAACTCTTTATTGTCTTTTTATCTATTTATTACAGTATTCTAATTTGCCAAATCTCCTCTACTACTAAGACTTCCTGTATAATCTGCCAGCACCTCTCCGTGAAAGAGAAGAAGGGGCACACCAAGGGCTTAGGCCTTCCTAGGCCAATACGTTCCCAGCGCTCCCTTGTCTTCCATGCCAGGCTAATATGCGATAGGTAAAATCAAACTTGTAACATAGTAACATAGTAACATAGTTGATTAGATTGAAAAAAAGACACCAGTCCATCAAGTTCAACCTATTTTGGATCTCCTGCGATCCCTCACTTATATTTGAAATTGATCCAGAGTAAGCAACCGCCAATCTGTTTCCAGTTTCAAGTCCTATTTTTACCCTATGTCCACTACTATCCTTCATTTTAATTAACGGTCGTATCCCTGGATACACTTTTCTGCAAAAAAAATTGTCTAACCCTTTCTTAAACATCTATTGAATCTGCCATCACAACCTTCCCTGGCAGTGAATTCCATATCTTGACTGCTCTTACTGTAAAGAACCCCTTCCTTTGCTGGTTGTGAGATTTCCTCTCCTCTAAACTCAGGGGGTGACCGTGAGTCCTGTGTATAGTAAACTTGACCTTAATTTAAAATCCCAGTTCCTTCACCCCCTTCCCCCACCAACCACCACCACCAATGTTTATGTTCCAGTGTTTTTGAAGCACCGCTCCACTTGGTTCCGTAAAAGGATCACTGCAATCTCTTCCACTCATGTTGTTACTTAGGGTGAAAATGGGGAGGGAACTGTGATGTCTGCATCTGTCGTCATCCTTGTCTCTCTTACTCGGTTATCCTCAAACGTCCACCCCAGGATGACTGACTTCAGCCTGTACCATGGGAATATGTCGAGTAAAATCTTACCACATTTCTCTTTCATGTTTTATTTTTACTTTGGAGAACAACGATTCTCCTATATTTTAAAATGAATTTTATCCCATACTTGCCAACTCTCCCTGAATATCAGGGAGACTCCCTGAAATAGGGGTGATCTCCCTCACTCCCTGAAGAGTCTGGCATTCTCCCTGATGCTGAGCCAGTACAAGACGTGGTTGGCTTCGCCATCTGTGGCATGGTGACACAGTTCCGAAATTGTGTCCTATGTCCATGTATTGATGCCTATGGAGGTGGCCATTTTCACTGAGACCTAGATTTAATCAAAGACTGACAGGTAAGACAATATGACTTCAGTAATGGAGACAGAAATGTAAAAGACACTTCAGTCTCTAGAGCTTCATTAGCTGCTTTTATTTAGGCATAGTTGCTTACTCTCACGGAATGTCCGGGAGACTCCCGCATTTTTGGAAGACCTCCCGGTTCTCGTCCCCGCAATAGACAAGTGGTGGGGGCGGGGCTTAATGGCACAAATATTGTGTCATATTAGCCCCGCCCTCTGCTGTAATTGGCCAAAATTGTGACAATCTTTTAGGGGGCCAAAATGATGCGATTCGTCAAGCTCTGCCCCTGCACGCCCACCTCCCCCGGGATCTCCCTGAAGCCAACGAGGAAAAGTTGTCGAGTATGATTTATACCCTATCCATGCCACAATTTTGCACCCTAAATAATGTTCCGCTCCCCGTTCAAAAGCCTTGCGCTCTAGGCTGCAGTCTAGATGGCCTGTTAGATAATCAAGCCCTGAATTCAATAAACCAATGTGTAAACTGACATAAATCAAATGAATGCAGAATAGAACTTCAAAGCCAGTAGTAATTCATCAGAAGTGTTTGCAGGAATTACAGCAATGCAGAAAAGAATGTTAGTGCAACACAGTTCATCCAGGTGTAAATTCACACCCCCTAGGTGTATTTGCTCCAAATTCTAACTGAAGCCCACAGTATATGGTTCAGGTTGTGGATTGATATAACTCCACCCTGCCCCCACTATATATAGGAGCCAACTTATTAAAATGCCATTTTATGTAAATACTGGTGGTGCAGTGGCTGTTGTACTGTCAATTGTAACTTCAGTAGGTTTCACAAAGGTTGGAAATGTCCACTAGTAACATACCATTTTTATTACATCAGTGGTTCAGTGGTTAACACTTCTGCCTCACAGCTGGGGTGATGAATTGGAATCCTGACCATGACCTTATCAGTGCAGAGATTGTATGTTCTCCCTGTGTTTGCGTGGGGGTGCTCAGGTTTCCTCCCACCCTCCAAAAACATGCTAGTAGGTTATTTGGCTGCTGATAAAATTAACCCTAGTCTGTATGTGTGTGATCTGGAATTTAGACCTTAAGATCCAATGGGGCAGGGACTGTTGTGAATAACAAAATTATTCTCTGTACAGCGCTGCGGAATTGGTGGAGCTATGTAATGATGACTAGTATTTTTTTTCTAATATAAGGAAGATTTGAGGCAGTTATCAGAACATCCAGTTCAACTCTTACAATGGATACATTTGTCATTTATAAAACTGCAGAAATAGAAACAGAATGTAATGAAGTTGTAGCATCTGAAGAGGAAGTTCATGAGAATTACACAATGCAATCGCATGATGCTGAATAAAAATGTCAAACTAAGCAGTAATAATAGCAACAGAGGCAGCAGTATACTATCAAATTCCATCTGGCTATATAATAATTAATATGTCTTTTACAGCCACATCATGTATAGGAAAGGTTCAGAAAAGCTCGGCCATGAGCAAAGCAGCAGGAATACAAAATAAATTGCAATGATGAGTGATGCACAGCAAGAAGAAATTCAGGTTTGATGGTAAAAAAGCCTTGTATCCAAATATATTGATGTTTTTGATATTGCATTGATTGGTTTGCATGACAGATATAACATTTACTTCTGCTGAGAAATTGAGAAAGAACCATTAGACAAGAGTCCATGAATAGCTTTACAATTCACAGGACATTATGACATTTTTCAGGTCTGATCCTTTGATTCCCATTATGTCTCCTTAGATGTTTAAGGTTATTCGACTAATTCCCACATTCCCACTCGCAACATGCACCAGAGAGCGGTCTTTCTCTGCACTACCCTGGTTAAAGACATTTCTCTGCTCAATAATGGCTCATGCAAGACTGAGTATCATAGCTGTGCTCTATACTCTGGCACCTAAATGGTGCCAGAGACAGATTAAAATACAGGCAGGGAACACCACATTGGTGCTGGAGGAATTGGAGGGAACACCTGATAGGACAATCTTGGCGGTCATTGATATCACTGACTGCTGACAGCACCGGAGAGCATCCCTACTGCTAAGCAACAGGGACGCAGCTGGCGTGCATGAGCGCTGAAGAGGACCAGGAGGAGAGACAGTTAGATCCTGTTGCTAAGCAACAGGACGCTTGTGGCCGCTAGAAGTCGGGCGTCCGTCCCCAGCAGCAGCAGTGGAACTGCAAGGATGGTGCCTGACACTTACCTTCCAACATTCCAAACGGCTAAAGAGAGACAATTACAGATAAAAGCTCACTCTACCATTATTAAATTTGTTGGCACTTGCACACATGGGTGGTCTTCTAACACTCGGTAGCCTACCTTTGTAGTAATCAAAAAACAGTTGTGCAATATGAGACATGTTTCCTTATAAATGTCCCCCAGTGTCTCAATTCCTAATAAAGTAACTCATTGGGGTAAATGGGGTCATTACACAGACAAAGGGGTTCTCATATGCATCAAATATTTAAATCTCTCCAACACCTGCTGTAAACGCAATTAACTTAGTTTCCTGTCATTGTGCTTCATAGTACTTTTACTTTCAGTTATTTCTTTCTCACAGATTGCACATCAGGGAATATAGAAATTTATTTCAATGCACTAAAAGACCCTATCTCACCCATCAGTCCATCCCTTATGTTCCTTTGTGATGGTCTCCATATCCCATCATCACTAACCCACACTACCCAATATTTCCCAGAATTACCCTATCCATGGAAAACATCTGTATCTGTTCTTGTCACGTAGCTCTCGTCCCATTCTGAATATTCCAGGATCTCTTCTCTCCCAGAGTAACTTGTGGGAAAAAATGCTAATCAGTTGGTCTGAAGACAGCGCTGAAAGACGTGTACCTCTAACACATCAAAACTAGTAACAGAAGCCCATGCAATTAATGGCACTGCCAGCTATCTTCCGCTTCAGCACACATCATCTATTATGTGAGCAACATATAAACGGTTTTACAGACATAACAACACAATATTGTGTACAGAACAAATCTCTCAGCCTTCCCGTGGTTCCGGCCATCTGCGGCCATCATATCCTGTAAGAATCCACTAATGCTGGGTGAGAGGTGCCCACTTCTGTAGCCAGACACGTGCCTATTCCTCTGAAGTGACTGGTGTGTGTATTAACATGCGAAATGCCTCCTGCGTACTGAATTCATGGCACAGCTCAGCGCTCCAACCGACCAATCTTTGCAGGTATCTACAAAGCAAATATTTAAGCCTCCCTTTTGGAGCCAGTTATTTGCAGCCACCATATTTTTTAAAAATATTTAATTTATATTAAAAATAATATATATATATATATATATATATATATATATATTTAAACAAGTTAACCCGTGCATAATACTCATGCATTCTAGTCAAATCAAGCTACTTAAGGTGTTAAAAAGGTTCTTGTCATGCATTTGGGGCTAGGCCAGGCCTCCTCAGGGGAAGAGCGTTACTTCCCGACGTTAGCGCCCTTTTTTAACGTGGTTTTGTCCACATGTCACCACCTCATCATTTTTCTCCATCACCTCATCCTTCATCTTTATCGCCACATCTATCCAGATGTCTATCCAGACACAGGGATCTCTCTCAGCGGTCCTGAGTATCACACTCCTCTCGCTCTGCCATCCCCGGCAACCACCAACCACTCCCAACTGTCACTTCTCCTTCAAGAAATATATATATATTTTTTTAAATCTTTATAAACACTTTTAACAATTAACAAATTAAATTAACAAATTAAAAACATCTTAGTATACCAAATTTCAGCCCTTTCTGAGTTTTTTTTCCACACACACTAAGAATTTAGTAGGTCAGTGTATAACTCCGCCCAGCAGGTGGCGCTGCAGCAAATTTCAGCCCTTTCTGAGTTTTTTTTCCACACACACTAAGGGGCATATTCAATTAGCTTTTGGATTCGCGGTAACGCGCCGGAACAGCCGCGAAACGTAATACACGGTACCGCAATAACGTGGATTTTCGTTCGCAGCCCATAGGGTTGCGAATGAAAATCTGCGTTAATGCGGTACCGTAATACCCGCAAGAACGCGCACTTTTCGCGGCAACGCGCGTTACCGCGAATCCAAAAGCTAATTGAATATGCCCCTAAGAATTTAGTAGGTCAGTGTACAACTTTGCCCAGCAGGTGGCACTGCAGCTTAGGGTTTTTTTTTCCACACACAGACACACGCCACTAGGCTTTTATATAGTAGATATTATTGATATTTTAAACAATGCCTAATTCTCAGAGCAAAGCATTTAATGATTTTATCTCCATCCTGAGATGATGATACTGAGATGATAGATGAAGGCAGGGATGGCATTGACGATGACAATGTTATCACCATGCATTGGGTGATACAATTCCTATCAGCTGTTTTTACTGGCAATTTGGCTCTTCATCCATTGGTGTATTTGTTCCATAGTCTTTTTTCCACTATAAATTAATTATTTCATCTTACTGTACTGCCCTTTCAATTGCCAAACAAACATTCTTCAAGTCTCTAATAACCACCCAGTCTTCTAACCCACATCGCCTCTTTGCCACCTTCAACTCACTTCTCTGCCCACCTGCACCTTCATCCCCTTCCTCCCTCACATCATATGATTTTGCCACCTATTTCAAAGACAAAATCATCACCATTCGACTAGATATTTCCTCATGCCAAATTCCACTCACTCCACCCACTCTACCTACCTTTACCTACACTCCCCAATCCACCCTTAATTCATTCTCTCCAGTAACTGAAGATGAAGTAGTTGAACTCATCACCTCACCCTACAACCTGTCCCCTTGACCCTATTCCCTCCCAACTTATCTGCTCCCTCTCCTCCACTACATGCCCACCTCTATCTCACCTATTAAACCTGTCTCTCTCCACTGGCACATTTCCATCCTCTTTTAAACATCTCACCAATTCTAAAGAAACCATCTCCCGATCCAGCCGCTCTCTCCAACTACCGCCCTATTTCTCTTCTCCCTTTTGCCTCTCTCACTTTCTCTCCTCTCATTCCATTCTCGACTCTCTGCAATCAGGCTTCCGCCCCCAACATTGCATTGAAACTGCTCTCACAAAAGTGATCAATGATCTACTTACTGCAAATTATAAGGATCATTTCTCCATACTCATTCTCCTGGACCTATCTGCTGCTTTTGACAACTATTGATAACCCTCTTCTCCTACACACCTTTCACTCCATTGGCCTTCGTGACACAGTTCTTTCTTGGTTCACTTCCTACCTTTCGAACCGCTCCTTTTAGGGTGTTTACCTCTAGCACACCCTCTCTTCCACTCCCACTATCTGTTGAGGTCCCACAAGGCTCTTTTCTTGGCCCTTTACTTTTTTCATTGTACACCTCTCCTCTTGGGGCACTAGTTCGCTCATTCGGCCTCCAATACCACCTCTACGCTAATGAAACCCAAATGTATATTTCTTTCCTTGACATTTCTCCTTCTGTATGATCTTTTGTAACCAATTGTCTTTCCTCTGATGGGGCAGTATTCCTCACATACAGACTCTCTCCCAGTCCTGTCGATTCCACCTTAAAAACATTGCCAGAATACTCCCTTTTTTTACTCAACATGCTACCAAAACTCTTATCCATCCTCTCATCACCTCCTGTCTTGACTATTGCAACCTCCTGCCATCTGGCGTTCCTGACACCCATATATCCACACTTCAATCCATCCTAAATGCTGCTGCAAGACTGATCTCTCTCTCTCATCTCTCCACATCTGCGTCTCCACTTTGCAAATCCCTACACTGGCTCCCTGTGTCCTCCAAAATCAAATTCACATTACTCACCCTTACCTACAAAGTCCTCAACAACACTACACCTGCATACATCTCAAATCTCATACTGTCCCTCTCGCCCTCTCAGATCTATCTCTGACCTACGTCTTGTCTTGTCTCTGGTAACTGCCTCTCACTCCCGCCTACAAGACTTCTCTCGTACGGCGATGTGGAGCACTGTTGCGCCTTACAAATCTACAATAATAATAATAATAATTTTATAATTAAAACAATCTAACAAAAATGCTTTTCGTTTGGTCTAAGGGAAAAATTGAAGACAAGTCCAGGGTTTCCCAACTCCATACAAATTATATTTTGATGGAATTCCTATCTAGCCACAGGTACATATGTGGAAATGCCTAAAGACTTGTTTATTTATTAATTCCCCCTAGTGATTCAGAGTTAAGGACCACAGTTTTGAAATAAAGCATCTGGAGGAATGTAAGAGGGATGTTGCAATATACAATTGCATATTTTTGGCTTTTTCTTTCATTGCAGTAATAAAGATGTTCCATGAAGTTTATGTAGGTTATATGATATTCTGCCTGTACTCTGAAAAAGTTGTAGGGGTAAATTTATCACACCTTCTCTAAAGGAAAAGTGGAGGTGTTGCCCAGAGCAATCAATCAGATTCTAGCTATTATTTATCTTGTACATTCTAGAAAATGATCTGATTGGTTACTATGGGCAACACCTCCACTATACCATTTAAAAGATTTGATATATATGATCTGCCCCTTAGACTAAAACCCTGACCAGAGGTGATTGTTCTCCATAGATTGAAAGATGTGCCACCTGCTATCCTAGTGCACTATGAAAATAAAAATAATAATATTGCAACAATAAAAGCCCAGGGGATGTCTTGAGTAAGATGACAAGCCTTTTTCTGGAACCAGTTTAATTGTTTGTGTGACAGGTACAGTGGAAATAACATAAGGTTTATGTAGGAAATTGGAAAAGCGAAGTACAAATGCTATTTTGTGACACCACAATTTTTCACAAAAATGCCATGTTTTTATGGGTAACTGCATGGACTTGTAGGCCAAGCTAGCACCTTATGATGGGAGATGGGCAGATTGGGAACCTTACTTGATGAGTTTGGATTAGGTGCATGAGTGAGCCTAGTTCTGTATCCACATGCCAAAATGAGACTTTGCAGGACAAGATTGTTTCAATGATGTACAGGGTGGAGAAGGTGCATTTGGATGGTGTTCCCTGCTTGGCGAGAGGGCACACAGATTTTATCTCTCCACAAAATTACTTTATATTTTCACTACCCAGGGACATTTCATGAACTTGCTGGACCCTATAGCAAAATTCAGCGGGAGGGGGACGATATGTGTCTATCTGTTCATAGGCCAGAGCTCTGCACTTCTGAGCATGCATGGGAGTCATTATGTGTGTAGTGAAGCCCCAAACTGAAAGCCCAAACGGGGGCATCACTGGGCATGCACCTGCCCCCCTTCCTTATGCCCAGAAGAACAGAGCAAGGGCATGCATAGCAATTGGACTGACATCACCTAGTCCTTCTAACCTCCCGACCAAACAGCCTTCACACCCCTTGCAATGGGTATATTTCTGCTCCTGCCAGCACCCATGAGGTGGAGGAGATTGGATCTAATCCCGTTCTTTCCATGTGATGCATTTTACCATTACAAGGACTAATATACCTCTCTACATGTTAGAGAGATCACCCAGATGGACTACAAAAATGTACACACACAGTACAGTATTTGTATGTATATGTGCTTCTATATACAACCCAAACTGCTCTAAATTCAAATAAGCACATGAAATATTGCACCAATGTTAGGGGATGAGCAGGGTAGACTGGTCTAAGCCATCCAATCAAGGCTGGATTTGACTGACCCAAAAGACAAAGGGCCTGATTCATTAAGAATCTTAACTCAAAAAACTTCTTATTTCAGTCTCCTGGACAAAACCATGCTACAATGCAAGGGGTGCAAATGAGTTTTCTGTTTTTCATATAAGTTAAATACTGACTGTTTTTTCATGTAGCACACAAATATCAACTTTAAATTTCAGTGTACAAATAAGCTATCAAGTATTTGTGTGTTACATGAAAAAACAGTAAGTATTTAACTTATGTGCAAAACAGAAAACTCATTTGCACCCCTTGCATTGTAACATGGTTTTGTCCAGGAGACTGAAATAAGAAGTTTCTTGAGTTAAGATCCTTAATGAATCAGGCCCAAAGACTTTATGAGCATGCCCTGCTCATTTATCCCCCTGGATTTGAATGAGGGCAGACCTCCCTTAAGCTAATAGGAGAGCTTACAATACAGTAATTATTACATAATAACGTTTAGCATTAGGGAATAGCTATAGTCACAGGGAGTAATGAATTATCTAAAATTGGGCAATTGGGATTTAATTACAATATACAGCAATCTGTAATTTAACAAATAGCTGTATGCGTCGTTATGGAGACATTTCCCAATTTTCTCTAACACACACACGCACACTAGATCGCTTACTAGAAAATGAATGCAGTTGACAACATGATACCTCCCCCTTAACCTAATTAACATGGAATTTCCTGTTTCAGTTTTATAAAAATATGCTGCCTCAAAAATGGTAATACCTTCATATGTATTGCTGCACCAAGGAGAAAAATACATTTATACAATAAGTAATTTCTTTTAATCTCCACGTTGAGATCTAACCACATGGATCTATAAATTTACAAACCCAGGTGTAGATTAATTAACATTTTTTTTTAGCAGTGCAGAACATCTGCTTTGAGCAACACCCTTTAGGCAAACCCATTCATTGAAATAACATATAATTTTATAAAAGAAAAAAATAAAACAGAAAAATCTTGTGGGATACTCTATAGTGTGGGATATCACCTAAACATTTTTTATGAACCACAAAACATGCAGGCGTGTATGCCTAATTGTCTAGCTCACTGTCAGAATTAGGAACAGACTCAGGTGTTCCAAAACATCTCCGGCTGTTTAAACTCTTTATAATGGTTGCCATGACAACCCACTGACTACAGTTACTCTGGTGCTTGGTATTACTATTAGTGCTGAGAGGGCTGATTGATCCACTGTAAGGATTGGTCTCTGCTGTTTTATAAGGCTGTCTGCAACATTGACTCATTGGGCATATTCAATTGTTGGCGGAAACGCCGAAAATCTCGCGGTCCGCGCACGATTACCATTATTACGGTAATCGTGCACGGAAAGCCATTAATACGGTAATTTTCTCGCTGGATTTCAGCTCGCAGCTCCCTGAGCCGCAAGCTGAAATCCAGCTAACTATTACCATATTAACGGTAATAGTTTTTCTACGGCGCGGAAAAAAACCAATTGAATATGCCCCTATTGTCTGATAAAATGTTTGCTCACTTTGCTCGCATTGTGCCCTGTTTCAGTTTGCTTGTGTTCCTGCTGCTTCTGATTTATTCTGTGTCTGCTGCCTGTGCTTTTTGTATTGTTTATGAGATATATTGCCTGTTCTACTACTGGTTCCTGTGGGTTTTTTTTTACCTGATATTTTCCTTGTCTCCACAACTATTAATCTATTATGTATGCACCAATATAAACCTATATTCATGCACACAAATCCTGGAAGCAACAGAGTACCAGTGAACACATAGCCCTCTATCATCATCACCACCATTTATTTATATAGCACCACCAATTCCGCAGCGAAGTGCATTGAATATTTTTTCATCTCACATCAGTTCCTGCCCCATTTAAGCTTTAAGTCTAAATTCCTGTTTTTGGGGTGTGGGGGGAAACCTACGCAAACACAAGGACAACATACAAACTCCACACCGTTAAGGTTACTGTTTAGGAGGAAATATCCAGAGGGCCTAGATTGCTGCTTCTGGCTCCTAGAACCAAAAATGTACCTCCCTGACCAGCTTACTGGTGACTGGAAAACTTTTAAAAAAATTAAAAAAGTTTTATTTTAGAAGTTATATTTTAAGCTCAGACCACGCTCCCTGGACTACAGAGAATTGGGTTCATCATTTCACTATTCCGGGATGATTCCCAATCGTGGGCATTTAGTCTAGCGTCCCACCACAGTGCAGTTTTTGAGCAGTTAGAGCTATTTTATGACGACCCTGACCCAGTAACCTCAGCAGAATTGCGTAGACCATTTCACTGAATGTGGTTGGAACAATCCAGCGTTTAAGAGTCAATTTTGTCTGGGTCTATCCAAGTAGGTTAAATAATTTTCGTTACAGCATCCAGCTCATCTGGGTGACCAGGTATTGGCCTACACAAAGAACATGCTGTTACTGCCTATCAAATTAACATTTGGGAAATTGTTGATAATGGTCTGTATCTTTCATTGATAGTGGTTCAGGAGGAAATGTTATGGACGTGACTTTAGTACAGACACTGAAGATAAGCACTTTACCCCTTGAGCCGGGTATCAGTCTATTTGGGTTGGATAGCAGCCCACTTTCTGGGGGTTCTATTGGTTTTTATACTACTACCGTTATACTTAATAAGGAAACTATCATTTTTCCTCTTGCATACTTCTTAATTTCCTGTTCTTACTGGGATTTCCATGGTTATATACATATAATCCTGAGATTAAACTGCAAAGAGAAAGAGATAGAATGATGGGGTGAGGAGTGTGAGAATGTATGTTTATCCCAGCCTGTCCAGTTCACTACTACATGTATTAAGAATGTTCCTGACAAAAGCCGAATTTAATTATGTGTTTTATTAAAAATCTGATAGATTGTCTCTACAACAAGACTTTGACCGTGCCATTGAACTCATGCTAAGCACTGCAAAAATAAGATCATTTTCTTTATCCAACCATGAGTTCCAGGACACAGAAACATATATCAAGGGTTTACGTGATAAAAAAAACATGAAGAATTGCACCTCTGTATTGATTACTGGCGGCTTAACAAAATCACCATTAAAAATACCCTATTCCATTAATGTCAGAACTCATAGAACAAATTTGGGAAGCTACTCTAAAAATGACCTCAGAAGAGCCAATAATTTGATGGAAGACAGCATTGAGCACTTATTGGACATTACAAGCACTTAGTGATGCCCTTCAGACTATGCAAAGTCCCAGCGGTCTTTCATGATTTTGTGAATGAGATTTTTAGAGATTATCTAGACAAACTCCTAGTGGTTTACTTGGATGACATTGTAATATTTTCTTCCTGTCTTGAGAAACATCATGATCAGGTCAAAATGGTACTGAAAAAAATAAATGAATATCAATTCTATGCTAATGGTCAAAAACAGCACTTTTTTATATATTTAATCGATTCAGGATAGATTACTATAAAAATATATTTTTTAACAAATTACATACATAGCAAAAAGTTGAACATAAAACTAAAAACTAAACACATCGAGAAATACCTTGAACTCGACTGCAGTTCTTAACGATTCTGGACCTATAAGTATATCAATACACCATTGGTTTATTTGTATGCATAAATAACCATTGTGCCAAATGTCTATAGTATATTTGACATTTGAAAATAATGACACTTTATATTGGTGTCACCAGACTATACATACTTTCTTCATTTTTACAGCTGTCGCTTTCAACCAATAGAGAGGATTTGTAATAGCAATGTCCTGTAGCGTGCCAATAACAAACTGGTTGTTAGAGCTAAAAGATTCAATAGACAATGTAAGATTACTGGTTTCTCTGCATTAGGAATGCAAGAATCCCTGTATCATTGGGTGTTATTGCAGAAAACAGGATAGGGCAATTGCTCACCAAACTCATCAGCTCCATATTAGTACCGTCCTCAGTCTCATGTTCGGTACGATACGATATATAATTAACTGGCCAATTTTCTTTTTACAAGAAATTCCAGCGCTATTAGGCCAGTTTTTAGAAGTACCAATTTTATTCGAAACCTGATAAATGTGAATTTGAAAATTTGAAAGTGGACAAGGTGGCTTTTCTGGGTTGTATAATTTCCCTTAGTGGGTCCACATACGGTTCAAGCTATTATCGATTGGACATTGTTCTGTAATCTCAAGGTCATACAGAGGGTTATGGGTTTCTTTAATTATTACAGACATTTTATTAAATCATTCTACACTATAGTGGTCCCCATCACTGCCCCGACTGAAATGGGAGCTGGTCCATCTGTGTGGTCATCCAAAGCTTTGGCAGCTTTTAAACTGCTAAAGGATAGTTTTATCTCAGCCTCTATTTTGCAACATCCTGATACCAGTTTACCATTTGTTAAGGTGGATGCCTCAGAAGTGGGCACTGAGGCTGTGTTGTCTCAGAATAGTGGAATTCATGGTAAATTATATACTTGTGCATTCATTTCTAGAAATGTTACATGAATTATGACATGATAACCAATTATTTGTACCCAAGAACCTGTCTTAAATGAATAAGGTTCCTAGAAGCAGACCAGCAGTACAGCTCATACCTTTGCCTACTAGACCTTGGACGCATCTGCCCTTGGACTTTATAGTAGACCTACCTCCCTCTATAGTTTAATTTTACTAAAGCAGTCTATAATAGTCACTTTTTACCTCTGCAGGTTTAATCATCGGCTGCGGTATTAGCCTCTGTGTTCATCCAGAATGTGGTCCGATTCCATGGTACTCCTCTTAATATAGTGTTTGATCGAGGCTCTCCTTTTGTGTCTAAATTTTGGAGAGTGTTCTGTATCAAGTTGGATATTCTTGTCTGCCTATCACCCTCAAACCAAAGGACAGACGGAACAAACCAATCAAACCCTTGAGCAACACCTCTGTTTGTCAATGATTTACAAGGCGATTGGTTTGAATTTCCATCATGGGCAAAGTTTGCTCATTATTCGTCTATGGTCCATATTAAATTATCAATCCTGTGGCTGTAAAATTGCAATTACCTCCATCTATGAGAATGCCAGACATTCGATATTTCCATGCTTAAACCAGTGATTGGGCATACTTGAGAATTTTATGACTCTTTCCTCTTGGAGATCTGTGAGGAGAGGTCAAGTGGCAAGTTCTTGGGGCGTGGTGTCGCAAATTACATCATTTTGGCCCATCTATGGTGAAATGGCCCATGCCGGTGGTGATATGTTGCCATAGCTTCATTGCTCTGCGTGGCTGGGGACAAAATGGCGTTATTCAAAGCAAATTACATTATAGCGCCGTGAGGCCAGATCAAAATGGCACAATTTGTGGCAAATTGTGTCATTCAGACCCCTGTACCACCTACTTCACTAGGATCTGGAAGAAAGTCCTGCTCTCCTGGGGGTCCGGGAGAACTTCCTGAAATTTGTAAGTCTCTTGGACATTCTGGGAGAGTGGGCAAGCATGCAGCTAAACCTGCTCCTGTTGTCATTGAAGGTGAGAAGGAATATGAGATTGAAAGCATATTGGACTCTAGATGGTCCAGGAAGTAGTTACAATATCTTGTATAGTGGAACAAGTATGGTCCTGGGTGAAACTCTGTTCATGCAGAGAGACTAAAAAGAGCATTTCATAGACATTTCCCTGAAAATCCTCATTACAGGGGTCAAGAAATGAATATTGTCAGGATTAGGATCAGATTAGGATCAGAGGCTGTAATAGAAGCAGTGGCAGACTCAAATTACTGGGAATGGGACAGTGTCAGGGCAATGTAGCAACCACACAGCGGGACCACACAAGATATTTAACAGAACTAAAATAAAATAACTTGAAACAGAATAAATGGAATCCAACCTCAAACTCACCTCATCAGATGCTATGATAGATGTATAATAGGACTGACTTCATACAGGGAGGAATCATTGGTAACACAAATCCAGGTTTATCCTTAAGGAGGACGCAGCTGCTGCCAGGCTTCCACTGTTCTCCACCTATATCCCCATGGTGGCATGTTATTTTAAGAACGTGGATTAGTAATGTTATATCAAGGCCATTTTCATGAATTGTCCCTCATGTGAAAGGTTACGAGTAGAGATGCTCGGGCTTGGTTAACTGAAACCCATCCGAACTTAGGGGATCGTGAGCCGGCTCGGTGTTTTTGCGTGTCCTCGGATCTGAATCGAGGAAAAACGTCATTGTTGTGTTGTCAGATCTTGCGGGTTTTGGATTCCATAAGTACCTCCCTCCCCAGGAGATTAAGCGCCACAGCTCGCACAGAAACAGGAGGGGTAGCAGTGTTCTTGTCACTCTCCAGTGACATTGCTCAGTGCCATTGCTCACACAGAAACAGGAGGGGTAGCAGTGTTCTTGTCACTCTACATTCTCCAGTGACATTGTTCAGTGCCATTGCTCACACAGAAACAGGGGTAGCAGTGTTCTTGTCACTCTCCAGTCTCCTGTGGCATTGCTCAGTGCCATTGCTCATACAGAAACAGGAGGGGGTAGCAGTGTTCTTGTCACTTGACAAAAATTGACTGGAAATGACTGGAAATTAATGTTATTCAGGTTAATAATAATGTAGGAACAAAAAAGAGCCAAATTATGTGATTTCAGCAAAAAAAGAGAAAAAAAATAGGGATTCAAAACCAAAACAGGCGAGGACGGTTTTGCCAAAACCAAAACACAAAATTAATCCAGATCCAAAACCAAAATCAAAACACGGGGGTCAGTGAACATCTCTAGTTACCAGCCAAGGTGAGCTGGAGTCTATGTGTGGATGACGAGTAGGAATAAGGAAAACAAGGAATTGATGGACTAATGGGGAAGATGAAACAGGTGGAGGGATTTTTTGACCATTGACCAAGCACGCTCCAACTCAGTACTGAGTAGGTTGGACTGTTCATTCCAGTTATCAGATGATCCATGGATGTGCTCCATAATCATGCCTGTGTGTTACCTATAGTCATTTTAATCCATGAATTGGTCCCTCCAACTACATTTCCTAATAGGGCTTCATACCCACTGCTTTAGCTATGCCCACCTATTAAACACACAGAGTGAGGTGAGATACCAGTCAATGCCAGTTACAGTGTTTTATGTGTCCTTCTTCACAGAAACACAACCAGTGTTATTTGACTTTGCATTCTGCAAGCGACTCCATAGGGCACAAAGTCACAGATGCTGGGAAGTGTCATGCGTGCGAAACCTGACCGCATCACAGACACTGTGTGTGTGCAGAGTTATGAGACATATCTGGACTCCAGCTACACGCTCAGAACTGCCAGGTCACCTGATTATTCTGGGACATGCTAAAAACACATGGATCAGGTTGTGTAAAACTAGCCCTGCATGCATCAATCAGACCAATGACTTCATTTTATATTGTATTGTTCAAAAATGAATATGGGTGAGTGACAATTGATCAAATGCAATCAATTATATAGGCGAAAATTGCGTATTGATCTGATTGTACAGAAATGCTGAGTAGTTAAAATGTGATCAGGTTGCATGCAGCCCTAGAAGACTGATCAATTAGTTGATCACAAAACGTTAATCTATTTACCTATGGTGTCTACTAAGAAGAACCTTTTTATGTATATTATTGGTTTCACATTCTACTAATAATACGTAAATGATTAGAGGAGTAATCTCTGGATCTGGGGAACCTTGACAGACACACGTTGATGTATTCCACACAGCATCACATATGAGGAAACCAGGGATAGCCTAGAGCTACAGATAATTATACTAATGAGAGATGCCATTGATGTATTGTGGAAAACCACAAACAAATCCCAATGCATTTCATGATCGCTTCCACATGGCGACAGATGCCATGTATTGACCATGGTGACCTGTTATGATGCATACTGGGAACAATTGCAGCAGTTTCCCATCGAACACCCCCGCGTATGGGAAACAGACATTCCTTGGCTCCACGCCATTCTATTTTTAGAGCAAGTACCTAAGACAGCAAATAAATCAGATGTGACAGACATTACTGGAGCTCCAGGTTATACAGATTGTACAGCTTACAAAAATAAATAAGTCAAATCAAAGCTTGCGGTAAAAAGCGATGAATCACTAATGATGTTACACAGAGATCCATTTATTACTAAACAACGACTACTCAATAATAAAACACTTTAGACTCGAGCCAAACACATATTTCTACAAATGTAAAATTTGGAAGTAAAATTCATAATGTCTCATTAACTGTAAAGAAACTACACACAATCTCTTCTATAAGAAATGCATACAAGATTTTTAAATGCACTAAGATGTTCAAATACAATTGTTCTTTGATGTTATTAACCAAGATCAGTAAAGGATTATTAGGAAATATAGGGGTCTGTTTATTAATAAGAGACAGATTCTGGTGCAAGCTAATATTTATTATCACTGACAATCGCAGTGATAAAATATAGCTTTGTCACTATTTAACAAAGTTTGCTGGCTGGGACAGCTGCAGTCAGGGCCTGATTAAGGGTTCTGGCCGCCCTAGGCTAATACGGCCGCAGCGCCCCCCCCCCCCCTCCCCCCCAACCTCCTTCGAATATATAGGTGTATAGGAACACTCCTGAATATGAATGTTCAGGTGTATTCTCCAGCATTCAAATTTAGACAGATTGTACCATTGTCTCTTACCTGTCCTTGCTCTTCTCTCTTGCAACTTTGTTATCCTGTCGCTGGCTTCTGGAAAGTTGGCGTCCTTTTTTGAAAATGCAAAAATGTATTATAATGCAAACCCTGAATGATTAGGCCCTTTAGTTAAAACAAAACACTCCATTATGGCCAGCTAAAAGTATCCCATTGGACAGGCATATATAAGCAATATCTGAATATTTGTTGTCAATCAAATACAAACCTCTACCAGCCCCATCTCACTAATATTTAGTATTCTAGTGATTGCTGAGACCACCCATGTGACCACCACACAATCATGAGATTCTGCCCCCCAAAGCTGCTCTATTTTTTAAATACCCCCTGCAGCCATTTTCCTTAACCACAACCCCCCCCCCACAGCCATTTTCCTTAACCCCTGCTGCAGCCATTTTCTTTACCTCCGACCCTGCATCCATCCCCCTTGCAGCTATTTTCCTTACCTCCACTCTGCTAGCTAGCTATTCCCCCCCCCGTAACATCAAAACTCCCCCAGTCACATATATCAACCCCCCTCCTCTGCCCTCCTTCATACATATCAACCTCTCTACCTCCCTATAGATTTTCATGGCAGCCCCCCCCTCCCACCCTATAGATTTGTATGACAGTCCCCCTCTCCCTCCCTATACATATGCATGACAGTCCCCCCTCTCCCTCCCTATAGATATGCAGGGTAGTCCCCCCCCTCCCTATAGATATGCAGGGTAGTTACCCCCCCCTCTCTATAGATATGCAGTGTAGTTCCCCCCCTCCCTATAGATATGCAGGGTAGTTCCCCCCCTCCCTATAGATATGCAGGGTAGTTCCCCCCCCCCTTCCTATAGATATGCAGGGCAGTTCCCCCTCCCTATAGATATGCAGGGCAGTTCTCCCCCTCCCTATAGATATGCAGGGTAGTTCCCCCCCTCCCTATAGATATGCAGGGCAGTTCCCCCCCCCTCCCTATAGATATGCAGGGCAGTTCCCCCCCCTATAGATATGCAGGGCAGTCCCCCCCCTCCCTATAGATATGCAGGGCAGTCCCCCCCCTCCCTATAGATATGCAGGGCAGTTCCCCCCCCCTCCCTATAGATATGCAGGGCAGTTCCCCCCCTCCCTATAGATATGCAGGGCAGTTCCCCCCCCTCCCTATAGATATGCAGGGCAGTTCCCCCCCTCCCTATAGATATGCAGGGCAGTTCCCCCCCTCCCTATAGATATGCAGGGCAGTTCCCCCCCTCCCTATAGATATGCAGGGCAGTTCCCCCCTTCACTTACCTGTAGTTGTGCCAGCGTCGCTCCTCTCCTCAGATCAGCAGATAGGAAGTGAAGACGTCCTGCTTCCTGTCTGCTGCACAGCAACAGGCAGCCTGGCGATTGGCTGTGTGTTGCTAACCACTGACCACCAATGCTTTTGATTGTCGAGCCCTCCACCCCCCCGCGGCGACCCCCCCTCCCCCACCCCGAAAAAAAATATGAAGAAAAAAAAAAAAATTTAAAAAAAAAAAAACAATTTAGAAAAAAAAAATAATAAAAAAAAAAAAAAAAAAAATACCCACAGTGCCGCGCCCCCCGGGACCCAGCGCCCCAGGCTGCAGCCTGGTCAGCCTAGTGGTTGATCAGGCCCTGGCTGCAGTGAAAACCAGCTATCCTGCGGGAGTCTTCCTGCAGCAGACAGAACCTCAGCTGCGATGTATACTGCTTGATACTGCACTAATAAACACATCACTGATCAATGATTTCTCCAGCGTTAACCTCTTGATAAATTGAGTGAAGCAGTAAAAGTGCCTTTCTCTAGAGAAAACAGCTGTTTTCAACAGAGTTTAGGTGTTTCACTGCTTAACAAATAAACCCCTTATCCAGAATACGAATGGCTATAGAACAGTACCTTTTACAATGGTTTCATACAATGGAATTAGAACTGAGGGATGAATTAAACCCGAGGGAGATTAAAAGCTGAGGTTTGGCCCATTAACTAACCAAGAATGACTGTACAGGTCATGGTGAGGGTAAGATAAAGGGACAGACCATATAAGGGTAAGCAGGAGTCAAGTAATTCTCTTCGGATCCAGACAAGCATCCCTCCCACCCATTCCCGACTGGTGGATCCAGTGTTATCGATGCCCGGGTTATAGTTCTGGTCCGAGGCTGTGTGCTTGGAGGTGCAAGGCCTCAGGCCAGAACTATAACCTGGGCAACGATAGCACCGGAGGTATTATGGGCCACTTGGTGCCAACTCGTGGTATAGTCCGGGTGTGCTGGTCTAGCCCTGGAAGTAATGTTGGGCCACATGGTGCACAGGCCAGGTATGGTACGGGTGCTGGAGCCCTGGAGGTAGTGGGCCACTTGGTGCGCAGGCCGTGGTATAGTTTGGATGTGCTAGTCTAGCCCCGAAGGTGATAGGCCACTTGGTGGACAAGTCATGGTAATCTTGCGCAGGACAGGTACAGTACAGGTGTGTTGGTCTAGCCCCAGAGGTAATGGACCACTTGGCGCGCAGACCAAGGTATTGTAAGGGTGTGCTATTCTAGCCCCGGAGGTATGTGGAACCATCGGGTGCACAAGATCGCTGCCGGGACTGGAGTCCTGAGACTGGAGCAGCTTTTGGAGTTGCAGGAGAACACTGTACAGATGATAATCAAGGTTGGTAAAGTGCACATTGATGCTAGCCAGGCGTTTGGAACCTGTTCACTTCAATAAGTCAGCTTAGGTTCGGTGCAAGTACAACTCCTCTGAGCTGGCTTGTGGTGTATTACGATTAGCTCAGAAGAGTTCGGTTTCCAGAATACCTGGGGATTATTGTCCAAGTTTAAGGATACACTACAGCTGTGCGCTTAAGTAAAATGGCTGATAATACGGATGTCCTGAGGATGGGTGACTCACGATGGGACATTCTGATTAGTAGTGATCAGTAGCCAAGGCTGAGTACAGTGTTCTCCCTCCACCATATCAGTGCAAGGTTAATTTAATAAACTGAGTTAATTACCAACAAGTCGGTGTGGTGTCTCCACATCGGTTTATGGTTATGTTATTAACCGCTAAGCATTTTAATAATTGACAGCTTATTTGTTCCTCCTCATTCCAATGTTTGCCACTTCGATGTTAAGCTCAAACATGCTATTCCATTAGCAGGGATAACCTGCCATTTGGTGAATCTATAGCTTGCTTGGTATATCCTAGAATTGATGCTGTTTTGAAGGCAAAGGGTGGTCAAACCAAATATTGATTGATTTATATTTCTCTTCTGTTCATTCCCTTTGCAAATTGATAAACATAAACTATTAACACTTCTATTTTTGAAAGCATTCTACCTTTGCAGTATTTTTTCCACACCTGCCTAAACTTTTGCACAGTACTATATATCTATACCAATCAAGCACAATACCGCAGTTAGTCAACCACCATTTGTGATTCAGCATATACACATTAGTGTAATGAACTTTATTACGGTTATCATGGAAAACTTTAAATAACTATTAAAACTCATTTTAGAATACATAATACAGACAGAATACAGATCAGACTTAGAAAATATATAAGAAACACTTTAAATATAATCGGTTTGTATATATTTAATCAATCTCTCTATATGACGTTCACCATAAAATTATTAACAATTAGCTCAAATGCACTTTCATACATATCCCATATGAAACGGGGCAATACAATCCTGTATGTTCACGTACCCAAATTGGATGTTTATATTACTAATACAATACTGATATTTATATAATACCAGTGGACAACCCCAATGTAAGTAACCTATGATCTTTAAGTCCACCATATTTTAATGAAATTACCACTATGTTCGATGCAATAAGCGATTGAACTAACCAGTGTTAAATCACCAATCACAGAAGATAGCTGAAGTAGAACAGCACTGTTTAAACCCTCTGCTAAGTCACCCACTAAACAGGACATTGAATATGTGCATATAAATTCCGATTATGTTGTTGCGTTCCAACTTCTCATGTAGCCCTTCTGGATGTAGTGTGCTCATTTTATACATCCAGAAGAACGGTCACCTCCTCTCACTGTATTTTGATGGCCACTATCTCTATAAATTTTAGATTTAAGAATATTTGTACGGTGCTCCAAGAACCTACATTTTAATGTTCTGGTGGTCCTCCCAATTTACTGCAGATGCAAACTATGACCATGTAGAGTATGTAAAATTGTGAGTGTGACACAGTTTGTCATTTATGTACATGGATTTACCAAACTATGAAAATCTGTAAAATGTCATCTTATATCTTCTATACCAATTATGTGGGAATAGAGAATTGCTTTGAGTGATATTATAAAACAATTTGAAGTATAAACTAGAGTTGAATTTAACACTAGTTTTCCTACACAATTTTGATAGGAGATTCACATCACTTTCTGTGCTGTTGGAGGACCCTGCACCTTCCACTATCTAACTCTCAGTCTGTGGCTTCCTGCTTGCCTCAATTCCCCTTCTCACAGGAGTCACTGTCACAGGCAGCTTTGACATCACCTACACAAACAGTGGCTCCCACAAGATCAGAACACTCATCTCATGAAATACTTTGTACTGCAGAGATCCTGACTACAGGTTTTCCTATTCCTGTCCACTTCAAAACTGATGATGTTTTGGTCGAGCCAGAATTAAAGGCTGGATACTATAAGGTGCTCAGACTCTAATCGACAGCTGCTTCACTATTTTAACAACTCGAGACAAGATGTGTTATACTTAGCCAACATTGCTATTCAATCGGAGTGGTTCTGTCATTTTTGGTTCTGAATTTCCTTTGATGTTAGATCCTATTGACTCTATGTATATTACTCCTAAATGATTACAGATTTTTTCTTACCTATTGGTGATTTTTAAACTCTTATTGGGAACCGTAGATACAACATACACAGCTGTCCGATACAATATATCTCAGTATATTCTCAGCACTCTATTTTTTTTAAACACGGTGCTGAACCCAGTTAAACCCACCTTAAAGAAGAGCCGAGAAAATGCAATGATGGGAAACATGACTGGGTTAGGAATAGGGTTAATAGTGGTAACGGGAATGTCAGTCGATAAGGTTAATGATGGGGATTAGTCAGAAGTGCTTGGGGATGGTTTTAGACACAAGAATATATATATATATATATATATATATATAGGGTCTAGGGTAGGTCTGACCCTAGGCAATAGTTTGCAAGGTGACAAGCATCTACATGGGCTAAGGCCTTGGTGGTAAAGTGCAAAATTCCAAGATATCTGACATTGAGGTGGTGCTGGCCCAACAGTGGGTCACTGCTTTAGTTAGAGGATTCAGAGCTACCTTGTGTGGATCCTCCAGGTGCACCTGCTGAACAGAGCATGGATCCAGCAAGTAAGGAGGGACAGCCTGTGAAGAGCCGAGAAGTGGAGAGCCCAGGAGGAGCCAGGAGAGAAGAGAGCCCAGGAGGAGCCAGGAGAGAAGAGAGCCCAGGAGGAGCCAGGAGAGAAGAGAGGCCAGTTGGAGAAGAACAGAGTGCCGATAGCGTGAGTTAGGAAGAGGGAAAAGCTTGGTGGGGGGATAGAGTCTGCAGCAGTTCTCTTAGGTCCGAGAAGGAGTCGGCCTCAGGCCTAACACTATTTTACATGAAATACATAAATCATGATTTTTTTAAAGCGTACTGTACATAAAATACATTTTTTTACAGTCTTTCTTGGAAACACATGTCCTAGCACGCATCTGTGTAAGTCATCATACCTCAGAGTTACCAGAGATTGAATACAACAGATGTTTCTGTGGTCGAGCTCAGCGCGCCCTTACTGTACATCGCCTACATGCGTCTGCACCATCCCTCCCCTGTACCGCTGATTAAATCGTAAGAAGTTGGAATTGTAATTTGCGTTTGGACATAAATTGCATGAAATTGCGGTCACTGGCGAAAAAGTCTGTTCCTGATCATGCGCAGGGCACCTTTGCGCAACATACGGCACACAACAGGACTTGTGGCCAAAGATGAATCAGGCCCTATGCGTGTATCTACATATAATAAATAATAGATAAAAGAAATAACACACATGAGGCATACTAAGTAAAGTAACAGTTTACTATATTACATTGATTACACTGAAAGACTAATAGTGTAATGATCATGACACATGGAGCTTTATCAGAATATCAGGTTAATGTCAATTTCTGTAGAGATTATCAACTCTTTTTAATAAATATGGCAGTGGTGCCAAACCTTGGGCAGTAAATCTTATAACAACATTAATACAAATAACCTCACAATTAATGTAACCCACCACCTGTGTATAAAGATTACATATCACCTGGAGAGCACAAGCTGCTGGCCTGTATTGGTCAATGGACATATGGTGAGTGCACTTGCAATAGACTATGAAGTTATTGTACATTGCCCTAAATGTGTGCTTGCCACTGCCTATAAGTAAGCCTTTCTCTGGTTCAAGGATCCATCATGCCATATTATCACTTTGTGAGCTACTGTAAGTGCTGCGAGATTCGGGATCACATCAGTGGTCCCCTGGATTACTGTGCCTCAGCATTCCCTCCTTACAGGTGTCACGGACACTCTTTAGGAAACTTATGGCGTGTGACCCGCCAGTACCCCTCTCCTGCTGTTCCTGCCCCTGTTGTCCATCTTGGCTCGTTTTCTGTCTTGACCGTATACCCGCTACGTTCACATATTTGGAGACAATGCGGATGTGGAGGGAACGGTGCTGTGTAAGGGCTGAGATACATTGATTGAAAGCTGTCAGGAGAGTAGGATCCTCAGATCTTAGTACGTACGCGGGGAGACCTGGCACCTCCTGAACCCATTTAATAAAACCCCTGTGGGCGGGCAGCATGTACTGGCGATTCTGCCGGAGAAAATCGGCTGCAGGAGGAAAAGAACAATATGAATAGGATACAATACTACTCAAAGCCCTCACTTATTAATCATTGCCGAAAAATCCAGGATTATCATCACTGCTCCTTTCTTTCTAAATATAGTAATCTCAAACTCCTGGGAGTTAGAGTATTTTAAAGGAAGTTTATTTGTAATTTAAGCTAATACAGCAGAAGTCTGTTGCACACATTACCCTATTATTAAGGATCAGTCAATAATCTCACAGATTATAATTGGATTCATCAGCCAACCAGATTTTCTATGATGCTAGATCATATCCTATCTGATTATATTTTAATTGTCTAGGACGGAACCACACATTGTATAATGCTTATATAAGTGCTTCAAAATGTTTGGTTGAATGGTCCAAATAGATGGACTAAAATCTTACTGTGTGGGAAAATTATACTTATTTTTATTATGAGATTCAATCAGAAATGAATTGAATTGCATCTAATCAAAAGATTAGCTCCACCACACACACACACAGAACTTTAGGAATATCTTGTCAGAACACTGTACACTGCAGTGAAACATTCTAGAATTATAGCAAACACACAATTTGATTGCATTAACATAAACATGTTCCAACTTAAAGTATATCAATTTATACAATGAATTCTGCACAATTTGGTTGTATCATTTTGATTAGATTTAATTGCATGAGCCATACAGTTTGAATGATTTTTGTACAATTCAAAATAAACTTGTATTAAAAAAAATGATAAGTGCTTGGGTGCCTCAAGCTTGTCACTAATATTAATCTTAGGGGCATATTCAATTAGCTTTCCAGTTCGCGGTAACGCTCGTTACCGCGAAATCTGCGCAGTATTTCTGGTAATTCGGTACCGCAATATCGCGGGTTTTCGTATGCAACCCTATGGGGTGCGAACGAAAATCCACGTTATTGCGGTACCGTGGATTACACCACTTTCTGCTTATTTATTGCATCCACTTATCAAACCCGCACTTACCGCTCTCCGGCAGGTGTTGAATTCCCAATAGTTCATCTAAAGCGTGATACACAGAGCTCTGTGCGGCACTGCCCCCCGAGAAGCATAAGGGTTCCTCTGATACACCTTCGTAGATCAGGCCTCCTGGCATGTTTGGATTATTCTTCCAACTAAAAGATGAAATACCATGGAAAATGTTAGCAGCAGATGATTCAGAACTTTGGGCATGTTGAAGCTAAATAATAGGTTTTTATTGTACAGCAAATCTTATAATCTACACTTAATTTTATATAAATCTTATAATCTACTTCTTACACTGCAGCAACACACATCTAGCAGTCGCTGACAACTAATTATCTTGTGAGTTCTATCTTGGTTATGAGTTCTTCAAGCTTGGATGGTGGTAGAGGATTTGTCAAAACATCAGTTTTAATGTTAAATTAAACAAAACAGTCCTATTATTATTATTTATTATATTATTATCATTAATAATAATAATAATAATAATAATAATAATAATAATAATAATATTACCCTTTAGTGATATAGCACCAACACTTTATTCAGGCGGAGAAGTCCACTGAACTGTACAATCTAATTTCCCTAACACAGACACACAAATGCACACACATTCCAGGATCAATTTGTACAGAATCCGATTAGCCTGCCAGTATGTGTAGAGCCCAACTCAAACCCCGATGACTACAGAAAAAAAGTAATACCCTTAAACACAATTACTGCCTGCTACACAGACATATCACCATGACTTTTGGTTGTTAGTGGGTCACATTATTTTTGGTCCCCATGGAAATATTTAGGATGTTTCCAAAAATAATCTTGTTTTCCGGGGGGCTTGAGAGAGGGAGGAGGTAGCTAAAATTATCTTGAAAAACAAAGTCTTACAGTTGTGTCTAATTAGTAAGGACAACGTGCCTGGATAAGGGAAAAGAGGAAGAAAGACATTTCTCGGATAGAAGAATTAGAACTGCCTTGAATGTGGGTCAGTCGTGCTACGCAGATGCTGTGCAGATCAAAACACTACCAATACTTATTTTCCCAAGTAACAGCAATGGTCTATCTAACTTGTTTGACCAAAAATAACCAAAATTACCTGCTGCTTTCACACAAACCAAAAATATTCTGTTCTGATAAGCTCCTGAAAAGTTTAGATCTGTCAATTTTACTAGTGCCTCTTTTATATAAGACAACTTGTACATTTGGTTTACTAGTCCTTTAAAAACTACACTTTTTTTTTTTAATGTGTAAAATTAAATAAAAAAAGTTTGAGTACGCCGCTCATAAGTGTTTGAAGTTCTTCCAAACCAGTCATTGATGAGTAATGGGAATTGTGCTACGCTCAGTATTTTTCCAGTCTTAATGTAACCTCTCATCCTCCTATATAATATGATTCGAGACGGACTATGATTATCTACTCTCCAAAAATAGAGGGGAGGATGGGAGCAGGATTTCTGCAAGACCCCCCCTTAACTTTCAAATCTAGTATCTCAGGCAATGTAGCTGGTCAGATCTTCAGTGAGAGTCCATACATTTGGGCCATTAGATGAATGCACTCAGAGGGGACATCCATAAAATCTGGCACGCAGGAGAATTTCGGAGGTGCACTGGCTTTGAGCCAAGACATCAAAAACTTGGACAAGCTGCAGCAAGCAAAGAATCTGGAGGGTACGTATGTCAGAACCAGCAGGGGTCTCGCAGGAAGGACCCTATAGTTCGGCTAGTGCATCCAGGTCAAACTAAATTAAGCTCTCCTTTAAAGTAACCAATAAACTATAATTGCATTAGAGGAATTATAAATAAAACAAGACATGGTTTTCCAGTTATAATTAGCACATCTTCCTGGGAACATTAATGTGGGTTATAAAACACATAACCACAACCATTGCAACTTATAATTAAAACTGAATGAGTATCTTAACCTTACAGAGTACATAAACTAAGCCAAAAAAACTGATTGTGGAAAAAAGTGTCTAACACATTCAGTTATTTATGGTCAAAGTGGGATGAAAACGACCAATGCACATTGTACTGTGGAAGAGTGGTCCTAAAAATGCTCTAGTACAGTGCATCAAGGATTGTCTGCAGATCCGCCTATCATACTGTGCTAACAGTGCCTATTCTGTGTACCACCGCACACCTCTATGCGGAGCTCCGTAGGAATAGGTCACAGTTTGCAAACAGAATTCTCTGACATTGTGAAAGAACTTGCGGGACATTTACACTGAGCCAATATTTGGGATATTACTCTCATTATATCAGAATCACCGTTTTAAAGGGATGACACATTTGATAAACAAGCTGCACACTGAAGAAGAAAAGGCGATTGTTATTTGAAATACGGGAAATAAGCATTTCTTTTATTATTTTCGTATTCCTATAACAAAGAAGAAGTAGTGCTTGGGTCTGAAACATCTCAATAACTGACAAGAAGATGACACACATAAGAATTACCATATTCTAATTGAATTTATTCTTCTGAAAACTATCTTAAGGGAACCAGCAAGACAGTCCCCTATACTCTCTGACTGTCCCATGGAATATTTTGTGCATGAGTAACTAATCTGAAATGTCCCTTATTTTACCAGGATGTGAAGAAATTCCATTTATAGAACTGGTCTGAAGCCTATCTCCATTGCATGTCATTTTGATGGAGTTCAAATCTCGGGCTGAGAAACAGGATTTCTAAGAAGCCACTGGATGATCCAGCACCAAGTAATACTTTCAGTATAAAACCACTTAACTAAAACTACTTTTACTTGAATAGCTTAATTTGAATGAAGACTCATCATCTGTCTTTGTTAAAAAAACAAAAAAAACACAATAAAAAAGTTTATTAAAAAGAGTGGTTGATGTGATTTAACAACCTGCCTGCAGGTCGCTCATCCTCATCTACATCTTCTGTTCTTGAACCAGAATAGTCCAGCATAATAGATATAAAAACAAGTTTTTGTAAACAGCCAGAAAAATGCACCATCTCTCAGTCAGGGAAGGTGCTGAATTATTCAAGCCTGAATAAATTACCTAATAAACTACCCTCTGATTGGTTGGTAAAGCCAACTAATCAGATACTTAGGAAATAGATGTACCACTATTCCCATGTACCTGGTTGGTATAAATGTACCTTCAAACAGATAAATAGTAAAAATTTCCAGCTAATTATAGGGAAGTTTACGTTTTTATCCCTGTTGAATAATTTAGTGCCAGCGAGTGGATGGTGTATTTATTGTTATTGGTTTGGACAGGGTTCAATAAAGAACAGAAGCACAGTCAGTTCTCATTTTATGTTGGATCAAGAAAAAATGATTTGCTTCTATTTATGATCTGCCTTGGTTTTGTATTGGTGCATGTGGATGAATCGCCCAACTCACATCAAGGTGCAGGCCTACTCTGCACCCCCCGGGAAACACCTTCAGAAACTATAGGTGCACCTAGGTGTGAGACGCACTGCGCAAAAGTGTAAATATGACGTCTAAGTCCATTCTCCTACCAGATTATCACCACCCCTTTCACTATATCAATCCTTTTGTCTCCTAAAATACTGCTTTGTTTAGTCGCATTTATGGATTAAATTAATCATGAAAGTTAGAGGTCACCGGGACTGTTATTCATATGTGTCACCTCAGATTACCTCAACAAGGAGGCAAATAATGGGTCGAAATTAAAAGAATAAGACGAGATCCAAAGACCACCAGCTCTGAGGTGACTCAGTGTTCAAGTGTTTATATGGAGTGAAAATATCCCTCCACCACTTTATCTCGTTGCAGTAATTAGATCACACAAAGAGCTGCCATCTTGGTCTCCAAACCTATACGTGTGGCTAAACTCTCGTCACTCTTACGCCAAAGCGGATTTCACACTGCGCCTCATATATTTTTTTTGCTTCGTAAATATCTCCCAATATATTTGAAAACATGTGGGCTCATTGACATTAACATTACTTTAGTACAATGGACTGGGGTATTATGGATTTCTAGCAGTATGACCACCAAAGCCCCCCCCCTTCCATTTTCTAAGTGCCTGGATTTAACTCCAAAATTAAACCCTTGTTAACACCTTTACATGGTCTAATTTTTCAAATGTGTTCCATTTGACAAGTTTGGGTGTTGGAATTTGATAAATAGATTAAGTAAAAGCAAAGGTGTTCAGGTCACAATATGGAGAAAAGACGCAGACTTACATTATTAGACCCCCTGCTTTACTATCACCTATTTTCCCCAGTTTCAAAGATATTTATGGCAATGCTGTCCCTCTGCAGTATGTTGGGTCTAGTTTCTACTCAGTACTACCTCTGTGAGTGGGGCTTATGCATTGATTGTCAGAAGGCCAGACAGCGCCACATACAGGCTGCCAGATGTCACTGCATACAGAGTTGTTACAGCCATTCATGGGCTCATTCTACAAAAGCATTGTAATAATGCATATGATGCACTGGTTCAGGACATCAGGGGTGGACTCTACTGGACAGAGTGCCTGTGATTATTTAGCCGTCAACAACTCTGCACTGTCTCCATCTACTTGCCTGCTCCAAGTCTCTGCTTTCTGTAAGGGTTGGACCAGTTACAGTAGTCGCTCTGTCCTACTTCTCTGTATAAATGTCACGTGACAGAGTAGCAAGTGTAGCTGGTTCCATAAGGAGCCAGCAGTTGAAAACAAATAGCTCATGATAGTGCAGCATTGCTGTGACACAAGCAATAGTATAGCCCAGCGGCTCCCAAAGTGTGTGCACCCTAGGGAGCCGCGGCGCTTTCAAAGGGGTGCCGCGATCGCCCAGGCAATAAAAAGTAGAGAAAAAAAAAACTTACCAATCATCCGGTGCCAGATCCTCCTCCTCACTGACTGCCGGGCGTGACGTCATCACGTCCGTCAGCCTCAGTGTGGAGCAGCAGCAGAGAGGACGTCAGGAAAGAAGGTAAGTAAAGGAGAGTGAAGGGGGGCACAGAGAGACACGCTGAAGGGGGGCCGAGAGACACGCTGAAGGGGGGCCGAGAGAGACACGCTGAAGGGGGGCCGAGAGAGACACGCTGAAGGGGGGCCGAGAGACACGCTGAAGGGGGGCAGAGAGACAAGCTGAAGGGGGACAGAGAGAGAGACGCTGAAG
Organism: Mixophyes fleayi; assembly: GCF_038048845.1. NCBI lineage: Eukaryota > Metazoa > Chordata > Amphibia > Anura > Limnodynastidae > Mixophyes > Mixophyes fleayi. The sequence goes on from NC_134405.1 coordinate 61,543,475, forward strand.
GGGGGCAGAGAGAGAGACGCTGAAGGGGGACAGAGAGAGAGACGCTGAAGGGGGGCAGAGAGAGAGACGCTGAAGGGGGACAGAGAGAGAGACGCTGAAGGGGGGCAGAGAGAGAGACGCTGAAGGGGGGCAGAGAGACACGCTGAAGGGGGACAGAGAGACACGCTGAAGGGGGACAGAGAGACACGCTGAAGGGGGACAGAGAGACACGCTGAAGGGGGCAGAGAGACACGCTTAAGGGGTACAGAGAGACGCTGAAGGGGGGCAGAGAGCCACGCTGAAGGGCGACAGAGAGACACGCTGAAGGGGGACAGAGAGACACGCTGAAGGGGGACAGAGAGACACGCTGAAGGGGGACAGAGAGACACGCTGAAGGGGGACACAGAGAGACACGCTGAAGGGGGACACAGAGAGACACGCTGAAGGGGGACACAGAGAGACACGCTGAAGGGGGACACAGAGAGACACGCTGAAGGGGGACAGAGAGACACGCTGAAGGGGGACAGAGAGACACGCTGAAGGGGGACAGAGAGACACGCTGAAGGGGGACAGAGAGACACGCTGAAGGGGGACAGAGAGAGACGTTGCAGGGGGACAGAGAGAGACACGCTGAAGGGGGACAGAGAGACACGCTGAAGGGGGACAGAGAGACACGCTGAAGGGGGACAGAGAGACACGCTGAAGGGGGGCAGAGAGAGACGCTGAAGGGGGCAGAGAGAGACGCTGAAGGGGGACACAGAGAGACATGCTGAAGGGGGACAGATAGAGACGCTGAAGGAGGGGGACACAGAGAGACATGCTGAAGGGGGACAGAAAGAGACGCTGAAGGAGGGGGACAGAGAGAGACGCTGAAGGAGGGGGACAGAGAGAGACGCTGAAGGAGGGGGACAGAGAGAGACGCTGAAGGAGGGGGACAGAGAGAGACGCTGAAGGAGGGGGACAGAGAGAGACGCTGAAGGAGGGGGACAGAGAGAGACGCTGAAGGAGGAGGACAGAGAGAGACGCTGAAGGAGGGGGACAGAGAGAGACATGCTGAAGGAGGGGGACAGAGAGACACGCTGAAGGAGGGGGACAGAGAGACACGCTGAAGGAGGGGGACAGAGAGAGACACTGAGGGAGGGGGACAGAGAGATACGCTGAAGGAGGGGGACAGAGAGAGACGCTGAAGGAGGGGGACAGAAAGAAGCTGAAGGGGGACAGAGAGAGATGGCGAAGAAGGGGACACAGAGTGTGAGATGGTGAAGGGGCGCAGTGATATGATGAAGGGGCACAATGTGATGGTGAAGGGGCCTAAATACATCTTACGTCATTTTGACCCAACTACTTAAAAAACGGGACTACCCGGTAATTATTTTGGCTATGGGGTGCCTTGGAAAGATTATGGTGACCCTATGGGTACCTCGGACTGAGAAAGTTTGGTAACCACTGGTATAGCCCCAATCTTAAATGGCAAAACCATGCTACACTTATCTGATGTCATGCCACGTTCACCATAAACTTACAGAGAACCTTTGAAACAAAAAGATAATAGACTTAGGGCTAGATTTACTAAGCTGCAGGTTTGAAAAAGTGGGGATGTTGCCTATAGCAACCAATCAGATTCTAGCTTTCATTTATTTAGTACATTCTACAAAATGACAGCTAGAATCTGATTGGTTGCTATAGGCAACATCCCCACTTTTTCAAACCCGCAGCTTAGTAAATCTAGCCCTTAAACTCATTCTAACACAGCACTGACACTCTTGTAGGATGTTACATATGACAATACATGAGGTCAGACTTACCCAGAGAGGAACGTGCGGATAGTATTGTAATACACATCAGAATCCACGTAATCTGAAGGAGAGCAGATGGCATGTTTAGGTGTAACCACAGAAACATGAGAGCACAGTGTGAGTGTGGTCAGGTATTAGTTCATACTTGCCAACTCTCCGGGCTGGATGTCCGGGAGACTCCCGAAAACCAGGTAGGTCTCCCGGACTCCCAGGAGAGCAGGCAAGTATCCTACAAATATCCCGCATACAGCAATTCGCTGTGAATCGCGTAATTTTGGCCCCGCCCCCGCGACAAAATGATGTTTTTGGCATGGGGGTGGGGCCAAAATGCTGCAAATGACCGAACCCCGCCCCCTCCCGCCCTCCAACCACGCCCCCTGCCCGTGATCTTCCAGAATTCACTATTCAAAGCGGGCTGGATCGGGGGGCAGGGGGGCCATGGGCACCCGGCCGCTCAGTCTAACGGCTGTTCGGGCCGGCCGCCTCCCCACATTTCTCCCCCGAGGATGCAATAATTTCTCTTAATGTTACCGGCGGCCGCATCGCGTGTCATGTGATGCGGCCGCCTGTGCGCCCCCCGGGCTGAAACCTGGCAGCCCGGGCCTGATTCAAAGGTTGGCAAGTATGTATTAGTTACAGGTGACAATTGATATACAGAAAAGAAAGGTCATTTACATTGAGAATGAGAGTCAATAAATGTTGGGTATGAGCAGAGGTAGGAGTACTATCCGTACACTACTCACTAACCATGCATCAGCTGCAGAGCCTCACTCATCCCGTTTATGGATTGTTCCATGTCTTGCAGAGCTGAGAGAAGTGCCTGTGTATCATCATGTTGTACGGCTCTCACTGCCTGAATGATAGTCTGCAACAGAGTTCGCCATTAACTAGAGATTAGTATAAAAAATATATATGAGAGGTAGATTGCGCAACAAATCAGCTGCCGCTAAATGCCTTAGAGTAATCACACAATATTCCCAAAACTAAATAGATGTATATATGAAGGTATTTCAGCACTGCTGACTGCAATCACATAGATGTGTTTCACAGTAAAACAATACGTATAGAACAAATCATGTTCTTGTCCACATATAAACATAAAAAATAAATAAATATATAAATAGATTAGATGACTGCATTTTGTCATCTTCAGGAGTCATCTGTACTTCCTTATTAGAGTTACTGGAATGTTCTTTTAGATAAAAAAAAAAACATTTTAAAGTCAGTTTGCGGATAAATTTTTGGATGTCAATATACATCTTAAACGGATCTACTGTATATGTCGGGGAAAACTTTAATCCCTTTGATAGCAATGATATTTCATCTTTAGTTAGTGTCTTTGAACTAAGATTATAGATCTTATTGGAATTACTTTCACTCTCACTTTCCTTGTCCAAATCAATAGACGTTTCTAACTTTTCAACTGGTTTCTTGCATCATTTTTTGAGGTGTTTTTTAAGATGTTTTTTAATGGATTTGTTTCCACCCCTTTTTCCCCTCTTTCTACACTTTTTTAGTATCGGGGATTGTTCCACAATTTTTTCCCCCTTCTCATAGGGATGTTGCTCTTTCCTAAAAAAGTATTATCTCCATCTTCCTCTGTCAGGAGGTCATATCTATTCCTAAGAGGAAGGCGGAAACAATCTCTATCCTGGTAGTTGTTCTGTTGTCTGAATTGATTCCTATAGTTAAAATGTTGGTAATTCCTTCCTCTCTCTCTGTACTGATTCCATCTATTACCCTGATATTCTCTAAATTTTCTGGGAGCTATAGGGCTTCTTTTGTAATCAGGAGAAGTCTCCCTGTAATGTCTATATGTTTCATATATTCTCCCTTTATAATCTTTATAGTCTCTGATATTTTCCTCATCTTCCTCTTCTGTTTCCTCCTCATATATCTTTTTCTGCATATTTCTTTGGGGTCTCTCCCTTTTTCCATCATTTTCTCCATTATTTTTAGATGATGATTCTCTGTCTCTTTTATACTTTTTTTGTTTTTTATGTACTAATTCTTTGGTATTTCTTTCTACTTTATTTTCTATTCTATGAATACTTTCCTTCACATCTTCTAGATCTTCAAAAGGTTTAATTAAAGCCTGTAGACTTTCTCCATATATTCCAATTCTGCTCTTCTCTCCGCCATGATCATCCCCATGGAGGACTTCAAAGATATTTGAACCCAGGCTTATCATTTCTTTCCATCTTGTAAGTGTTATCACTTAAGGAGTTGGGTGTAGATACTATATATCACGTTATATGGAATACATTTAAAATATTCAAGGCACATATATTTTGTATCTGGTGAGTGGATTCACATAAGAAGAGATCTTCGGATCGAAGTGGATCAAGTTTAAATTCACCACACATATGTCTACTGTTGTTACTATATTACACTATGTTATGATTTTGTATTTTTTATGGTACATCACTATATAATGGAGGAAAGATCTGAACAAGGTGACCCACGGATCTACCCCCAAATTTAAGTATTTTATTTATATTTTAATTTTTTATTTTTTTTTATTTTTATATGTGGACAAGAACATGATTTGTTCTATACGTATTGTTTTACTGTGAAACACATCTATGTGATTGCTGTCAGCAGCGCTGAAATACCTTTATATATACATCTAGCTAGAGATTAGTGACGTTACAGCAAAAATTTGCACAAATCAAATTTTGAGAAGCACCAGGCCAAGTGCAAAGTTCTGGCAATTAATAAGATATGTAAATAGATGCTCTCTGCTCCGTGGTGTGGTTGGGGTATGACTAGGATTCCAAAAGGAAAAAAAAAAATGGGGAAATTCTGCAGGGAATCAGACTGCTGTTCGATTGCATTTACTGCACCGTGCTGTAAGGTCATTGTACCCAGTCACACATAGAGGAAGCTTCAGCTTTGTTATTTAGCACTTAGTATAAAACAGTTAATAGAAGATAATTATCTTCATGAAGGCTGACGGAAACAAAAGCAAAAACACAGATAAACTGTATCCAGGCAGCCTACACTGTATACACGTCATCAGAAGTTTTTCCCAAGATCTGTTTACCAAACTGACTGCATAATACAACGATACTGACTCCTTATTGTATCAGTGACTGGGCTATAGTAAACCTTTCCCTCTCGCCTACCATGTACTCACTTTGACCGCAGGTATTGCTGCCACCTCCACAAGCAGTGTGACCAATACAAAGCCCTGCAGACTGTCACCTCCGGGGAGAGACACGATTGTGGTCATGTTCCTATGGAGAGGACAGCAGAGTCATGAGGTCTGCAGAGTATCTCAGCTGCCACCACTCTAACACAGTTACCGAGATATCAATACAATTTCCAGGGGCACTTTTCTGCTGAGTCTGTATCTATGCACAATACTTCACTCTAAATGGCTTCCAGAAGTGGCACTGCAACCCCTAAAACACCATGAACACTGCATATGATCAAAACTGAATTATACTATTTGTTTTTATTGAAGAACTTTAGACATGTACATAATAAGAAGCGTTTGCAACCATAAGGACATACAGAGTTTAAAGGTTCGAAACCAACAACACAAAGGGCCATAAAAGTCCATTCCTCACACTTCAAATGGTAGAGGAAACATCTCCTTTTGAAGACATCAATAAGGCATACTACAAAGACGGGCCTACAGAGTCTGAGGCGCGGAGAGACCGGGTCCTGAGAGCAATTAATCAGTGAGAGAAATAGATGGATCTTGTGATTATATTCTAGAATCATACCAGAGTGTCTGGCGAAAACACTCCTGCAGCTGTTCTCTCATAGGGACAGGCAGAGTGTGAATAAAACTCTCCCACGTCTCAAAGAACTTGTCTGTGAAATTTGTCTTCTGAAGGGAGGCCTCCAGCCAGTCCATCCTCATGACAAATAATAGCTTTTCCTTAAAAAGATCAAAGGGGTATATTTTCAAAACTGCGAGTCTGAAAAAGTGGAGAAGTTGCCCATAGCAACCAATCAGATTCTAGTTATCATTTATTCAGTACAGTATTCAAAATGTCAACTAGAATCTGATTGGCTGCTATAGCCAACATCTCCACCTTTTTCAAGCAAGCAGTTTAGAAAATATACCCTCAAGTGTGGGAGACGAGCCCTGGATCCACATGTATTATACTATATCTTAAATACTCCATCTTAATAAATCTGATAAGATGATGAGAATTATATATTCATTATACAGAACTAGGGAAAATATACTATGCATTTAGTTAGTCTTCCCTCATAGGGTAACAGAAGTTGAGCATCACTCTCTCACTTCATTTCCTGTCAGTCACCTGCAGAGCATCACTCATTTAGTCCCTATCATGTCACCAACCTGAATGAAATAATATATCTTTATACACATTTCTCCAGTAATCCTATCCCACGCTGTATCAAATATGCAAAAATATAGCACTTCCTCCAATCAGTACCCAAAAACCCAAGAACCAGCCCGGCATACCTTCATTATCTTCAAAGGAATGTAATAATATAATGGAATTTCACTCACTCTATTGTCAGAGGCCTGCACAGGAATCCCCAGGAGCAGAGAAAGGAAGGAAACAAAGAATTAGTATAGACAGAGGGTATCCCAGCCCTTGAAGTGCTTTCAATGTGCCCAGACCCTATTGTGTAAAATTTCACAATAGAAAATATGTGTATTGTATGATCAAGACAAAAATATCTTTGTATATTTAAATTAAAAAGCACTAGTTCCATACTTGCATGAATTTAAAAGCATTGGTTCTAAGGTCATGTGATACCCCTATGGACACTGATAGAAATACCGATCTCACCCCGTGGGGTCCTTCCGTCTCCAATTCGCCAGCGCAAAATCAGCATGGACCATAATCAGTGGCAGGCCGAGGGATTGTGATAGCTTGTGATAAGGGACAGCCAGGGTACGAGGCAGCACCTGAAGGACATAGAGGCAGTGTTAGTAGGGCCCACTCACTGTCTGCTTCATTGTACGTTACTGCATTGTTATATCATCATCATCATTTATTTATATAGTGCCAACATATTCCGTAGCGCTTTACAATTAGGGACAAACATAGTAAACTAATAAACAAACTGGGTAAAACAGACAAAGAGGTGAGAAGGCAATGCTCGCAAGCTTACAATCTATTGGACAATGGGAGTTTGACACATGAGGTTAAGTCTACATTTGCAGTCAGCCCAGCCAGACTACAAAGGTAAAAGTGACTCATAAGCTAAATGATCCTGTCACACAACAATGTTGGTCAAGGGGTAGTTGTATAACAGGTGGTAATAGGGTAATGTAGTGAAGTTAAGAGGGTGGTTGAGGAATATTATAAGCTTGTCTGAAGAGGTGGGTTTTCAGAGAATGCTTGAAAGCTTGTAGACCAGAGGAGAGTCTTATTGTGTGAGGGAGAGAATTCCATAGAGTGGGTGCAGCCCGAAAAAAGTTGTGTAACCGGGAATGGGAGGATGTAATGAGTTATATATGATGTTCAGTCTGCCCCCCTAATTGTCCAGTGTCAGTGAATAGTGTGATTCTATATAAAGGCTTATAATATTATTGATAGAAAAAAACAGACCCACACGGGAGAGGCCTTGGCTTGGGTTACTCTATCTTTTGAAAGCCAAGATCTGATTCCCCCCCCTATCCTTAGTGTCTTCAAGCATGTGATAACCTTGACCGGGACCCCCTCACAGAAGCCGGCTTTTCTAATCTAATATAAGGGCAACGATCCATACCGGACTACATCACCGAAGTCCAGCATTGGGTTTGTGATATGGATCGTTATATGGCTACCCGTTTCCATCAGTGTCGGAAGAAGCTAAATTAGGACATTAAAGACAGATTGGCCAACATGGACCTCCCACAGGGTCTCAGTTAATTGATTAACTGTTTATTCATTGACGCCTGGTGATAGAGTGGTAAAGGAGAAAGTGTATGGATTATTGCCCTGTGATAAGGACTCCTTCAGCTACTCTTCCTGCAACTGGTTCTAGTGCGTGTTTGGAGGCGATGGATCTGGAAACTATGCCCACTGGGTGTGCCTAGGACCTGTTTGAGATAAAGGGAGCCAGCAGCCATGAATTAAATCCTTGTAAGTATTGTCCCAGCACTACCCACTTTTATTCAGAATGTCAACTTAAATAGGCAACCAGGGGTTTATATGAAAACATCTTATGTATTCCTGCTTGACTTATATTAATTTGGCTTGTATGACTGCACCGGTTATGACCTTCTGCCTCTGATCCTATCTTGTACTGTCATTCCCGATAGTGTTATCTCCATTATAAACACATCTGACAAGTTCTGGGGGGCAGCAGAATATCAGGAAGCGCATCTAAAGGGGTCTGCTAGAGGCGAAGTGTACACTAGCTTCGGCTATTGTGGAATATCCAAGGGGAACATGATAGTTACATTATACCTGAACTGACGATTCTTCCAAAACAGCGCTACTTCCAGATGCAATAACTACTGTGAGTGAGCTTAAAAGAGCAAAATCTCCTGTAAATTGCACTGTTCCGCAACCTGTTGCTTAAGATCAGATTCCGCTGAAGAACTGTGTCAAACGCCGCAATCCAGGATAGAGCAATTATTCTGCGGAAGTTTACAAATTTGCTCACCTCTACCTAGTGTATAATTCTATAAACGCCTCTTCCTCATGAAACCACACTGATTAGATAATATTCTATTTCCTTACTCATTGAACGGAATCATGACTAAGTGTTAAAAATGCTTTTATGTTTGTTAATCTGTCTTTGAATTAGTGATAACACTGCCGCCTATTGTTTACCAGAATTGACGTTAACTCTAAAGACTAATCCAAAGGAGGAAACATATTGCAAAACTATAGAACACAAAAGACTTTGTTCAAATATTCCTAACAATTCATAAATACAGTTGCTTAGGACAATCTAACCTTAACACCAAAATATTTTGAATGTCAGGGGTATGCCTAAAATGGCAACCTGAGGCAGCGAATTTCTGCATAGAACTAGCAAAATCAAGTTGGGGATTTCACATAAATGGTCACTGCACTATTTCATAAATTGGCAGTCAGTGAAAATGTTCTTTCAGGAAAAAGTGTCACTTTCTGTACACCATGTCATATACAGGACTCGGATAGTCAGAATAATGAGAATGTGGGACAGAGTGGTACGTCCGCCAGTTTGTGCAGTGTATCTTGTGTGACATCGCTCTGCCCATGCTGAGATTGTGGGCACATGCAGTCTTGCCTGACTCCGGCACTTATGTCATCTGCACCTGGAGAGGTCGGACGGGGGAGGAAAGGGGTGTTCTAACATTGCCCAACTACAGTAAAAACCAACTCTGCATCAGCCTTTATGTGAGGAGGACTGTGACCGATAGGAGTGCAGGTTGTACAGGGAAGGAGAGCACTGCCTCCCCCTGCTCTGTATCGCTGTTGGTTCCTCTGCCAGTCTCCATGCTCTACATAGTGACTGCAAGAGTAGCTGCATCGGGGTCTGTATCACAGTGCGCTTCCTCCTGCACTCATTGTTTGTAGAAGTGGTGATTGTTAGCTGGGGAGGACAGGTGGCAGACATAAAGTGCCTCAACTTAGGGGGTCAGAGCCCTTCTGCCTAGTTGTTACATGTGTGCATACATTATTATTATTATTATTGCTTCATTACTGGAATAAATGTCACTAGAGCTGAACCTGTTACCACTGTGTGTTCTATGACTTTCTAACAAGAAGACTACCATCTAGTGGTTTCACTGACAAAACAGAAATATGAATCGGAGGCAGGACAATGGAGAATGTTCCAAACACACTCTCAATGGGGGGAGGGGGGAGCCTAGAAACACCTGAAGAGTCACCTGGAGGACATTCTTTCCAAGAGCAGCCTCCACATATTCAGTATGTTTAGTTTGTATGTGGGAACGAGCAGGTGGCTGCTCTACATAACTGGACTGCAGACTATGACATGCTGCCCATGAGGGACTGACCACCTTGGTCGAGTGTGGCCTCAGCCCAGAGGGGTCTGTATCTTCAGTACCAGGTGCCAGTACCCTGAGGTGCTGCATCCCCCATCCTTATCTTGTCTGACAGGCAGAGGAAGGGAAGGGGGGCCAGTCCCTGTGATGCTGCCGGCTGCTTTTCCGCGCCAGTGACTGGGGCAGTTGTGTTCCCCTATGACATCACAGCACAGCGCCATGCTCCCAGTCTATCACTGACATGGAGGCGTAACAGATGACAGCATCACTGGACAAAGTAGGAACTGTGCAGGGCACACTCAAGGGATGCCAGGGGGGAAAAAACACGCTAAATGGGTGACATTATGTAATTTTTTTAGGCACACTTGAAATATTGGGAGCACCAGCTCTGCCCACCACAGAAAAGCCCTGCCAGACTGTCTATGTCTCTTATAATGAACAAAGACAGCATTCAAGTGATAGAACTCCTGAGTCCAGGTATAGACACAGGAAGAAGATATTTTCTGAGCATGGGCTCAATAACTGGATAGCCAAGGTCGTTACTCCTAAGAATCATGGTTTCAAGAGCCCCGTTGTTAAAGCCAGATGTATTAGGCCCTGGTGAAAAAATGGTCCTAGGAATACTTGAGAGATAATATTGCATTTGCACAGTAACCAACTTAATACATTTGTTAAAAGTACTATAGCCATCTCGGTCAATGTGTGCGGTAATAAAACACTGAATTATCTTCAGGTATAATTTACCCACTAATAACAGTACCAGGAAGTTAATAAAAATTGAGCCCAGCAGTGTTTATTTGGGGTTGAAATTGCACTTGGTTAAGTCTGAGGGCATCCCTTGCAGGTTAGCAAAAGTAAAAGAGAAACTGGTATCCCCGATATTGTGATATTCTCTGACACCAGGGGGTAAATGTATCAAGCTGTGAGTTTACGGCAGGTTTGAAAAGTAGAGATGTTGCCTATAGCAACCAATCAGATTCTAGCTGTCATTTTGTAGAATGTACTAAATAAATGATAACTAGAATCTGATTGGTTGCTATAGGCAAATTCTCCACTTTATCAAACCTGCAGTTTAGTAAATATACCCCCTTTTAAAACCCGGCGGTAACTCACAGCTTGTTACATTTAATCCCAGGGCTCCAAACAATAATGTTAGCAAGTGGATCCGTACACACACACTTTCTGGCATACATTTGCTTTAGTTTCATAGTTCATGTTAACTCTTGGTACAAAAGTGTAGTTCTATGGTAGCGCTTACTAAGTACATAGTATACTCTGCTGCAGGAAGGCTATGAGAACATGCTTCAGTTACCTGAAGACTCAGGCCCCCTCTGTTAATAATGAGATTCTCACCTTCACTCCACCGGTCTCTCCGTTCTGCCAGACATGACCCATGACCATATGACTAAGGATCACACGGGCCAGACGCAACTGTCTGTGCCCTCTGAGGTGCTGTATATCCAGCTCTGGCATCTAGAGGGAAAGAAGGGGGATCCCAATTTATTTCACCAAGATATATCTATACACCTGTAACCATTAAGAATGAACAGCATAGCATGGTACATATTGAGAACACATTACATATTGATAATAATTTGTTTTTTATTTACTGCAAATCACACAAATATAATGCCTGGTAAAATGTAATGTATGATGTGTAATGTTGCAATATGATAGTAACCGAGGCCTTCACTGAAAACTGAACCATAATGATGGAATCAGCACAAAAGCATAATATTGTAATGTTGTCCTACCCTCTAGTGGTCAAAGTGGCTATTGCTCCTTGTTGTTAAAGCATAAAGGGCCTGATTCATGTAGGGACGCAATGTGAACGCAACTTACGTTTAAAAAAAATTGCACTAACTTGCATGCACATTCGCCCATATTCAAGTACTAGCGGATCTCAAGAAACGTTGCCATTTGAATATGGGTCTAAGTACATTCTGGTTATACTTTATTATTATTGTCGTAGATTTGTAAGGTACCACAATGCTCCGCAGCGCCGTACAGTAGAGAAAACAGTACACACATAAAACAAGGTAGACAAAATAAATGCAGACATGAAAACAAAGGATATAAGTGGAAGAGGGCACAGCTGAAACAACAGAAGCAAATGTGGCTCAGAGTGGAGATTGGGACAGTTGTGTGGGTGCATTCTGGAGCGGATCTTGAATTTTGTTTTAGGGAGGGTGATTCTGTCTCTGCTACTTTTTGACAGGTGAGACTACCTGTGGCAGCACACTATCTGCAGGTTCATTCAGCAGAAACAAGCAGGCAGAGCATGCTGTCGGCCGCTCTAATTGTATTTAAAACACAATCAGAGAAGCCGGCCAGGCAACATGCCCTGCTGGGGAAGGTGATTGCCCTGATCACCCCCCCTGGATCCACCAGTGGGTGCATTAGTGTAAATAGTGTGATCGGGGATAAGGGATGGGTTTACAAAGAGCATCTAAAGATTTTAAGAGAGTGGGAAAATCTGATTGAGAGTGGTAGGGAATTTCATAAGTGGGGACTGGGGAGCAGCATGGGAGAAGTCTTGTAGGCTTCACTAACCAGTATCGCTGAGGCAGCAGAGTATCACTCAGCTACCTCAACAAGGTTTTATGGATAAATTAGGTATTGCAGAGATTATTAATAAGTAGACCTTGTATACTTTACTTGCTGTATAAAGTCCCATCAGGAAGCAGGCAAAAAAAATAATCTAAAAATAAACTCTTAATACTATAATCATTAGTAAAAAAAAAATAATATGTAAAAAACTATTTTTTTTATCCATACTGTAGTCATCACTATCAGTTGACTCTTACACCTGCCCTGTAGCTGGCGCAAGTGATACACGTATCTAAGAGATGCCCGGAACTTGAATCAGCCATTTGCGTACGCCCTTCCTTGGCGCGCCCTAACTGTACATTGCCTACGTTAGTCCTCCTCTTTCAACCCTAGTTCCGCCCTTCCAATCGTAGGCACTCGGAAGTGTTATTTGCTTGTTATCGTGTATTGCATGCAGTTGCGTTCACTTGCGCAAGTCCCGTTCTGGCGCATGTGCAGAGTGATTTTATGCAAGATAAAGCACGCAAATGGACTTGCATTCGAAGATGAACCAAGCGCAGAATGAGTAATCAAAGAGCTACTAAACCTGAAGCACAAGTCAGCACAGCAGGCATCTAGTCAGTAAACCTGAAAGACATTGCAGCATGACTCTCCTACAGGTCTGTTTATTAATTAGAGAGAAGCCTTATCTCATCGGAGATGGCGCTTCTCCCTATCTATCAAGCCCTCCCTGCCAATGATAACTTTCGCTATGGGGAAGCAAATTTAACAAGGACAATGGTGGTACAAGTAGCAACCTTGTCCTCCTACCGCTATTTCAGGATGACGATTGCAGAGAAAGAAGGTGGGGGAAAAATTGTAATAAATTTTAAACATTAATTTGTACTATTCTTTTATTGAAAGTGGTACTGGAAGCCCAAGTTCAGTATTCCAGATCCACTGTGTATTCGGAAGCCATCATCCCAGGTCACGCATGTGCAGACCCCTCCTACTGGCCCTAGTGAAGCAGTAAGTTTACTCTTACCGCTGCTGACCATTATCACTGAGGCAGCGGAGTATCACACCGCTACCTCAGCAAGGTTTTATGGATAAATTAGGTATTGCAGCGACAGATATGAAGTCTTAACATTGAATAGACCCATTAATCTGAAAATGGCCGATAACGAAGTTCTTGCACTCAGATCCTTAGCAAATGTACACAGATCTCAAGTCATTACCTGGGGAGGAGGTCAGTTGCTTCCTGAGAGACACTGCAATGTATGACCAGTATCAAGGAATTCCAAGAGGCTCAGTGGAAACAAGAATAACACAGATAAGCTCATTTTACTTTCCATCTGGTACACTGAAGCACACTCACTGGGTGTTTTTGGTATATGGAAATTCACTGAATATAAAGGATATTACACTATTGTTGGTTTCCATATTTTCTATATATGCTCATGATTTGTTCTGGAGCTCCTGAAGAGGCCCAATGAAGGTGTGGACCAGTATAATGATACGCTGATAACAAGAAATGATTTGGTAAGCACATATAATACCACCGTGTGTTCAGGAAAATCTTTCTGACTACACTATTAGGCGCCCGGCTCTCTCCTTTTATTTTAGATCTCAAGAGCCAGATTTACTAAACTGCGGGTTTGACAAAGTAGAGATGTTGCCTATAGCAACCAATCAGCTTCTAGCTGTCATATTGTAGAATGTACTAAATAAAAGATAACTACATACAATGCATTTTATAGTTTCTCTTGTAAACACATGTTCTGGCATACATACGTGTCAGTCATCACGATCCGTCAACACTTATGCCTGCCTTGTAGCTGGTGCAGGTAATACCGCTAAAAAACAGGTACCACAGACATGCCCAAATTTTGAATCAGACAATGCGCTCGACCTTAGCATGCCCTTACTGTACATTGTCTATGTGCGACAACCCTTACCCTCCCCCATTCCGCCCTTCAAGTCTAAGGTATTCAGAAGTGTCATTTGCATTTGGACATGAATTTCATTTACGTTCACTGGCGTAAGGTCCGTTTCTGAGCATGTGCAGAGCAATGTCACCCAAGATATGGCACATAACCGGAGTTACGTCCAGATCCCCCACCCCAAATAGCACCTCAACATTGCATCTTCCAGGTAGACACACTCACACTTTTAATTTCATCTCGCAGTTTCTTTGTTTCAATCAAGTCCGGTAAATGCTCTGCAATATCCATCCAGGGTTTGTAATACTCGGGAAGTTTATCCTATACAAGAAATAAATGGGATTACATATTTAATAAAACCTATTTTACCAAAGCAAATTAAATAAATATATTTCTGTATCCTGATGCTACTCATAGAGCACTCACCAGAGTCAACAACATTAATGTACAAGAATACTATATTTTTTGTCACAAGATCTGAATGGCGTTGACCTGTTACTTGTACCAAGTAAACTAACACTCAGGTGATTTCTGTAAATATTACTGGTGCAGGATCCTACCCAATAAACATTTACACATTGATGGCCGTATACACAGTTAGAAGTAAAGCAAAAAAGAATCAATTTTGCTCCTGTCCAAAACATGTTACATTGCAAAGGGTGCAAATGCATTTAGCTTTTTAGCTTTTTTTTCTGCATGGCTACTACTGGGCAGCTTAATCTGCTAATTGGTTGACAATACTTTCTTCTTATAATCTTACACCTACAAGAGTTAACTTACCACTATAAATAACGGCACAGAGACTTGTTTTGGAGAAATGAAAGGACAGGAATTTTTGGAAAGATAAATTTATTGAAAAGAGGTGGCAAATATAAGCAGACCAATCAGCCCCTGGCCACACCCGTAAGGTGTAAACTATGTCCCAATTATTGGGACACTTCTAGGCATTGGATGCCAATCTACCCCATTTGGCTCATTACCTGAGGCCCGCCTGCCTAAGTGGAGCCCCATAACCCCAAAGGGTTATTCCCACTAATTGGCCAATCTCTTTAGGGGAGAGTGCCTAATACGCCAGTCGAATGTGTCCTAATGGCCGCTGATTGGGCTGCTTTCCGCCAACTGAAACCTCCTGAGAAAGAAAAAGTAGATCGACGAACATGACAAACACACGTCACAAGGACAAACCCAAAAGAAAAAGGGCCTGGGTGGGCGGGGGAACTCTCCAGACCTGCAAGAGGAAGTTAACTGTTCTTCCTAACCCTATAATCCTTCCCCAGGGATAGTCCCCTCCCCACTGTCTACCCCTGATTGGCTAAGTCTCGACCCCTTCCACCATGCTAATTTAACTCTTGCTATACACAATACTTATCTCTTTCCATGCAACCTCACCGTTTATGTTACTTCTGGCCAAATCCACCCCTCTGTCATCCTTCTTTTACGTTGCACTGTGGAGTTGAGCTAAGACAAGCCTCCTCTCAACTCTAAGGGGTATATTTACTAAATTGCAGGTTTTAAAAAAGAGGAGATGTTGCCTATAGCAACCAATCAGATTCTCGCTATCATTTATTTAGAACATTCTACAAAATGACAGCTAGGATCTCCACTTTTTCAAACCTGCAGTTTAGTAAATATACCCCTAAATCTGTCTGCACATTTTAAATCATCACTGTGCAGTGCAACATGGTTTTGCCAAGGTGCTAATTTGCTCCTAAATCAGGCCCTTAGTTCTGAATACAGACTATGTCCCAGAGAGAAATCACATATACACGCAAATACAGGTATACAAATTCTATGCACACGTTTCCCAAATAATGGGAAGGGGAGAGGGACACAGCTTATGTTGAATGACATCAAAAATGCCCTGGGTTTAAGCCAGTGCCGCACGCAGGGGGGTTTCTGGGTCTCCAGAAACCCCCCCCCCCGCGCTAAAAAGTGCCCTACAAGTGCCCTACTGTAGTATACAGCAGCCGCGGCGCTGTCTAAGAAGCGTCCGCGGCGGTGCTGTATTGTATACAGCACCGCCGTGGACGCTTTTTTGACAGCGCCGCGGCTGCTGTATACTGCAGTGCAGCCGAAACGGCGCTGCAGCGCATGTGCGGCGGGTCTCTAGATTTTTTTTTTTTGCGGGGGCGGAGGAAACCCCCCATGACAAATCCTCCGTGCGCCCCTGTAAGCATATGATAGTTTTGATTTGGATATACTATATGTAATATAATTAAAATGTATAATTATAAAGAATGATAGGCAGAAAAAGAAAATCTATAAAATACAGCTTTCCAAAGACATCAAATCTTCAGGGGGCAGTTGATGCCACCTCTTCACAACAGCCTGTTATTGCCCCTGTAGCCCTGACCACTGACTGACAGTGTACTATAGAGCTCCAGGGACCATGCTCATAAATACATTATAACTGGTTACTGGGAGGAAATGTAGTTACGAACACTTGGGGAAATGGATTTAAGCCCCTATAGAGCTTCATTTTTTTTTATTAGAAATGGAGACAGATGAACAGGCAGCAGGGTTAGCGGGTGGGGTACAACTTTCTGAAGAGGAGAATTGCAACAAGATAGATTTAGACACAATAATGCCACAGTGATACTCACTTTTTCGACTGCAATATTCCCAACAAGAGTTAGCCCGACATAAATATTCCGAATAGTATCAGACCGACAAGGATTACATACAGACATAACTGACATAGAACTTTTCCTAATTTGCCACCAGATATAAAATGCGACTGTGTAAAATCTCTCCATGAAGAACTGACGTCAGTTACAATGGCCAGAGTGAGATTGCTGGTTTTAAAGTGGCAATGGCCGGACCCAACGCCTGTATAATGTAATCCATGAAATCCTTCCATTTAATCCTCGTCAGGCTGATACTATCCGGAATATTTATGTCAGGCTAACTCTTGTCGGGATTATTGTAGCTGAAAATACGTACCCCACCCAAATACCAATGGTTGTTATGGCGACATGTATTAAATGTCCAAAAACAGAAATAAAAAGTGTAGGGCTGGTTTCTATAAACACTATTAACTTCGGCAGCGCTACAGTTAATAGTGCTTATAAGACAGACCTCTACACTTCTTATTTTAGGTTTTGGATTAACAGCTGTATCGTATCCTGGAGCTGGGTGGTCGCATCGCTCCCATAAGAGCAGCAATCTCACTGTCAGAAAGTTAAGTGAAGTGAATTAATGTTCCGCCATGGAGTCGAGTCGCAAATGTTTCCTTTCACTGTCTCTGTAAGTCTACATTTAATATATGTCGCCATAACAACTATTTTTGGATCTTAATCAATCTTGTCGGGATTCCCCTCTTCGTAAAGATGACTACCACCGGGGTTAGCATTAATATGTGTACTAGCCTAGGTTTATGTTTTGGAACGTTACATTAGTAAATATATTACCAGTTATAGCGGGGATTTACTTTCTGATTAGGATATTAGAACGCTAGCAGCAATGGGTGACATAGAGTCCTATTTATCAAGCCTTAAGTAATGCGGAAACGGCTTTTTCTGCATGGTATATGCATTTTTAAGTAAATTAATTAGTTAACAAGAGTTATCTCGTGCATTAAGCACCACAAATTAGCACATAATACCACAGTCCCCATGATACTCAGTCGGGACTGCATGTGGGAAAATGTATCAAGCTCCAAATAGCTCAAAACTTGACCCTGATGGCTAACGCCATTGAAGATGGTGTTAGCCATTCAATCCTATGGGGAAACATTGCGGTACAGTGATCTTTGGATCCCTCTCCTCAGCCTTCCTGCACTCCCCTGCGTTCATTTATATAAATCACCTAGGGTCACGCCTGCGCAGTAAAGACTCCGGGTCAGAACACAGAGTTAACTTTAGAAAGAAGTCATCGCAGGGACGCTACAGAATTTGCTGACGTCATATAAATAAATGATGATGATTACAGCCTCCTATTGGATGGGCTGTTCCTACATGACTTCAGTAGTAAATTGCCATGTTAATTCATCTGTCACCGCTGTGATGACAGCATTTCATTATCACCCCTAAATTCCCAACCAATTCACTGATGTCATATAGCAGATTTAGATGGACAGAAGTACAGCATGATCACGGGTAATGGCTGTATACAGACATGATTAGAGTGTCAGAAAATGAAAATGCTACTTATTATCATTTATTTATAAAGCACCAACATATTACGCAGCACTGTACATTGTGGAGATCATGATACAAATTAATGATATAAAATGACATGAAACAGAAAATAGGGCAGCACGGTGGCTCAGTGGTTAGCACCTCTGCCTCACAGCACTGGGGTCATGAGTTTGTTCCCAACCATGGTCTTATCTGTGTGCAGTTTGTATGTTCTCCCCGTGTTTGCGTTGGTTTCCTCCCACACTCCAAAACCATACTGGTCGGTTAATTGGCTGCTATCAAATTGACCTTAGTCTCTCTCGGTCTGTGTGTGTATTTAGACTGTATGTTCCTATGGGTCAGGGACTGATGTGAGGTCTCTGTACAGCGCTGTGGAATTCGTGGCACTATATAAATAGCTGATGATGAAAGATATTAGATGTAAGGTCTATGTCCTTCCTTCTCCTATGTATTGCCGCTCACCCAATACCTATGCAGGAGTTAGTAGAATTTTTTTTGTTTGTTTTGCATAAGCAACTCAATTTCCTTGTACATGGGTCAGTGGTGGCACAGGGTATGGAGCTTGCAACAGCAGTGGCGTTGGAAAGTGGCTTTCAACTGAGATTTATTGCTAAAAGGAAAAAAGTGTGACTGCGTTCATGATCTCTGAATTAATAGAAGTATTCCCTCTTATATATAAAAAAGAGTATTCAGAACGTATAAAATTATTAAAAAGTACTGTTTCATAAAAATCACTATCACACAACACTGAGTTAATCTGCAATCAGTCTGTAAATGTAGAATGTTAATATATAGACAGTTCATCTCCTGTTAGAGCCACTTCTGATTAATGCTCAATGGTTGTGTCATATACACTTACGTTCTTAATAAATACCTTTTTAAATATAAGAGGGAATACTTCTATTAATTCAGAGATCATGAGCGCAGTCACACTCTTTTCCTTTTAACAATACTACTGTTGAGATATCCCACATATCTCAGTGACTGTAGCTGTTATCTTTGTTTTCATTTGAATAATGTATTCCTTTAATCTCAATTTATTGTTAATCAGCACAGAAAGAGGTGTTTTCTGGGTTGTTGTGTGTTATATGGTCAGCTTTCATGTGCTTTCCATTTTTCCACATGGACACCTCAGATTACTATTTTTTTATTTTAACTGAGATCACCCCAGTGGGACCCAGCCAGCGCTCAGGTCCGTTCACCCACCCATTCTTTTTAATTGAAATTGTGATTGGGACACACAGTGTTACACAACAAGGCTCAAACTCCAAATCTTTTGCAACAAACAGAATGAGCAACTCCCAATTTTTGTTGAAATACACAGCAAGACCTTCATATGCAACATGCATGATCCTCAGCCATCAAAAGCAAAAATTACACAGCTCAGACCCAGATTTTAATCAGCCATTCCTATCTGTTTCCCTTAATCACTTAAGCATTGTCAGGGCTTCTCAGCCAGCTTTAAATATGTAAGAATATATATTTTATATTGTTTTAAAAAAAAAACAGTTTTATTATCAGTCAATATGGCAATAATTTTGTTTTTAATATATCCTTGGCTGCAAGACAGTGATGTATATTTAAATAGCACCTACATATTACACTGTACTGTACAGAGAATATTTTACGAAACACATCAGTCCATGTCCCATTGGAGAATGCCGTCTGTATTCTATACCACATGGACATAAATACATTAGGGTTAATTTCACCCTATTAAAGCCGGAGCACTTAAAGGAAACCCACACAAACAGAGGCAGAACACACAACCTCCACCCAGATGCTAACCACCCTGCCACCTATAGCTCTCAAATAGCCTGGCCACGTGTTCGTAATGTTATATCAGAAACTGAATCAAATCTGCAAACTATTTAAACAATAACTAAGAAAAAGCTCCCATATTTGGGCTGAGCAATCTGATCTGTGTCCAATTTGATACACGTGGATGACCTGATTAGATTGATGTAGTTGCTTGATGGTTAAAGATAGATTAACCAGGATTGCTGGTATGAAGTTGATGTAAAGTAGAATATAAAGACTGGAGAACACTGGGTACTATAAAGTGATTAGGATGCACCAGAAACAATTGCTCATTGTTGCATTTGGAAAATACTAAGAAGTTGTAACGTTAAGAAGTGAAACTGTAGAACTACAAGTGAATTTATCTCACCAGAGGGTCCTGGAGTATGAATCCATATTCCTCAGAGATGTAGCAGTCCGCCAGTAATTGGTTCTCCATTTACCTCTCTCCAGTTCAGACACCTCTACTCCAAATATCCAGAGCACTTGTGACTGATCACCCCCCTCCTCCTTTGTCGCTTTTAAGAGAGGCTGATGATACTGCAGGGTCAGAGTCTAAACTAATGATCCATCTGACTTGCCAGGTAGGGGAGGAATTTTTCCCCCGGGGGACAAAACTCGACTAATCAGCCTATTTTAAAGGGAAAAAATGCAGGTGGCCCACTATGGGACCGGTCTGGGTGGTGGATGCGCCCTGCCCCCCAGCCCAGCCTGCAGCTACTGATAGGGGTCTGACACTGCTGAATTATCATAGATGTACATGTGCCGCAGTATACATTGGACGGCCAGGTATAACATCATTTTCTCTCAGTTCTTGCCGCAAATGGACAGCACATGTAGTACAGCATAGAGATCATTGGATTCCCTGCTTACTGTAATTATCAAATGATTTACTTGTGTTACATTCCATTTGGAACACAACAAATTGGACATCTGGACAAGCCGTAAGTGACACGGACACAGGAGTAGAAAGACAGTGAAAAAATTATTTATGGCTGTGAAGTCCTGAGATCCACATAAAATCCCTGAGCCTCTGGGTTAGATAGCAGGAATATCTGTGATAGGGAAATCATACACAGCTGATAACCTGTATTAGAAGTGGGATGAGTTTTTTTGTATCCCATTGTCCTCCTTCAAGAGTCATTTATTTACCTTTAGATACCAAGGAATTAAAGTAAAGAAAAGTAAACCTAGGTGTAACAAGGGTTGATGAAAGACAGTAACCTGCCCTTGTTGAAAAGTTATAGGTGCAGAAATAGCTTGAAGGAGATGAACAGCCAAAATCATTACTTAACAAATGATACCTCCTCTGACCTTCACTTCTCTCCTAATCTCGACTGCAGAGCTTGATCTTATGACCAAATCCACAGACTCTAACCACAATTCAGTCCCAGAGAAGACCTCCTTTTCCCCAATGGTTGTTTTACTGAGGCTCCACTTTTTTCCGAGTGAAGGAACAAATCTTTAGAAATGCGAGAACTACTTCTTCTGATGATGGCAGGTACGCAAAGTACATTTATTAGATCAAACAGATTCTAGATCAGTGGTCGTCAACCTGGTCCCTACCGCCCACTAGTGGGTGACTCAGTTTTCATGGTGGGCGGTGGGTTTTTTAGCAATGTTCCACGATACTAAGTGTTAGATGTTAGAATCAGTGCCGTAACTAGACATTTTAGTGCCCTGGGCGAGAAAGGGCATCGGTGCCCCCCATCTAAGTGGGAGTGACATTTGCCAAGTGGGTGTGGCCAACCTAATGTGTGGGTGTGGCTAGCACTTTGCTGAAAGAATTCTGTTACACATATTTGCAAATGCATGAGAGAAAGAGAGAGAGAGAGAGGAGTGTGTGTGTGTGTGTGTGTGTGTACGTACGCACAAAAGCTGTCACGCTGATAAGAGGTTAACCCCCCTCCCCCACAGTAGCACAAAAGGAAAAAAGGGGGATAGGAATCCCCTCTTGACACCTCTATTCCTCCCCACCCCATAAGCAGTCACTGCGTTCTCCCCACCCCACAGATGTACGCTTACCTGTAGCATTTTGGGTCACCGCAGGGTACCAACTGGCTCCCACATTCTTTCACACCTACATGACTGATGTTATTGAATTCCTCGCATAATAACAAAGGTCAAGTTTTCTTTCCATTCCAGAAGCTACTTGTCGCCTTAAGTTACCTGTCAGAAAAAAGAGGGTTTTGTTTTAATGGATTGGTCTAAAAGACTGCCAGCACAATAGGCAAGGAAAGAAGGGTGCGTGTACAGTTTATCTCCTTAAGGCTGTCCGTACTAGGATTAGGAGACTGAGCATGGTAGGGGCTGAGCAACTGCTGGCATAGGAGACGGATGAAGTATAAACATGGGAGAGTGCCAGCATAAGGTGCAACGGTAGAAGACAGCAGGAAGGGGTGAGGGCAAGAGACTGTCAGTATAGGGTGTGAAGGTAATACAGTAGACATGGGGTAGGGTTAGGAATCAGTATAGAGGATAAGTCTACAAAACTGCCTGTACAATGTGTAGAGGAAGAGGCTGCCAGTATAGTGGGTAGGTGAACTGGCAACACAATGAGGAAGGGAGGGTGACTTACCCATCTTTCAAATGCCACGGTCCAGTAGATGAGTTGCTGCCCATATGGGTCACTAGACCCCAGTTTGACATAGAGAGAGAGAGAGAACGCATGTGCGTTCCACCGACAGGAAGTTAGCGGGCGACTGCTGCGCCCCCCCCTGGGCTTGCACCCTGGGCGACGGCACTGCCTGCACCTGCCTAGCTACGGCTCTGGGTGGAATGGGAGCACCACGCTCCGACTCCTACTTGTCAGACGAATCTCCGGTGGTCTAGCGGTAACAGGAAGTGGGGCAAAGAGAAGAATGTCCAAGATGTGCTACTGCGGGTGCACGGACCGCCGAAACCGGAAGTTTGGTTATTCGTGCCGCTTTTCCATGGAGCCCTGCTGAGACACGGATGCACTAGTTAGTAACTGTGTACCGTATATCTAAAAGGCCCTCATATAGGGTAGAAAAGTGCCCAGAGGCTCCCTAATGAATATAGGAGAGTCTGTATGTCCACAAGATTCCTGCAGGGACGGGCAGAGTTACAGAGCACAATAACAGCCTGCATCTGTATAAGATCCTGTCTGTATGCATATATTTTAGTACTAATACAAGTGTATACCACATATACAAGTGTGCATTGCCTGCTGCTGCTGTACTGTACTACAGAACTGCATGAACCTGTTGTCTGCTGTTCTAGTACAAACATTACCAACTGTGAGTACCTGCATAACAAAGTGTTGTTACCAAGTTCAATAAGCAGCAATCTGTTTAAGTTAAAAGCGTTTGTGGCTTCACACCCACCTAATACCGCTGACACCTGTCACAACACCAAAGGTATAACCAATATTAGAAACAGGAGCGCTAGACTCCGTTTCCAAGGCAGCCCGATCCCCAGTGGTCTAGTGGTAGGAGGAGTGGGGCACGACTCCAGTGTCTGAAATGTGCTGCTACGCATGCTCCTGAAACCGAAAGATCGGCTTTCGCGTCGAGTCTTGCAATAGTGCCCGTAGTGAATGGACGCATCTAGTAGCTGCTGTGTACATATTCCTTAGGACTGGGTTTAACTTAATTTACAGTTTTGGAAGGATTTCCCCTTAACTAGTGATAGTCATAGGTACAGACTGGAGGCACCTAATAAGTATATTATATTTAATACTTAATATAAGTATAAGAGAGCCTGTCCACCACAACAAGAAGTGTATCCTGCATAGACGTGCAGAGACCGTGTCACAGAGCGTTACAGTGTATACCAACAACCTGCACCTGCATGTATGTATGTCAATATAGTAAGCTGTAAATGCAAGACAGCAGAGTTTGCCTTTTTCAAATAGGCCTTTACAAGTAGCTGCTGCTTATATAGTTAAATACAATAACCCTCTCCTCTAAAAATTACTTGGCACTTAAGTTAAAGAAACACAAAAAGGAAAAAAGTAACATTGCAAATGACACCAAAAATAGATATAAATACTTAAAAAAAAATTTTTTTAAATAAATCTTATTCAAGCAGCTGTAGAGGAGGCTGCAACCTCCTAATTAGTGACAAAACATCACAGAGCTAGAAACCTGTATGCAGCAACATACTATATGCAGATAAATAAAGATAGAAAACATTTAAGAAACTTCATGGGTCACCAGATAATGTTAAAATATACAGATTTAATAACAATAAAGCAAAACACAAACATCTAATCTATAAAGATAAAAAACAATGATGTATCACGAATAAGAGACTACCCTGTCAAACATTGAAATCACGTCATTAGTTAACCAATCAATGCATGTATAGTTTACTGAACCTTTAAAAATGTCATATGGAAGCAAAGTTCTTTTCTAGGACAAAAGTCCATCTCAACCAAGAGATAGCGCTGATAGAGGATATATAGTTAGATTTAATTGCTCCCAATAGATCACTGAAGATATTAGTGTTGTGATTAAGTTTTAAGCATAGATTAGTAATCGTGATGCGATGCTACACCATTGTTTATTGATAGGCAGCAATTGTTCGTGTTCTATTGACTTGCTTATATGTGTTATGGCCACCAGTGCGGCATAAACTCATGGAACAGGTAGAAGAGGTCTTCAACTTTAGCAGCCGCCTTTCCTGTAGAGACTGGTTATGCTCACAGGTACTCGGATGCCCCCAGGTTTTATGCTTAGAGTAGTATGAATTTATGCTAACACGGCAGCGTACAGGTACAAGAGGTAGCACACGGAGTAGCGGCAGGCCAGAGATCAGCGGACTGGACAGAGCACCAGAGAAGATGTCAGGTACAGGCAAAAGGTCAAGGTCAAAGGCAGTGGTTCAGAATCCAGGTACAGGCAATTGGTCAGGGTCACTAGCACAGGTTCAGAATCCAGGGACAGGCAAAGGTCATACACGGGTAATCAATCTCAGGTTCAACACCAGACAATAGTACAGGAGCAGGCAGCAATACTGGAGACAGAACGCTATAACCGGCAGTGAGGCTTAGTCCTCACTGCCTTAAATAGTCCAAGGAACCAATCAGGAGAAGCCCTCAAAGTATCCCCAGGTTCAGCCTAATGGGAGTAGAGTTGTTGGCCAATAGAACTGCAATGCTCAGCTGCATAATACTTAAACTGATATAGAGTGCTTCCAAATATACATCTGCTTAGCCAGGATTGGTTACACCTTACAAGCCCTGTGCGCGTGCGCCCGCCTGTTAGCCAGCTGGCTGGGCGCGGCGAGAGGGAGCCTTGAGTGTCCCAGTTGTTGTCCAGGCAATCGGGATGCAGAAACCGGAAATGACGTCCCGGTCGTCATATCGACAGCCGGGATGCCAGCAGGAGGACACAGAGAGTCGCAGCGGTGCCCGCGGCCTTCCGCGACTGCTAACAATATGTGCTTGATTTCACTGTTTGAGTGGGTAGTCTCTTCTTCATACACTTGAGCTTAATTGAGTTACTGCAGCACCGGTGGGCGGTAAGGAAATTTTACCATCAACAAAGATGAAAAAGTGGGCGGTAGGTAATAAAATGTTGAAGACCCCTGTTCTAGATTGATGGGGTTATCAAACCTAAGTGGTAAGTGTATAGAATGGCTGCACACACCAGATCTCCTCGCTTCTCTAAGGCCTCCAACTATTGAAAAAGTGGAATCTCCCCTCTGAGTCAACCACTCCTGCTCTAGCACCGCAGATCTCACCAGATTGGATCCCCATCCACCCATCAGGCAAGAACTGTACCTATGACCGCATTCTTTAGGTTGAAGGTCTTAGACCCAAAAACACTTTTGCAGTCTTTATATAGTGGGAACTATTTGTGACTCAGTAACCCCCCTCCCCCTCTATGTTGTTATACTTGTTGGTTATGGGCTGTGAATTGAAACCGTATGCTACATTACTACATTCCAACATAGTGTTATATATATATATATATATATATATATATATATATATATATATATATATATATATATATATATATTAAGAAATGTCCAATATTATGTCTGGACATGTCTCCCCCAATGTGTACGCCCCCGGCAGTGACCTTTAAATCATTTTATGTTTTATGTTATCCAGGACCAGTTGAGATCGACCATTTAAAATGTCTTTCAGGAAACCAGTCCTAATAACATCTCAACATGCAGTGGGTGGTGTGCTTTTAAAACCATCACTAGGGGTATAGCAATTCAATTGGCCAAGAGACAAAATAAAAAGTAGCAAATCTCATTCCTTACCCTGCAGGATCAAATAACCTCTCTTAACAAGATTAATAAAACTGCCTCAACTAAGAAAAGTATCAAGGAACTGAGTAGGAAGGAAGGAATGGATTTCACAATCAATGGTTCAAACTGAATGGGAAATTACTAGGATGTGACATGAATTTTATACTAAAGGTAGGCAAAACACTAGTGAATAAATCCCAACCAACAGGTCCAATCCCGCATTCTCTAATGCCATGGTCCAAGATTGGAAGATTGCCAAATCACTCCCTGTACCACCTGCAGTTGAATCTCTGGACTCACTAGCCAACTCTGGAGCAAATTGGACAGTTCATGGATTCTGTTCATCTCCCAGTTACCCCCCTTAATCTTTGCTCTCTTAGAATGTTCTATAGTCTGAAGCAAAGATAATAAGAGCCACAGCAAATGGTGTTCAGTAAGACTGGAAAGGAAAGAGTTAAGAAAGAAACTTTCAAGATAAACACCTTGCCTATGCAGTACTAACTACACACATAGGAACATCCTCTCTCCTTTGAAGGGCCTTGTGTCCCACGCACATACAAAATATACAGCTTACAGGTCTTCATTTGCAGTGTCTCTCAGAAGGCATCCAATGTCCTCCCCAGGTCTGAGAGACAGAGGAAACTGACTAGCAGCTTTTTATCAGTATGTTGCAGGTGCAAAGGTCAGTCTGCTGTAAGACTGGGAGATCAGAAGACCCGGACTGGGCCTTGTAAATGGAACCCACCTTTCTCTTTCCATTTACACCACAGGGACCCTAGTCAGTTTTTACTGAAACTGAAAACACTATTTGGGAAGCTCCTTCCCATACAAGCAATCTCCCTGAGGGTTTTAAAAGCATATAAGGCAGACAGTCTGGGACATGTATACCTGCCATTTGCCACTTTCACAGTGCTTCTGTCACTAGATAGATGATTACATATATATATATATATATATATATATATATATATATATATATATCTAGAAAAGATGGAGGAGGTGGCGCACAATAGTGTAGTACAGTATTGTATTGGAGCCAAACATGAATCCAGAAAAGGAACCTAATCACCAGAGTAGAGTGAGCCAAAGCTTTCCGCCATGTGAATACCCACAATATCTGATGTGGATAAAGATAACGTATAAGGTGAGGAGTCACACAGAGCCACGTAACATTCAAAATAGTCCCATTAAACAAGGTACAAAAAATAGGGACAAACAAGTCACACTAGTGCAGATGTATGCATACCAGAAGCCAAAAACTTTATGGCTTATCTGTAAGGATGTCCTGTAGACTGTAATGGTGAGGTCGCTCTCCAGCCACAACGGATTGACCAATTGATTGCCTCAATAAATAGACAGAGGATCACAGGTGTAGTATCCAAAAAGGTTCACATTTATTAAAAAAGTAGTAACTTACACATCCAGAAGCAGATGACAAGCCTATCTGATCAGCGATGGTAATATAACAGCAAATTCTCAACGCGTTTCGTCTGTAAACAGACTTCATCAGGAGAAAAAACAGATATATACTGTCAAAAGCGGCATCTTTATAAATAGTGCGTCGCGCCATTTGGCGCGTGCGCACTGCGGACCGGAAGAGGGGCATCCGCGCATGCTCAGAACCCATCAACTGGCGGCCACACTGGGCATGTACACAAATGACAGACCCAGAGATCCATACAGATCTAAACACATATATCACGATCGGCATCTTACCGATCAGACTGCGCATGTCTAAAGCACGTCAAAACGCGCTGAACAAACTACTAGGCGGATCAATATTTGACAGATATATACTGTCAAAAACGGCATCTCTATAGATAGTGCTTCGCGCCATTTTGCGCCTGCGCACTACGAACCGGAAGAGGGGCATCTGGGCATGCTCAGAACCCATCAACTGGCGGCCACAATGGGCATGTGCACAGATGACAGACCCAGAGATCCATACAGATCTAAACACATATATCACGATCGGCACCTTACCGATCAGACTGCGCATGTCTAAAACACGTCAAGATGCACTGGATCCCATTGCGAGTACAAATAGGTGACAAACAATATATCACTGAGCAAACTACTAAGCAGATCAGTAAATATAACATTAAAAACATTAAAAAGAAGGCTAGACTCATAGAAGGCAGCCTAGATGACACATGTACACAAGGTAAAAAACATAATATTAATTGCGCATCATGACATAGTACAAAAATGTAACACAAAGAAGAGTCAAACTATACAGTCTTATGGAATAATCACCATATATCAACAATATTAAAAATATTAAAAAGCTGGTTATAAAAAAAACTTCAAAACTTTCGTTCAGTCCAGAGGGTGACAGCGTGTTGAGTGTATAGATCAAATACATCTCACGCTGCGCTAGCTTCTTACCTAAATCACCACCTCTAGGACCCTGCACCACATGTTCTATAGCAAGAAATTTTAAATGCTTGGGATCTGAATGATGTACATCAAAAAAGTGTTTAGGCACGGAATGGCTTAATACTTTATTCTTAATGTTTCCTAAGTGCTCCTGAATGCGTAACTTGAGCAATCTTTTAGTTTTGCCCACGTACCTTAAACCACAGGAGCATTCTAAAAGGTACACCACAGATGAAGAGGTACAGTTCATAAGACTAAAAAAAGTGTAGCTCTTACTCCCATCAAAATTAGAAAATTGTTTGTTATTGATATTCATATAACGACAAACATTACAGTGATTACATTTTATACTTCCTTTGCAATCCAAAAAAGTAGTGGAAGGACGGCTCCTGTTAGCTTGGAGTAAACTCGGAGCCAACATATCCTTGAGACTGCGGCTCTTTCTAAAAATAATATTAGGTCTATCTAATAAAATACTAGTTAAAATCGGGTTTCTCTTAAGGATACCCCAATGTCTCAAAAATACTGATCTAATTGAAGTTTCATCATTACTATAATTAGTAATAAAATTAACT
Organism: Mixophyes fleayi; assembly: GCF_038048845.1. Taxonomy (NCBI): domain Eukaryota; kingdom Metazoa; phylum Chordata; class Amphibia; order Anura; family Limnodynastidae; genus Mixophyes; species Mixophyes fleayi. Next base: position 61,572,770 of record NC_134405.1, read on the forward strand.
GCATCCTTATTGGCTCTCTGCTCTTTCTTAATGTAATCTAATAGTGAAGATCTATATATTATCAACTTTATTGAGAGCTCCGGCAAGAAGAGTTGCAGGATACCCTCTTTCAAGAAATCTGTCATGATAAATTGCTAGTTGTTCACTACATACTGTAGGATCACTACAATTGCACTTAACACGGTTAAATTGATAAAACGGAATGTTCGTTTTCCATTTTTTTTGGTGGCAACTCTTGAAATGTAGGTAGCTATTGGCATCAACACTTTTAAAAAAAATTTTTGTAATAACCCAGCCATCTCGTTGAATTAAAATAAGATCTAAAAATTCCACTTGTAAAAGATCATACTTAGCTGTGAACTTTAAGTTATAATCGTTGATGTCAAGAGAGCTTATAAACTCTTCTAGAGACTGTGGGTCACCTGCCCAAACCATAACTATATCATCAATATACCTGCGATAAAATTTGATATTATCCTTATATTTTTACGAGTGATAAATATAACACTCCTCCCATTGACCCATAAAAAGGTTGGCAAAGCTAGGGGCAAAAATAGTCCCCATAGCTGTGCCACATGTCTGGATATAAAATTGGTCCATAAATTTAAAATAATTATGATTCAAAATAAAATGCATAAGGACACAAATAAATTCTTTATGTGCTGGGGTAAGATTATCATCCAAATCCAGAAAATGTCTGGAAGCTTCAATGCCCTTCTTGTGATCAATAGAAGTATAAAGAGCCTGGACATCGATCGTGACCCATAGATAGTCCGTTCTCCATGAAAAGTCTCTAAATAGTTTTTAGACACTGGTAGTGTCTTTCAAATATGCTGGTAACTGTACTACATACTTTTGTAAAAATAAATCCACATATTCTGAAGCCCTAGAAGTAACTGAATCGATACCGGCCACTATGGGACGGCCGGGTGGATTCACAAGGCTTTTGTGTATTTTGGGCAAGAAGTAGAAAATAGGCACCACCGGATAATTCATTATCAAATACTGATATTCATCCTTTACAATAATATTATCATGTAACGCAGTAGTGAGTATGTCTCTTAACTCAGAAACATATATCCGTCTGTGGGATCTTTACTCAACTTTCTATAGGAAGCTGTATCACTTAGGAGGCGTAAGGCTTCCACCACATAATCATCTCTGTTCATGAGCACTACCAGAGTTGGTCTGTAGATCCTTCAAAGCCTTAGCTTCTTGTGGTTTGAGATTGTTAGAACCATACTCATTATTATCATTAGATTTTGATTGGCATAGATCTTCAGTAACCAAAGTCTGAAAAATTTCTATAAAGCTACTCTTGGATTCCAAGGGGTAATATTTGGAGGGTGCTTTAAGACCTGATTTCGAGGAATTATCATAATTCGTTAGAACTGCCTGTTCTTTTCTCAGAAAATGCCTTTTTAATGTAAATTTTCTAACGAATTTGTTGATATCGATATATAGTTCGAATTTATTACATTTCTTAGTAGGGGCAAAGGATAAACCCTTCCCCAAAACCGAAATTTCTGAGTCAGACATAACATGTGTAGAAAGATTAAAAATACCATGAGTCTCCGAACTTGCCTCATCGGCTACACATATCTCCTTTTGTAAGGTTTTGTTGATCCAGTGTGTCTTGACGTGTTTTAGACATGCGCAGTCTGATCGGTAAGGTGCCGATCGTGATATACCGTATTTCCCCATGTATAGGACGCTGCACTGTATAATACGCACCTATATAAATCATGTGAAAAAATTGAGGATAAACATTATCCTCAATTTTTTCACAGAGTATTTATGCAGCTTATACAGAGGAGAGACAACGCTATAGTGAATTCTGACTTACCCTGTCAGATGATTCCTCTGTCTGGTAAAGTCTTCTGTCTTCTCTCTGTCTGATCCTGATGCTGGAAACCCGATTAAGGTCCTCTCTGTGATGTCCAGATGTCCTTTCAGGACCTTGACAATCCTTTCCTTTCAGGACCTCTAGGTCCTGAAAGGCATGACAAGGTCCTGAAAGGACATCCGGACATCGCAGAGAGGACCTTAATCGGGTTTCCAGCATCAGGATCAGACAGAGAGAAGACTTTACCGGACAGAGGAGTCATCTGACAGGGTAAGTGCTACTACCCCTGTATAAGACGCACCCAGTTATTAGACCCAAAATTTTGGGGAAAAAGGTGCGTCTTATACATGGGGAAATACGGTATGTGTTTAGATCTGTATGGATCTCTGGGTCTGTCATCTGTGCACATGCCCAGTGTGGCCGCCAGTTGATGGGTTCTGAGCATGCGCGGATGCCCCTCTTCCGGTCCGCAGTGCGCACGCGCAAAATGGCGCGACACACTATTTATAGAGATGCCGCTTTTGACAGTATATATCTGTTTTTTCTCCTGATGAAGTCTGTTTACAGACGAAACGCGTTGAGAATTTGCTGTTATATTACCATCGCTGATCAGATAGGCTTGTCATCTGCTTCTGGATGTGTAAGTTACTACTTTTTTAATAAATGTGAACCTTTTTGGATACTACACCTGTGTTCCTCTGTCTATTTATTGAGGCAATCAATTGGTCAATCCATTGTGGCTGGAGAGCGACCTCACCATTACAGTCTACAGGACATCCTTACAGATAAGCCATAAAGTTTTTGGCTTCTGGTACGCATACATCTGCACTAGTGTGACTTGTTTGTCCCTATTTTTTGTACCTTGTTTAATGGGACTATTTTGAATGTTACGTGGCTCTGTGTGACTCCTCACCTTATACGTTATCTTTATCCACATCAGATATTGTGGGTATTTACATGGTGGAAAGCTTTGGCTCACTCTACTCTGGTGATTAGGTTCCTTTTCTGGATTCATGTTTGGCTCCAATACAGTACTGTACTACACTATTGTGCGCCTCCTCCTCCATCTTTTCTAGATTTTTTCCTGCTACACCGCTTGGTCCAGAGGATTGGCAGCCGCCCACACAGGGGAAGTGTGATATAAGAAGGAACCAGTTCAAGATATTGGACTTTATATTTCTGTACTGGCATTGTGTCATAGCGCCAATTGTATCTTTTCTTTTCCCACCCGAACAGTGCGGATCCGACGGGATCCGAGCACTGTTCGGGTACTTCCGGCCGCCCAAGGAATGCAAAACGAGGCTATGACATCCAAGTCTCGCGTCGGATCTCGCGAGACTCGGATCTCATAAATGCCCTGCTCGCGGCCGCCATCCCTGTGGTTACTGAAGAGGGAGGTTGATGTGCTCTGTCCTGCTGATTACTTTAGTCAAGTGGTGCTTTGTCCTGCTGAGTCCAGTAGTACTTTTTCCAGTGCTCTGTCCTGCTGATTCCGGTGGTGCTTTGGCCAGTGTCTGTGCTGCTGAGTCCAGTGGTGCTTTTGTCCTGTATTTGTTTCTGATAAGTCCATAGCAATTTGTTAATTAGCCAAAAATCTTTAAAAAAATACCAAAAAAAACATTTTTTAAAAAGAATTGAAAAAGTATAAAAAATATTATAGAGCAATATATTCTTGCAGTCCCAAAAAAGAGGAACTGCCATTTCTATTACTACGTTCATTGTTTCTGTAGTTCCAAAAAAATTATAAGTGGTTTTAAGTGGTTGGGTGATATGCTGAGGAATATTAAGATCTAAGATTTCAGACGTGTCAGCAATAATTTTGTAGTTCGATAGGGAACTATAGAGCGAAATTTCTTCAAAAAGTTTGAGCAGTGATGCGTGCGGGCTAGTTAATGTAAGTATAACATCATCAGCATATAGAGCTATCTTATTATCTCTAGAACTCGTGGGAATACCCGTAATTTCCGTATTGTTTCTAATTCTAGCAGCTAATGGTTCCATAATGAGGGCAAAGAGTAAGGGTGATAAGGGGCAGCCCTGGCGAGTGCCATTACTTATTCTAAAGGGTGTGGATGCGAGACCGTTCGCCAATACTGTAGCCGTTGGATTATGATACAACGCCGAGATCCCCTTACAAAAGGAACCTTGGATCCCCATGCTTCCTAAAGTCTGCTGAATAAATGGCCAAGCCACTCTGTCAAAAGCTTTCTCAGCGTCTAAAGCAACCACCAAGGCAGGGAGAGACGCACTATTAGCTATATGGATTAAATCTATTATTCTTCTTGTGTTATCCGAAGCTTGCCTTCCTGGAACAAATCCGACTTGGTCAGGGTGGACCAGTGAAGGGAGTACAGTCCCTAATCTATTTGCTAGTATCTTAGCAAAAAGTTTTAGATCAACGTTAAGCAGGGAGATGGGTCTATAGTTACTCACTTCCGTTGAGTCTCTGTCTGGTTTAGGTATTACGACAATCCCCGCTCCGGTGGTGGCTCCATCAAATTTGCCCCCTTTATATATCGAGCTAAATAGCCCTGAAAGCATGGGGACCAGTTGGCGAACAAATTTTTTGTAATATATAGAAGAAAATCCATCCGGACCCGGGGCTGATTGACGTTTCAGTGCTTTAATGGCCTCAGTAATTTCTTCTGGGGTAAGCTCTGCGTTAAGAGTTGCCAACTGACTTCTACTGAGTTTAGGTAAGTGGCAGGAGCGGAGGTAGCTCTTAATATTTGCTTTGAGGAGGACTGGATCTTCTATTGTTGGACTCAAATTATATAGGGAAGCGTAATAATCCCTAAACCGTTGCGCAATTTTTTGAGGGTCAAAGAGAGGAGAACCCGTAAGGTTATCGGATTCTGGTTCAAAGTACCCTTCAAAATAATATACCTACCATGAGGGTCAGATATCTGTGATTCAACAGTCAGTGGAACTCTACTATGTATCAGTATTGCTGTACCTCTGCGTTTTGCGTTTGTAGAAGAATAAAAGGCATGTGGATAAGATTTAGAAGCCAATGAGGGATGGGGGTCTCTAAGATGCGTTTCTTGTAAGAAAATCAGGTCTGGGTTTTTCCTCTTAAAATATTGCAAAGCCATTGTACGCTTATTCGGCGAATTAAGGCCGTTGACATTTAGAGATATTATTTTAAGGCTCATGGGGGATAATGATGTAAGAGAAGCTCTATTTTAATAATGAGATTGAAGCCTTTGTTTAAGCCTAATAGCTGGATGTGGGGAATGGGAGACACAAGGAAAAAGGGATGGGAATGTAAGGCGGTCCTGGTCTCTGGACGAGATCCAGGACCTAGATGAAAGAGATCTGGCGGGTTGCATGACACCATCTCTTTGGTAGTGGAATGATTGGTGGGGGTAGTGGTACTACGTGAGAAATGTAGTGTAGAACTAACAAAATCTGTGCTTAGCGCACTATTAAAGCACATGGGTGCGGGGGAACTGCCATTTCTATTACTACGTTCATTGTTTCTGTAGTTCCAAAAAAGAGAAACTGCCATTTCTATTACTACGGTCATTGTTTCTGTAGTTCCAAAAAAGAGGAACTGCCATTTCTATTACTACGTTCATTGTTTCTGCAGTTCCAAAAAAGAGGAACTGCCATTTCTATTACTACGTTCATTGTTTGTGCAGTCCCAAAAAAGAGGAACTGCCGTTTCTATTACTACGTTCATTGTTTGTGCAGTCCCAAAAAAGAGGAACTGCCATTTCTATTACTACGTTCATTGTTTGTGCAGTCCCAAAAAAGAGGAACTGCCATTTCTATTACTACGTTTATTGTTTGTGCAGTCCCAAAAAAGAGGAACTGCCATTTCTATTACTACGTTCATTGTTTCTGTAGTCCCAAAAAAGAGGAACTGCCATTTCTATTACTACGTTCATTGTTTGTGCAGTCCCAAGTTACCCCAGTTGTCCCCCCTCCAGTGTTTACTCCGAAAGAGTTTTTAGTGCAGCGGGGAAGCTGGTCAGTGAGCGGCGAAGGAGGTTGCTTCCGCAGAACGTTGAAAAAATGATGTTCATAAAAATGAATGATCAATTCCTCAATCAAGTACAGCACTGGCCTCCAGATACTACAGAGGGACCTGTGGTTGTGGAGTCCAGCAGGGACGAATTGATAATGTGTGAGGATGAGGAAGTACACACTGAAGGGGGAGAGGAATCAGAGGATGAGGATGAGGACGACATCTTGCCTCAGTAGAGCCAGTTTAGTTTGTACAGGGAGAGATGAATTGTTTTTTTGGTGTGGGGGCCCAAACAAACCAATCATTTCAGCCACAGTTGTTTGGTAGGCCCTGTCGCTGAAATGATTGGTTTGTTAAATTGTGCATGTCCTATTTCAACAACATCAGGGTGGGTGGGAGGGCCCAAGGACAATTCCATCTTGCACCTCTTTTTTTGGCATTATGTGACCGTCCAACAGTCGTTTGCCATGAGCACAAAGTACGACAGTAGTCATACTATGGCAAAGCGGATAACTGCGGCCTTAACAGCTATGTTGGTGTTAAACGTGCATCCGGTGTCCGCCATCTGTGCAGTGGAATTTAGACCAGTTGGAGGAGGTAGGAGCAGACATCCGTGCAGTGGCATTCAGACCAGTTGGAGAAGGTATTGTGGTCCCGGTACCAAATTGGGTACTGGGGCCACTCCATTACGCAGTCCAGATAGATGTGAGGTGTTCAGAGTAGACTGGAAATTAGTGGAAATGATTCTTATTGAATGTTATTGAGGTTAATAATAGCGTAGGAGTGAAAAAAAAAACCCAAAAACCGTGATTTTAGCACTTTTTATGCTTTTTTAAAAATAAATCAGAACCCAAAACACTGAAAGTGGCCGGTGCACACCCCTAATATATATATATATGTGTGTCAGTTCTTGAAGTTGATGTGTTGAAAGCAGGAAGAATGGGCTAGCATAAGGATCTGAGTGGCATTAACAAGTGCCAAATTGGCACTGACTGGGTCAGAGCATCACCAAAACGGCAGGTCTCATGGGGTGTTCCCGATATGCAGTTGTTAGTAACTACCAAAAGTGGTCCAAGGAAGGTGACTGTTGCTGGTGGACATGAGCAAAGGCTAGCCCATCTGGTCCAATTCCACAGAATAGCTACTGTAGTACAAATTGCCGTAAAAGTTAATACTGGCTATGATAGAAAGGTTTCGAAACTCACAGTGCATCACAGCTAGCTGAGTGCCCAGCTGACTCATGTTCACCGCTGGAAGCACCTACAATGGACTAGAACTAGACCATGGAGCAATGGAAGAAAGTGGCTAGGTCTGATGAATCACGTTTTCTCTTACATTTTGTGGATGGCCGGGTGCATGTGTTTACCTGGGGAAGAGATGGCACCAGGATGCACTATGGGAAGAAGGCAAGCTGGCGGAAACAGTGTGATGCTTTGCTGGGAAACCTTGAGTCCTGGCATTCTAGTGGATGTTACTTTAACACATACCACCTACCTAAACTTTTTGTAGACCCCTTCATGACAACAGTATTCTCAGATGGCAGTGGCCTCTTTCAGCAGGATAATGCGCCCTGCCACACAAAAATTGTTCAGGAATGGTTTGAAGGACTTGACAAAGAGTTCAAGGTGTTGACTTGGCCTCCAAACTCCCCAGGTCTCAATCCAAACGAGCACATGTGGGATGTGCTGGAAAAACAATACAAGCCATGGAGGCCCCACCCTGCAATTTACAGGACTTAAAGGATCTGCTGATAACATCTTGGTGCCAGATACCACAGGACACCTTCATTGGTTGTGTGAAGTTCATGCCTCGATGGGTCTTGCTGTTTTGGCAGCAGAAGGAGGGGACCTACACAATATTAGGCAGCTAGTTTTAATGCTGTGCTGTGTAAATATACACACTGTATTATTTGCATATAATGTACTACATGGAGTAGTTAGTAGAAGTAGAATATACCTGCAATAAGCGACCTTTAAACATTTCAAAATGCTTACTTTTCATTTAAAAACATATCATAGCCTTATCTAAAGCTTTAAATCCAGTGAGTAAATATTGAGTGTAGCGGATGTATGATCTTCCCTCTGCCTGAGCCACAGAAAACATCAGCAGAGACTACACGTACATTGCATTACAAGGTCCTATGATTAATATTATTAAAAGCAATAATATAACCTACTGTGACAGGATGGACCGCCTATGTCACCCTGTCTGTTGTTGCTGGGAACCGGCTGGGCTTACTTTGCCACCATTCCCTTTCATTATTTCGAATACGCCCCTCCTGTCGCAGTGGGAGGGGCCTGCTGCCATGACTGAACTCCTTTATGGCGCTCAGAACCACGTTCCTTCTGGGTAACTGTCACTGCTAGTGTACTCCTGTACTTGGGGTGGTAACTCCAGACCTCTTACTATGGATCCGGGTTGCTGTGGATGGATCCTCCCTGGCCTATCACACTGACCAGAGCTGCAGGTAGCAGGCAGAGTGGTGGTACTGGAAAAGCTTGGGTCTAAACCTCAGAATCAGCCGGAGAACGGATTAGATTTTAGGGTCTAAATCGGCAGGTCACAGGATTACAGCGATATTGAAGAAGTTGTCAAGCAGGTCTTTGAAGCAGAGTGATGTTTTATTGCTCAAGTGTCTTGACACGGACAGCCTCACTGATTTAGGGTATCAGTGGTCAGGTCAGATGGAACATCAGAATGATACATTACATGCTCACACTGCTCATTTTTATACAGTTCTCACATAGGCTATTTTTAGAATCAGGATGTAACCCCGTTTACCAAAACATTGATTTATGTACATTGCAAAGCCACTGATATTTATACTTAGCTATGAAATTCTTAAAAACGCTGTGATGTCCTACACCTGGTTTTCAAATGCAGAGAAACCAGGAGCCAGTCTTAATTAAAAGTTCCTGCCTTCAATGTTGGAGCTTCACACATCAAAAGATCTAATTAACATGTGGCCTTTCATCAGACCGTTCGGAATACATATTCATTCACACAGAACAACGAAAACCAAAACAAGCTAGTTTCCCACATCACAATACACAAGAGGCTTTGTAAACACAGGCTCATTGTATCAGATATATACATCAGAAAAAGGCATATCCTGTAGCAAGGTTAAACAAGAGACAAATTTCTTCCCCTGGTCTCAGAAATAACGATTTCCTATCTTACAATATACACAATATCAAAAAATAAGTGCAAATGCAATTACATAAATAAGTGCCCTACGCTATTTGCTTTATATTGCATAGATTCTATGCTTGTCTTGTCTGCTGTTCAATGAAAACCTGTCTTGAAAAAGGTCTGGATGTAAGACCGGAACGTCGACTATAAAATAAAGGAACTGGATTGAAAATAAAGAATAATCTATCTGTTTTAAATGGTGAGTGTCCTCTCTATTTTTTGAATATATATATATATATATATATATATATATATATATATATATATATATATATATATATATATTACACAACCATTTGATACAAATAGTTCATCGTAGCTGTACAGTGCTAGGCTGCCCATTACGTACCTCCCTTCCCATCCGCAGGACAAACACAGAACCATGAAATCGGGACAGATGGGAGGTATGCTATGGGGAGGGTGCCCGATTCCTCTAGGAAATTCAGCCCCATGCTTAAGAGGCTAGGGCTGAGTGACATTATTACGGCAGTACCCCATGCTGTGAGTTTCCCTGTTATAGTGTCACTAGCCCAGCCTGTCATAGAAGACTGCTGGTAGCGGCTTTTTCAGTTTGCCCTCACTTTGTGCTACTACTCCTACTGACAGGCATATCTGTGTCCCTGCAGGTCAGCCATCATTTGCAATCGTGCCTTTACTGGCACATCCCTCCCCTCCCCCATTCCACCCGTAAGGAGACGCAAGTGTCAGATGCTCACTACAGACGTATGTGTAAGCTTCTGCGTGGCGGAATGCGGAGTCCATATAAACATTAGCCACATCATCTAAGGTTCGTACAACAATTCAAATGAAGGAATAATAATCCTGCACATCATTATAATTGCAATTTAACAAGAAGCATCATTACTATCATTGTCATCGTCTTGGCTCAATAAAAGACTGGGATCATTTCTTTTTTTTTTCCTTCATGAATGGTGAGTGTAACATGACTGACTACCAGTAATATTTCTCCTTTGCAAATCCTGGTCAGACTTTGCCTTTGTGAAAAATCAAACACGTTGCTGGCTACACACAATGAGATTTTGCAGCCGATATCAGGCAATTACAACCATGATGCCCGATAAGGATTGGTTAAGAATGGAACATTAATGACTTGAAGATCACTATGTTAATTGGGCATTACAGAAAACTAGGAAGAAATGGGAATATAAATGACTTGAACTATTGCATAATCATGTACAGAAGCTTTTGAGACAAAACCATAGATAAAATAAGCCTGTGCTCGGTGTATCCCATATTATATGTGGTACCAGCTGCACGCCAATATAAACGCCTATATGTAGAACAAACAAAAAGACAGTTATTGTCAGTGCTTATCTTTAACACTGCATCTCTGTGTGCATCTAGCATAATGAAAACATGAGGTATTAGTTCAATATTTTGATCAAAACATTTAAGCCTGCGTCCCAGCATCAAGGGTACGTCATTGTATGCAGGTCCTACACTGACCTCTCTAATGCTCTAAACACCATTAAAAGTTAAAATGTACAGAATGTACAGAAGCTTTGTGTGCAAACGTGAATTTAATTAAAGGATTTGGTCATCTTTATTGCATTTAGAGATCAAGAATTTCTAATCATATGATAAAGGACTGGTCCTAAAATTCCTCCCCAAGTATGAACAGAACCAGGACTCTTCTCCAGTTCACGTGCCAATTCCATGACCAAGTTGCTGATCAGGATCTGTGCATCCATAAAACAGCCTGATAACAGCATATATGAGCTGGATATTTACTCTGCAGTCATCAGAGAATATACTTCCTAACTCACAATGTAGACATGTAGACAACATCCTATTAAAACAAAATGTCCCCGCACCCAAAACTCACATTTTATTCTCCAACAAAGACTGGGAGAAGAATGGTTTTAGAGAGCCACTTCTATGTATTCCTTTATCCTGAGAAACTAGACTGGTCAAAGCCAATATCTGGTTGTTACAGGTTACAACATAATTGTGCGGTTTACCCCATTGTAAGGCTAGGTACACACTGGAGGTTTTTCAGACGATCACCGTGCCAATTACCCAATAAACGACCGCTCGGCCACGTATCGTGTCAGTGTGTATAATCACACGATGAACAACAATCATTCCAAAGTGCCGATTGTAGTTTCATTTGGTTGGTTGTACTGCTTAATAATCTTGTTTCAATCATGTAGTGTGTATGCACTCGTGATCACGATCTCCATAGAGTTTACAGAGTCGTGGGGGTATATTTACTAAACTGTGGGTTTGAAAAAAAAATGGAGATGTTACCTATAGCAACTTAAGTATATTCTGTAATGAAATATGCTTCATCTTTTGTAAAGCATTTATAGTTGCAAATAAAATTTAAAAAACTCAACACCCGAGAGGGAGGATGTGGTCAATGCTGTCTCTATGTACCATAATATTATGTAAAAGCACAACAAAAAAACAAAAAACAAAAACAATAAAAAGGTTGTGTGAATCTGTAATTGACTACAGAAGTTTACAGAGTTGGGAGCAAAATGCGTTTCAGAACTGGATAATGGAAACCACAGGGGTGAAATGTATAACCTGTGCATTGCATAATAGATAGGATGGACGGGGGAGAGAGTTTGTGCAATGTGCATTTATGGGGAAGTGTGGACAGTACAATGGACATCAATGGGGGAAGGGGAACGGGGTGCATTATATAATGCAGTGGTGCTCAACATTTTGTTTTCAGCTGGGATCCCAATTTTATAGACTGTTCCCAATAGAACATATTACATATCATGGGATCCTGACCACAGATACTGGAACCACACTTGGGGTCCAGACACACAGTTTGCACACCTCTGTTACAATAGACATTAGAAGGAAGCTGTGCATTGTGTGAGACATCACATAACAGAGGAGGGGTCCACATGGTGTAGTGGGTCTCAGAATGATTACTTTCATTCTCTAAGTCAGTAAGGGTCACATGTATAGGAGAAAGCTTGCCGGGCTTCTGGCCACCTGCTGCCCATCAATGCTCTCAGCTGTACTACAAAAATGACAGAATGTGATTGGACAACAGCTCCTTACACAGTTATCTGTGGAACGTTTTTCATCAATGTCTCTCCTTTCTCTCATCCACCTGAGTCCAGTCACATGTCTCTCATTATGTTCCAATAGTAGTTCACCAACACTGGACACATTCAGGGAGAATTGAAAATATTTAATGCTGCTATAAAATAAACATTATACAGTATTATCCTCTTTTATCAAACCGTGAGATATATTCTTTTGGCATTTTGTAGGAAAAGGATCAAATAAATTAAGTTATGTACAACTTTTCTATTACTAAAATAACATCTGAGATCCGAATGCAGAAAATCTTGCATAAAAGAAAAGACTAAAGCAGGAAAATGACAAAAACTGAAAAAATATTAAGTTGAGGGGAAGTTATACAGCGCCAAATAGCTAGGAGAGAAACGTTTTCAAGATTTAGCACCAAAATATGTCATGAGCTAAACTCTGCAAATGGAAATAACTCCACCAGCTAAGTGTTTACTAGTTTTGAAAGCTGGTTTCATGGTTACAGGTGATACAAGTGCACTGTACAGCCAGGAATACCGAGCGACATCCAGCTATGGATAAGTCTGCTCTGTAGGTGCCAGATCACAATGGCCACAACCTCCATAGTTTAGACAATCAAGTTCTCCATTTGTCACCGTTTAGTCCTTCTCTACAAACAGCTCTATAAAAAGAGAATTTAATGACAAGTCAGGGGTTAAGGATGCAGGAACAGGAGTTGGCATACACTTTGCTGGAGTTATCGCAGGTCCATAACAGTGACGTCCTGTTGACATACTGTAGTGTGGTTGCTGGCCTGTAGAGGGAGACAGAGAGAGGGGCGTTATCATGATGGTAAATAGACAGATCTATCTGGTGGACCAATTACATAATGGTTGCTAGTATAGAGAAACCGGAACATTTGGATAGAAGCTTTACACACATACACGACAACCAAAGTAAAGTAAATTTGCCTTTAACGGAAATTATTTTTCTTCTGAATAATCCTAGCATTTACACCAGTTCAACAACTTATTAAGCAACTGCACCCAGGTCTCTGGTTCCTGTTTGGATCCTGAGGTTTACATTATGCCAGTTTAGGAGGGTAGACTCACACAGAACAGAGGAGGGTCTTTGCAGTGTGGGTGAAACCCCTTCTGTCGACAATCACCAATCTCTTTCATGCCATAGTCTGTCAGCTTGAAAATTCCGGTCCTATAAAACAAGAGCCCAACTCCCTGTGTTACTTAAGTGCTAAATCCTGATGTTCACAATGTCAACAGAGAAAATGACTTAACCAACACTGTTACAAGTCTACAGGAAAACTATCATAACAACATTTATTGCACAAGACATTATGTACTCTGCATTACTGTAGCTGCATAGTAAATCCAACATTAATAAGGACAATTATAATGCAGGTCTACCAATTGCAAACTAGACCAACAAAGATGTCTATGATGACAATAAAAGTAAACTTTTGATATATTGTTTAGTAATGGTTAGCATGACCCTTGTCTTCATAGTTTGCAAAGTTATATACTCTCCCCGCACTTAAATATCTTACAAGGACATCTAGTTATGACTACAGCTTAAGCCACAGATTTCAATTTAAAACAGAAGGCTATAAAATTAATGAAAGGAAATAAAGAGGTACGTACTCCTGGAATTTGGGGGAACAGACAATGGCGATGGATTCTGGAAGCATCATCTGGTATGAACAGTGAGTGTGCAGGTCGACACTGGAAAGGAAGGCCGTCTGAGTGGGGTGTGTCTGTAAAACGTTGAGAGAAAGAGTTACCTCTGACCTTACTGCCACTCACAGCACTGGTTCTGGACCTGTCCCCTCAGGCCTCTCCGCAGTACATGCTGGTGGATCTCCTCACAAAAGGGAATTAATTAGTGCCCCAACAATGTGATACAAACCCCTGTGCTACCTGAGGAGATCCACACAGCATGTCCTGTTGGTGAGGTCTGAGAAACAGTGCTTAAAATGTTCTCCGTTTCTGAACTTCAGACATCAGGGGGTAAATGTATCAAGCTGAGCGTTTCCAGCGGGCTTAAAAAGTGGAGATGTTGCCTATAGCAAATAATCAGATTGTAGCTATCATTTTGTAGAATGTAATAAATAAATAACTAGAATCTGATTGCCCTAGGGTAGCCATGGACGCAAGAGTTATGTCATATATGCAGCTACTCATTGTGACCTACTGATTGTTCACAGAGCAATCGTGGCACCCTTTATGGGTGACCTCCATTCATCATCTCAATCACTCCCTAAGCCACTAGATGCTGCCTCACAGTCACTGGTATGGGAGCGTGGGTTGTGGCAGATCTTGTCTCACGGTCACACAAGAGAGACGGGAGATCTTACTTCATCCCATGGGAGTCAAAAGATGACCTACTAGAGAGCCTATCTACCCTATCACAAGGAGGGCAGATCCTGCCCACTGCTAAGTTATTTAAAATAAAACAAAAAAACAATTACGGGTAACACTAAAACAATAAAAACAGCAAATACAGGGTTACGGTTTAGTGTAATCTTCCCAATTTCCCACATTTTGCATGCTTCATGCACACACACAAGTTACTAGACATGTAGCATTTATGAATTCATCACACTTTATAGGCTACCGGGATTCCTTAGATCGCATTTGTCCCAAGGTGTTAAGGACTGAGTTGGCTACTGTGGGATTGTATCGCTGTATTTTGCCTGAAGTTCTTTTTTCATTATATTATTATTTTAATTGCATGTTTGCACACTGATATATGTATGGCATTCCATGTCTATATGTCTATATATCTATTAAATTAGTATTTTAATTTAGAGAGCCTCTCTTTTACGTCTGCTATATATTAATGGGCGGATTAATATAGCATGTAAAGTGTTCTATTTTCATAGAACAGTTCTTTATTTTCTTTTTGTACAAAGGTTTCTGATTGGAGTTTGCAATAAGCCCCTGAACTTACTGCATTGGGATTGTTCATTTTATATATTTACTATCTCATAATATGTTACTTCGTTTGGAGTAATAGTTTATATTAATTTGTTCAATATTTATTAATCTCCATTTCATCACTAGCGGCGGTGAGTTTCTGTACCTTGGCACAAGAAACCTTTTTGTTCCATTCTATGGGGCGTCTAGTTTCTAGTTACATTCTATAGACCCTGCATTTCTGAGAATTGTGTGCTGTGCACGTTCACATTACAATACTCTACAAGGCTGACACGTGGTTATTTAATCCTTCTCATTCCCTCTTGTTCTAGCTTGGTGATATTCTCCCAGGAGGGTGCCGGCTGAGTGTCTAGGTTTTACTCTGTGCCCTTGGTCTCTAGTTAATACAATGTACTGAACATTAGTACACCAGGAAAGGTCATAGATAAACAGTGATGGACAGAATAGAGAGCTCAGTGACATACATGTATCCAGCCCAGTGTGATAAGCCCATGCTGGTCCTGGATAAGGAATAAGTCCTCCTCGTTCTCCGTGTTGCAGTAATCCGGGCCACCACACTGTTTGGGCACAATGACGTGAGTGATGGTAAATTCATTCTGCATCTAGAAAACAAGGATTATAGATGGATTAGATACAGAAAATAGAAATTAACGTTGTAAGACAAAGGAAAAGCATGGACACAACTAGAGGACATTGGACATGAAGTGCAGATGGTGCAGAGATTCTGCACTAACCTCAGAGTGCAGCCTATCATTCTGACTGTCAAAGTGATGTCCGCTCATCCTAGTGAACCGATAAGCTTCATCATGAATATCTGTTCAGTCCATACATTGTCTGCCAACCCAGTCAGTGTGTAAGTAACAAGTACAATTTTAAACTCAATTAATATCCTTATTTCATCTGAATCATTAACTGGATTAGTCATCACTTAATAATAATCCATCCATGTACCACCTTCTCTATAAATGAACTACATTTTCTGCTATCTTTCCATACAGTTATTGCATCCTAATGTCCTACACACCACACACCGTAGGCAAAAAGTGAAAGGGGAAGATATAGGTTATATCTTAACACTTACCAGCTTCCCACACAAGATGCCGCAGGTCTCCACGGCTTTCTGTGTGTTGGTCTCTGCCAATCTCAAAAACTTCAAGCACACTTCATGAGGAATCCTCACATGGCGCAGACCATCAGTGGACGCAACTGGAACCAACCAAGAGAGAACTATAACCATTCATTGCATTTTTTGTCAATTAACAAGCACCAAATTGTCTTCCAAAAAAAGCCCATAAGACATCTCACATTATTTATCATATATAATAAACAATTAATATGTTCATAATACAACAATGGGACAGACTATCACAACAGCTCTACTAACTCATTAGCTGTACCATATTTCTGTACCTCACACTGAAGTTGCTGACTAGGGTTAGGGGCATAACTTGTTCCCTTGGCAATTCCACTCTGTTTTACAGCAGATTATTTTTTTTTTACTATTTTAGAATTTCTTTTTATAAAAGGCAAAATGTTTTGAGACATTTCTAGGGGTATAAAAATGTCTATGCCCCAAACAAAAAAAAGCTAAGAACTCTACGTTCCCTACTTACAGCCTTCATGATGACTAAGGGACGCTGGCTTCAGAGTCCTATCTATAGCCGGTGGCCGCGGCAGGACAGTGTCATTTGTAGGGAGCGGTGGAATGATAGGGGGAGCGCTGATGCCAGGAATGAGGGGTCCTCCAGGTATCTGCAGACTGGAATCATCAGTAGAGAACTGGTGTAGGATTTGTAGCCGCTCGTCCTCCAGTTCCTTCCTTCTTATCATCTCCTCAAAGACCTGCAGCTGTTCCTGCTGCTCCTTCTGCTGTTTCATGAGCGCCACGCGCCGCTTCTCCGCTTCCAGCTGCTGCTGCAGTGCCAGGCGGCGGGCACACTCCTCTTCCTCACATTTCTAAAACAACCAGACCCAGTCACCATCCATCCACATTACATTGGGCTTCAAACTCAGCCTCTTATTATAGAACCCACCTTTCTCTCTAAGAATTCTGCATACTCCTTACTGTATCGCTTGGTAAGTTCTTTCTTTAGCTCTTCTGCTTTTGGGAAAGCCACGTCCTTTAGTTTCTACAAGAGAAGGATGAAATTCAGCTCGCTCTAGAAAGACCCGTGAACGACCTGTGCCTCCAGATAAGACTTCTCACCTTCAATGTTTCCTTCTTCTCTGGAGCACAGGCAGTTTTATAATCCCGATGGTTAGGGAGCCTCTCTATAAACAGCCTAAGAATAAATAAGAAAACAAGAAAGAATCAATTTTAAATCACTCTTCTGTGATATATGGAGTGGGCTACAAGAAAGACATGCAACTTCAAAGTGGGATCCTTCAGTCACAAAATGTGCATACAGTTGTATGCAAACAAGTGTGGTCAAAATCCATGTTACACCGAATCTAAGTGGAAAGAAGTCACCACAACCTCTATAGGGTGCATGACATATTTCTGCCTAATTACTATTTATAGGATGAATTTAACAGATTGAACAAAATAAACAGTGATGTGGCATTTGCAAAAGTTTCTGTACCCCATCAGTCTACATTTAGTATTCCTCCTTTGGTAGAAATCACAGCTTCCAGACATATTGTGTATCCAGATAAGAGTATTTATTTTATTACTTTAGGATTTTATCCCAACTCTTCTTGCATGTACTGCATGTTTAATATCAGCCCACAGGTTTCCAATAACATTCAAGTCTGGGGACTGTGAAGACCATTGCAGAACCTTACCCTCTCCTTCCTGTAGGTACATTATGTATCTCAGTAGTATGCATTGTGAACACTTAGTAGCGTAGCCACGTGACGTGTGTGGTTGACGTCAACAGGGCTTGGGGGGGGGGGGGGGGCACTGCAGTTCTGTACTAGCACCGCAGCGCTCATTGGGACTGAACAGCAGAGTAGAGTGGCAATGCTTCTGTAGCCTTGGCACAGACCAGGAGGGGTTAGTGGCATAATACCCTCATTCGATTTAGGAGCAAATCCAGCTAGTAGGTGCTAAAGGAGAAAGGGTAAAATAAATTGCCAAAACTTTTTCCTAAGTATGCTACAAAAGTGAAGATGAGTTTCCAAAACGAGGGAGCAGAAACAATGTTGGGCGTAGTACCCTGGCGTGTAAGGTGAGGAGGCACTAGAAGCGTATTAGCCTAAGGCAGCCTAAACCATTAATCAGGTCCTGGGCATCAGGCACCATTGTGCCAGATAGCAGAGGCTGTATAAATGGCCATTTTATCTACAGTACATTATAAGCAGTCTTCCCTTTAAGCCAGCGGTAGGCAACCTGTGGCTCTCCAGGTGTTGTGAAACTACAAATCCCAGCATGCCTTGCCACCAATCAGCTGGTTATCTACTGGCAAAGCATTCTGGGATTTGTAGTTTCACAACACCTGGAGAGCCGCAGGTTGCCTACCCCTGCTTTAAGCTGAGCAATCCCGAAAGTTAATTTAATGAGTACTCCACCCTAATGTGCTGCATACACAAGCTGCAGAATTTTAATTTTACATTTTAACCCTATAATTTCTAGATTGCTCAGCTTAAAAGGAACAATGGTTATAAGAAACCAGTAAACTACAGCCCATGTAGTGTATATAACCTTACAGGAAAAGTGTACTCTGACTCTCAGGCACCCACCTCTCCTCCTGCAGTCACCGCATCCACAAGCGATGACTGCAGGAGGAAGCACACAGTGATCCAGAGCCCCATACTGTTACTCTTGCAGTCACTATATGATGAGCATGGTGACTGGCAGTAGGACCAGGAGCGATAGATACACTTCTCCCGTCAGTCACAGCAGTCCTCACATAGCATCACTGCGCACTGTCTTCCATGCAATAAGGGCCGCAAAGAGGAATCGTTTTCCCTGTGTCTGAGTGCAAGACTGTCTCCTACGACCCCCTGAATTACAGTAACCTTGCAATCAACAACACATTCAGCATGTCTATTCACTGGCGTTTGTACTTGTGTCTTTTTTTACTGAGTACAAGGCCATCAGCATAGAAACATGTTGAAGTTATAGTCCCTTTATTTGTAGAACATAAAACATGTAGTTTTGCATATACTTACGTGATATATTTGTTGTACAAGATAAAGGCATTTTCCGTGTTCCCCTCCCCTGCATACACATTGGCCATACGAATCAACTCAACACCGGATCGATAATAACGCTTGGGAGGTATATCATCATTCACATCCACAGATGTCCCCTTTAATACCAGATGCCGTATCCTTTCCTCTGGAGGGAGGCTGGTATCACTGTGCTCTGGCATGATGAGCTTTCGGGGAAGGAGCTAGAAAACAAAGAATAGTTCAATTCATCCACCTGTAAAAAGACCAGCAACCAAATTATAGTGTAATGAAAGCTCTCGGGTATAAACATAGGTTGTCAAGAAGGTGTTTCACTCTCGCAAAGGAGACAACCAACAAGAAGATTTAATTATCTTGCATAAATATATTCAAGGTACATACAAAACCATAAATGCACAAATGTCTAAAACGAGGGAGCATAAATATTGTTGGGCGCAGTACCCTAGCGGGTAAAGCGAGGGGGCACTACAAGCATACCAGCCTAAACCATTAAACAGGCCCTGGGCATCAGGCACCATTATGCCAGATAGTTTGTGAATATTTGTTTTATTAACATAAGTGAGAGCTTTTTCAGTACAAAAATAAAAGAAACATAAACAACAGTGCCACCCAGAGGCTAAATCAGCACGACCACTGGTATAACATGTCAGCGCATTAACAAGCTATGCTTAATAAAAATATTAATTTAGGAGAATTGTAACAACAAAACACACAGTAAGCTTCTGTTACTGATACCGCTATTCTGACATTAGGCATGAACACTGGTCAGAGGCTGGTAACAATGTGCGATCCACTCCAATCCCTCCAAATTCACATCTTGGTGTAGTCCAATCAATCCTTTACTAAGGCATGGTGCTAAAATTGCCTTTGCCTACACACAGAAGAGCCAGCCATTATGTATCCTCTCCATTAAAAAAAAAAAAACAAGCAACACATACCCAATGGGAAATATATCCATTTAACATGCTTTTAAATAAACACCAGTGGGAATGAGCTCTAAAGCAGTTATTTACGCACAATCATAAAAATGGTGTATTTGTGGGTTACATTATGTAAACTGCCAACATAAATGGAGCATTATCTTGTCAGTGAGCATACAGTCCGCTAAAATGGAAACATTATCATGGAACATTGCCAATTACATATCCTACACTTATCAACACATTTTATGAAGTTGAGAAGAATGTCCCACGAAATCACCTTCTGGAAGACAACTGCACATCAGATTGCAACATTAAGTTTACACCATTCATTTACATTTTTATCAATAACTTGTATGACACAAAGCCTCCGCTCACTACTGTATGTATCCCTGCTATGTGTAACATCACCCAGCCACTGTATGTATCTGTGACAATTATATAATAGTAATAATCTTTTGATGCTAGCCAGGCCCAGGATAGATAAGGATCTCAGAGAGGTTTGAAGACCCAAAGTTGTAAACCATCTAACCACTCAAGCAGAGCAGAGGTGAGAGATTCTCTGAGGTGCCCAAACATACATCTTAGTGATAGATGATTTACTTTGGAAAGCTCTGTGTAATTTTAGGAATCAATCTGACTTAATTGAAAATGTAATTCCTAAGGTGGGGGTGAAGAGCCTGTAAGAAGGGTTTAAAATCTTCTGCTTTAGACATTACATTGTGCATTTTCGTGAGGGGGTCTATCAAGATTAAAATGTCCCATATTTCTCAATTGTGTTCACTCACACACACCAACTAGTAAGTAGTGACTCTGGTTTTACTTACCATCTCATTTTCTGAAACTTACTTATGCAACATATTGTATGTATTGTCATTTACTTTTTGAAACTAAGCCTTGGAAACATTTTTCGGATTAAAAGAACATTTAATCTAGCATATTCTCCATGATTCTTTGTGAATTACGAAGCCCAGGGAAGCTCATGCTACATGTGATTTAAATGTGAAACATTAATAAGTTTTTTTTTGAACGTAAGTGTATTCATTGCTAAGTGAATAAGATGACGCCAGTCACGGTCAGCGGTTCAGATTGCTGTATCTGGGACAGGCTGGGTGTTCGTGACAGTATCACTCCAGCCTTTCCTCATTACTGCATGTATCTCTCCTATATATAACATCACCCAGCCTCTCACATTACTCCATGTATCCCTCTTATATGTAACATCACCCAGCCTCTCGTCATTAATGTATATATCCCTCCTATGTGTAACATCACACAGCCTCTCATCACAGCTCATTACTGTACATGTCCCCTCCCTTCACTATTATATTGCTCCTCATTTCCTATAGACCACGTCCAATCTCCTGTCCTGCAGCGCGACCATATAATGCTGCCCCTGCTTCAGCTGGGGCATGTACAGCTATAATGCTGTACATGCCCCAGCATCCCCTCACTCTCGCCCTCCTCCTCCACCACCTCACCCGAGTGTCACTCACTGCCAGTGCTGCTCAGTTGCTCAGCGCATTCTTCCGGGTCACATGATCTCCAGCTCACCGCCTCTCCTAATCACAAGGGCAGTTGCTGGAGGTGCGTCATGCCAGTCTTCCGCTACGGTGTGGACGCCATCTTTAATGAGGGCAATACTCAGTTCCGTTTCTATGGTTATCAGATGAGACGATCTTCTTAGTATTATGAAATCATATTTTTGAGCTAGTAATCATTAACATTCAATACCGACAAACGAATAATTTTAATACATGTTCTCGATACAATTCCAGTTTACTTGTTAGCAAGGGGATGTACTAAATGGACGATCGTGATGATGGCCCGCAGTTTATATATCTGCCATTAGATTGCACGAACTTTTTTTCTTTCACCCAATGCTTTCAGTAGAGACAACTCATACATTACATTAGCTGTATTTAAAATACAGTAATGATTTATGTATGCAATATGTTTCATATAAAATGCACAATGAGCGAATTACATTTTAATATACAAAATAAACAATATAATAAGTACAGTAATTGCTTTCTATGCATTTCCATTGGGAAGATGTCTATGGGCCTGATTCATTAAGGAAAGTTAAGTAAAAAAATTAGTAAGTAGTCTCCTGGACAAAACCATGTTACAATGCAAGGGGTGCAAATTAGTTTTCTATTTTGCACATAAGTTAAATACTGTCTGTTTTTTCATGTAGCACACAAATATCAACTTTAAATTTCAGTGTACAAATAAGCTATCCAGTATTTGTGTGCTACACGAAACAACTGACAGTATTTAACTTATGTGCAAAATAGAAAACTAATTTGCACCCCTTGCATTGTAACATGGTTTTGTCCAGGAGACTACTTACTCAATATTTTACTTAACTTTCCTTAATGAATCAGGCCCATATGTTTATTTATGTGGGATTATTGCATTTTAAGCATAGATCTGTACACCCAGGATTGTTTTATATGCATTTCTATTGGGAAAATGACTATATCTTTTTTTATTACATGGGATTGACTTGTCTGGCCTTGGAAAGAGGGTGGAGAACAAGCCACAAATCATTTCCGGTTAGTCAAATCAGCACTAAAATTTGCCAGAATTTCTTAAATTTTAGTTGGGTTATAAAAAATGTAGCTAAATTCGAGAAAGTTTAACTTTTTCAGTCATGTTCGAATCCTTTCAATCATGTGCGAGCCAGTTTGAACATATGCAAACCCACTCGATCAACTTCAAGCTGAAATTGTTATATTTTAATTTTTGAATGGCAAACCTTGGATGGCTAACACAGACTGAGAAATGCAAACTTTCAACATTATGCAATTTCCTGTTTGAATGTTAACATTAAAAATGTTATTGAACACAATCCACAAGTTTCAAACCGCAAATCCAGATCAGTGTGTTGATGTTTGTACCAGCAACATCTTTGTAGGCCTTCGAACTGGTGAAATTCGATTCGCATCTCAAACTAGTTTTACATCATTTCAAGCATCTCTGAAAGAGAGAGGGCTCAGGGGTGCTTGAGTGCTAGAGAGCCTATGAGACCAGCAACTGAAAGGGCTATACTGATTCCTGTATTGAAACTGCAATGACAAATTAAGCTTTTTGCGATGGAGAGGAGTTCGGAGAAAGAATATGATAGAATTGTTTACTGAAAATAACATTTCACCTAAGAACCGTACGGGAGAAGTTAAAAAAGATGGACTTTATTTTTTCGTTCTATTGTAACTAAGCTAATAAGCTGGAGTGAGAAGAAGGAGCTGTGATTTCCTTTATACGTTCATCATGAGAGTTCGTCCATTACTTTATAGTACATCAAGAGACTGCACTGTAATGTTTTACCCCATGTATGTAACACATCTTGTTACTAATCCTGTGAGTGCAGGGTGCCTGCTCACTACCACGTACAGCACTATGATTAATGAGAGGATCTCAGCTAATATCCTGGTGGTCATTTGAAAGCGATACATAGATCTAACCCTATGGTTAAAGTTACCCATCCCTCCCCCTGCCGCCCCTCCCTCTCTTCTCATGGCATGAGTGGCCGGACTGCCGGACAGAATGTTGCATAGTGTTTATGAGCTTCCTCTTTATTTTCACCTGCCATGAGCCTGATGGTTGTTTCCATTAATGTTAATGGACTAATCACACGGTGTTAATAGCGCTCTACTACTGAATCAAACATATTATTGAGATTGGACAGACAGTACAACCTATATTAAAGTATTTTTGCATACAACCAAAGAATGGCTTCAGAAAAAGCACAGGAAGAGCCCAGACCTCAATCCAATTGAAAAGCTGTGGAATGGCCTAAAGAGGTGTGCACAGGAGATCTCCTAGCAATTTGATGGACCTTGAATGTTTCTACATGGAAGAGTGGGATAGAATTGCAAGGTCCAGGTGTGCAAAGTCCTAGAGACTTATTCAAAAAGCCTCATTGCTATAATTAAAGCAAAAGGTGCTTTCATCAAGTATTAGTTTAGGGGAGTGCACACTTTCGCAACCAGAATTTTGTAGGTTTTTTTATTTTCACTTTTTCCTAAAAAATGTCTATTTTTTTTACTTGAATTCTGTTGGCTGCAAGCTCACATTAAAGGTCTGACATGATCTGTCTTGATTTCGGGCTTTACACAACACCTGCAATTTCAATAAAGGTGTGTAGACTTTGTATATCCACTGTATCTCTGAGTCACCTCTCGCCCTTCCAGATATACAGTCTTTGAATGACTGGCTTAGAAATACCAGTTCCTTCTTTAAGTTAATAATTAAATCAATAAATCTCACTTGGCCTTATTAAAGTACATGTATTAGGATCACATTTGATTGTGGACTATGGACCTTTGCATGGATTATTTGCATTCATCTCATGCCCTCTTCCCCCACCAGAAAATTTCTGACATATCCACATGAATGCCTAAATGTCTCCCACATGGTTGCCAGATTGCTTGTTCAATGGATAGGGAAATCCTCAAACATCCATATAAATAGTGACAACTGGCCTACAAGAGAATTACAGTAGGTAAACCCAGTTACCACCATGATCTTTTAACATCTTCATCCCCTAAGGGCAATATTTAAAATAGAAACCAAAAAGGCAATTTAATTAATTTATCACTGGTAAAAAGGCATGGGGGTAAATTTATCAAGCTGCGTGTTTCCGGCGGGTTTGAAAAGTGGAGATGTTGCCTACAGCAACCAATCAGATTCTAGTTATCATTTATTTAGTACATTCTACAAAATGACGGCTAGAATCGAATTGGTTGCTATAGGCAACATCTCTATTTTTCAAACCCACCGAAAACTCGCAGCTTCATACATGTACCCCTTGGTGTCTATCTTAATGTCCAGGATTTATTTTTCTTTTGCCAGGTTCCAAATGATTTAGAAAATATATATTTTGTCCACTCGTCTGCCTTGGAATCACTTTTATTTTCAGATAATGCAACATAGTCCTTAATTAAATCTAGGTTATAATGTTACAATTTCCACATGCCTCCCCTCTCCATATATTCTCCTCTCACAGCTACTGCAACTGAAGACTCAAATGTAATGAAATATAAATATTAACTTTCATATCATTATCATATGATATCAATGTACAGACTATGATCCCTGTTCCTATTCCGAAGTCATACCCTGCTATTACCACACATGTCCCATAAACCTTGACAGTGAAAACAGTGCACTCAGGGATGAGCTTGGGCCTAGCCAACCAACTGTATCTGTATCCAGTGCACATGTACCGGTCTTTGTGGGCTGCCTTTGGTATACTGTACCTTTCCTGCCTTCCCTCATAACATGACCTGACAGCAGATGTTGATGTTAAATAACTTTCCTATAACACCAAAGCCATACCCCTCCTCTTCAGCAGAATTTCTGTCTGCTGGAGTAGGACCCTAAGCCACCCCCTCCACCTGAATCCAGCTGTACAATCAATGCCTTTAATGTCCTCGAAACATTGCCAACAGTATGCATAGAGATCCCAGACAAAACCCAAGTGAGCGAATGCCTTCCAACTTTCTCTGCAGTTGGTGGGACAGATAGTCAGATTTGACCAACTACAGCTTTGTGTACATGTTATTACGCCATTGGTTGGTCTTCTCTCATTCACAAAGAACCAGCATAAAAGAAAAACAATCAGTATCCAATACTATGTCTGCGTAATGTTCTTTCCGTAATCCCTATATACCCTACAGCCCCCAAAATAGCCACTTACTGGCTGCTCTTCATTGCTCCAGTTGCTTTATTAGCCACTGGTGATGCCTCTTCTTTAGCTGAGTTACCAATAAAAGGACATTTATTAAAACATGAGAGGTTGACTTCAACAGAACACAGTAAGTGGTAACTGGTCCAGTGTTTAAAAGAGCACAGGCTGTATACTGTCAGCCTGTAAAACAGCTTTCAAGTATTGTTTTACGATGAATGTAAAAGGTTTGGTTATTTGATGCCGCTGGCAACGAATAGAAACCTTTCACCCACATATTATCGTGTCCTGAATGGTACAGTACAGATGGTTAATATTTAACACAACTCTTGATTATATTAAATCACACTTCAGTCACATTACCAAACCACCAGTAATAAAAATACATAAGAGCACTAGACTGTAAGGGCACTAATTAGCACAAGAAAATTACTGTATAATGAATAATAGAGACAGAGGTTGGCATAATGTTTTATAAAATACTGTTTGTTAACAGTATATTATACAGTTAAGTAGTTAAGAGATAACTAATCAACTGGATACATTTGATTATGTGTTAAAATATCTAATGCAAACTATGTCAATTGATGCCCCCATCTTTCTTTAAACATCTTTAGACCATGGGGTATATGTATCAAGCTGAGAGTTTTCCGGCGGGTTTGAAAAGTGGAGATGTTGTCTATAGCAACCAATCAGATTCTAGCTATCATTTTGTAGAACATACTAAATAAATGATAGCTAGAATCTAATTGGCTTTTCAAACCCGCCGGAAAACTCTCAGCTTGATACATTTGCCCTCATATGTACTAAGTTTATTTGGGAAAACTATTCTACATCTCAAAATAATATTGGCCGGATATTCCTCTGGATGTAGAAAGTGTTTTGTGGGCTTCAACTATACACCAACACCAGGTAAGAGATAGATGAAGGGGGTAGGGGGGGTGTCTTTGACAGTAACTGAAGGGATATCTGAAATGAATGACCTGGATCCAGCAGCGATCTACACTCTCTTGCAGTTGCGGTCGCGCTACCAAGTAAGTCACTGCTCTGACTTTCCTGAGTCATCCCCCCTGCTGCCCTCCTTCCTACATCTTAACCGGTTCTGCCCTGCTGTCAACTCTCCATCCATGGACTTCTGTGTGTTTTACATCATGATATTAATCATGATATATTAGCTAATGTGATACATTTCCCCCACTTTTCCTGGCTGGAGTTGGCTTGTCATCCGTCCACGTCAGACTGGTCTTGTCATCCACCTTCTTCTGGTTCATGGAGACGCTACAACATACTGCACACAGAGGGCCGGATTCATCAAAGGACGCATATGAGCGCAATGTTCGTTTGTTTCAGAACTGTTATTCGGGTCTGCACACACCCAAATTAAGTAATCTGACGATACGTGCGCTGATGAACTCCGCTGCAGATCTGCTATGTTCTACTACACAGGACACTGCAGGATACGTCCAATACCCATGTGGATTATAAATTCTCAAAAGTACACACAGAAAAAAATAAAATATTGAATTAATGTCACCTGGTACTAATGAGAAAACATTAAAAATACAATAAAAATAAAATATATTTTTTACCCCCATGAAATACATTTATTAGGATGTTATTAATGTCTACTGTACATAAAACACATTTTTATAGTTGCTACCAATTACATACACCTGTTCTAGCATGTATACACAGCAGTCATCATTAGTAAACGGCACTTAGATTAGACTTGTAGCTGGAGCAAGAGATATGGCTGAAAAACACGTATTTTTGAGATGACCAGAGCTTGGCCCAGACACTACTGCGTGAGATGGTTACGTCTTTACTGTACATTGATTACAGCCAAACGCCCCCTCCCCGCCCTGTTCCCTCTCTGAAACCGTAGGCTGCAGAAAGAGTCATTTGCACTCGAATATTAATTGATCGTGGCTGCGTTCTGTGGTGTACGAGCCGGTTCTGGCCATGCGCAGAGTGATTTTGTGGATTGTACGCACAAAATTGCGGGTTACATACATTGATGAATCAGGCCCAGAGTTCCTGTTCCCCCTCTCTACCTTCCAGGCCATGATCTTCACAGCAGCTGCTCTGCACCCCATCTCCCCTCCGGTCACCTCCCTGCTGCAGGTATCCCCACACCCTGACAGCTCATAGACCTGGTTTTCAGGTGCTCTGTTCCAGCACCCTCCTCTATAGGTAATGCAGAGTGGGTTACAAAATGGGCATAAATTACTCTAAGAAAAAACAGACACAAAAATAGGGCATTTGTGTAAACACGTCTTTACTCGGCTGCATTTGCACATCCCCTCCCTCTCCCGTTCCGCCTCTCCCGCCATAAGGACGCGCAAGTGGCACTTACGTGCAAGTCTGCATTGGCACATAAGTGTCTATTCTCTTTGTGGGCATTCGCAGTGCAAATTTTATCAATTTACACTACATAAACTGGCAAAAGTTCAACTTGGCATCACACGGTGTCATTCTGCCTGTTCCCTTGCCAACCAAAGCTTTCCCTACTTCCAAATGTCTGCAACCACTATGGTATCATTTATATTAACAAAGTGAAATCATGAAAAAATAATTAAGAAAAATAAATCAAATGTATAATTATAGTATATATACATTTTTTTTAAAATAGCTACAAACAAACACCAATCAATACCACTGACTGAAATTATAATATAAAATTATAACCATCTGTAATTTTATATATATATATTTTAATGTAATATATATTATAATCCAAAAGTAGTAGTATTATTTGCATACTGTCGATCAATCTCAATTTTCCAAACATCTGAATGGCATTTTAATTCTACAGGTCAGCATATCATGTTGTGTGAAACAGTCTACTAGGAGGAGTTACATGGGAGAGACTATGACAACATTAAGTCCAGCCCAATTCTCTCTGTGTGTACAAAGTGCAGCAGCCTTACAGGCAGCGTCTCACTGCTCAGGTGATCGCATGCAAACACCAGACATGTTGCTGTATCTAATAACTGGGGTCGTCATTGTCTTTATTATCCTCAAGGCTTGGCTGGGGGGTCGAGGTCCTAACCCATTCGCCGTGGACACCAGGAGACCCCCAGGACCGATTGTGTCTGATAAGGCGATGAAGAGAAAGGTGATTAAGAATGGTAATACAATCCCACCGGCTGAACGTTCTATCCCTGTATTGTGACGTCACAGAGGACTCTTCCTCACTGTCACTGAGGGGACCATTAGAGTTTTATATTCTTCATTGTATAACTTGTTGTAACAGTGACTGTTGTCATGTGACAAGAGGGGTCAGCATGTTTATTCACCAATGCCTTGTGGGAACTTCCATCAGATGTACTCAGGGACAGGGATCTAGCCTTAGAAGTCCTATAATAATGGATGCACATGTATTATGTATACTTGATGGTATAAGTGGAAGTAAAGAACTTTCTACATACAATGCATTTTGCAGTGATTAACAGTTTCACGTTGGAAGGGCAGTGTAGATCATTTAACTAAGATCCTGTAAAAAAATTTGATAGTCCTTCATATTTTTTTTTTCTGTATAGCATTCTCGGGGAACTGG
The DNA here is from genome assembly GCF_038048845.1 of Mixophyes fleayi. NCBI lineage: Eukaryota > Metazoa > Chordata > Amphibia > Anura > Limnodynastidae > Mixophyes > Mixophyes fleayi. The sequence continues at coordinate 61,602,061 of NC_134405.1, forward strand.
CTCTAATTGTTGTGGAACTACAAGTCCAAGCATACCTTCTAGACTAAGGCTAGCATGCTGGACTTTGTAGTTCCAATAAAGTCAGTGAGCAATTTGTTGTCTTCCTCTGCAGTATAACTTTTTTTTTTTTTTCAAGATTAAATAGTTTATAATCCTTTTCAGGACTTGATGTGTGCTGGAACGTACAGGAACACATCTCCAGCCTCTCTTTTGGTCCCAAACTTTTTAATGTTTAAATGTAATGTGTAATGCACTCCCAGCATATGTCATAACATTTTGAGTTACACTTCTTTCTTTTTTAAAATAAAAATAAAAATCTGAATTCCATTTCCTTTTTTATCTACAATTTAAGTACTTCCTCTCTAAACCTTGCTCTCCAGTGTTGTGAAACTACAAGCCCCAGAGTGCTTTGCAGCGATAGGTGGCAAGGTATGCTGGACGTGTCCTTTCACAATGCCTGGAGAGCCACAGGTTGTCCAGGCCTGGAAAAGATTGTGTTTTTGTGCCAATGATGTATCAGTTTCTCTGCCCCAGTCTCATTGTCATATCTCTGTCTTCCTCCATTACAGTTTTCTCTCCTGATAAAGTTCCTGAGAAGCTGGATGCCATTGTTATCGGTAGTGGAATTGGAGGACAAGGGGTAGCAGCTTTCCTTGCCAGGGCTGGCAAACGGGTACTGGTCCTAGAGCAACTGGGAAAGCTGGGAGGATGCTGCCACACCTTCAATGAGAAGGGCTATGAGTTTGATGTGGGTGAGTATAAAGATTGAATTCTTGTGTGTAATGGTTACATGTCACAGAGTACCCATGGAGGGAACTGTAAAAATGGTGAATGGATGATTGACACATGGTTGACTGGTGCTTTTTACTCTCAGGAATTCATTACATTGGTCAGTTAAATGAGCGTTCTCCAGGACGGATAATGATAGATCAGCTGACGGATGGACAGCTACAGTGGACCTTAATGGATGATCCATTCGATGTGGTGTTGCTGGGGGATGTTGCAAATGGGCGTCGTTATAATATGCGCCCTGGAACACAGGCGTATACTGATGAGCTGAAAAAGGCTTTTCCAGGAGAGGAGGAGGCCATCGACAGCTTTATGAAGCTGGTCAAGGTTAGTACAGTTACCCCACCTTAATTGTTTCCATCATCCTATAATGTGATGAATACTCTAAACTGAGGGATTGAGGTCCCCTCCAGCACACATTTATAAGGGTGGTGTATCTTTGCACGACCCATAGGCCTGGTGTAAGTTTGTAAGTTGATAACAGTTTTATTTTTCACATTGGACCCATCTATAAGGTAAATTTAAAGATGCACGTATCTTATGTGCCACTGAAAATACAACCGCAGAAACGTAAGTATGTGGACTCATTTTTGCACCTACGCAGTAGTTGCAATTTTCTGTTTAGGTCTAAATCAGGCCCAAAATGCTCAACACTGTGCTAAGTTGTACAGTATATGAAGCCTCTTAGGAGTAAATGTATCGAGCTGTGAGTTTCCGGCGGGTTTGAAAAGTGGAGATGTTGCGTATAGCAACCAATCAGATTCTAGCTATCATTTTGTAGACTGTACTAAATAAATAACTAGAATTCGATTGGTTGCCATAGGCAACATCACCACTTTTCTAATTCATAGCTTGATACACATTTACCCCTTAGTCTTTTGGGGATGTGAAAGGATTCTGTTATGAACCAAATACCAAAAATACAACTTTTTAAATAATTGTTCTTTCTGGTTTTTATTAACAGTAATTTACCTTATACTGTGGAAAGTTCACGCTTTTTGTTTCTGTGTGCCGTCTCTCTTGCCTGTAAAATATATTCGCAGCAAGGTTAGATGGCAAATTCTATTTTTAGTTTGTTTCCTTTTCCTGCCTTTCCCATTTGTCCTTGATTAAATCTACATAAAGGAGATTTGGTCTGAGTGGCAAACATATCGGACACTTGTGCCGGCAACTGACCCTGGACAAATCGGTTCACCAAATGACTGCTTCCTATAGGCCCAAATTGTTGTTGCTGTTGGATATCTGCACAGATAAGTCTTTGGCTAGTATTTCAGGCAGTCTCTGTTGATATCTGATCGATCCTGATTTGTGAAATGGGGTAAAAATGAAATTCCTGGGGGTAATGCTGCCGATTCACATGCTGTCAGTTAGATTATAGACCCCTTTAAATGTGAAATTGCTTTTGTACCAGAAGAGCCTCAAGGGTTGGCAGAGGCACTTCTTGAGCTTGGATGCAATAATGAAGCACATATTGCATTTGAAAACAAAGCAGATCTGTCATATTTTTGATGTCAACAGCTGCAAAGGCATTCAAAATTGCACATGAGGAGGCAGTCAAAACGTTGCTGCCTTTTGCAACAACCTACCTTTGCGAACAAGAATTTTCCACTCTAACGAACATAAAAACATAGCAGAGAAATCTATTGGACGCTGAAGACTGTATCCAAATTGCTCTGATATCAAAATGCCCTAATATATGCTCTCGTATCAAAAATGAAGCAACATAATTTCTCCAAAACCTGAAGTTTTGAAGTTGAAGCTTTCAAAGAAATTTTGAATAGATTCAATTAAAGTTTGAATTCCAATAATTAATAATATATGATTTCCTTCCTTTCAAATGAATGGGGGTAACGTCGGCGTATCTAAATATATTTTGGGGTAAAAGGTAAAAAAAGTTCCCTGACGCCTGGTCTAAAAGGACAAGATTGGCTTCCAGTTGGCTGCTTGTATAAGCAGCTTCAGAAGCCACATGCTGAATGTCATGTCCTCTTGTGCTCTCCAGCATGGGAAAACAGCCTAACAGCATTTTAACCTTGCAGAAAGTTTCTGGCCGCACTCAAGACATGATCATCCTGAAGATGTTGCCTTTACCGCTTGCCCGCTTCTTGTGCCGTACCGGCCTGGTGAACTGGTTTTCCCCGTTTTTCCGCTACGCCTCTCGCAGTGTGTCTGAGGTCATCGGCGAGCTCACCGACAACAAGGAGTTACAAACTGTATTCAGCTACATATTTGGGACATACGGTACGTGTCTAGTAGAACATGTAGGAAAGGTGATTTAATGAAGAATATAATTATTATTATTATTTTTATACTTCATTTTATAATGATTCAGCTTATTACATACATTTATTGACCCCATTGCCAGTCATTTACTAATATACTTGCAAATGTGCATAATCAAGCAATCGGCCCTCTACTTTCATTGGTCTAACTCACAGTATACTCTTGAAAGCCAATGTTTGATTAGTTCCTGCACCTCCGCAATGTTGTACCAATCTTAGCAAATTACACTCACAATGTCATATATTAACCATACTTGCCAACCTTTGAATAGTGAATTCCAGGAGATCCTGGGTAGGAGGCATGGTTGGAGGGCGGCAGGGGGCAGGACGCGGTCAATCGCGTCATTTTGGCCACACCCTCGCGACAAAGTGACATTTTGTCGCGGGGGCTGGGCCAAAATGACGCGATTCACAGCAAATCGCGTCATTTTGTCGAGTAAATTGCAGTATGTGGGATACCTGCCTGCTCCCGGGAGACCTACCCGGATTTCAGGAGTCTCCCGGACATTCCGGGAGAGTTGGCAAGTATGATATTAACTAGATCTGGTTTGCAATGTATATTGTATAAGTACAGTATAACGCAACAAGTGTTATTGGATTAAATATGGGATTAGACTATAACAGACATGTTAGCATAACCCCAGGTGGCAAATACTAGACAAGATGTATGTCATTTTAATAATCAAATGGGTCATGTGGTTCTCTGCAATATGTGTCCATCCAATGGGATTGACAATAAAATCTGGGTCTGTTTTGCCAGTATATAAAAGCAGCTTTGACCTGAAGAAGATAACCTAATCTCTGTGTCTGTAAAGAGCTTTGAATATTGAAAGGAGCCGTGTGAGTCTGTAGTTTTTGCAGTCAGGTGAGATATGACATGGAATGTGAGAATTGGAACTGGGTAGATTTGGGATATGAAATTTTCCTACAGTTGGCATTTGATTGACTTTTACAATAATAGAGTCGTTCAGATTTGCCAGTATTGATGAAGCTGTGTTTGTTTTGAAGTAATCAGCCATTGGGGACTGTATCAGTCAGGCATGAGAGGAGAATTAAGGTGAGGCTGGTGGTTTGTGAAGTGTTCTGATCTGTAATTGGGTGCTACGTGCCTGGTGAGGTTAGGTGTAGTTCTCCAGCTGTCAAACACAATTATGTCAGGGCACAATGGAATTCTTGTTTAAGGGTAGGAGAAAGAGTGGAGGTGTTTAAGTAATGAATATTTCTGCTTAAACCTTGTGTAAATCAAAGGTACCTGCGACAAGCAGACCCTATAACATGAAAGTTGTGCATTGAAGAATAAGACGTGTTATCTGCTCCCCGTCTCCCCAGGTGTATTCCCAGATAGAGCCAGCTTTTCTCTACATTCCATTCTGATCGATCATTACTTGCGTGGAAGCTGGTACCCTACTGGCGGTGCCAGTGAAATCACATACCACCTCGTGCCCACAATCGTGAAGGCCGGTGGAGCCGTTCTATCGAGAGCAACAGTAGAGAAGATCCTGGTGAACAGTGACAGAAGAGCGTGTGGTAAGTATAGCAAAAGGACACCTACCACCTGTCATTAGGATATGTCCCAAATTAAATGGAGCACACACTTATTCTAAAGATATATGTGGTGTGGTACTTTCTACATGAAAGCAGCATCATCTGGAGCACAATTCTGTCTTTAGCCAATAAAAAGTACTAAGTAGTTTGATTTCTTTGGCATTTGGGTATAGACAACAATAGCCCCCTTTACTTGATGTGAGTAGATATTGCAGAATGTATGTATATAATAAGAGCCCTTAACTCATGTTAATAAATCTCTCTCAGCCCTCTGTATAATGCATATTATTATTTCTTAAACTGGCATTTACAGAGAGTTAGCATTGAGCGGGCAGTTTACACAACCTGTACACTGCTCAGCTCCCTACTCCCAATACCCCGCGTATATTAATCTTTACACGCATGTACGGAGGCATGATTACTAAGAGGCTCCTCCTACATTCACTGTGAGGAGCAGAGCTATACAAGCTAATGAGGGGATAGCAATGTCTAGTGTGGGGTCAGAAATATTATCCCTTTTTCAGAGAACTGTAAAACCCAACCATGAAGGATAACCGGTCTCTGTACGTCCCTTGGGACAATTATGTTACTGGACTTTTTATTCATATACTATGTGTCATCACGGCTAATTCCTAGTATCTTTGCAGGTGTTGTTGTAAGAGGGAAGGGCCTGGATCCTGTGAATATTTTTGCTCCCATAGTGATTTCTGATGCTGGAATCTTTAACACATATGAGAAACTGCTACCTCCTGAGGTCCAATCACTTCCAGGTAAGTGTGACATGTGATGCAAAACATACATCAAAGGTATCATTGTTATGTATTACATTAGGAAAACACTCGTAGTATTGGGTAACCTCTTTGTAGGCAACAATAGTGGGTAAAGAATAAAAATTATATAGAATTATAGATTCTATATAATTTTAAAGAATAAAGGTTATAGCTGTGTTCTAGAGAATGCAATGTCGGGATGTGAGCGGGGGTCCTGTAGTAAGTGCAGTGACCACGACCTACCTCAATCTTCCACTTTTAATGTCGCACTTTCAGTTTTGTGGTTCTGTTTAACTCTTTATTCTCCTGCACAGCGATCCAGTCTCAGCTGGGCATGATGCGACATGGAGCCGCTGGCTTCAGCCTCTTCATTGGCCTGAAGGGCACTAAAGAAGAGCTCAATCTTCCCGCCACTAACTACTTCTACTTCCCAGACACTAACCTGAAGAAACTGTACGTAGCAGCCTTCTTATCTACCATTATACTCTTAGGGGTAAAATCTGGGGTACCGCCAGAAAGTACTCATTCCCAGACGTGAAGAGGACTATATATCGCTATATACTCTTTTACAAATCTAGATGCCTTCAGATTTGAAGCAAACTGGCTCATAGGACCCTTAACATTCGGAAAGAGCATGTTATTCATGACACCTAACGATAGCCAGTGACTGCTCAGGGCCCATAACATATAACGAAGTACCAGTGTAATATATATATATATATGTTAGTCTCATCCTGGCCTGTTTCATCACATGTAACCTTATACCAGCCTGTTGCTTGTTTGCAGAAAACTCTAATATACTGAACCCAACAACCATAATATGTTTATAAATTTCACCCAACAAATGAACTGCGGTCTCTGGGCTGTCGGAGGCTGATTAGGAGAGTTATTCAACACAAACTGGGTTACACGTTAACATCAGATACATGCATTGCAAATAGTCATTGCTCATCGCTGACACCGTATACTTTTCTAATTCATGAAATTTACAGGGAGAGAAATTTTATTGATGCTTCCGCAGATGATGCTCCAAATTATATTCCAATGCTGTATATCTCCTCTCCTTCTGCAAAAGATCCCACCCACGAGGAGCGCTGCCCAGGTAAGCATCTTCAAGTCACTCCCTATCACTAGGAGGGGTGCTTAGGTGAGGATCTCAGTCTGTAATTTGCACTTGGAATACACTCTGATTACAGCTTTTCTTTTCACCTCTATAAATTATTGACGTCTTGCCTACATTCTAGTGTCCAGTGGCACCCACTTGTCATATCATGCACGAAAATGGCAATAATTAATGAGCAAATAATCTTTTCGATATGGGTGTCCTCTATTTACTATGTACTTATACAGAAGACCCTTAACTTTAATCATTTTAAAAGCATTTTTTTAACTTTATTTGTTGTCGAGCTCTGATATTCCTTCTCGATCTATTCTATAATCCATGGCTCACTTACAGACCGCTCTCCCCACCCTCTAATACATACATCATAGGTAGAGATGTTTGGGTTTTCTGAAAAAAAACAAAAAAAAACTGCCAGAATTTCAAGCTAAATTCAAGAAAATTAAAGAAGTTTCTAAAATATTCAAGACAGTACATTTTATTATTTCTAAGTATAATTTCAATTTTAAATTGAAAGAATTTCGAAATGTAAATCTTTTTTTTTTTTTTTTTTTTTTTTTAAAGCGAATGATAAACCTTAAGACTTTAAATCTAGGTCTGTTGCCAATCATACCACAAACATGGCCTTTGAAGTGCTGAAATTCTATTTAAGTTTGAAGCACTTTCACACTTCTCTAAATATTGAATATTCCTGGAGCTGCTGTACATTGGGACCTAATCTATCCATCACACTGTCTACAGCAGGCCTGGCCAACCTCCATGTGTTGTTAAACTACAAGCCCCATCGTGCTTTGCCAGTAGATAGTCAGACGATACATTTCAAGGTATGCTGTAGTTTTATAACATCTGGATAGCCACAGGTTGGCCAGGCCTGGTCCACAGCATAGCTAGGCAACATTTGGCTATCCAGCTGTTGTAGAACTACAATGCCGGGCATTAATGAGACTTGAATATTCACAGCAGCTGGAGAACCACACACTACATAGCAAGTACTATAGCACAATGTATGTTTTGTGCTGTACTATCTATATTTAGATCATTCCCATTAATAGGATTGCGTTATATAATTGCCTGAATGTTGGGTAATGACAGTGCATACAGCCAATTAAACCATTTGGGGCTTGATTCATTAAGGCACACATGCTGAGGGCAACGTGCATTTATCTAATTCAACATGAAACAGATCTGAAGATACGTGCGCGGATGATTCAGGAGTCTGTTGTGTTCTACTGCACAGGACACTGCAGGATACGTCCGAAACTTATGTGGAATATAAATTCTCAAAAGTACGCACAGAGAAAGATAAATATTGAGTTAATGTCATCTGGTAATAATGACAAAACATTTTAAAAAATATATTTATTTTTTTCCCCATGAAATACATTTATTAGGATGTTATTAATGTCTATTGTACATAAAATAAATTTTTACAAAAAAGAACGCACAGAAAAAAAACAACCTATTGAATTACTGTTACTTGTTAATAATGGCAAAACTGTTAAAAATGAAATAATAATAATATATGTGTGTATATATATATATGTGTGTATGTGTATAGATACGTGTGTGTATATGTATGTATATATATATATATATATATATATATATATATATATATATATATATATATATATATATAATATAATGAGAGAGATATATATCTCACCAGTACTCAGGAGTTAGAGGTATATTTACTAAACTGCAGGTTTGAAAAAGTGGAGATGTTGCCTATAGGCAAACTATTCAGATTGTAGCTGTCAATTTTATAGAATGTACTAAATACGTGATAACTAGAATCTGATTGGTTGCTATAGGCAACATCTCCACTTTTTCAAACCCGTAGTTTAGTTAATATACTCTTTAGACTAGCCCTGTAGCTGGAGCAATAGATACAGCAGAAAAACAAATAAATTTGAGATGCCCAAAGCCTGATTCGGACGTGGCTGCGTGCTCTCGAGGTCGGCATGACCATGCTGTACATTGACTACAGGCGAGCGTCCCTCCCCGAAATTGTATGCTGTGGTAATTGTCCTTTGTGTATGTAGATGCAGTGAGCGTTGCTGCGTTTAGTTGCGTATGGCCCGGTTGTGGGCATGCGCAGAGTGATTTTGCACCTGATATGCACAAAACCGTCATATACGTGCCTTGATGAATCAGGTCCTCAGATCTTAGAATTGGTCTTTGATTCCATTTAGCCTTGTCTGCTTCTCATGTAGAGAACCTGTGTATCTCCTTTCCCAGGGAAGTCCACCCTGACTGTGCTCTCCTTCACTCCCTACGAGTGGTTTGAGGAGTGGAAGGACAAGAAGGTGCAGAAACGAGGACTAGACTATGAAAGTGTAAAGAACGCATTTGCTGAGGCCATGCTGGAGACCACCATGCAGATCTTCCCTCAGATCAGAGACAAGGTGGGTGGAGTAAGGAAGGCATGAGGGACATATAGCTAACATAGTGATGAGGTGGGGGCAATCATGTAAGGTCACATGGAGAACAAGGGGATGGGCCAGAGAAGACTTCACATTGCTCGTTAGTACTTTAAAGGAGCTGGACACATTTGGAAAGAAAAGACCCATTAACTTGTGGCCACGTAGAGCAGCCTGACCATTCATGTCCCAACCTTTGACAACCCCACTGTGAATAGTTTACTATGCTGGGATACCCCGTGAGGAGCCCAACTCAGAGGTATTTTGATGAGCACCCACAACTCAGGGGCAGGAGTGGGGCATCTCCTTTAGCATCCTTGTGTATTATATTATTCCTGGGATTTGGACACACTAATAGAAATGCTAAATGTTTTGCTTTTCCTTTTACCTGATGCCCATGTCTCCTGTCTCTTTACATCACAGATTGATTGCTACGTCAGTGGATCCCCCGTCACAAACAATCATTACCTTGGTGCCTCCCGCGGGGAGTTCTATGGGGCAGATCATGATATTGCCAGGATGAGCCCTGAAACTGCAGCAACCATGAGGGCTAAAACTCCTATCAAGGGACTGTACTTGACAGGTGAGTTCAGGGATAATTTTGGCACCCCTGTTACATACACCAAGGGGTAGATTTACTAAAGCTTCTAAAAAGGAGAAGTGGAGGTGTTGCCCATAGCAACCAATCAGATTCTGCCTATCATTTATCTAGTACATTCTAGAAAATGGCAGCTAGAATCTGATTGGCTGCTATGGGCAACGCCTCCTCTATTTTCCTTTTTAGAAGCTTTAGTAAATCCACCCCTTAGTGTCCACCCGCTGACATCTGAAAGCTTAAAGTAGTTGTCCAACTTCAGGTGGTTTTTTTTCGGTGTCAGAAAGCAGCTTTGCATATTCAAGGTTAATGAAATCAAAACTCAATAACTCGGGATGTTATAAAAAAAATATATGGCTTTAAAGCAGAAAACAAGGTCATAAATGTAAAATAATGTATTTGGTAAAAGTTGCAGCCATCATGTTACTAGCAATCAGCAGGGGAGGACTGACAAATTTTAGCCCGGGGGCCAAGACTTAATTCAGCAGCCTATTAGGCGTATGTTAAAGGAAAAAAAAAATGCAGGTGACCCAGCCCAATGTAGCCCACTATGGGATTGGCAGGGGCCGCTCAGTCAAACCGCTGTTTGGGCCATATTTACTCAGTGATGTCTGAAAATAAAGTGTTCAGCTACCAGAGAGCCAATAATTATAGAGACAAAGGTAGTGTAGCCATTTTTAAGAACAAAAACCCAACCATATTTTTTTTAGCTTTCAGCAGAGTTCACTATGATGACAGAAAATACATAATAACGTGCCCATGCACTCTAATTGGCCACAAAATGCAGTATTCATCTGCCCAAAAGGATTGTGTTCCTAATCGTTATCTGACTAGGGGTCATGCAGATGTCGACTGGGATGACTAATAAAATGAGTTAGATAATGACTGAATCTGACCACGTGTGTGGTCATCATAGAACTGTGCTAAGTGTGTCCTGTGGTCAAATTTTGCCAGAGATCTGGTCGCTGGACCATAGGATGGAGTGTGTCCAATCGCCACATGTCTGGGCATCTTTACTTTCAGCATTACCTAGGTCCATCAGGCTCCTATGATCCAGCACCGCAATCCTCTCTCCTCCTACCACTTTCCTGCCAAGGGATAAGGATCAACAGCTCGGCTGCTAGATTGAAAAGGTCTTAGTAGGAGAGAGGAGAGCAGATCTAGATTGTTGGAGCCTCGGGGTACCGTGCCGGATTGTGGCAATGTCTCACTGAAGGTAATAAGAGCGATGTACTTTATCATATCTTACTGAACACCAACCAAAACTACATTTTTGATTTTGGGTGGAGTTACGTTTTGAACTGTGCCACCATTTGTTTAGTCACTCTGACGTCTGTCAAAATAGGAATGCAATCCCCTCCGATGTCAAACTTTTAACATATGATTTTAACTCCATTATACTTGTTAGATACTATCATAGGTAGTCCAAATCAGAATACATATCTTGTTTCATCAGATCACTTTTTGTTTTCTGTCTCAGGTCAAGACATCCTCCTCTGTGGGTTTTTCGGAGCTCTGAATGGAGCCCTTATATGTGCATCAGAAGTCTTGGGACGTAATCTATTTATTGACCTTGCCCAACTACGACGACAGATCCTGCAAAATAAGGCTAAAAAGGTTGAGTGACCCCCCAGGGGCGGATCTAGATTTTTTTTTAACTGGGGGTGACTTAGGGTGTGGCGATTTAGTCCCCACCCCCTTTTTGACAGCTAAGGCTGCCTACAGCTGCACACTATGTACAGGTCCGTTCAGCAGAGACAGGCAGTGACAGTGTGCTGCCCAGCTGCACTGATTGTTTTTAAAACACAATCAGAGCAGCCGCCCAGCACACTCTCCCTGCCTGTCTCTGCTGAATTGACCTGCACATAATGTGCAACTGCCCCCCCCCCCCCCTCCTGGATCGGCCACTGCCCCCCCACGCACACCGTGTTAGAGAAGCCTTGAAAGTGAAATGTAACGGTGCACAATAAATTAGAGATGTATGTGTTATTTCCTAATACTGTTACTGTAAATGTGTCCAGTTCCTAAATGTAATAGACTTAACATAAATATTCCTAGTGGCTCCTGTACTGTAGCCTCTGAGCTGTCAGACCATGTGCTGTCTGTGCTATAATGATGTAAAATCTTGTACCATAGTATCTTCCCGGGCATCTCTGTGCCTTCTCCAGTGCTGCTAAAAAACGGCATGTGTATGGTTAAACTAGACAATGTCTGGGGACAAGTAGGGGAACGAGCCCCCAACTCCCTAATCTTTATAATGCAGTGTTTGATTACCATGTGTTGCTACTCATCATGGTCAAAAGGATTTACATAAATTACAGCTCGCAAAATAACATTACATAAAGACACAAGGGTCCTGATTCATCAAGGCACGTATCGTACGCAAAGCCTCTCTGCGCATGCCCAGAACCGGGCCATATGCCAGTAAATGCAGCCTTGTCTGCTCCGTCTCTGAGTGCAAAGGACACTTACTACAGTCTATGATTTTGGGGAGTGAACAGGGTGGGGAAGGGACATTTTGCGTTAGTCAATTTACAGTAAGCGCGTGCCAAACTCAAGCGCACACAGCCACGTCCGATTTAAGCTCTGGGCATTGCAAAGATGCAGGTTTTTCTGCCGTATCTCTTGCTCCAGCTCCAGGGCTAGTCTAAGTCCTGAGTACTAGTGATGACAGCCTTGTATGTATGCTATAATGTGTTTGCAAACACGAGCTACTGTAAAAATGGTTTGTTTGTTTTTTTTGTTTGTTTTTTATTTTCACTAGACATTAAGGACATCCTAATAAATGTTTTTAATGGGGGGTAAAAAAAAAATATATATATATATATATATATATATATATATATATATATATATATATATTTATTTTGCTGTGCATTCTTTTGCAAATGTATAATCTGCATAGGCTTTGGACGTATCCTGCAGTGTCTTGTCTAGTAGAGCACAGAAGACCTGAACCCAAATTCATGAGCACCCGTATCTTGAGATCCGTTCTTTAGTGAATTCAGGAGTGCCCAGAGACGATTTACGTGTGTTTTAAAACAAGCACACCTTGCGCTCAGTATGCAATGCCTTGATGAATCGGGCCCTAGGAGAGAGGGCTCTGCTCGTGAGAGCTTACATAATATCCAAGCCCAACATGACAACTCTGGTTCACAAATCACTGTTTCCCTGGACGCAGCTAAAGCATTTGACTCAAATGGATTAAGGTGTCTTGTATACGTCTACAAGGGCCAGAGTTAAAACAGGAGGTTGCATTTACTTTGATGTTAACCACATAACTCAGACCATGTAAGATTACCTGTCTCTGACTTGACTATTGTGTTTTAAACCTGTGTCTGTTTAAAATAAAGGGGCACATTCAATTAGTCGTGATGTTCCTCCGGACATTGCCGCTGCACACATTTGCAGGTACTACGGTACCTCAACATTACGGATTTCTTCTCGCACCTCTGTGGGTGTTACATCGCCGAGGAGTGCCTTCAGAATCGTTCCAGTGACACTACTCAGCTAATTTTATATGCCCCAAAAAAGTTTAAAATCAAATTAGGAGATTAGCTACTCTCCTCTATTTCTCCAGGCAAGGTGCCTCCTACCACCAGCACAATAGCTATTGAATCGTTGGCACACATCCTGAATAATACATTCAGAAACCTCACCTTTATTGGCTTCCTCTTGCCAATGGAGGCCAACCCAATACAGATTTCTAGGGATGGATCCAATGGGATATATCAAGCTTAATTTAACGGCGATAATAGTTAATTGAAGGGAAAATACATTGAGCGCTCTTCCTCTATCCTTAATTGGTAGAATAAACTTAGTGAAAATCATCCTGCTAGGTTATGTGTTTGTAAACTCACCAGTGTTTATTCCTAAGATGGCATTTATCATCATCCTCATCAACGGCTATTTATATAGCGCCACTAGTTCTGCAGCGCTATACAGAGAACTCACTCACATCAGTCCCTGCCCCATTGGAGCGTCAGTCTAAATTCCAATAGCAGCCAATTAACCTACTAGTGTGTTTTTGGAATGTGGGAGGAAACCCAGGCAAACACGGGAAGAACATACCAACTCCATACTGATAAGGCCATGGTCAGGAATCCAACTCATAACCCCAGTGCAATTACATACACTAGAGGAGATTATGTATTGATATGAAATCTAATTTCTTATACTATAACCAAGTCATACATGCGGTTATGACACAAAGATAATCCTGTTATGATACAGACATCTTACCTGAAGGATGTCTATTGAAACAAATTTGTGTTAACTGGCACTCAGGATATAACGTTTTCAACCATAAAAACCCAATTGGAGGATGAAGTAGGTCACATCACTAGCGTGGTCTGGGAGGTAATACTAAAGCTTAATATATGTGCTCCCAATCTTTTAAAATGTATTTACAGAATTTATTATATGGTTCTTATGCTGTTTAAAAGGATAAGAACATCATCTCCTAACTGCAAGAGATACCATACTGCAAAAGACTCCTTCGTCCATCATTTATGGGCATGAGATATATATTGGATAAAGATCTATTATTTAGTACTTGGCTGTGCTTCTTAGGTGTGATAGAGGAATTAAACGTAACCAGACAAACTAAATTATTAATTCAAGCTATACCTTTATATGCAAGACTGATGGTAGAAAAAAAAGGGACCGCCTGCCGTTCCATCATCCAAACATTGGCTACATGTAGTAAATAAAGAATGTCCTGCAGAATATGAACAGATATGGGGTATGGGGTATGGGGTCCATAAGAACTGGCACCCAGTAGGCTAGGTATGTAATGTAGATATCAGTGTACACAACATGCACACAGGGAATTCACATTACATAGCATCTGCTTCTTTAGTAAACCGAATCTTCAAATTGTGGCTGCTAGGCGGAAGATAACTGGTTAAATTGTGATTTTCAGCTATAATCCACATGCGATTTGTCTCACTATCACTATATCAAAAAATAACTATGTTGTCCTACTGTTATATACAATACTGTGTACCACAATATTCCAATATATATGTAAAAAAAAGTTATGAAAAACACAATAATCTGTATTGTGATACTGTATTAACTATGATTAATAGTCTGTACTGTGATACCATATGCTGCCCAGATTAACTATGTGCTGTGAGACAGGTCAGCACATAGACAGAAAGTAATGTTTCCGTTTTAATGAGTTACTGATGAAATCCTAGTGTAAATTGTTTATTCAATTTTTAATAAAAACATTTTTTTTTAAAAGTGTGTTTATTCTTGTTTTATACAGTCAGTGTTTTTGTTTCTTTTTGAGAGGACTACTCTGCTCTCAATAGAAGGCGTTTTGGAAAACAAGCTGCAGGTACCCATAGCATCCAATCAGATCCTGTAAAAAATGTTGAAGCACAGTTTAGAAAATGAAAGGTAACGTCTGATTGGTTGTTATCGGTTACAACCAATAACCCTTTCTGCACATGTAGACCAGTTTTCATAAGTTTTTCTGGTATACTGATAAGGAGGAGAGAGATGATTTATATTCATTATAATGCTGATATTCTCAGTAGTATATTTTTTTTCTGTATAAACACTTTCAAATTCTTCACAATTTTTGCAATTATTTTTAAATATGTCTGTATCATTGTCCAGAGCACCTCCTTTAAGATGTAAGATGATTTATCAACTATTATTATCGTTTATATAATAAGCCAGTGCTGTACAGAGAATATGTCCCTCACATCAGTATCTGCCCTGGTTGAAATCAAACCCACGACCACAGCCTGTGAGACACCAGCGCTACCCGCTGTGACACCAACCAATTGATCATGATTTCTGTTTGTTTTGGGCCCATATTGTCACGACTACCGGTTATAGTCAGAGGCTTGTAGAACAGGTGGTAGAGGTCTTCGCCTTTAGCAGCCGCCTTTCCCGTAGTGCGGTCCAGGCAACAGGGTCAGGTCCGGCAGAGAGACAGGATATCAGAGTCACAGGCAGAAGTCAGGGTTACCAGCATTGAATCCGAGAAACAAGCCAAAGGTCATACACAGAAGGGTCTATCCAGGAGTACAGGAACACAGAACAACAGCAGGTCAGCAGCCAGGACACTGAGCAGTATAACCGGCAGTTAACTGGCCAATCAGAAGCAAGCTCCATAAACAGACAAAGAGTCCCAGCTGTGACAGCTGTAAACTGCGCATGCGGCCGAATAATAGCTTGCTGGGACGCAGCGCTAAATAACATTACTTACATACACACGCGCCCGGCTGTGTTGTTACCTGCTGGAACGCTTCAGAGGCAGGAGAAGCGTCCCGACCGTTGTCCTGGCAACGGCCAGGGAGAGGTGGAAGTGATGTCCCGGTCATCATGCCGACGGCCGGGAAGAGGAGCAGTGAGTACAAGCGAGCCGCGGCGGCTCGTAGTAAAGCCGCAGCTCGTTACACATACCCAGCAATGTGAGGCCAGTTTCGTAAAAAAATATAAAAAAATCAAACACGGCCATACACTTGTCATATATAAGGGCAACTTAAAGTTACACTACAAGATAGGGTGAAAAAATCTTAGGGTACCACTAAGGCAACAGTCAAAACTGACCGAGTAACTGGGTATGCTGCTTTAAAGTGAACAAAAATGGAAAATAATAGTAAACTTATTACCTACATATTTCATATATAATACAGGTATATTCTATAACATTTTTTTTATGAAGCAAACAAAACTTCATCCACATCACAGAATCAGAGGCATGGATAAGATATACCTCTTAACATCATAATTGTCTACTCTCACGGAATTTGAGGGAGGCTACCGAATTTCTGGAAGTCCTCCCGGACTTCCTGAAGAGCAGACACCCTCCTGTGTCCCAGGGGAGGCAGGGCTTAATGACAAATCATGTAATTTTTCCCCACCCCTGAAACACAAAGCCGTGAATCGTGACAGGGGGCAGGGTTATGGTGACACAATGGCATCACCATGTCCCTTGACCTCTCTGGAACTTACAATTTGACCAGTATGCTTAACACCTACTTTTGTCTATAAGAATAGGTGATGTTCTAATTTTAACATTAATTTATCTAGGGGTGGTTATGATTTTGAAGAAAGTAATAAAAAGCTATAATACATTGATCAGTGTTACCCTTTCACTCCACTGCAACTCTGCTAAAAAGTAAAGTATTGCTTCCCCACTCCGTTAAAGACAATGTCCTAATGGTATCGTATATAGGTCAAAAGGCTGAGAATGCAATCAGATCAGCTACAGTGACATCATGGGCCCCTTCCTGTGTATAAATCAACCAATCCACACTGTACACATCTACAAAGCAAGTCTACAAACCTGTCAGTCACTGTCTGCCTGCTATGTTAGAGAAGCCCCACTGTCCGAACATGGCAGCCTGCTGCAAGGAAGTGAAAGATATCTCGGTGGACATATTAAGAAAATACACACATTTTTTCATGTATATTATTAAACTCTATAATATGCAGCCTTTGATATACATTAATAGTAGCTTTATGTGATCTTTATATGTTTTCTATTCCTTAATCTTTATTCTTCTTTGCAGCTTTATTTTTTGTCTCTAATCTTGTTATATTAATATCTTTATATCTCTACTTTGACTTAAATCTAAAAAAAAGCTTATTAAATAAAACTATTGTATGTGGTTTGAGATTTGAATATTCCGAACTGCTGTTATGGGCTTGGGGGCCTCCTGACCCACTTTACGCTTTACCAAGGAATGCTGCTGGAAATTTTGACCATAACACACAAATAGAAGTTGCAGTACCAATTGCATCCACTAGGTCACAAGAGCATCATATTGTTTTCAATTGCCTCTTTATTAAACAAATTCCTGCATGTTTCCCTGCCACCATCACTTTGAAATACATAGAGGTCTATTAATTACGACCCTACAGTTTTGAAGATTTCTTATGCAGCGAAAGAAAATCTTTGGCAACACAATTTATCAATAAAAGGTGGAGTCTTACCGCTCCCTGGGCCAGTGAAGGGTCCCTCTGTGCAACGTGTACTGAAACTGGAATCCAGGACTTATACATACATACAAAAAAAAATTTTTAAATGAAAAAGGAAAAATGCTTTATTTTAATAATAAAGCATTTTTACATTGCTGACCCCCGGCTATTGAGATTGCGATAGCGATAGCATGACAGCAGCAGTACTTGTACCACCGCTGTACTACTCTCCCGCAATGTCCGGGAGACTCCCGAAATCCAGGTCAGTCTCCCGGATTCCCGGGAGAGCAGGCAAGTCTCCCGCATCCCGCAATTCTCTGGCCAAAATAGCGCAATTCGCTGTGAATCGTTACATTTTGGCACCACCCCCGCAACAAAATGGCATTTTTGTCATGGGGGGCGGGGACAAATGACGCAATTGACTGTGCCCCGCCCTCTAGTCACGCCCCTCTCCCGGACTTCACTGCCTGAAAGTAGGCAAGTATGCTGTACTTGCTAAACAGGCTTTACATAGGGAAGCTTTGCTGGAGGCCCCCAGTGAAGGCTACCGCTGACAATAGCCGGCAATAGCACTTACCAGCCCAGGGGCTCAGAGAAACTCCAGTTTCTGCCGAATTTAGGGCTTATGTCGTAATTATAAATACAATACATTGTAGTGAGGTTGCCAGTGGAGGGGGCCAGAATGATAAAGAATTTGGACAAAAGATTCACATTTGGGGGTACATTTGCTATGCAGCGGTTCCGCAGAACCGCCGATTCCTGCCGCTTTAAAGGCATTTTCTTCAAACAACAATTTTATTAAAGACAAAACCCAATGGGCTTTGCCTTTAATAAAAGTGCCGCTTTAAAAAAACGCCTTCAAAGCGCTGGGAATCGGCAGTTCTACGAATAGTATAGCATACCCTTGGAGAGGATTGGAGGTGATTGATCCCATTGAGGATCCATACAATATAGGAGGATGTTGGCTACAGATTTTTGCAATCAGTGAGCCATATGTAATACAGGAAGCTTTACAATCGCAAATTAGTATTAACGATTTGATATTCCTATTTTTAACACTTATCATAAAAGTGGAATTTTTTTTTAAAAAAAAGCTGAATAGAACTAAATTAATTGGATCTATATATTCAAATATAGTACACAACTGATGCTAATATATGTATAGAGTCCTGTAAATAATATGTATATAATGGGTAACTTCTGATGTCATCACTTCAGTGTTAATAGGAAAAAATATGTATATAAGGAAAACCGCACAATCCATTGTAAATTATTGCAGTTACTGAATTACATTTCTATAGCCTGCAGCCTTGTGCCTTTATATGGTGATTGAACTAATGTCCTTATAATTCATACTTGCCAACTTTTCCTCGTTGGCTTCAGGGAGATCCCGGGGGAGGTGGGAGTGCGTGGGCAGGGCTTGAGGAATTGCATCATTTTGGCCCCGCCCCTAAATGATTTTCACAATTTTGTCCAATTAGAGCAGGGTGCGGGGATAAGATGACACAATATTTGCGTCATTAAGCCCCCCCCCCCCAACTGATCTATTGCAGGGGCGAGAACCAGGAGGTCGTCTCCCAGAAATGCGGGAAAGAAAAACAGCTAATGAATCTCTAGAGACTGAAGTCTCTTTTACATTTCTGACTCCGTTACTGAAGTCATGTTGTCTTACCTGTCAGTCTTTGGTTAAATCTTGGTCTCCATGAAAATGGCCACCTCCATAGGCATAGACATAGGACACAATTTCTGAACAGTGTCATCATGCCACAGGTGGCGAAGCCAACCACGTCTTGTACTGGCTCAGCATCAGGGAGAATGCCAGACTCTTCAGGGAGTGAGGGAGATCACCCCTATTTCAGGGAGTCTCCCTGACATTCAGGGAGAGTTGGCAAGTGTGTTATAATTTATGTTAAGGAGTATATTGTCTCATACATACAAATGCTTGCTTGCAGAGTAGTAGGTGGGGATTTATATGAAGGGTTTTTTGTTGATTGCAATTTGAATGCTTTATCTTACCATTACATGCACCACAATTAAAATGCAAACAGTTTACTTCTCCAATAACTTTTACTATTCCCAATAAATAAAAGAATAAAAAAAATGTTCTTGCTGTTGCATGGTTAAACCACCAGAGGGTGCTACTGCTATCACTCAAAAGAACCAAAAGAGCTGTTTTTTTCTGATCAATAACTAAATCCAATATTCAAAAACATAATACCAGGAATTAGTCTGCACTGAAAATCTTATTTTTCTGTATATTTGCATTAATACTTATTAAGGATGATTTACTAATCATCCTTAATAAGTGTCTGATTGGTTGGGCTGCTTTTAGGTTTATTGCCCCCACTGAAAATGGAGATTACGTAGTGGTTAATTACCTGTTACTGTTATACAGATGAGACATGGAGGATGCTTGTGCCATAGAGATCTCCCCCAAAGAGAGAAGTTGTGGGCAGTGAAAACAATTTATATGGGCAAAAGATTAAATCCACACCTGGACAGCATATGGTCATTCAAGGGTTCCCTATGCAGACTGACATAGCCTAAAATCTACTTACATAGATAGTATATTTAACCTTTACCAGAAGACATCCATTTATACTAGAATGCAGTGTAGTTGTCCAGTAATAACCTTATAACTGCAGTAATTATGGACATAAGTAGAAATTGCAGTAATTGATGCTTTGCTGTGATGAAGTGATAAATCATCCTTAGACTCCAATACGGGGTCCATACTATACTGAACGAGATTTATTTTTGTCAAGCAACAACTTTTAAACAAAACGCGGTTACTGAGGCTGCTGGTTGATGTGGTCAATAGCAGGGCCATCTTAACAACATTATGGGCCCCCGGGCAAAGCAGTGCACCGGGGCCCCTATATATATGTAAAAAAAAAAAAAGTGATTTTATATATATATATATATATATATAAATATATATATATATATATATATATATATATATATATATATAATATATATAAATGCTTAGTGGCGTCTGTCTGTCTGTGTGTGTGTGTGGAAAAAAACAAAACAAGTTGCAGCGCCACCTGCTGGACAGAGTTATACACTGACCTACTAAATTCTTAGTGTGTGTGGGGAAAAAAATTCAAAAAGGGCTGAAATTTGGTAGGGCTCAAACTCATTTTCGTGAGGTAATTTTACCTCATGAACACACATGTGTAGAGGCGTGCGTTAGTGTGTGTGTGTGTGTGTGTGTGTGTGTGTAAAAAACTATTTTCTCAGAAAGGGCTCATCCAATTGACCTGAAATTTGGTATACTGGCATTATTTGACAAACAAATTAGAATAGTCAAGTCAGTTAACTTCCATCATCCCCCCTTCCCCCCGTGGGAGGGGTAGTAAAGGCTAAATTTACGAGTTGAGGGTTCAAACTCATTTTCGTGAGGTAATTTTACCTCATGAACACACATTAAAAAGGTTGCTTGCGTCGGGAACTAACGCTCTTCCCCTGAGGAGGCCTGGGCTAGGTCCAAATGCATGACAAGAACCTATTTAAGACCTTAAGTAGCTTGATTTGACTAGAATGCATGAGTATCATGCACGGGTTAACTTGTATATATATATGTTACGGTGAAACACCGAAATTGGAGAATGTCGACTTTCACCAGTGAATGTCAACATTCACATAGTCGCTTGGTGTATGTCCGAAATATTTGTTAAATATCCTTATTTCTGACTTACACCGGTGAATGTCGACATTCACCATGCACTAATGGTGAATGTTGAACATTTTTGTATTTATTTTGCAACTCTTTAAGCATACGTGTTCTTCCTCCGTGGCCTATTCTGGTATGAGTCTCATATAGTATTCTAAACAATTCCTCATTGGTAACATAATACTGTATATTCGTTTCTCTTGGTTTTAATGGTACAATTAACTTCTCTTCATCATTAATTTTCAAAACGTCAAAACGTTTTAATCGTCGGTAATCCAAAGGTGTCTTGCACTTAGTTTTAGCAGAAACCACTTCAGAAAGTATTTTCGAGTACTTTTCTTGAGAAAAATAAAAACAATTGTCTTCTCGTTTACTCGCAATTAATGCATTTAACTTTTCAAGAAAAAGATCACAATCCACTCCAGTATCCATTCTGTATAAATTAGGGTATCGGAATCACTCATTCCACCAGAACACGGGATTTGACAGGAAACAACCTGTCGCCTATATGTCGGCTCCTCCCTTTTCGTCCTTCACCAGAGCATGTCTGTGATTGTCGACATACACCAGTGAGGGTCCGAATGTACAAGAATGTAATGAAATATTCGATCTTTCACCGACGTATTTGGTGTTTGTTGACATTCACTGGTGAAAGTCGACATTCTCCAATTTCGGTCTTTCACGGTAACATATATATATATATATATATATATATATATATATATATATATATATATATAAAATCACATTTTTTTTTACACACACACACACATATATATTATTGTTAATGTGGATCTTGGGTCAGCGTATTATAGTGGACACAACATTGGACTTGCCACCTTCTCTGGCACAAGTACATGAAGAGCCCAAATGGCCAACATAATTCCTTTGAAAAGCATTTATCCTATCGTTCAGGATTGGCAAAAAAGGAAGGGAGTCGGATCGTCACCTGCAAAAAGTAAGTTTCTTTTATTTTTTCTTTATAGGAGTCCTCCTGCCTCAGGCCCCCTTGTCCGCTGGGCCCCTGGGCAGTGTCGGACTGGGACATGAAGGGCCCACCGGGGGAAATACAGCGGTAGGGGCCCACTACAATGGGGTGTGGCCAACTGTAAGAGGGGTTGTGGTCAGTCATTAAAGGGGATGAGGTCAGGCCATGGAGGACAACGTATAGCACCTTAGTATGGTCCATAAAGAAAAAGAGGACATTTGCAGTGAGGAGCCGCGAAGGAAAAGACAGAAGAGAAGAAAGAAGTCAATAGGAAAGTAAGTGAAGGGGAGCAAATGCAGCATGGAGGGCACTGTGTGAAACAGGGGAGACAGGGAAAGGGGAGGGATGAATTGAATACAATCAATCATCATCAGCTATTTGTGTGCTGTCCATTCTTTGTGGTTAGTGTTCTCTCCCCTCATAGTGTACACAGAAAACAAATGCTATACTACAGTACTAGAGATCAACCATTCATCATATGAAAACCACAATATAAGGGTATAGACTAAAAATTAATATATCCATGAAGCACTATGGAGACCACAAAATTATTAGCATAAAAATATATGCACATTTAAAATATTACATAAATCTAATTACACTCTAGACACTGGCAAATAAAAACAGGACTCTAAAAAATGATCTACCCACAAAATGTACACTCAATAATAATCCAATGCCACTACAAAGGACAAAAGCAAAACATTAATATTAAAGCATATAGCAGATGCAATCCTATAAGGACCTAACTGTCTGAATGTGTTTTATTCTGATTAAGATATGCTTCTATAGGGAATAGAGTCCCACAATTGATTGAAAACAAATAAACATGGAACATGATATAAACAGTGAATTTGGTTACTAGTTTATTAGGAATCCATTCATTGGTCAGCTGCAATAGGATCCTTTTATAGAGGCACTGAAGACGTATATTGCAATGAAGCCATTCTAATTTATCTCCCTCCCTCCGAGGTCACACAGTGGAGAGCTCTAGAGAAGTTTGCACGATTTATTACTTACTGATTACACGGACTCACACTGCAGTTAGGATGGCAACTTTATGACTACAGGACGCCTGCAACTACAGCAGAAGGAGTAATCTGAGATCTGTGTCACTGTGAAGCATTTCTGCCTCTCTCTGTCTCAGGAGCAGGAAGTGTTCTCACGTGCTGGCTGTAGGCAGGGATTAGTTTGACAGTCTCCGTTTCATATGTAGACTGACCGCAACTCGGTAATTCTCTGCTCTGCCTCACCAACAAAGAGGGCGGGGTTATCAGGCAACAGGGCCTCCCGGGGGATACCCCGGCTCCCCGGCAGGCCAGTCCGACACTGCCCCTGGGCACCTGCCCATCGTGTCCAGTCGGAAAGACGGCCCTGGTCAATAGATGATCTGAAATTGTGTGTTACCACAAGAAAGCTATAAGAAGCTGCTTTAATTCTGTCCAAACCTGCTCCATGATGGAAAGATGAGATTAGGTGGTATATTTACTAAACTGCGGGTTTGAAAAAGTGGAGATGTTGCCTATAGCAACCAATCAGATTCTAGTTATCATTTATTTAGTACATGCTACAAAATGACAGCTAGGATCTGATTGGTTGCTATAGGCAACATCTCCACTTTTTCAAACCCACAATTTAGTAAATATACCCTCAGGTCTATTTTGTTCATAAGATAATATGGGGCTGAAGAGCAGGTCCTATTGGGGAACCCTTTCTATAACAAGCTGTAGGTAGCAGGTATATGCCCATTTCTGCCTCACAGGTCAGTATGTTACTCTGCAGAGCCAAGAGCAAGTAACTGCTCAGCTCTCTGTTAGTGAATGACAGGAAGAGTCTGACTCAGGTTTAGTATAAGATAAGGCGATCAGAGGAAGCTGAATGGAAGGTGTGTCACCTGCTTGGTTATCCCTCCCCCTGCTTACACACTTACCTGCACAGGTGAGGTGCACAGTACAGTTGTCTGAGAAGCTGGACAGCACAGGAGATCCCTTTCCACAACCACAGTCATTGTACACTGTACAGGTAAGTGAATTCTCCTCTAATAGACTTCCATCTGGTGACGGTAGTTTACAAATAGTGTGTGTATATATATATAATATATATATATATATATATATATATATATATATATATATATATATATATATATATATATAAAATCATTTTTATTTATTTATTTTTTTTCATCCCAACATTACATTTTATAATCTACACGTAGAAAACCAAATGACTTGTCACTGTAATGTTCTGTTATTTATCTATTAATACCAGGGCTGTAACACTGAAGGGGGCAGTTTAGGAATATTTTAGGTTTATTTGGTTAAAATTGAGGGCTAGGGGGCCAGCAGTCTCCCCTCTCGCCCCAGGTGCTAAAATTTTAGTTATGCCTCTGGATAAAAAATTCACTTTTAAGACCGTGTCAATAATAAATATCAGTGAACTTTTATGAAATTGTTAGTAAAACAGTTACCAGGATTGACAGCCCCGTATCTCGGCTCCATATGTAGAATGGGGAACATTACATGTGGACGTTTACATTGTTATTACACATACATTACCCATCGATTGTCTGTTTTGTTTTTTTTAAGGGATGGCCCATCTTTAGGGCCCACAAATTGTATCTTTCAGAGTGTGATGTGTAGACCTGTATGGATAATCTGCTATTGGCTTTGGAAGTTGTACTTCTTAAATGTATAAGAACATCCTTGTTTACATATTACAATTTAGGTAACTCAGCATTTTGGTTTAAATACTTTAAAAACAATAGTACATAGGCAATAATGTAACAACACAAACAAAATAATACACTTCTTTATCATTGCATATTTTAGTGTTATGTGGTGTTTGTAACTACGTGTTTCTGGACTTGAACATTCGCTTATCTGGTGTGTGTAAAATCACGTCAATCAGAGGACAGTGTGTGACACTGACCACAGCCTGTGGTACTGTCAACCAACAATGTGACTGTCATATAGTAAAGTTTTGTAGCGTCAGTCTATTGCAGGGTCGCCAAATGTTGTAACGATTACTGACTGTAAAAATGTCTCCGAACACTACAGTACTCTCCGTACGGCGCTGCGGACACTTTCTGGCACCTGATGAATAAAAGATAATAATAATAATAATAATAATAAATAACGCACACAAGGATATTTGGATAATGTAGGGTTGTGATCCTTTTATTTACATTTATTGAACTCGTTTTTTGTTGTAGAACAGTATCTTCTTTCTGTTATGGACATATGCGCGTAATAATGTGGCAGTAATTAGTTGTTTTCTAAAATTGTCAGTAAAAACTATTTCCAAGGTTAGCAGCTCTAGCCTGTGACAAACCATCCATCACATGAGGAGGTGTCCAGTGATGCATGTCCTGTATAATAGCAGAGGACAGGAATTGGGGACATCTCTGGTGTTAAGAGGAAAAGTCTGACCAATTACTCTGGCTCCTCTCTTGCTCTCTCCCCGCTCCCATCTATCATTGACTTATCATTGTTCAGATCCCTGACCTATGCAGGACAATGATTGGCTGCCAGAGTCCAGTGTAGGACAGGAAACCCAATTATCAGCCGATGGAGAGTAAAGCTAACTTCACTGAGTAGTTTGGGAAAGAGTCATCAGGGGTCAGTAAGTTCATGTTGTGTGCAGACGTCTATCTGCTTCAGAGTATAGGCTATACTTAGCACCAGATATGGCTCTGCATATTAAACTTGGCACCAAGACTGCAGATTATATTTGGCTCTTAGATTCAGTATATATTTGTTGACCGCTCAGGGGCAAACGCAGGATTTGTAGAAGGGGGTTTCCACACCACGCCACCAGTGGGCGTGACCAGCATGCATGGGGGTGTGGCTATAATATTAGACAGTGCTTGGCTGCTCTCCAACTCTTCTTATCCCTATAATATACATGGGCAATGCTGCGTGCACTACTGTTAGGTGCACGCAGCTTTCCCTTTTCAAGCAGAGCCGTGTGAAGCGGGGGGCAGGGTCCAGCCACCTCAATTATACAGTGCCCCAGGCTTGGAGGGGGGTATACAGGCACTTAGACCCCCCCCCTCGGTTTGCCTATGCAGCTGGTTACACAATGGGCACCTCCAGTCCCTGCGCTGCTTGGCACAAACCTATGGAGAGAGAGGCAGGCTCCATGAAGCAGGGTGGGAAACTTTCAGGTATGACCGGAAACAGAAGCCACTGATCACTTTATATAATAGCAATACACCTCTCCTCCATATAAAGGTTTATTAAAATATATATAACAAGACAGGAGGGCAATATAGATAACAATGGGGCATGTGCAGCTGTACTTGGCATTCACCATCTATGGGGCCCCACCATGATTTCTCACTACTGCCCTATTTGGTCATATATTGACCATATATTGTATTTTACATTATTATCTTTACTAGATATACAGTTATAAGGCCACAAATTAAGATGTGGGATAAATACATATGCACCTACATTCTCCCCTTGTCACATAAGCTCCCCCCACCATTCTCATCTTGTCACGTATGACTCCTGTCATATGTGACAATGGGAGGTGTGTCATATGGGACAGGGCACTACAGATTGTGGCCAATAGGAGAAGGGTGCGTGCAGCAGAACTGCTCCAGTCTAGACTACATGTCAAAATACATTAGGTAGGATGCCGTGCACCTGTACATGCAGCTCAAGGCCCAGATCGTCTTATTTCTCCACTGATGAACACATGTTGTTCGCTATTCTCTCCTGGGGCTTTTGAGTCATTCAAAGCATCTGCAAGCTCCACCTGAGCCCTGCAGTGAATATTAGTCAGATTGTACCATCATTTCCTCCACCCTTCCCCTTCCAAACCGATGTTGTCTATGTAAGAAGCCCAATTCCAGAAATGACCTGTAAATCTGGATTTCTTATCTTCTATGATTACATTAATCACATCTCAAGATCAAATATTCTACAACTGTGCTACAAACCCTCTATGACTTGTGTGACTATCATTCTCCTCCTAGTCTCCCCATGTAAGCAGACATGACAACATAGCCAATTTTCATACTGGATCAGACGTTTCTCTCGCTCATTAAGTGATTCATTTTGCCATTGGAATATAAACCAAGCACTTTGGAAAATTAACATTTAAAAGGGAAAACAAAATACAGGTAGCCCACAGCCCCCCTGCATCCCTTCCCAGCCAAACCCTGGGTAGAGTAAGCCTGAGGCTACGCGGTATAATTTAATCCTAGCAATCATGTTTAGTCACATCCGGGAGCTACAGTGCTCACTATCAGAAT
This sequence comes from Mixophyes fleayi, assembly GCF_038048845.1. NCBI lineage: Eukaryota > Metazoa > Chordata > Amphibia > Anura > Limnodynastidae > Mixophyes > Mixophyes fleayi. Next base: position 61,629,465 of record NC_134405.1, read on the forward strand.
CATTAGGAGATCTTGCCAAGTCACTAAACAAAGATCTCACTGGGAAGTGTTGCAGACCAAAGTTCTCGTGAGTTTCTATATTTTGTGACCAACGATTATGCCTGTAGGGTAATATATAAAATAAAGGTAAAATCAATTCTGTGCTGCCCCATGATCATTATATCTGAAAACATAGATGTTATTGGGCCTGTGAGGTTAATACATCCCAGATGGAGGACATTTTTGTCCAAGGAATGTGTCCATTTTTTAACCTTACAATTTCACATTGATGTTGTTGTTTGGATTTTTTTTAGGTGCCTTTTTTTATTGACTCATCATGTCAAAGTTAACGAAGGCTCGAGTCCTTATCATTGCCCTAACAGAGTTCCGAAACCGTCCCGGAGGCAACGGTAAGAAATTGGATCCCCGAAAAGGTGTCAAGCGTGATGCAAAACGCCTCTTTAAGATTCTCTCCCATCTTGGCTTTGCGGTATCTATGCACACCGATGTCGACGCCGATGAGATCAGAGCAATCTACCAGACAGGTAATGGAGCTTTCGGGTTGTGGTCTTAGAATGTTAGGGGAGAAGACTGATTGTTCTTTTATAATGTGGATCACTGGGCCATTGAACTCTGACATCTATCAGAAAGATTCTGGGGCCTTGACATGTTAGGACATGGAGACTACTGTTCATTACTATGTGGTCTGGTAGGTTAAGCTAGATGTATATATGGGGCCCACAATATTGAATATAGTAATCAGGAAAACCATGTGATCTCAGATTTGCTTTGGGCATAAACTCTGCCATATACTCCCATTCAGATGCCAGGTAAGGTAAAACCGTTATAAGATAATATCTTCACTGATCCTGATCGTTTCATGTGGGGAAATAAGTATTGTTAATTAAATGCATGGAGTGGAAAAAAAAGGGCGCTCTTCTGGCAAAATTCACATTGGAGCCATAGATATACACCTATGCCCACCCAAAGTCCATATCACTTTGAATCAAATAAGAACTGCCCAACAGTTGGATCTTTTGTGGTTCCCCTGTTTTGTACACCTTTACTTGTGAACGCAAGTTTCTGGTCAACTACTGCTCCCCCCAAATTCTGTTGCCTTAGTCCAGTGATGACCTTTCCTTATACAAGGCCCCGCTGAGGGGAGCAGGTCTTCCAGGGAATGAGTACGGTTGCTTTTTGTGTAATACATGTAACAAAATAAAAGAATGGTGTATGTTATCATTGCACCAGAAGGGTAATAAGAACCGTGCAGCTTTCTTGGGAGCCTGGTAAAGCACCTTCTTAAAGGGATTTCACATTTTCAAGTAATTTAAACCCTCCCACAACATTTATTAAATATATTTTTTTTTCTGACTTCCTTCTGTGTTTTATGAAGGGTGTTTTTGGTTTTTTTTTTATATCAGGCAGAGATGTTTAAGTCTGTTCTATTGGGACATCACACGAAACTTCTCCCTGGGTACAACTTAATTAATGCAGACAGCACAGCAAGGCTGTGTCATATCCAACAGAAAATGAACAAATCCACCTGCTTCTATAAAGAAAGCTGAAGTAACAATTGTAGAAGTGCGTACATGTACCAATAAATTACAGATCATTAATGCCGATGAGGAAGCACTGCCTCCCTCTTCCCTCTAGCTCAGGCCTGGACAAGTGTTGTGAAACTACAAGCCCCAGCATGCTTTGCCAGCTGAGATCCAGCAGGGTATGCTGGGACTGTTGTCCAGGCCTGCTCTAGCTACATATAGACTGAAAGGTAAGTTGCCGACCAATGCCTTTGCCAAGGACTGTTTTTAATGCATAGTAGCTGCTAGCTACATTAGTTTCAAGATCCTGAGGAGTCTAAAACACTAAGTGGCTTGGCAGACATGACGTTTATTCATATCCTGCTTTCAATCCTGAGTGGGAAATCATTTCTGCACATTTGCTCTACATATGGGAGATTACTATGTGGAGTAAAAATCTTTCACTGTTTTTAATGTGTTTATTTTTAACAATACATGTTTTTAGTTTATTACACTGGGTTGTGACTTCTCAGTGGCAGTATGGATCGTTGTTGGATGTTTTTTCTACGTGTAACACTCCAATGTCTGTTGCAGAGAGTAAGAGGCCGCAAGGTGAGTGTTTCATCAGCATCCTCTCCAGCCACGGTGACGAGGGACTCATTTATGATTTCTACGGGGAACCCGTTCTGCTGAGAGACCTCTACGACATACTTTCCCCACACAACAGCCCAGCGATGGCCGGGATACCAAAGCTATTCTTTATACAGGTGAGAATTCCGGAACAGGTGAACAAGGGAGTGCCGGTCGAGAGCTGTTGTGTGACTGTAAAGACCATGGGGTGTATTTACTAAACTATGGGTTTGAAAAAGTGGACATGTTGCCTATAGCAACCAATCAGATTGTAGTTATCATTTAATTAAAACATTCTACAAAATGACAGCTAGTATCTGATTGGTTGCTATAGGCAACATCTCCACTTTTTCAAACTTGCAGTTTAGTGAATATACCCCCATGTCTTTCTCTGGTTGCAGGCATGCCGAGGGGCAGAGCTAGATGAAGGAACCAAACTTGAGACTGACAGCACCCCAGAGACTGACAGCACCCCAATGCACTTAGGTGCCTTCTCTCACATTGATTTCCTCCCAAGGGACACTGTGGTTATGTTTGCAAGCTGTGAAGGTAAGTAAAGCATCTTGGATATAAATTGGAGTAGGCAGTGGATTCTGTGTATCTGACACACAGATTCAAACTTTGCCCTTTCAGTACGCTGTTAAATAAAATATATATTTTCCTCTACAATGAGCAGTTTCAGTCCGTTATTATAAACATGTCAATAAATATGATAGTCAATAAATACATTATAAACCCTCTAGCTTTCTATAGATGAATAGGTTGATTCTGCTATAGAATGTTTAATTAATTAGTGTTCAGTATATGGCAGGGCTCTAAATAGTTCAGAAAACACTGTTGATTCAACCACACCAGGTACTTATTTGTTCAATCATCCCTATGTATATCACTATATTTACAGATATTCCATACTTGCCAACTCTCCCAGGATGTCCGGGGGACTCCCGCATTTTGCGAGAGTCTCCCGGACTCCCGGGCGAGTATGGCAATCTCCCACAACTGCCCACTTCACTAGGAAGTGCCCAACTTCCTAGTGAAGTGGGCAGAATTAGCTCCCAAACGCCACGATTCCCGGCGAATCACGGCGTTTGGCCTCGCCCCCCGCTGTCAAATGATGCGGTTTGCGTCATGACGTCACGGGGGCAGGTCCGAAATGATGAGCATTTTGGAGCCCCACCCCCATCACGCCCACCTCCCATGACAGGCTCCCGGAAACCAACTATTCAAAGTTGGTAAGTATGAGATATTCAGGGTACCTAAATATTTGGTACTCTGAAGGGTGCACCCACAGACACATAAGAACATATAATTATAACCATAATATGCTACTATCCCTTGAAGATCACAATAAGAGTAGCTATGACAGCTGATTAGAAACTTCAGCTGTTTTCTTTTAACCAATATTCTCTTTATATTACTAGTACTTCCTTAAACATCACTCATGATGGTGCTTTGAATAATATTCTTGGTTGTATAAGGCTTTACATGATCATGGGGGAAACGGATAATTATATAAAGTAATGATCTATCTTCAATGATATAAAAAATAGACATAGAAGTTGTGGAAATACTGATTTGAAACTGAACCGGAGATGATATCTCTACACAAGTTAAGGAGTTTATTACCACAAACAAATGAGGTGGCAAAGTTATTGCAGGACGCTCTGCAATTTTTAATTTACTTTCATTTCCCCTTCAATATATCACATTACTACTGATTTTACGCCAATTTCGCTACTTCCTATGATCCAGGAGAGATATACATATTTTAATGAATATTCATAAAAATTGGTCATTTTTAATTTATCTGACATCCTGGAGTATCCTGAACTGCACATCTACTTTTCCCAATTAGGGCTCTAAATAACTGTTTGTTACAGGAAAAGCACATCACCACCCCAAACTAACCAACTGTACGATGTTTGGTGGCACCATGGCAGAAAGTGTAGATGAAATACAGACTGGTAGCTGTGGAACATGGAGTCTGGAGATTTGGGTTTTTATAAACATGAATTGTTTTATCTATTTTCTCCTCAGGTTATGCTGCGTTCCAAAATCCAATAGGTTCCATCTTCCTGCAGACGCTGTGTGACCTGCTGAGTGGAAGTGAGAAGGATCTGGAGCTGACCCAGCTCCTTACTCGTCTTGCTTACTGGGTGGCCTACAAATTCGAAAGCAAAGGGGAATATAAAGGCTACAAGGAGATGCCATGCTACATTACAAACCTGACCCGAGAAGTGTACCCTTTCAGGACGTAGAGAGGAAACCTGACTTATGTGTGTACTTAGCAGGGCGTCAGGTGACTGTACCTCATACCAGTGCCTCATTATCTTACATGACAATGAGGGAATTTCAGTACAGAAAGTGCACATGCTAGAGACTCACATGCTTCTATTACTCCTCTGGAACACTCACATAGAGACTAAGGACATAAAACAAAACTACAGTTATTATTCAGTGTATATTGCACTATTGCATACTGCATTTCTTTCATGTTCTTGCAAATATTTAAAACATTGGACCAGGACCTGTTGATAACACACAGTGGAGGCAGCCATTTTGTGGTCTGAATCAATCTTCATGAAAATACAGCCTGAATTGATTGGCTGTATTCCAGCCCACAAAATGGCTGCCTCCACTGTGTGTAGGTGGCTTTAAGCTACCAGCGGAGTGCTTTATACCAGCATGGATACACTCCTATTCTGCCAAGTCCCTGACTATGTTTACATGGAAATTGCACATTTCAAGAAATTATTTGCTAGTCAATTGCTATCTATTTATTTATTTATAGAAATGTTTGCTTATTTATCAGTGAAAATAAAGCTATTTTGGTAATTAAATTGAGTGAGGTGCTAGTTTATTATACATAGAGTATTGAATTATGTTAGTGCGGTTTATGTAAAGTTTCTGATACTTGTAAATGTTGACGCTTCCTCTGTAGGAAACATTGTGAATCTGCCTTTGCTATTCTGATATATACTAATCGTGTATTTACCAACCAGACCCATATTCACCTTAACAGTAAACTTGGTGACCTCTGTCCAGGTTTGTGGTTTAGTTGCCTGATATATATATTTATATTGCTGAATGGAAGCTAACAATCTGTTGGAGGGCTGGAATATACAGATGTCTTATCAGATCCATAAGACGTGAGGAGCAAGAAATTGTTACATCTGGGTAGTTTCAGAGCATATGGAGTTTGGTGCCCTTGTGGCTCCTGACAGACCACTAATAGTGAAACTGATCAAACACATTATAAGCTTGGTCACATGCCAGATAGTGGTATCTTGGAAAAAGCATCCTCCTGCAACTACAACCTTGGTGCGTAATCGCATCTGGCACATATATCACATCATGAGGAACACTGCAGCATTGTTTCACGAAGTCTGATCCCCCTGGACCTCGTTTCATAACCAGACCCTGTCTAACTTGTAATCTCAATCCTTGTCCAGAGTACCCATAGCTCCATTTTCTTAAACCTGTTCGCTGCAATACTTCTCCTTGGCACCTTCCTGAGTGGATCTGTTGGGGTATCGGAGTTCACCGATACGTCTATCAATCGCCTTCAATGTCAGTCAGATCTTCATTGATATTCAGTCGACTGGTGAACAGAAAAACACTCAATACCTGTATGATATAATGCCGAGTGATTCTGTTCCAACCAGAGCTTACTTCAAGGTCTTTATTTATACATAAAAATTAGGGGTATAGATACTTAACAACCAATTTGTAAGACAGTAGATTATGAAAATAACGAATTATGCGTACTCTGCAACTTGTAAGTTTTAACAAATCTTTCTTATTTATGCTTTTATCTCCTCGGGCAGTCTGCCCCCAGTCTTATTGTTACTTTACATAGAACGTTCAGCTGTGCGTCCTTGGGTTGTTCATGTTATCTGAGAACATCTTGTTGTAACATTTCTCAAGGCTTCAATCTTTTTCTCTTCTCATTCTGAGTAAAATATCTGCTAATTTCTTTTAAGGCTATAACATATTATTTTCTAAAGCTTAGCACATAATAGATATTAAATCAATAATCATACAAATTTACCCTTACACTCCTCTCTTCTGATTTAAACTCCCATTGTCCCATAGATTGTAAGCTTGGGAGCAGGGTTCTCTTACCTCTCTGTCTGTATGTATTACCCAGTATTGTTTTATTAATGTTTGTTCTCAATTGTAAAGCGCAACGGAATTTGCTGCCGCTATATAAATGATGATGATATTTATAACTTCTACCTATCAGTCATGGTGATAATCAGCAGAAGACAGTTAGCACTTACCTTTATACTATATGGTATCTTAAGGACCGCATATAGGTAGAATAATGATTCATTCAGCAGGTATCACCTGGTATCTTTATCACCATAACTCTTCTTTCCCTATTTAATGTTTTATCTAGGTGTATAGAAGGAAATTCTTTGCTCATATCTATTTAGAATTTTCCTTGTAGTACATGTTGGGTAACAGTACCACATAATCATTATAGTTAATGCAAAAAGGATTAGTAACAATGGATGAATCAAGATATTCATTGCTTTCTTCATGCAATAAGGTCCATTAAAAAATATGTCTCACTAATGATGTAACAATCCATTTTTCAATTCCATCCTACAATTGTCTGCCCATTCTGCTCATAGGTTTTTTAACCGACTTAGTATCTGACCCGTGGTCCACGCCTGCCCTAAGATTCTCATCAATCCTACCACAAAAAGGATATAAATTTTCATTCGGTTTCTCGATGGTCACTGTCAATCTCTTGATGCAGACTGTGCAGTTTTTTTGGTTTGATTGCTGACCCATGTTCATAATGTTCACTGTTTGTCTCAGGCATTAAACTTGTAGAAATGTCTGTGATCATTAATGGTTCAGGAAGCTCATTATTTTTCCTGCAGGAACAACAATCAAGTGTCAGTAATTTCTGAATTAGCCATATAACAATTTTCACTAACACACATACAATCAACAGGATTGCCAAACCCTTTGCTACTAATGCCAATATTCCCAATATCCAAAATGAATCATTACTGACAACTTTGCCAATGAGGTTATGCATCCACACAAAGGCATTTTCAGAGTTTACTCTCCTATGAGTGCAAATTGTTGAGCACTCCTTCCCCTTCTGTGATTTTCTGTAGAGTTGGGACAGACTTACCTGGGTTGTTTTGTGCACAGATTAGGCAACCAGCCACTAATGCCTGAGCTGCTTGGGAAAACCCTGGTGCTATCCAGTATTTATTTGTTAGTGCTGTCATAGCATCCTTCCCCAGGTGCACTTTCCCATGTACTATATTGGCCATAATCCGGTAAAGTGCTTTTGGCAGACATAATTTCTGACCTTTACACCATTCTCCTTGCACTTCTAGTGCACCTACTCTTGCCCAAGCTTTTTTCTCATTCTCTGTTGCTTGCTTTTGCATATCTTGGAGTATGGTTCGGTCAATCTTGGGGTCTGGGGCTACCCCATAGGCAACTTTCCCTTCTGGGATTGGCATTTCAGCAGCTTCTCGAGCAGCTTGGTCTACCAGTCCATTTCCCTCTGCCTCGGGCGTTATTTCCTTGGTGTGTGCTTTCACCTTAATTACTGACAGTTTGGCAGCCATCTGAAAGGCAGTAAACAATTCTCTTATGTGGTTTGCATTTTTATGGGTCTGCCCGATGACCCCATAAAGATTCTGCTTTTCAATATTGGGCCATAGTCATAAGCTATATCATAGGCATAGTGTGAATCTGTGTAAATGTTGACTTTTTGTTCTTCAGCGTATATACAGGCCAACGTCCATGCTTTTAACTCAGCTTCCTGTGCTGACATATGGCTTGTGAGTGATTGCTGAATCAATATGTGTGTCTGTGTAAAAAATAGCACAACATGTATACGGTGTGTCGTTTATGTAGTAGCGTGAGCCATCTACATGTAAATCTATGCCAGCATCAGTTAGTGGTGTATCATGTATGTTTGTTAGGCCCAAGGCCTCTAATTGCATGAGTGTAATATAATCATGATCAGACAAAAAAAGTTTTTTTGTTTGTGTATTTCTTCAGTTTCTTCTTCAGATGTTTCACTCAAGTTCTCATATCCCCTGTCTGAGGATTCATCTTCTCTGTGACTCCCCTTACTCTCCTCTTTTGAATCATCAATGGGGAGCAGGGTTGCTGGATTGAGGGCTGTGAATCTAGTAATTGTTACGTGTGAGGCGCTAAGCATGGCTATCTCATATTTAATTAGTCTAGCTGCAGACAAATATTTTGTCCTTGCTTGATTGAGAATTTCTGTGACTGCATGTGGCACCATTAGGGTTACTGGGTGTCCTAGCACAATATCCACTAACCCAAAAACAAACCCAAACACTATTTCATATTCAAGTATGTTAGTCCATTTCTCCTTTTCTTTTCAAAAACATGCCTTCTGACGTTCTACGACATACAGAAAAACCACCTAGTTCATGCATTTGCTATGCAAATAGCCAATAAAGTCTAATATCTCTTTCCAAAACACAGTAATCATTACTCAGCAGAGTCTACGTTATTTAAATCCTTCATTAGTTTATACTCATGTTTATTGTGGCTGTGAACCAAAACATATTGCAAACTTCTATTCATTGGAAGTTGGATAAATTCAATCTGGATTGCCTAAAGGGTTTTTTTCTGTAGCTGGAGACCTTCTGTTAAAAAAAAAGCTTTTGCATAGTGATTAACATTTATTCATTACGGATTACAGTAACTGTCATTAATTCACATTTCCCAATCAGTGTGTGTTATTGCATGTAACACGCTTGTACACCATTATCAGGTAACCAGTAAACATTTTTGTGCAGTGAACAGCTGCTAATAAGACACCTGTTTACATGTTTCTCTATGTAGCTTTACTGTGACGCTATGCGTTCCATGTTATGAAAACATGATTTCCACAAAGGGGCAGTCCCCAATATCAGACAGGGAATTGCAAAGTGACGTGACCTGTGCGAGTGTTAAAAGCCACTCCTTACTCATCATCACCTAGTACAGCCCCCTTGAATGACTATTGTGTTTTCCGGATTTACAAACATTCAATAGCAAACAGCCCTCTCTAAAGGTTCCAGGCATTCAGCCATTTTGAAAGCAATACTTCTTCTCTCATAAATCGGAGTACTCTCGTTAGACACCTCGCATTGTGTCTACAAATCACTCAGCATTTTCTCAACAGAATCTCTCATCACCAAGTATTCACACATATTTTCAGATGCTGTGATTTCCGTGTTGAAAGTACAAATATATTCACATAAACAAGTCTCGCTCACAGACGGCATTTTATCACGTAACATTTCTTTATGGGCATAACAAACCCCCCTGACTTCTGACAACATTCATCAGCGCCATTTTCACATAGATTAAAACCGCTTGTAATATCTGCATGTAAAAGCTCACTACCACCTTTCTCTTTTTACTTAAAGTGAAAGGTATTTTTCCTCAAATTCACAGACACAATTTTTTTGTTTAAATACAGAAACAGCTTGTTGGACCCCAGCCAGCTGGAGGTCAGTGTTTTCTTCTGACACTATCTGTACATTATTTATAGTCTTGTTCGTGACGGACCAAAGATTTTAAAACTTCTTTTGCATCTCTTCAAAAGCTTACAATCAAGCAATGTAGGCATTACATTTACAAATATATAACTTTTCCGACCTTGAAACATGTCTCTTGTAAAACGATCAAGACAGACAAACATGGATCTCCCTCACACGCAGTAATACAGAGACAAAACTCGCATACAGGAAGAAAAGTTAACTGATATCTTCCAGCCTACTGCTGTGGAACTACAAGTCCCAGCATTAAACTAAATACAAGTCGGCTTCAATATATTATTACCACTCACCCCTCCGGACACATTTTAGTTACTCTTGAATTATTGATGCATACGAACCTTTTTATCAATGTTACATACATTGTCCGATAAAAACAGAATCCTTCTTCAAAATTTCTTTCACACTACAGATAAGGGGAGAAGGATTTGCAGTTTCCCCCGCTGCTCATAGCCCCCTTCTTATCTCAACACACTGAAATCTTTTACACAGAATAAGGGGGGGGGCACATTTCACTCTTTCAGCTGTGCAGCATCAAACATACATTTGTAGTATACAACCTATTTGATTCATTATTTTAGTCATTATATCATTCAGCTTCTCATGCATTTAGCATATCCACATATTGACCTGATCTTCATAGCCAAGCCTTTTTATCCATTCGTTATTATTCAAATAGTAATATAAAATATTCAAATAAAACCGAGACCATTTCTCCAAGTCTAATGTCCCTTCTGGGGGAAATCCTGCTTTCTTGACTTTATGAATCCCTTTAAGAGCTTTACTACCTTCTCTTTACTTCATTATATCCATGGGTTTGCCTATAATAGGCATCTTACTGTTCTGTGCCCCCATTACTGGGTTACTGGTCACAGTACTGTCAGTATCTAGGATACAATGTCCTGTAAGCGGAATAACGTAATATCATTTTCTCCTTTGTACAGACTACAAGTGTCTTTAATCCCATATCTCCTAGTCTACCCTAGGAACACCAGGGGGTAAATGTATCAAGCTGAGAGTTTTCCGGCGGGTTTTGAAAACTGGAGATGTTGCCTATAGCAACCAATCAGATTCTAGCTGTCATTTTGTAGAATGTACTAAATAAATGATAGCTAGAATCTGATTTGTTTTTTCAAACCCGCCGGAAAACTCTCAGCTTGATACATTTACCCCCAGATGTGAGTTTTATCGGCTTTAAGTTAAAAGACTGGCACTTATGGCTGATCCAATTCTTCCCCTCAAGTCCGTGTATGGGCATATAGGTTTATAATCTGGTAACATGATTTCATGACCAGTATGTAATTATGTTTGACCAAACCTGACCTAAATTCCTCTCTAGTATTTCTTGATTCAAATGACACCATAACATAAAATATAGTTTTTTTTAATTACTCACAAAACCGTAAATATGCATTTGTAGTTGCAGGTCTTTTTGTGTTCCGAGACAAATGGCTAGATTTATCAACCGACCCCTGGATCAGGGGCATTGTCATGAGGGGATATATCATAGACCTGACCCATTTTCCTTGCAACCGATATTTCATCTCTGGCCTCCCAACCTGTGGACTCCGATGCAGGGCTCTGCAAGTAGTGATCCACAACCTGTAGAAAGAGGTTTGGAGTTTTACTCCAACCTCTTCCTTGTCTCAATGCCCGACGGCATCTTCAGGTCAGAGTACTAAAGTTCAAAATGGAGTCCCTCAGGTCAATCATTGCGACCATGGAATAGGGTCATGAAGGAATCCAAAAGGATTCATGTGGGCGGAGCAACACATTCCTGTCATTTCAGAAATCTACATTCCCGGCGTGGAAAACTTTCTCAGCCACAGCAAGGTTCACCCAGAAGAATGGTCACTACATCAGGATTTGTTCAACGGTGGGGTTGTCCAGAGATAGATCTCACGGCGTCACGCTTGAACGCCAAAGTTCCTCTTTTCTGCACAAAATACAAGGATGCCACAGCAGGATGGGTGGACGCCATGGTAATTCCATGAAAGTTTCACCTAGTCTATTTATTCCCTTCTCTTCCAATGCTCACGAGGGTTCTCAAGAAGCTGAAGAGGGAACAAGTACTGGCCATCCTGGTGGCCCCAGACTGGCCGCGTCAAGCTTGGTACTCGGACCTTCTGGGAATGACAATACAACCCCCATTTTGATTGCCTCTTCTTCCATATCTACTCACTTAAGGTCCTTTTTGATGCCACTTATTAGGTCTGTTTGCTTTGACGGCGTGGCTATTGAACACATGATTTTGACAGCTAAAGGGTTTTCATCGGCAGTTGTGAGAACTATGATCAAAGCCAGAAAGCCATCTTCTGCGAAAAATTATTACAGAATCTGGAAGACTTATGTTCTTTGGTGTGAAACTTACCAATTTCACACGGTATGGTTTAACCTTTATTGTTACTAGCCTTCTTGAACAGCTGTGGAGGGCAGCTACATGGTCTTTTGTAAAATTTTACAGACTGCAGGGTTTTGCATCTCAGGATTCTAGCTTCGGCCGTAAGGTTTTGCGCGCAGCCGTATAAGAGCAGTCCCTCCCTTAGGGGAGATTTTGGTATGTCCCCTATATTTCGCAGTGTCCCCCAATCGGACGTAAGAGAAAATATGATTTTTGTACTCACCGTAAAATCCCTTTCTCCTAGTCCATTGGGGAACACTGCGCGCCCACCCTTGCTCTGAAAGTGTTATGGGTTGACTATGTTGTGTTGTGTTGGTTGACTTACTTTGACCCTCTTTTGGGCTTTGTTAGACGTAAACTGAGTTCTCTTCCTGTGGGAGGGGCATAGCAGGGGTGGACCTACACTCACAGATTTAATTGTTTAAGTGCCTGACTCCTGGGACCACCAGCTATACCCTTATGTTTCGCAGTGTCCCCAAATGGACTACGAGAAAGGGATTTTACGGTGAGCTTCTCATGCTTCCAATTCATAAAAGAAACCAAGACTGAATTTTTCAGATATGTACAATGAAGGTAAAACATATTGTTTAGTGTTAACCTGACTTTTTCCTGCAGCATTACCACCCACTCCATTATAGAACACCCGTAAGTGAAAGGAATTCAGTAGTTTTACAATGAAAGCAGTAGGAGAAGTGGCGGTATGGCATACCACCGTATGTCCCCCACTTTCACCACTGCATTATATATATTTTTTACATTTTTGTTCAACTACCACTGGAACAGATTTTCCAGTTCCATGCATGCGTGGAGTGATAAAGTGCCCCAAAGTATTTATTTGGATAGTTTTCATGGTGGTAGTATAACACAAGGTTAAATCATGGCAACAAGAAATTACATTTATCATCAACATAAGTGTTACTTTTATAAATTGGCCACAGTATTCTGATTGGTTCTGATAAAGGTAAAAAAAAGCTGCCACTGCCGTCATTTTAGTTTCTGGAACAAAACTGGCCCTCCTCCACACAGTGCAGGTCTACATTTCTGCAGAGCAAGGCTGCCAAGCTGTCAGTCAGCCTGCCTGTGCTGCATAGGAGAACCATTGTCTAACGTGGCAACTTGCTATAGAGGTGAGAAAGGGAGCATGGTGAACATAATTATTTATGTATGAAACCACCAGTTGTTTCATGTATATTACACAGCTTTTCATACATATTAATGTCAAATATGGACACCTGCAGCTCTTCAGACATTTGCCCCTGCTAATGTAGGGCCTGAGTCGTTAAGGAAAGTAAGGTAAAAAAAAAAAAAAGGAGTAAGTTATCTCCTGGACAAACCATGTTACAATGAAAGGGGTGTAAATTAGTTTATTATTTTCCACATAAGTTAAATACTGGCTGTTTTTTCATGCAGCACACAGATACTTGATAGCTTTATTTTTACACTGAAATTGAAAGTTGATCTAGGACATGTCCTACCCCAACTATAAATCTGTCCCCACATTTTAAATTTACCTCCCCCTCCAATGCAGCATAGTTTCGCCCAGGTGCAAAGTTACTTCTTTTTTTATGCTTTGCTCTCCTTAATGACTCAGGCCCATAGTGTACATCTCCCATTTGGGAAGAAGCAGTACTTTAGATAGTTCTCTAGTGCTGACTGTCACAGCAAAGAATAAACCTATAACTGAGTTCCCGGTACCTTATGAACTATTGTTACTATGATTTTTCATAGTTTATGGACATAACCTTATTCTGTCAGTTGCATAGTGACATAGCAGACATCTGCCCCAGGATGTCCCCCTGACATAACCCCAAGCAGGCTTCATGGAAGCTTTGATGAGGGCTGTAAAAGGCTAAAGCTCTGTAAATGTCCTGGAAATTCCACTAATGACAGGTCTGTAGTATCTGACCAAAGATGTAACCATGTTATACAGATGACTCAATAGGGAATAATGCTTTTGTCAACTCCATAGTTTGTCAATAGTTGAATTTTCTAACTCATATTAGTATATTGTTTTATAAAGCAATTTATTTGTGAGAGTTTTAAATACCTGTGAATAGTGTGATTGTGTGAGGACACCACGGATCAGGATTATGGACTTTTAAAACCCTGGTCCCCCTTCCTTTGGATTTTGATTTAAATGGTGCCTCTAAGCACAGGACTTTTGGGTGCTACTAGTGCCACATTATCCAGTGCTTTAATGAGGTTTAATATTGTACATGTCTGTTTAAAGTTGTATTATGAAGGTTGCTATATATATTGTGAATATACAGTATATGCCAATGTTACAATTTAATTAGAAAGTTAAAAGTTAGACAAGTTATTCTTCAAGGTTGCCAGGTGGAGGGTTTAATAAGCGATACAAAAGAACAATAGGTCTGTGTTAAACAACTAGCATATTCAGATACTATTCAGCACGGTCATGTTATACAGTACCCTGGATTAGACTCCTTGGCACCTTCTCCACAGGGAGCCCATGGACCCCAATCATCATCATCAGCTATTTATATAGCGCCACTAATTCCGCAGTGCTGTACAGAGAACTCACATCAGTCCGTGCCCAGCCTCGGACTGGCCTGCCGGGCAGCCGGACTATCCACCGGTAGGCCCAGCCACATTTAAGCTCCGCCCCCTCTGATATTAGGGCGGAGCTTGCAGGGAACAGCTGATTGATTGACGGCGGCGGCAGTGTCGGTAGAGAGCTCTCTGCACCTGCGCGGTAGTGTGTTTTTAACTTCAGCAGGGGAAGAGGATTTGACTTCCTGTCACCAGCGTCGGCCGCCCAGAGGAGCAGGATGTCGGAGCAGGATGCCGGAGCAGTCCGTAAGTGACTCGCTTTTTACTCATCCTCACAGAGAATATTTTCATATCGGTTTTATATTCCTCTGCTGAAGCAAGTCGGGCGGGTGTGCAGGGATTCTCCTGGACCAATCACTGCGATGTCACCCTTCAGCTGGACCTCTCTAATCTGTCTAGCAGATAGTTCTCCTGGTGACTATTTATCAGTCCCTCATATTGTTTATACAATAGCTGATGCCCCTACAGTGTTTTTCTTGTTTAATGAATCCCCTACAGTGTGTAGTATTATGGGAAGTGCAGACTGCCACATGAGAGGTAAATCTATCAGTATGCTGCCATCAGGCAGGGAGAGGAGGAGGAGCTTATTGTCAAATACAATCAATGTTTTCCAGGCATCATTGCTCTCTTTGAACAGAACATATATGTAACACCCCCCTAGTGGTGTTTTAGTTAAACCTTTACCTCAGTGAATTCAGGAGGGGTCACCTAGAGGGTAAGCTAATAGTTTATGAAAAGTTACATAAACAGGTTACCATGGGGATAACCCAGCCCAGCCTGGAGACTGAGGGAGAGGAAGGAGGGGCTGTCAGCAAGGGGGAAAGGAGAGAGACAGAGGAGACACAGGAGAGGAGAGATGTAGCTGGGGACCTGGGGTGGAAGCTCCCAGGCTCCCCCAGCATTGCCTGGCTGTCTGAGCGTGGTGACTGCGCCAGGGCAAGGAATGTGTGCCCTGGATGAGGGGGAGAACTCCATGCCACTATAGTGAACCCAAGAGAGAGGGGGACACTTCGCATGGAAGAGGCCCTGGAGTGAGGGCTGCTACAAGAGGCATGGTAGCTGTAGTGTCAGATCCTGAGGCTGAGAGTACACAGAGTGACGTGTCAGAGCACAGGAGACATTATTCCCGCAGAGGAGGGATGAGCTGCAGTTGAGAGGTACACAGAGTGTGTCAGAGCTGCATGGAGGAGAGGCTGCCTGCCTATTAGCATCCATGCATGTGCCCCTGCAGAAAGGGTGATCTGCAGTGAGTATGGAGTGCAAGAGACATGTAAATTATGTTATTTAACATCTGGATAACATTAAGAACTGTGCAGGAGGAGTGATAAGATATTTGCAACCATATTCGTATTTCTCATTAAGAACTGTGCTGGAGAGAGTAAGGAGATGTATATATTCTGCAACCATTATGATTATCGTGCTGGAGGAAGAGTGTAAATAAAAGTTCAGTTTGTTATAGAGATGGTCTGGCGCCCAAATTATTGTGACTTCTATTACACTGCACCAAAGTGACATTACCTGTGTCCCACTAACTACAAAGAAACACCTGCATGTGCAGGGACCCCCTGATCATTTACACCCATGCCCATCAGCTAGCCAGGGCTTGAGAAGGAGGTGCACTGTGTACCCTTTGCACCCCACACTACACACAGTGACAGGGGGTTACATATATAACAGCTCTCTGCTTTACAGGGTCAACTCAACGTGGTACTGTCCAAAAAATACAGCCAAAAAATCTTTCTTTTTTTTTTTTAAAGACAAAAAAACTCAGTCAACAACTAACTCGGAATGTCATCTCCCATCAAATTCAGCTAGTCAACTGGTTTACAATCCAGAATTGATTATCAAGGAATTTCAAATCTTCTGCTCCATGTTGAACAACCTTAATTCTTCACAAACTTTAATCCATCACCAAGAGGCCATGATTGATGATCACCTGCACTCATATAATCTTCACAAACTCTCCCTTGCAACCACCTTCGTAGACACCACAATCTTGGAAGAAGAGACGGTTGACAATCTTCATTCCTTAAAAGTGGCCTCCGCCCAAAGTTCAGGTGGCCGACCCGCCCAATACTAGAAAACATTTGCTAGTATACTGGTGCCTAAATTAACATTGCTATTTAGTTACAATTTAGAGGGGAGGAACTTTTCCCCCATTGACAACATCAGACAAATCTGGAGAGAGGCCTAATTATTAAATGTGGGTGCTGTTGATTTAATGGAAGGGATGGTTGTCATTTCTGAATGTACCCATTATTTTTTCCAAATAGGGCCCTCAACATTCCAGGATCCAGAAAAGTTGCAACTAAAGAAACCAGCAGCCACCGGTGGTAAAAGTGACAAGAACAGGTAGGACAGTCTGTCAAATGTTCTGAGTCTAGTGCAGGCTTGACTAACCTGTGGCACTCCAGGTGTTGTGAAACTATAAGTCCCAGCATACCCTTCCAGCAATAAGCTGCTATATATTGGCAAAGCATGCTGGGGCTTGTAGTTTCACAACACCTGGAGTGCCACAAGTTAGCCAAACCTGGTCTAGTGGGACAATCCTGATTTTTGCTGACTGTTCTGCCCAATCTAAGGGGCAGGTCAAGACTGTGTATTCTTTATACACACACTGCATTCTTTATATCATACACTATGGTGCTAGCTGTCCTTTGTGGACTGACCACTCCCCCTCTAGTGTCTGGTCCCGCCTCTATGATGGCTGACCACACCCCCTCTGGTGGGCCCCTAGTGTTGCAGTCCCCCGGTGGGCCCTTCATGCCCCAGTCCGACACAGTCCGTGCCCCATTGAAGCTTACAGTCTAACCCCCCCCCCCCCCCCACACACACACACGTCAATTTGATAGCAGCCATTTAACCTACCAGTATGTTTTTGGAGTGTGGGAGGAAACCGGAGTACCCAGAGGAAACCCACGCAAACACGGGGAGAACATACAAATCACCATGGGGGAGGACACTGAGGGTTAAGCATTATCAATTCCCACCTATCACAAGCTGGCTACTGCCCCTAACCCGCCCACAACTGTGAGAATATTGAAGGGGATATAACCTGTGCTAGTAGTGAGTACTGAGTAGTAGTGGATTAGTGACTAGAACTGTGCTTTTGTCACAGGTGTATGCTGTATTCGTGGATTAGTGACTAAGACCTGCACTTCCGTCATGTGTGTATGCTGTGTTCATGGATTAGTAACTATGAACTGCGCTTCTGTCACATGTGTATGCTGTATTCGTGGATTAGTGACTAAGTAAGAACTGCACTTCCGTCATGTGTGTATGCTGTATTCGTAGATCAGAGACTAGGAACTGCCCATCTGTCACATGTGTATGCTGTGTTCATGGATTAGTGAATAGGAACTATTCTTCTGTCGCATGTGTATTCTGTGTTCGTGGATTAGTGACTATGAACAGTGCTTCTGCCACGTGGATGCTGTGCCTGCAAGGAATCGCATCTGTCTGGTGACTGTATATCCACCTGTCTGTATTGCCATCTACTGAATAAATTGCGTTTTGGTTGCAACAATCTGCCTAGGTGACTTCAAAGGACCCACCAGAATTTGCGGTCCTCACAAATAGGGAGTATTGAGATTGTATAATCTTAATATAGTGATATGACAGAATAGACCGCCTATGCCACCCTGTCCATGCTGCTGGGGACTGTCTGGGCTTGCCATTCAACGTCCCATTTCTTTATCCCAAATTGCACCGCTCTAACCGCAGTAGGAGGGGCCTGCTGCCACCACTAGGCTTCTTCACCGGCACCTAGAACCGGTTCCTTCTGGGTAACTTTCGCTGCCAGTATACCCCCTTGTTGAGCACCTGAATTGGTACAGCTAACCTCTTCCTTCAGATCAGGGTTGCTGTGGATGGTTCCCCCTGGCCTATCACACTGGCCATGCTGGATGCAGGGTTTGAACCTTTAGAACAGCTGGATAACAGATTAGATTGGTCTAATCTGTAGGTCACAGAAATTACAACACAGGTAAGTAGTCGTCAAAGCAGGGTCTTGAAGCAGTGATGTTTTATTAGTTCAAGCCGTCCTAATAAGTACAGTTACATTAGTTTGTGGTACTAGTGATCTCCAGAAGGTACAGATGGTATAATACTACCTTACACGGTTGCACAGTCCTCCTTTTATACAAATTTAAACACATACCCTGGCAGGAGGTTATCCAGCCTCCCGACACTCTAACCAATCCAGACTGCTTTATGCTGGTGGTAGTCACTATTTCTGCTCCAGTAAACCTGACAAAACCTTAGACGAATGTAAAAATTCTGAATACTATAAGGTCGCCAAGTAGGAAATACAGACTTATCCTATAAGTGACATACAACGTTCTTCACAGGCTTGATTATCGTCAGCTATAAATTCCGATTTTCTAAAATTTCTCCAGCGCTAATGACATCAGTTACAATGGCCAGAGTGAGATTGCCAGTTTTAAAGCGGCAATGGGCGGACCCGCCGCCTGTATAATATAATCCAGGTGCTGGGTCCATACATTGAGGCTTTAAAACCAGCAATCTCACTCTGCCCATTGTAACTGACGTTATTAGTGTAGGAAACATTTTATTTACAGCTCACAGTAATTAAGCGTGTAGGGAATGTTGCATGTCACTAATATGGTTAGTCTCTATTTCCTCCTTACCGGCCTTATAGTGTTCGGAATTTCTAGGTCGCTCTAAGGTTTGTCGGCTTTATTGAAGCCGCAATAACAAACTCCACCCACTTTATGCAGCCTGCACATAAATCAGCTGGGAGGAGTTAACACCTTGTACATAGCTGCTAGTGGCACCACAACATCTGTAATATTACATCAAACCTTAGGATGCAAAATCCTCTGCACTTGGAGTTAACGCAATTTTATAACTTATAAAAATTTATACCAATCTGTGATTTATTAAAACTTCCTGGTTGCATTATTCAGACAGGTTCTAAGATGCAGGATGAAAACTACACATGAAAGGAAGGTAAGGATGCATATAGACTAAAAAAACATGTTGGTCACTCACATGAAAAGATACACAACAGATTTCCTCAAACAAATGCCTATTGCATCAAAAATCAAATATATAAAAATAAATATATATATATATATATATATATATATATATATATATATATATATATATATACAATAAGTTATTTTTTTAAGTGATCCAGTCACAAGTGATAACAGAAAATAGAACACAAGTGAAAGAAGATGAAGGGGGAGGCTGGAGTGTGGATACACATGGTCCATCTACTCTGGGCTTGGGGTGTTAGAGGCCAAACACACTACAGTAAGTAAAACGAAGTAAATGAATGAAAAAGAATGAATGCCACCGCTAGAACTTCTGTAATTATAGAGAAAAAACTGATGGTAAATGTATAATCTGTACTCAATAACAACGTAAGTAAATTCTGGTTGCACCAATTACAGAACTATACATTTTGCATCTCATGTGAGTCTAGCTTTTAAGTAAGCCCTGACCATGCGTTTACCATAAAGTTATATAATAGATATAATAGCGCTAGCTGTGGCCATACTGTAAGCTTTAACACATGGGGTGTTTTTCAGGGGGTCTCATTCAGGGCTAACAACACTGTAATAAAGTGGCCAACCTAACATTCAAAGTAATTATTTATTACCCCTTCTCAGTATTGATATGAAATTATATAAAATGTTTTGCTCACTTCAGGTGTTTTTCTGATACTGTTGACCTTTTGAGTGGGAGAAAGGAAAAACCGATAACATTACACCACAGCAATAATGTTTTTATATCTCTGGAGTATTGCCATGTAGATAAGGGAATTGCTATCTCTAAATATATTCAAGAAACCACTAGGATAGTTCCTGTAAGAGGAATAATATATGATATAAATAAAAACAAGTCTCTGCTATAAACAATGACTGGTTACTCAAACATGCCATTAAATATATATGTGTTAAACATGATGTAAATAAGCTGTATATTAGATAGGGAAAGAGATCATTGTGTACACAGTAAAAATGTCACATCAACAAGCTCAACTCAACTTACTTTCACTGAGATATAATACCACCCCCTTCATTCATTTAAACGTTTACATTATTTTTTCCTGAAATGCTGTTTTATTGTCTCAAGTTAATCATGAGAGTGAGGGGACAGAGGGACTGTCGCTGTCACATGGGTCACTTTTGTGTTCTTGATGCTATTTATCACACTGTTCACAGAAAGTCCAGCTGGTAGGTGCGGAAGCTGATATAAGTAGAGGAATGAGGGCCAATCTCTATATCCTGAGAGTAGAGGAGAACTGAAGTCTAATTATGGAGAGGAAACGGCTGCTCACACAAGCTGCCTCTATAAATGCTCTTTCCACCACTTCAACTCATTTAAATAATTTCTTCCCACAAAAAAATATTACATTTTTGTTTGTTGGTGCATTAAGGAACACTCGGATCTGTTGAACTCCTTTCATCTCCCTTTGAAAAGGCTTCAACCCCAGCAGATGCTGTCATCTCAGTTTGCAAATCCATGTTTGTGTGATCATAAAAGAGAATTCAGATCCACGGTAGTCAGGAACAGAGAGAGATCTGATTATTTGCTACGGGTTTTCATCTTTTCATCAAAGCCTACCAGCCCTACTCCTAACTCAACCCTGCTCTTCCGCACTTACTCCTCATTCAGTATCACCCTGTTACTTCTCACACAGTGTCACCCTCTTACTCCCCTCTCAGTGTCACCCTCTTATTCCCCACTCAGTCACCCTCTTACTCCCCACTCAGTCACCCTCTTATTCCCCACTCAGTCACCCTCTTATTCCCCACTCAGTCACCCTCTTACTCCCCACTCAGTCACCCTCTTATTCCCCATTCAGTCACACTCTTATTCCCCTCTCAGTCACCCTCTTACTCCCCACTCAGTCACCCTCTTATTCCCCACTCAGTCACCCTCTTACTCCCCACTCAGTCACCCTCTTATTCCCCATTCAGTCACCCTCTTACTCCCCACTCAGTCACCTTCTTGCTCACCACTCAGTGTAACCCTCTTACTCCCTACTCAGTGTCACAATCTTACTCCCCACTAAGTGCCACCCTCTTACTCCTCACTCAGTGCCACCCTCTTGTGCCTGACTCAGTCTCACCCTCTTACTCCCCACTCAGTGCCATACTCTGGTGCCTGACTCAGTGCCACCCTCTTACTCCCCACTCAGTGCCATACTCTGGTGCCTGACTCAGTGCCACCCTCTTACTTGCCACTCAGTGCCATACTCTGGTTCCTGACTCAGTGCCACCCTCTTACTCCCCACTCCGTGTTACCCTCTTACTCCTCACTCAGTCTCACCCTCTTACTTTCCACTCAGTGTCCCTCTCTTTGTGCCTGTCACTCCCCTCTCGATTGAGCAGGTCCCACATTCCTTGTGTTTTTCCTTTTTTGTCTCCTCACCCTTGAGATGCAGTTTCAGCCCGGTGTTTAAGGCTAACCCTCAGCCTCTAGCCCTTCTTTTCGTGCCCACACTCCAAGGTACTGTCTTGCTCCCTACTTTGTACTTTTCCTATACTCTGCTTATCGTTCTGCTAAATGTCTAATCTGTAGTTATTCTCCCCAACTTTTTATTGGGTTGCTGTTTGTTCATTACGTAATTTTGTTGTTTGCTCTGACCCCCACTGTTTGGCTCCTTATCAATAAATGATAATAATAATAATAATAATATGGGTTACAGAACAGTTGTGCACATTGCATCCTGCTATTAAGTATACACTTCAATGGTTTTTAGAAGTTCCATTGAAATGAGTAACTTAACTGTAATTGAGGCCTCTTTGTTTATTACATTTGACAGATAGACAAACAGAAGAGCACAAAAGGTGTTTCTTGCCTTTAGCAAAATAATACCTAAAAATGTGAATGTTCATGTGTCGCAAGATGGTCACTTGCCGTGTCTTGGAATAGTCATGTGATCAGTGTTAGGGGATGGTCACATGATGTCTGGACCTGCTTTCTTACCTGTTCACTCTATCGGCTTCATGTAGAGTTGTACGCACTTGCATTGAAAACATTTATGTGAATTGAATGCAACAAAATTACATATATCTTAAGACACGTTTAACTTAGCAAAGTATATTAAATGCATTCTCATAAAGATATGTTTAAAGCACATAAAGATAAAGTACATTATGATGCATCCAGTCATCATCATCAACTTAATGATGATGACTGGCATTTTAATATAGAACTAAAAAATAGATAAATAAACTGGGCAATCTGATTGGTTAGAGCACCCTCTGGGAGCCAGGGTCCTGGAACTGGATGAATGACAAAACTCCCAAAAATCTAAGACAGATGTCAACCTAATTCATTTCCTTCGGGAGAGGTTTGTATGCTCCTGAACCTAGCACTGACTTTCTGAGTAAATTAACATGGGCTCAGTTAATTAACTGATATAATGCACACCTTTTACATGAATTACTCAATTGAGGTTCATCATATGAGTCATTGCAATGATCAGGAGCAGACAACTTATGAATTAAATGGGTCTGATGGATGACTGTGGGCCGGTTGCTTGCATCTCTACAATGAATTACATTGACAGTCCTTATCACTTGCTCAGCTCCCCAGTATCCAAGAGACTGTGTTAGATGAAATACCCGGCAGCCTGTATAGCGACACACAGCTAATCTTTTCTAGGATTTGTAAGTCTCGAGTCATCTACCTATATAAGTAAAGGAAAAAAGTTTGTGGATAATACATAGAATTACATAATATAAATTATTTATAATACAATAATTTAAGATCTGGGGTAAATGTATCAAAGTGCGAGTTTGCCAGCGTGTTTAAATCGCGGCAAATCGCGGGTTTACCCGCGAGTTTTGGAAAAAAAACCTGAAATGTATCAAGCTGCGATTTTGACACTGAAGTTCAAAATCGCTGGTCCTCTCTGGCGATTTTGTGCGATGTAAACACTCCCAAATTTAGCTTACTCTCCTGTGTTTGGCAAACTCTCCTGTGTTGTAACAGTGAGTTGTAAACACATCACTGTTACACTGACCTGTCATACAGCTGCTGTTAGGAACCCCTCCAGCCGGCACAACACAACCCGGAATCTACTCTGCCAGTCAGGTGTTCACTGGAGCCCCTGATGGTGGGGACAGACTGGGCCGCAGACTGACAGAGGGTCGTGAAGTGCGTACCAGCTGGGGAGAACCCAGGCAAGAGGAGTCAGGTCCACGCAGAGGTCAAGGGTCACAGGCAAATAGCAGAACGGGTAAACAGGCCAGAGATCAGGGTCACAGGAAACACGAGCAAGGTCCAAATCAAAGCCAAGGGTCATACACGGGGAGTCAAAAAGCGATATCAGGATACAGGACAGGAACTAGCAGGTTAGCAGACTGGAACACAGGAGCTATAACCGGCAATGAGGCAGCAGACCTCATTGCCTTAAATACCCAGCTGAACCAATCACAGGTTGAACACACTCCTGCAGGTTAATAAAGCAGTCACTAATCGCACTTTGATACATTTACCCCCTGGTCATATCGGTTATATGAAACAAGACTGCAACATTTGGAGTATAATTGCTTCACTTTCTCATCTACCCATGTCAGGCCCCTTGGTAGACTCATGCTGTTTTCTATGTAACTGATTGTATTCCAATAAATTTATAAAAATCGGTATGTCAGGATTGGAACTCGGATCTTCTGCCTCTGGAGATAGACGCACTGCTGACTGTGCTATTCTGACTGCTGGATGGCTCACTGCCTTAACCCTATGTTCTAGCTTAGTCTTACTGTTTTCCTGAAGTTCCAGCATGTTCTAGTCCCACCTTCTGACTTCCTATATAAGCCTTGCATGTTCCTCTCTGTTGGTCAGATTATTGTGCTCCTGCCAGCAATCTAGTTCCTTCTGCTGTTGGTGCATCCTGCACCAGTTGCTGCATCCTGCACCAGGTATCCATTATTTGTGTACTGACCTCAGATTGTCCTCAACTACGCCTCTGCCGGTACCCTTTGCCTTATTTGCTTCTCTGTGTACCAAACCTGGCTGCATTGGACCATTCTTATATTCACTAACCATTAAGGGCCTGCTCTCCTTTTTGCCACTGGACTCCAACTCAGTCTCTGGACTGTTACACTATATATGCAGAAAAAAGGATTGATAGGAATAACTATAATTATTTAATTAATACATACTATTCACAAGAATAGAGCAGTGATTGTGAAGTGAATCTTGATTACGCAGCTTAACATCTTGTACTTTCATTCTGTGGTTGATAAGACTAGTCTCGTTAGCCTCAGCCACACCCCTCCCTCTTCACCCTTGTACCTAATTCATCACAGCCGGATTTCTGGTCAGTAATTTCAGCACCTGACCAGTGACTAACCAGGACAGGGTGTGGTACGGGTTGTATTGGAAAGTAATTTACCGGAAATTTTTCTTACCTGCCAGTAGGAGTGAGAAACTTCCTCCAAGGAAGGACATTTCAGGAAAATACAAGTTAGAATAAGAAGGCCTGGTGAGATACTGGGACTTTTACCAACAGGATGTACTCTCTAAGCAGACATCATAGCATGCAGCGTTGGTTTCAGTAAGTGCAGCCAGATAGGGTAGGATCATCAAAATAACAACAGGTTTAAAAAAACAGGTTAAATTAAACATACTGCCTACAAACAATGAAGCTGAATTAATATTCAGAGAATTGGGGCCAAGGGCAAACGATTGTAAGAAAGTGAAGGGTTAATTACTGAGTGAAAGCGGGTTATCAGGGATATTTGTGGAGGCTGGAGCCATAGTAAAGAAGAGAGTAGAGATGAGGAGAGCAGGGGCAAACGCAGGATTTGTAGAAAGGGGTTTCCATGTCACACCGCCAGTTGGCGTGGCCAGCATGCTTCGAGGCGTGGCTATAATTTTAGGCAGTGCTTGGCTGCTCTCCAACTCTTCCCATTCATATACTGCTCCCTCCTACCTGTTCTTGCTGCTTTCAATACTTGTTGGGGAGAGATGGATGTGAACAGTGCAGACAGAAACGATCTGCACATAAGCTGCAAAGTGGCAGGTCCCGGGGCAGGGTCCAGCCACCTCAAGTATACAGTACCCCAGGCTGGGGGGGGGGGGTTTCCAGGCACTAGGAAACCCCCCCCCCTCGGTTTGCCTATGGAGAGGGTAGCTGATTCTATATCTACTCAGAGTCTTGATCCTGGGGGAGAGTATCATTGAATTCATTGTGCAAGCTGAGCGGATTATTGTAGAACTTAACTCTCTGCCTTTTCCTAGACTATATAAAAAAGATGTTATCCATTGTAAAGTAGAGAACATCTTGATAGATACTCTAAAGGGCATGGTATGAGGCAGGTATAATAACCTAAGAATAATATAAATTTTAACTGATGTAATGTGGCCTATGAAGATGAATAGTTGGTGCTGTATAATGATTATACAAAGTTACCTCTTAAAATTAAAGTTAAATTATAAGTAACATTTTCATATGTCACTAAGATTCTCATAATGCGGTCATTATTAACGAAGTAGATTTGGAGCAATTAATATAGTGGACCATGTCAGTAGCTCTCCAGGGGGTACATTTATTAAGCTGCGATTTTGCATTTCCAGCGATTTTCTTGGGCGAGTTTAAACTCGCCAATGTATTAAACAACGATTTGATGTAAAATCACCAGAGATGTGTTTCTTTCAAATTCGCCATTATCACAATCGCTGCAAATCACGGTCCAGACTTTTTCCCACTCTAGCTATACAAGTCGCCAAATGTATGAAGCTGCGATTTTACAAACTTGCCCGAGTTTGAATTAAAAATCGCCAGTTACAACACTCTGATTTCTAGAGGTGAGATTACCAAACACATCACTGTTACACTGTTGGGCAATACAGCCGCACGAGTTGGCAGGTGTAGAATGTAAAAACAAAAATGCGTGGGGGTCCTCCCTCTAAAGACTATTAACCCTGGTGCTGCCAACCTCCTGCTGATTGTGGGAAAATCGGAAAAAAACATGCTTGGGGTCCCTCCGATTTCCATGCAACCAGCACTAGGCAAACCAGCCGGGTTGGGAGGCACTATAGCAGGGGGACACGCAGCAGGGGGTCCCCCTGCCATAATGACAACAGGACTGGATTCCCTAGGGAGTGGGGCCCCCTCTATTAATAAATACCCAGCCCAGTGCTGAAAGCATTAGGACTCTTCCTAGACCCTTGGGGTGGTGGGTATAGGGTAATAATGGCACAGGAATGTTAAAAAATAAAGAAAACACCATTTTTATTTGTGGAACTACAAGTCCCAGCCAGCCCAGGCTGCCATTAACAGTGTGGGCATGCTGGTGCTTGTAGAGCTACAAGCGCCTGCATACCCATGGCAGCCACCGCACGCTGGCACTTGGAGAACCATAAGTGCAAACATGCCCTGACACCCATGACTTGCTGCGACATGTAGTACAACAAAGAAAAATGTAAAACAAACCACAGCACTCTCATTCAAACCACATTGCTTTAATAAAAATAATAAACCATCCAAAATGACAAACAACATCCTCTTTATATCCACATTATTTGCTTATTTTTTTTTTAAAAAAATATTATTTTCCACAAAGGTTCATGAAGATGTCCCAAATAATTAGTAATTTCATAAAGGTCCCTGGAAAATGTCTTCTTTTCTTCTGTTCAAAATGACCCCATATTGTAATTCCACAAGGCTTGAAGAGTCTTCTTTTTGGTATAGTCCAGCGGTTCCTTAAGTGTGCGCTGCCGCTCCCAGGGGTGTCGCGGCGCTGTCACTGGGGTGCCGCGGGCCAGCCATAGAAAAAAGAAAGAAAACAGAAATTACCAATCCGCGTGGCGCCGGGACCCAGCATCCACCTCTCTCCCGCAGCTGTCACTGAATATCGACGTCAGTGACAGCTGCGGGAGAGAGGAGGCTGCTGAGTCCCGGCGCCGCGCGCATTGGTAAGTTTCTGTTTTCTTTCTTTTTTCTATGGCTGGCGCCTGGCGTGGGGCAGAGTGAGAGGGATCGTGGCAGAGGAGGGGGACAGAGAGCAGAGGAGGAGGGCAGAGGGGGAGGACAGAGAGCAGAGGAGGAGGACAGAGAGCAGAGGAGGGGACAGAGAGCAGAGAAGGGGACAGAGAGCAGAGGAGGGGGACAGATGGCAGAGGAGGGGGACAGAGAGCAGAGGAGGGGGACAGTTGGCAGAGGAGGGGGACAGAGGGCAGAGGAGGAGGACAGATGGCAGAGGAGGGGGACAGAGGGCAGAGGAGGGGGACAGAGGGCAGAGGAGGAGGACAGAGAGCAGAGGAGGGGGACAGAGAGCAGAGGAGGGGGACAGAGAGCAGAGGAGGGGGACAGAGGAGGAGGACAGAGAGCAGATGAGGGGGACAGAGAACAGAGGAGGGGGACATAGGGCAGAGAAGGGGGACAGAGAGCAGAGGAGGAGGGCAGAGGGGGAGGACAGAGAGCAGAGGAGGAGGACAGAGAGCAGAGGAGGGGGACAGAGAGCAGAGGAGGGGGACAGGGAGCAGAGGAGGAGGACAGAGAGCAGAGGAGGGGGACAGATGGCAGAGGAGGGGGACAGAGAGCAGAGGAGGGGGACAGATGGCAGAGGAGGGGGACAGAGGGCAGAGGAGGAGGATAGAGAGCAAAGGAGGGGGACAAAGAGCAGAGGAGGGGGACAGAGAGAAGAGGAGGGGGACAGAGGAGGAGGATAGAGAGCAGATGAGGGGGACAGAGAGCAGAGGTGGGGGACACAGAGAGCAGAGGAGGGGGACAGAGGGCAGAGGAGGGGGACAGAGAGCAGAGGAGGAGGGCAGAGAGCAGAGGAGGGGGACAGAGAGCAGAGGAGGGGGACAGTGTGAGAGAGGGCAGAGGAGGGGGACAGCGTGACAGAGGGCAGAGGAGGGGGACAGCGTGACAGAGGGCAGAGGAAGGGGACAGTCTGAGAGAGGGCAGAGGAGGGGGACAGCGTGAGAGAGGGCAGAGGAGGGGGACAGTGTGAAAGAGGGCAGAGGAGGGGGACAGCGTGAGAGAGGGCAGAGGAGGGGGACAGTGTGAAAGAGGGCAGAGGAGGGGGACAGCGTGAGAGAGGGCAGAGGAGGGGGACAGCGTGACAGAGGGCAGAGGAGGGGGAACAGCGTGAGAGAGGGCAGAGGAGGGGGACAGCGTGAGAGAGGGCAGAGGAGGGGGACAGCGTGAGAGAGGGCAGAGGAGGGGGACAGCGTGAGAGAGGGCAGAGGAGGGGACAGCGTGACAGAGGGCAGAGGGGGCAACGTGAGAGAGGGCAATGTGTCTGGATGCAGAGAGGGCAGTGTGTCTGGATGCAGAGGGGGCAGTGTGCCTGGATGCAGAGGGGGCAGTGTGCCTGGTTGCAGAGGGGGCAGTGTACCTGGATGCAGAGGGGGCAGAGTGTCTGGATGCAGAGGGGGCAGAATGACTGGATGCAGAGGGGCATTTTTGCATACAACTAAATAAGTATTTCTGTCGTGACCTAAATACTTATTACAATTTTTTGACCCAACTACTTCTAAAACAGGGCTGCTCAGTAATTATTTTGGAGGGGTGCCTTGAAAAAATTTGGAGACTCTTAGAGTGCCGCGAACTGCAAAAGTTTGGGAACCACTGGTATAATCTATTTTCCTTAGTGCGTGTTGTATGAGGAAGTTTTCTAGAATTTGTTTGTTTTTACTTTAAGCTTCTAGTGGATCATCAATGGGATTATTATTATAGTAGTTGTAGCTTAAAGGTCTTTCATCCATTTGTTTAAGATGTTACATGTTTCCTGATAATCCCTTTTATTTACAGCATTAAACTTCTCTCAGAATAAGATGGTGTATCACAATGTTCCCTATTATCATCCATTTTTTTGCCATTTATGTTTGATATATAATTAAAAATTCTCGTTTTGGCAGAGATACGAAGCAAAGCCCCAAAATTGGATCTTGCTGTTTTTTGGGCATTTAGCTAGATCAATTAAAATAGGGACATGATTGGATATAACAGTATTGTCAATGTTTGTGTCATGCTTTTGACATAATCATGAATTAGAAAAAAAAACAACAAATACATGTGGTTATTATTACTCCCAAAGGTATGAATACATGTGAAGTCCTGAGTGTAAGCAAAACATGGGTTAATGGAATAATATCGACTCTAGAAATCTTTCCTGTGTCCCCCAGCTGGATTGCTTATACAGAGATGCTGAGTGTTACTGTGCTAGGTACACACTGGAGAATTTTCCGACTGACGTTTTATCTACAACGACTTTACCTTCGACTGAAGGTCCGATCGCTTGGATGATTAATGTGCACACACTGGTCACATTTTAGACGATTAATGAAAGACCGACCGTCCGGGCAGCGACTTTTCACAGTCATATTGTCGTGAGCAAAGATTAGAATTTTGTACACACTGAAACGACTTTTGAGGTCCATATAACGTATATATCCTCAAGAAATTTTAATAAAGGGCAGAGCATGTTCAATAGTAACCACACCAAACCTTGTTAAAAACGCAAAGGTAACACGTTTTCTTCATACATTCGTTAGCACATGTACAGTGTACGTTCGTTCGCTAGCGCACATCAACAATTTTTTTTACTAATATGGATACTGTTGAAGAACAATAAGCAACTGCTCTTTTCTGCTCGCTGTTGAAAGAAGACAGCAAGTACAGACTCGAAGGGAAAGAAGGAGAAAGAATAGATCTTGTTGGACCAAACAGTGGTTCAAGAGGAGAGACTCATGCTCTTACATGCCCCTGTTACAGGAGATACGAGACAACAACCCTGATGACTTCAGGAATTTCCTGAGAATGAATGAACCTACATTCCAGCAACTGCTCCAACTACTCATCCCCATCCAGAAGGAGGACACCCGTTTCAGGAGACCCATATCTGCAGAACAGAGACTGGTTGCTACCCTAAGATTTCTGGCAACAGGAAGGACACTGGCTGATATGAAATACAGCACAGCAATTTCACCGCAAGCTCTGGGTTTGATAATACCTGAGACCTGTGATGCTATCATTGAAGTTCTCCATGAACAGTATATAAAGGTTGGTAAACATAAATAGTCTTCTTTAGACTCAAATGTATAATTTTAGTTACATAAATAAAATTTAAAATATATAGTAAATACATAAAGTGCAAACCAATAAAAGCAGCCAAATAAATAGTTTATAGTTGTTCATATTGCAACACTTCGCTATTATCCATTTGTGATGGACTTCCACTGAACAGTTGCATGTTTGAGCTGGGTATAGGGGTAGAAGTCATATATGGTTTTGGCATTAAATATTGTCCTCCCATACTACCATGCTGCATCTGTGTATGCTGAAATGTGTACGATGGTGTCTGCCGGTGGCTTACTGCCGTTATAATTGTATCCGGGTACAAATCTTCCTCGGTAGTCCTACACATGAGGTCGCACACCAAACGCTCCATTTCCACTTATATCGGTCTACTGGAACTTTTCATTTTACTTGCTAGCCTTGCTCCAAGTAGGTCAAAAGTGTGTTGTGCAGGTTTTTTGGCCATCAAACTGTTTGCACATTCCACCATCTTTGCAGTTAGCGCATCACTTTGATCAACTTCCTGGAGCCTTTTTTTCTTCCTCTTCTGTTGTGTTTGTGGTGGAATTGCTACCTCAGGTACATCCTGGCTGTTGACTGTCCGCTGGCTTCCCTGTACAGTAGTTGTACTTGTCTCTTCTTGGTCAGCAATATCCAACAAGAGTTCTTGTGACAGGACAGCAGGCTGAGTAATAAAAAAATGAGAAAAGAAAAGAGTATGATATAAAATGCATGTAATTAAACTATTTCACACCTCTTTATGTTTCAGTTTCCTGCAAAGGTAGAACAATGGCAAGTTATTGCGGAAGAATTTTGGAGCCAATGGAACTTTCCAAACTGTGGTGGTGCCATTGATGGGAAACATGTCTGAGTTATGTCTCCATCCAAAAGTGGATCTTTTTATTATAATTATAAAGGATTTTTTTCAGCATCATTCTAATGGCCATAGTGGATGCGAACTAAGAATTCTTATTTGTGGACATTATTAAAAATGGGAAAGTGTCTGATGGGGTGCATTGGAGCAGACTCCCTTTCATGCTAAACTAATAAACTATGAACTTAATATTCCAACTGTAAGCAATACAAAATATGGACTTAATTTTGCGTTTGTAGCTAATGAAGCATTTGCATTGCACAACAATGTATTGAATCCATACCCGCAACACAATCTGTCTACAGAAAGGCGGATATTTAATTATAAACTGTCACAAGCTTGGTGTGTTGTTGAAAATGCATTTGGAATTCTCAGTAACAGATTCAGAGCTTATTATTCTGCTATAAATCTACATTTGGACAAGATAGACAAAGTGGTGATGGACTGTTGTGTTTTGTATAACTTTCTAAGATGTAAACACATACATATGAGGACAACAATGTAGCGGAAACGGAGGTGGTTGGCTTGACACCTCTAGAGTCGGGCCACCTTAGAAATGCAAGTGCCAGTGCAAAATTAAACAGGGAGGCATACCTTCAATATTTTAACAGGGAGGGTGCAGTGCTGTTGCAGAATGAGTTTGTGTAACAGTTGTTCATAAGCAAGTTATGTGTGCAAACTTTATTGTTATGTATTTCTACTTTAATAAACCTGTTACACAGCAACTTTACTTACAGTTCCACTAGAAGGTATGTCATCTGCTTGGACCACATCAGTAGGAGACCTACTGTCCGTATTCAGGCTGCAGGTGAACTGTCGTGTAATTTAATTTTCACGAATGAAGTGCAGAAGGTCAAAGTACCACAGCTTTGGCACATAATCATCTGCACCTGTCCCAGATGTTTTAGAGGCCTCAACTTTATTTAGTTCTTTCTTGTTTACAGTGCGGTAGTTCTGTATTTTGCTCTTTGCCCATTCCAAATTTGCTCCAGGGTAATGTGTCAGGCATGCTTTCACAGGTTCTTGCATAACCACATTACATAACATTTGGTTACAATATTCCTTTAATTTTATCGTCCACAAACAGGGGTGCATCCTATATATCTCAATTTAATCCTTCATGAGTTCCACATTGAGCTCATATGACATTTTCAGGTTCTCTTTAAAAATAAATTTGTATATCATAAATAATACTAATAAGTATTACAAAAGTATTTTGAATAGACACATATTAACATTCACAAAATAAATATTTATACAGTTGTTACCATAAGCACAATGGTACAAGAAAACATTCATAAACCTTCCATAAACAACTTACCTTGTATGGCAATGGACGTAAGGTGTAAAACGCTCGTAATATCCGTTAGTTTTTCTAGGACCACTAGGGGTTAAATATATTGATATATTCGTTAAACACAAGGTTATTATACACAAATGGCCTTCACCCACATTCTGTACAGGTACCACAACTGATTGGTCCACAACTGAAATGAACGCCCGTGTCTGAGTATATAAAATTACTGAGGAGCCTGTCTGGCGTCGAGGGACGTTAGAAGATGGCGGATGAGGAGCAGGTGTCGGTGGGGGTGCGAGAAGGAGAAACAAATGTAGAAATAGTGGTGGGGCATGACGAAGAAGAAGAAATACAATTATCGGGTGTGAAAAGAGCAAGGGCAATGAGCCTGAGAGAGGTGAAGATGATGGTAAAAGTACTGGGCCAGTACGACTACGACTGCCAAAAGAGAAAATACTGAAGAGTTATTACCAGAAAGGAACTAATAACGCAGAAATTGCAAAAATTAAAACAAACTAAGAAGAAACTTGGAAAGAAAATAATTAAATTTCAAGTCAGAAGCATTGGTCAGACCTAAAAAATAAAGAACAACGGAGACTGATGCAAAATTTGTAAAAACATTCAAACCTCAGACCTTTTGTTGATTTGTGATTTTTTGAGTCGATTGTCCCATTACATTTGGTATCTTAAAAAGTGGGAGGCACATATAGAAACCGTTGTAATTCCTACACCGTTCACCTGATTTGGATGTGAATACCCTCAAATTAAAGCTGAAAGTCTGCAGTTAAAGCACATCTTGTTAGTTTCATTGTTAAATCCATTGTGGTGGTGTATAGAGCCCAAAATATGAGAATTGGGTTGATGTCCCAATATTTATGGACTTGACTGTATACCAGTTATAGAATACATTACTAGAAGTGTGTTTGAACACAAAATTCAATGAAGCCAAATGTAAAACTGATTAGCTGTCACAGAGCCAGATAATGGGAATGGTTTTGACCTCTGCTCGAGTGACAGTTTACCCTCAGAGAAGTGTGAAGTCTAACGGAGGAGAGGTATTCACCAGGGATTCCCACAAGGGAATATGGTCTTAGCTGCTCTCAACTGCAAGTCGCAGTCCTCTAGGGGGCGCAGAGCAGATATCGCGTGGAACCACCAAGCAACTGTAAAGCAGAATAGAAGTAGTAGTGAAGAGATGAACTGCAGAGAGCGGAAGCACTGAGATCCACACAGGTGTTATAACTCCGGAACAGGACTGATGATGAGCGTTGCTCTGCAGTGGTAATGCTGGGAAGCGATGAGCTGCACAGGTAATGCTGAGAAGCAGTGCCGTAACTAGACATTGTGGTGCCCTGGGCGAGACTGGGCACCGGCGCCCCCCATCTAAGTGGGAGTGGCATTTGACAAGTGGGTGTGGCCAACTTAATATGGGTGTGGCTAGCACTTTACTGAAAGAATTTGTATATATTATAATATAATGCAATTTGCTGTAAGCACAAATTTCCTGTCTATGTTGTATCAAATAATGATGACATGCTCACATCAAGCAGCATTTAATTTATATCTCACTGTAACAACCGGATGTTTTAGCAAATAATCAAAAACACAATAATCACAAAACACAAATAGGCACTTTTCATGATGAACCCAAGCAGATGTCAATATAACGGAAGGAGACATACTATTAGGGGCGAGAGCAGGACTTTGATGTAGAGGTTTTCCAAGTTTGTTCTTCACCAAAATATTCATGTTTATGTTTGTACATAGCCTACAAATACTACATACAGTACACATTATAAAGTGCTCCATATAATTCCCACTAAATATATAGACAAAACTGCTGGTATAGAAAGTTGGTGTATACTGGACATAATATATTTAAATGTACTTTTGTGTGGAGAATAAACCTGATGGTAAACAAGAGCGATGTTATAAAGAAGGTGGTATAAAGAGTACTGTATGTATGAGCTGCACTGGCAAAGCTTAGATATAAAAAGTAATAGAAGTGGCTGCTACAAATGGCAGGACATTAGGGTCTCTTCATATTAT
The DNA here is from genome assembly GCF_038048845.1 of Mixophyes fleayi. Taxonomy (NCBI): domain Eukaryota; kingdom Metazoa; phylum Chordata; class Amphibia; order Anura; family Limnodynastidae; genus Mixophyes; species Mixophyes fleayi. The sequence continues at coordinate 61,664,372 of NC_134405.1, forward strand.
AATCAACAGGTATCACACCTGCATATAAAACATGTCCAAACTGACACTCTGCCAGGATACTTGGCCCAAGTGGGCGCAGCCGCCCGATACCTGACTCCGTGCCCAGAGGAATCGCCGCTCTAATTCAGATCCCCTACAAGCAACAATCCATTCCTGGCAATGATGCGTTCCAACAACAGGAAGTTCGGCATTTGGAACGCATTTGCGTTCCAAATGCCGAACTTCCTGTTGTTGGAACGCACATGCGTTCCACTGCATTGCCGGGAATGGATTGTTGCTTGTAGGGGATCTGAATTAGAGCGGCGATTCCTCTGGGCACGGAGTCAGGTATCGGGCGGCTGCGCCCACTTGGGCTTGCGCCCGGGGCGGTCGCACCGCCCGCACCGCCGTCGTTACGGCTCTGCTGAGAAGCGATGAGCTGCACAGGTAATGCTGAGAAGCGATGAGCTGCACAGGTAATGCTGAGAAGCGATGAGCTGCACAGGTAATGCTGAGAAGCGATGAGCTGCACAGGTAATGCTGAGAAGTGAGGAGCTGCACAGGTGTTTGCTGAGATGCAGTGAGCTACACAGGTATTGCTGAGAAGATATGAGCTGCACATGTATAGCTGGGAAGCGATGAGCTGCACCAATAAACGCTGAGAAGCGGTGAGCTCACAGATATAGCTGGTAAGTGATGAGCTGCACCGGAAAACGCTGAGAAGCGATGAGCTGCACAGGTATTGCTGAGATGCAGTGAGCTACACAGGTGTTTGTTGAGAAGCGGTGAGCTGCATCATCCACGATGTCAGGAACCACGGGTATAGGTGAACAGGAGTCAGAGGAGATGCTTCCTATCAGTTAGAGAGACCTGATGATCTGACACCCTTTAAACGGAGGATGGCCCTTATAAATGGAACTGCCTGCAGATGATCCAATCACCCATGAGCAGAGGTTTGAAGATTCCCGGCGTATCGCATGCGCAGACCACTAGGCAAAATGGCGTCTGATGAGAGAGGAACGCCAGGCTGAACAGCAGATAGCGGTAACCAAGGAAAACTAATGAACACAATGAACCACACAAAACTAAACTGGTACGATGCGTGGGGCGTGGCCGGGACAAGCATGGAGTAGCACGTATCGCTACATGCTCTCCAGCTTGTACATCCTGAAAACTCCTGTAAGTGGACTCAAAATATATAAATACTCACCCGCAGCGCCTCCGAAGTTCAGCTGGCTGCAGGAGACCTGAAGTGACGGAGATCGCTGTGCGGGGGGAGAGTGCTCGCCGGGTCTGAGGTGCTGCGACTGTGGAGGCGGTGAGTCTCGGAGGACGGAGGGGCACGGAGGGGCACAGACGGGCAGCAAGTCAGCGGTCTACTCCCTGGTCTTACCTGTAGTGGCAGCAGCAGAGGTTTCCTGGCCGGGTTGGACGGGGAGATTTGGAGGGATTAAAAATCCCTGTTTTCGCGCCACTTCATGTCCCGGAGCACCATCTTGTCTTGTTCTGAGGAGCACCAGGCTGAAGATTCAGCGCTGCAGGGAGGACTTTGTCTGTGTAGCCTGCAGTGTGACATCCTGGAGACTGCACAAGTGATTGCAGGTACATGCTGAAAACTGACTGGCAGAAGTAAACATCTGTCTGCAGGTCCTGCAGTGCTATATAACAGCAGATGTACAGTTATCCGCAGTAGGCATATACTTCATAATTGTATTTGCTGAGGAGTAGTTTGGCTGTACTCTGGACTTGTTTGATTGCTGCTGCCGGCGTTGATGGAGAGCGAGGGAGGTTTACCCTGCCTGTAGTATATGGTGGTGGTTGAATGTTACTTGCCAGGCTGGTGTGAGGATAAATGACTGTACCGCTTGCAATATAATCTGACATATGCACTGGTCTGACTGGAGTTGGACAGGCTTTGGTGCCACCTTAAAGTTCAAAGGATAAATACCGCCTCATTTACTCCCCTGTAACCATGGGCAAGCATAGTCAGCCTACCGCAGCGGGAAAACTGGAGCGTTTTGCCCGCTCTTCCACTAATGCCTCTGACTCGGGAGGTGCATCGCAGTCCGCTGCTCCCCCTGTAGAGGCCCCACCAGTGGATACGGAGGTCACACTGCAACAGGTACTGCAGGCCATTGGGGCATCTGAGAAGCATGTAGCCGAAAAAATAGGAGAGGTACAGATTGACCTTTCTCTCCTCCGGCAAGATATACAGAAAATAAGGGAGAGAGTGGGTGAGGTGGAGGCTCGTGTGTCCACACTGGAAGACACTTCTGCACTAGTTGGGGGTCGATTGGAGGGTTTGGAGACTGATGCTGCCCTCTTCAAGCAAAAGCTCACGGATATTGAAGAGCGTCTACGTCGCAGCAACATTTGTTTGGTTGGACTGCCAGAGAAGGCAGAAGGTGCCTCCCCAGAATCTTTCCTGGATAAGTGGCTAATCCAATTGTTTGGTACAGATTCGTTTACAGCCCAATTTGCGGTGGAGAGGGCACATCGTATTCCAACCCAGACACCTCCTCCTGGAGCCCCTCCACATACCTTCATAACCAAATTCCTGCACTATCGTGACCGAGATGCTGTACTGCGCAGGGGCGGATCTAGACAATTGTTCTACCCGGGGCGATTTTAAGGGGGCGATTTAGGCCCCGCCCCCTTTCTGTCTTCTAAGGCTGCCGGCGGCTGCACACTATGTGCAGGTCCGTTCGGCAGTGACAGTTTGCTGCCCGGCTGCTCTGATTATGTTTTAAACACAATCAGAGCAGCCGGGCAGCACACTGTCACTGCCGAACGGACCTGCACAGTGTACAGCTGTCGGCAGCAAGCCCATGCTAGGGGGGGCAATCGCCCCGATCGCCCCCCCTGGATCCGCCACTGGTACTGCGCCTGGCTAGGCAGAAGGGTCCAGTGGAATATAATGACCAGCGCATAGCGGTATATCCTGATTTTCGCCTTGGATGTACAAAAGAATAGGGCTCAGTTTATTCCGGTGAAGATAAGACTGAGAGATCTGCAGATCCCATAGTCCATGATTTTCCCTGCCCGGCTACGGGTAGTCTCGGAGGGTCGTACATCCTTCTTCTATACACCTAGAGATTCTGCCACTTTGTTGGACCGCCTGGCTGCTGGTGGACGCTGATGCCTGATGAGTACTTTTCTCTGCCTTTCTCCTTGGTCTGTGGGGCATTGTTGATTTGTATTTGATAATATGCATGGAAGATGTTATACATAATGCAATGTTTCTTTTGTAGTGCAAAAATGTATATCAGATGGTGTATTGAAGTTTTCAAACAATGACCAAATATGGGTGGATAAGTAATAATGTGTTATCAGGTCCACTGTAAGATGTTATGGGCTGGAGAGCACATGGCTTTAAGACCGGTTTCTTTTTCCTTTTGGCCCCAGTCTGCTTCTTTTTTCTTTTTCCTTTCTCCTTTCTCACTTACTATTTTGTACTCCTTCTTTCTCCCCACTTTTCTCTGTTTGTCTGTTCTGACAATTTGTTACTTTGCTGGCTGGTGTGTGGCCTCTTTCGGTCACATGCTGGCTGGTTGAGTATCCTAAGTTAACTTTAGTTAGGGATTAAGGTATACTTAAATTGGGTGGAGTATACAGGGTGGGGGTGTGGGTTTAGTATTAAGGTTATTTAATCTACTTTGTGGGTAGTTTTAATGTTATCGCAAAAACATGAACAAAGATTACGTGTGTTTACAATTATATCTGAAAATGTATGCTCTGCAGGGGTGTGGGACACGGGGCAGTGGGACCAGAGGGACTCCGGATACAGTTATGAGGTTATTGTATGAATTCTGTTGCATCTGATAAGGAATTGAAAATTCTTTCCTGGAATGTGCGGGGCCTAAATAATGCTGTGAAATGTTCTCTTGTGCTACCAAAAATCTGAAAAAATGATCCTGATATTGTTTGTTTATTGGAGACTCACTAACACGGGGAAAGAGTACTCGCACTTAAAAATGCATGGGTGGGTAGGGCGTACCACTCTATGCACACAACTAATTCTCGAGGGGTCTCTATATTGGTGCATAAACGTCTCGGCTTCTCCTTGGAAAAATTCAGGTGGATGCAGGTGGAAGGTTTGTGCTGATGAAGGCTGTCATTAATTTGGTTCCGGTGATTCTGTTAGCTGTATATATACCCCCACCGTACAATAGTGAGGTGTTAAGGAAATGTGGAGAATTCATGGCATTGTTCCCAGAGGTTCCCACTATTTGTATAGGGGATTTCAATAATGTGATAAATAGAGAGGTGGACAGATGGCGAGAGCAAAATGTTGTAATTGGTCACTCTAAGTCGTCTTTTTCGGCTTTGGTTGAGCAAATGGGGTTAGTAGATGGCGATTGAGGCACCCAGAAGATGTCCAATTCTCCTGCTTTTCTACATCATACAATGCATTTTCAAGAATTGACCTGGCTCTGCTGTCACACTCTCTGGTACCGCTGGTGAGGAGCGTGGAGTATAGGGCTAGGGGGATCTCTGACCACTCGCCCCTCTGTTTGCTTATTGATTTTGCAATTGATAGAGGCCAGTCCTTTTGGAGATTAAACCCCTTTTGGCTCTCCTTGATGGGTACAGGAGCGACATTGGTGACACAGTGGGAAGGCTTCTTTGTGGATAATCTGGCAACAGCAAGGCCACCTAAAGTTTGGGACGCTTTCAAGGCTTTTCTGAGGGGGACATTAATTGCTGGTGTAGCTGAAATTAAAAAGTTGTCTAGACAAAAAGAACAGTTGTTAGAGAAAACATGTAAATCCTTAGAAGCACAATACATAGAGGATAAAACTGAGGTTGCAAGGCAAGCTTGGCAGTTGGCCCAGAGGGATGGGTAGATTATGTATTTGAGAAAACCAAATGAAAGTTCCTTTTCTCTAAGCATGTACGATATGCCGAGGGCGATAGAAATGGTAGTTTTCTGGCTTATCTGACAAGGGCGGAGAGGGCAGACGCGGCAGTACCGGTTATCTGTGATGACAGTGGGGTTAAGAGGTTTCCGATGCCTGATATTGTTGAGGTGTTTCATAAATATTATACTAATGCATATAGGTCATAGGTCAGGTATGACTTGGCTATGTTACAGTTGTATTTAAATGATATTTCTCTTCCTGTTCTCTCCGATGACAGTAGGGAGTTTTTTGACTCACCTTTTACTCTTGAAGAGATTGATATAGCTATTATGTCGTTCCCCAATGGTAAAGCCCCTGGAGTAGATGGAATTCCAATCGAATTATATAAAAAACATCGACCCTTTTTTGTGTCTAAGTTGTTGGATACATTCACCGAGCTGGGTGAGACTGGCGCTCTTTCCCCTTTAATGGCAGAGGCAATAGTGGTGGTGCTACCTAAGTCAGGGAAAGATCCGTTATACCCTGAGTCCTCCCGCCAATTTCACTTTTGTCAAATGATGTTAAGATTCTGGCTAAATTGCTGGCTTTGAGGTTGAATAGATTGGTGCTGGAACTGATTCATCTGGATCAAACGGGATTTATGCCGGGCAAGTCCACATCTATTAATCTTAGAAGGCTGTACACTCTCCTGCAGGTGCGGTCGCCTTCCTCTGAGAGCGAAGTTGTGGTGTCCTTGGACACAGCCAAGGCACTTGACTCGGTGGAGTGGCCGTACTTGTGGGAAGTACTGTCCCGATTTGTAGTGGGCCCGGAATTTATAAAATGGATTAAACTCCTGTATTCACATCCAGTGGCGCGGGTCTGTGTCAATGGTCATCTCTCTCAACCATTCCAATTAGAGCGGGGCACTAGACAGGGATGCCCATTGTCTCCGACCCTGTTCGCATTGGCAATAGAGCCGCTGGCCTGTCTGATCCGGCATGATAATGAAATTGAGGGACTTAGATCGGAACACAGGGGGATAAGGTGGCTTTATACGCAGATGATATGCTACTGTTCCTTGCAGACCATGATACTTCCCTAAAAAATTTGTTGCGTGTGGTTGATGGATTCGGGTTCTTTTCCGGTTTAAAAATTAATTGGGACAAGTCTAGCGTGTTTCCTTTGGGTTGGGAATGCCCCACAACAATATTAACAGGCCTCCAGTTAAAATGGGCATCGAAATTTAAATATTTAGGAGTATGGGTCACTAATACCCCCGCTGAGTATGTAGAACTTAACTTGAGACCCCAGATTGAATATCTTAAAGAAAAGACTCATGTGTGGAGGAAGCTCCCGCTTTCTATTTCTGGTAGGATAAACTTAATTAAAATGGTGGTGCAGCCAAAGTTTTTGTATATATTCTCCAGCATTCACATATATATATATATTCCACTCTCCATTTTTCCATGTATTGACAGCTACTTGACTTACTTGGTCTGGGGAGGGGGAAGGGCTAAGGTCAAGCTCAGCTCGTTGTACAGGTCCAGATCCTCTGGTAGACTTGCACTTCCTAACTTGAAACTGTATTATATTGCCTCTCAGTTAGCTCACCTCAAGGTATGGGTTTCTGATCCCGACTACCATGACTTACACTGGGTGTTGGTTCACCAATTCAATTCTAATCATACCCCCTTACAGTCACTGCTGGCAGGGCGGCTGGGTATACGGCTCTCCCGCTTCTGATCCAGGCAATTAAGATCTGGACAATTAGTAATAAAATAATGAGACAGACTGATGTTGATTCATGTACTCCCATCTGGGGGGCAAAGAAACTTGAGGAGTTGGATACAGTGGAGGGGGCCAGGCGGTGGTCCCGGTTGGGGGTAGTGGCTGTAGGTCAATTATATGATTCAAATGTACTCAAATCCTTTGAACAGTTGGTTGGGGAATTTTCAGTGCCTAGAACAATGTTTTACTCTTACCCCCAATCGCGACATTGTATAAACACACAGTTTCAGGGAAAGCCACTGGTGATTGGCATAGCTCCACTGAGGAAACAACTACAGGCCCTGGGTCACAGGGGTCTGATTTCTCATATGTGCTCATGTCTTCTGGGTGAATCCACTGTAGATGATTTGAATGGTCTGAGGAGTCAATGGGAAATAGATATTGGTCCTTTTTCCGATAAGGAGTGGGGGATGGTTATAGACAGCACTAGTGGGTATACTTCGTCACTAAATCCCTATTAGACTGGAAAAATTTCGCCCGGGTGGCACCCCTGGTTGTCCAAAATGCAACTCGGAAAATACTATCTTTTGGCACCTTCTATGCGAGTGTCCATGTGTACAGACTTTCTGACGCAGGGTTAGGCGATGTATCCGGGTGACTGGAATTGAAGTGTCCCTTCGATCACCGGCCACTTGTCTCTTTGGGCTCAGATTGAAGGGTAAAGTTAATAAGCTGACCAAAATGTATATTTCTCAATTATTGATGCCAGCTAAGGTCAACATAGCGAGGCTGTGGTTGGCCCCGACGAGTCCCACGATTAAAAATTGGAAGGCTCTGGTTAACACCACTATAAGGCATGAGAGATTTGTCTATACTAGCAGACAGGCCCTGCAGAAATTTGAGGGTATATGGTACAGATGGTTTGAGCCTCCATTCTATCCGATGACATCGAGGGCAGACGTCCTTTGTACATAGGTGTAAGCATAACACATATATTGTTACTTTGCTTTACTGATGTATTGTAAATTTTGTCCTTGGATACTGACATGTATGCGATTGTATTGTTTTGTTTTGTTTTTGGTTGTTTGGTATGTTTGTACCTTGAAAAATTCCAATAAAAATACTGGATTTCAAAAAAATAAATTGGTGGGACTGCGTGATATTAGCATACCAAATTGCTTCTACAGGAAGTCTACAAGTAAGGGGAAGAGGTGGACAAAGAGGGAATGTTTAAAAGTATTCGAAAAGCTGTTAAAGGTTGTCGGTTCATGGGGTTTAGTTGTCTACTGATGAATTATCCATACCCTTCAGCTTTTCCCATGGAGCAGAATTACATCAAAAGTCTATTTGAGTGTGCTATGACTATTCATGTTGTTTTATTTTAAAGATAATAGTTTTACATTTGTATTTCTGTATGTCAGTTTGTTATTTTTTTTCCCCCAATAAGCATTGTGATGTTTTTGTCATATTAAACTCCATTTAATAACAGTCTGCCTTTGGGATCTTAACAAATGAATGTGCCAAATAGGCAAGTTACTTTTACTTCTCTTTTTCTTTTAATAAATGCACATTTAAGGCATATAACTGACTGTGTTACAATAACTCTGAGTAAATTAGGTTGCCTCACTTGATGCCATCATTGATGGTAAAGGAGTAAGGCACCTGGATGTCACATCAAAGCCCAGTTTCACACTCCCAGTGTTTTACTAAGACAGAGGAGCAGCAGCCGTCAGCTTCACAGGTAAGAAGCTGCTGATTGCTTCTCCTTCACGTCAGTGATCGACGCTCCATTATTTCACTCAATCAGTGTTTTAGGTGCCCCCTAACCATTGGCGCCGGTGGTGACCACCTAGGTTTGTCTACCCCAGGTGATGGTCTGTATTATAACACACTCATATCTGGAATATGTGGTAAAAAGTAATCTGTGTGCTAGAGACTTGTTTGTTTTGTTGTTTTCAGGAAAGGCACTGGAACTTCTGGATTCAAAGCAGTCTACCTGGTTTAACGCTACCCACTGTGGAGGTGCAGAATGTAACATGGCATAGGTCTTTGCCAGGAACTCCCACAAGGCGGTATGGACTTTACTGCTTACACCACACAGGTCCCGGTCCTCCGTGCAGGTACTAGGCGAGATTGGCAGGTAGCGCAGGGAAAGATATCAGGAACATTGGTGCCGAGCCCAAGAGTAGTGCTGGAACTAAAACCAGGAATGCTGAAATAGGTGATTGCAGGAACAAATACCAGGAGATTCCTAGAATAGATGCTGGAGTTGATGGTACCAGGAATACAAAGGATATGAAGATACCAGGAATATGTTGGAGCTGAAGATACCAGGATTACGCTGGAGATGAAAGTACCAGGAGTACGCTGGAGATGAAGGTACCAGGAATACAGTGGAGATGAAGGTACCAGGAATACAATAAAGATGAAGGTACCAAGAATACAATGGTGATGAAGATTCCAGGAATACGGTAAAGATGAAGGTACAAGAAATACAATGGCGATGAAGGTACCAGGAATACAATGGAGATGAAGATACCAGGAATATGTTGGAGCTGAAGATACCAGGATTACGCTGGAGATGAAGGTACCAAGAATACAATGGTGATGAAGATACCAGGAATACGGTGAAGATGAAGGTACAAGAAATACAATGGCGATAAAGGTACCAGGAATACAATGGAGATGAAGATACCAGGAATACAGTGGAGATTGAGCCAAAATGTGAGAGTAGCAGGGAGCACCCTAGACATGAAGATCTAGCACCTGAAATGCTCTATGGGATACATTTGAATCTCAAATTGTTTCACCTATGACAATTTTCCAGGTCTTATCATTTATCTGTCAAAAAATTAATGGATTTACTCTGCATTTCTATAGCATTTTGGGTAGCTATTGCAGTATCTTCAGTGTCAGCGTTTTTTAGTGTTAGATTCATGATGTGAAATTACTGTATTAATGGACGCCTTAATGATGTCTATTTTTTTTTATCATCTGAGGGGATCTACTCCAAAATTTGACCAGTAATGTTGCAGCCAGAAGGTTGACATCAGTCTCACATATACAAAATTACATATTCTCATTTTTACCTTTTGTATGGCACAAGGTTACAATTTGTTTTATTTAAGCAAAGCCAGTTTTAATTTATGGGTAAACTGTTGATCAATAAATGGAGTATAACATTTTTAAATATTAACCAAGGTACTATTTTGGCTAAGTGCAGTGCTGGAAGTGGGGCGGTATGTGCCGATAAGACATACTGGCATTTCTCTGCCCCATCTATTCACAACCAGGCCAAGCAGTAAGTGGGGTAGGCAAGGTGGGGGAGCCCCATGCCTGAGAGTTAGCTCCTCTGCCTTCCCTGCTTGTCCACAAATGCTACATCCGGTGGCGTCTCCCTGCTCCTCTCTGCTACATTCTCACTGACTGTTGGGATGTAATGATATCACGCCCGACAGTAGGTGAGAATGGAGCAATGAGCAGAGAGGAGCCAGAACACAGAAGAGGGGTACAGTGTGATGAATGAGGGCAGTGTGATATGGAGGAGGCACAGTGTGATGAATGAGGGCAGTGTGATATGGAGGAGGCACAGTGTGATGAATGAGGGCAGTGTGATATGGAGGAGGCACAGTGTGATGAATGAGGGCAGTGTGATATGGAGGAGGCACAGTGTGATGAATGAGGGCAGTGTGATATGGAGGAGGCACAGTGTGATGAATGAGGGCAGTGTGATATGGAGGAGGCACAGTGTGATGAATGAGGGCAGTGTGATATGGAGGAGGCACAGTGTGATGAATGAGGGCAGTGTGATATGGAGGAGGCACAGTGTGATGAATGAGGGCAGTGTGATATGGAGGAGGCACAGTGTGATGAATGAGGGCAGTGTGATATGGAGGAGGCACAGTGTGATGAATGAGGGCAATGTGATATGGAGGAGGCACAGTGTGATGAATGAGGACAGTGTGATATGGAGGAGGCACAGTGTGATGAATGAGGGCAGTGTGATATGGAGGAGGCACAGTGTGATGAATGAGGGTAGTGTGATATGGAGGAGGCACAGTGTGATAAATGAGGGCAGTGTGATATGGAGGAGGCACAGTGTGATGAATGAGGGCAGTGTGATATGGAGGAGGCACAGTGTGATGAATGAGGACAGTGTGATATGGAGGAGGCACAGTGTGATGAATGAGGGCAGTGTGATATGGAGGAGGCACAGTGTGATGAATGAGGGTAGTGTGATATGGAGGAGGCACAGTGTGATGAATGAGGGCAGTGTGATATGGAGGAGGCACAGTGTGATGAATGAGGACAGTGTGATATGGAGGAGGCACAGTGTGATGAATGAGGGCAGTGTGATATGGAGGAGGCACAGTGTATTGATGGAGGAGGGCGCACAGTGCAGGGGATACCTGCAATGATGATAGGGACACAAGGGAACAGAGAAAGGAAACAGATTAGGGGAAGATAAAGGGTAACATGGAATATATAAGGGAGATATTATGGAAAGTATTATTATAATATTATGGAGATATGAGGGAAAATGTAAGTACACAAAGGAGACAGTAGGGAGAGGTGGAGGGACACAGAGGAAAGGTAATTGGATACAGAAGAGGTGGGGAACACAGGAGCCTTCCATCAATTCATATGTTTTATATTATATTATAGTGCTACAATGCATCAAACATTAATTTCACTCTATCAAAACCTCTAAACCTTTGGAGGTCTTAGGCGGCCTCCAAGCCCCAGGACATTAATTTCAAAGTAGAAGTTCCATACCAGTACTTCTGTATTTCCACTTCGACCACTGGCTAAGAGGATATTAAATACCTAATATCAAGCACACATAAAACCAACTATAGGTATAATGGATACTGCAATCTCAGAAACAAAGATCAATCTTACTGTGGAAATTTGATGAGTTAGAAGTACAACAGAGATCTTAGTGTGAATAACAAGTTTCTGGTTTGTTTCCCTGCTGAAATCAAATGACAAATGTCGAAATACATGCCATTAGATTTCCTTAACAGAGCACAAACACAAACTGCAACCCCTTACCTACCAACTGACCCCATTTAGGTGGGACAATCCTGATTCTATGGGTCTGTCCGCCTGTCCCGGCAGCCAGAAAGGTGCATGCAAATTGAACATCTACGGAATAGAGGCGACTTTGCACACAACTCTGAGGCTATAAGGACAGGATGTGGTTTTCTGATTCCATGCAAACTACCAAAGAGATGGTTCCCAGAGGCGTCATTCACTGTGCTGCTTTCCAAGCCTTGTTTGCAATAAAATACCTGTGGCGACACATGAAGACATGTAATGTAAACCAAAGGGGCAACAATCCCAAACCTAGCAAAAACAGTCCTGGCAGAGTCCAGTCTCTGTGAGCCTTTGCTCAGCCTGTTCCACCTGACATCAATGGTGACTTTTGAAGCTCCTTAGCGACATGACCCAAGATTAATTTTTACTCACAGACAACTATAAGAGATGCATCATGCAGGTGGAGCAACATCTCTCAACTGGGTCAGGTCAGACCAGCTGCGTTGTCATGTTTCAGAGGCTCATATGTTTCTTTGTCCGAGAGTGTGGAGCTAAAAATCCCCAAACACTGTCTTCCACGAGGCTTCAAAAGCATACTGGTACTCTTTCATACTGGCACTCTTCCTGTGTCATTTAGGTTCTCAACACAGAACTTGAACAATTGGCAGACTTCTTTGGGCACGACATCAGGGTGCATTGGCAGTATTACTGCCTCGTAGAAGGTACTTTTACTTGATATATGGTTTGTATTTTTACCTAAGTCCTTTACATATATGTTCCATTTTAGAACTGGTCCAGCTACAAAATGACGAGTCGGAGAAAGAGTATTTCCCTGAAACAGTGAAACAAATGATCATGCATTCGTTCAACACTTCCCTGTCAGAAGGGAGAAGGTGTAACCACTGTCAATACAAGCAGAGTATATTAAACAGGATTATCTTTTATTGTGAGTCTGCAGGATGTTAACCCTTTTCTAAATCTGATTTGTCATTCACAGTTCGGCTTCCCCTGTGTTTTCTGGTTATTGAGGAGTGTTTTGTGGATTTACTATTGCATGGGTAACAGCTTGATCTCTTTCATTGAGCTGTTCTGCTCCTTTCGTCACTATAAGACTCCTTACCTGTCAACGTTCCTCAGATCGTTTCCTCTTAGTTATCCTCCAGTAACTTATGCAGTCAGATCTTTGAAACAATCTTGCTGGGCACAGAATTGCCAGGTTTTGCTTTGGCTGGCTCTGGGCACTGGGTACTGCAATGTACCAGGAGCAACCATGCACATGATGTGCCATGTGGCAACTTACATCATGACCTATGATATTCTCACATTGATATAAGGAATTGGTATCGATCATGGCCTGACCATAATCTCACTCTTAATCTTAACTGTTTGGCTTCCTTCCTGGTTATATTTTGTTTTTGTTGCTGACAACAGTTCTTTTTCTAGTCATAGTTTCCTTAAAATGTAGGTTGAGTGTGGGCATTCTTATTTTCTATTTGCTTAGTGATACTCTTTTAGCTTTTGCTTTAGAATGGCAGATGCATTACATACATGTATTGCACAGTTATATATATATATATATATATATATATATATACATATGTATATATATATATATATATATATATATATATATATATATATATATATGAATAAATAAATCAGGACTCATTTTTTTATTCAGCAGTTCATTTATTTATTTGATTGCCTGTGTCCCATTCATCGTTGCTATACCTGATTGCACTTCTGATGGGAGGACTAGGTGACTACATTGTATTTCCTTTTGAGCTCATATCTGTGGCAATAAGCCTTTCCCTTACCTTTTCATGCAAACCATACGTTGTATTTGATTTGAACAGAGCTGCAATGATAACTAAAAGGAAGGGACTGCATTAAGTGCTATGGGGAGGGGGCTGCAATGAGAGAGATGTGGTAGGGGGCAGTAAGAGACATGGAGAGGCCAGTGAGAGACATGGAGGGGGCTGTAATGAGAGCCATAGGGAGGGGGCTGTAATGAAAGTTACAGGAAGGGGCAACAATCATCATCAACATTTATTTATATAGCACCAGCAAATTCCATAGCGCTTTACAAAACAATACTGGGTAATACATACAGACAGAGAGAGAGGTAAGAGAACCCTGCTCGCAAGCTTACAATCTATAGGACAATGGGAGTTAGAAACACAAGGGCATGTGCTACATCATATTGCACAATGGACCAGCTAGAATGCAAAGGTAATAGTATTGAGTGGGCTGTGTGTGTTGCAATGTTGGCCAGAGGGTTGTTGTCTTGCGTTAGCAGTGTAGAGGGAGGTAATAGGGTAATCTAGGGAAATTAAGATGGTGGTTGAGGAATATCATAACCTTGTCTGAAGAGGTGGGTTTTCAGTGAACGCTTCAAGGTTTGAAGACTGGAGGAAAGTCTTACTGTGCGTGGGAGGGAATTCCACAAAGTGGGTGCAGCCCGGAAAAAATCCTGTAACCGAGAATGGGAGGATGTGATGAGAGTGGAGGAGAGACGTAGATCTTGTGCAGAACGGAAGTGTCGAGTTGGGAGATAGTTTGAGACAAGTGAGGAAATGTATGTCGGTGCAATTTTGTTGATGGCCTTATATGTTAGTAGAAGAATTTTATATTGGATTCGTTGAAATACAGGCAGCCAATGTAGAGACTGACAGAGTGACTCAGCAGAGGATTAACAGTTTGCAAGGAAAATCAATATAGCCGCTGCGTGCAAAATAGATTATAGGGGTTCAAGTCTGACTTTGGGAAGACCAGTAAGGAGGGAATTGCAATAGTCGATGCGGGAGATGATGAGTGCATGAATTCATGTTTTTGCGATGTCTTGTGTCAGATATGTGCGTATTCTGGAAATGTTCTTTAGGTGTATGTAACATGATTTAGATATAGAGTTGATGTGGGGAATAAACGACAGTTGTGAATCAAGGATTACACCTAGGCAACGAGCTTGCGGGGTGGGATTTATGGTCATGTTATCAACAGAAATAGAAATGTCAGGCAGGAAGCTTCTGTTTTTGGGTGGGAATATTATTAATTCAGTTTTTGAAAGATTGAGTTTGAGTTGGCGAGAAGACATCCAAGATAAAATGGCAGAAAGACAGTCAGCAACGCGAGACAACACAGATGGTGAGAGATCAGGAGAGGATAGATAGATTTGTGTATCATCCGCATAGAGATGATACTGAAATCCAAAGGAGCTTATTAGTTTTCCAAGAGAAGTGGTGTAGATAGAGAATAGCAGAGGACCTAGGACTGAGCCTTGTGGTACTACAACTGATAGAGGAAGCGGAGCAGAGGTGGATCCAGAGAAATTAACACTTAAAGAGCGATTAGATAGGTAGGATGAGAACAAGGATAGGACAGTGCCTTCAAGACCTAGGGATTGTAGCATTTGTATGAGGAGAGGATGGTCAACAGTGTCAAATGCAGCAGAGTGATCCAGGAGAATTAGAAGAGAGTAATGGTTATTACTTTTTGCTGTGATCAAATCATTGACAACCTTGGTCAGCGCAGTCTCTGTGGAGTGTTGAGAGTGAAAGCCTGACTGACGAGGATCCAATAGGTTGTTTGCTGTAAGAAAGTGTGTGAGGCGAATGTAGGCAATTCTCTCGATGAGAACTATAGGGAGAAGGCTACAATCAGAGAGACGTTGTATTCATCAATTAGTTTGTTTTTGTCAAACTCCAAAGTGACTTCTGATTCTGATCTAATTTAAATGGCAATATTTACTTTTCAATATAATTCATGAAGTGTGCACAGAAGATAATCTACAATATGGCTGCTATAAAATCTCTAGAATTGTATTTACATGTTATTGCAGTCTCATGCTGTATCATTTGTTGGAAAACTGAATTTTACGTTTCACCTCCAAAGTAGTGAGTGGACAACACAAACATATTTCTTTAAAGACAGATCATCATCATCTATTTATTTATATAGCGCCACTAATTCCGCAGCTCTGTGCAGAGAACTCATTCACATTAGTCCCTGCCCCATTGGAGCTTACAATTTAAATCTCTAACATACACACACAGACCGAGAGATGACAGCAAGGCATGTGGAATAGACTATAAGCTTAAAGTGTATTCTAAAGCTGGTCTGTTCTTATATCTCTTATTTAAAATTAACAACTTCTACTGTATTTGTAGTTTCAATAATATTGACCATAATCTCACTCTTGATCTTAACTGTTTGGCTTCCTTCCTGGTTATATTTTGTTTTTGTTGCTGACAACAGTTCTTTTTCTAGTCATAGTTTCCTTAAAATGTAGGTTGAGTGTGGGCATTTTTATTTTCTATGCAGGGAAACTTGCACAAAATACCAAGTCAGCCACCTTAAGGGTGTAATGTCACATAACTTGTTACTAAAAAGGACAAATGCAGCAAATAGCCAGCATACTTGTTTGTATAATGTTAATCTTATTATCCACATAAGTTTAAAATACATATTACAGGGTGTTTGTCTGATGACGAGACTTTTAGTTGTACATCACTATAAGCCATCTGTCCACTTCAGGGCCGGACTGGCCATCGGGCACTTCTGGCAAATGCAAGAAGGGCCGATGGTTAGTTGGGCCGATTCAGTGGGGCACCTTGCCCGCTTGAGCAGCGCAGCTCACTGCGCGCTACTCGGCGGAGGGAGTTGAAACTTTCAATGTGATGTGTGAGTATTAACACCTGTCACATGGTGCGCGTCCCATGTGATTACTAACATCGGCCGTACATCACATTGAAACTCCCTCCGCCGAGCAATAAGGTAAGTGTTTTTATTACAGACAGAGGGGGGCTGTGTTTGTATTACAGAGGGGGGCTGTGTTTTTATTACAGACAGAGGGGGGCTGTGTTTGTATTACAGACAGAGGGGGGCTGTGTTTGTATTACAGACAGAGGGGGGGCTGTGTATGTATTACAGAGGGGGCTGTGTTTGTATTACAGACAGAGGGGGGCTGTGTTTGTATTACAGACAGAGGGGGGGCTGTGTTTGTATTACAGAGGGGGCTGTGTTTGTATTACAGAGGGGGGCTGTGTTTGTATTACAGACAGAGGGGGGCTGTGTTTGTATTACAGACAGAGGGGGGTTGTGTTTGTATTACAGACAGAGGGGGGCTGTGTTTGTATTACAGAGGGGGGCTGTGTTTGTATTACAGACAGAGGGGGGTTGTGTTTGTATTACAGACAGAGGGGGGTTGTGTTTGTATTACAGACAGAGGCGGGTTGTGTTTGTATTACAGACAGAGGGGGGTTGTGTTTGTATTACAGACAGAGGGGGGCTGTGTTTGTATTACAGACAGAGGGGGGTTGTGTTTGTATTACAGAGGGGGGCTGTGTTTGTATTACAGAGGGGGGCTGTGTTTGGTTCACTGAGGGGGCTGTGTTTCACTGACTGGGGGGGGTCTTTGTGTGCCTCTCTCTCTGGGGAGGGCTGTGTCTCTCTCTCTCTCTCTCTGGGGGGGGCTGTGTGTCTGGCTGACAATTGTGTATCAGTACATTGTGTGGAGTCTGGACATATATATATATATATATATATATATATATATATATATATATATATATATATATATATCTATCTGTGTGTGGCCATGTTCATATTGTGGGCGCAGTATTTTAGTGAGGGAAGGAAGGATCTTAATATTGTGTTTGAGGTAGGCGATTTATTGGTGGAGTGTAGGTGGGGGCTAATTTTTTAAGGTGAGGTGAAGGAACTAGGGTGGGGTGCTGGGGTGGTTTAGGGCTATCTATTGAATATGGGGCTGATTTGGAGGAGGAACGCTATTTATTTAATGTGAATATTGTTACGAGCCGCGGCGATGTCCAGCCACTGCGACTTTCCTACCTCCGTCCCGGCCGTCGCTATGACGACCGGGACGTCACTTCCGGGGGCACGCCGGCCGCTGCCATAGCAACGGCCAGACGCTCTTCTGTCCAGCGCCGCGTCCCGGCATTACAGAGCAGCCGGGCGCGTGCGCAACAGCGGGGCAAGCCTGCAGGCTAATTAATTCTATCAAGGGACGGCCTGTGGGCAATTAGAGTATTGAGCTATCATTGGTCTGTTTCAGTATTTAAGGCAGGGAGGGCTTATCCTCCCTGCCGGTTATAGCTTCCAGTTCCTGTGTCGCTGCCTGCTGTTGCTCTCCTGTACCTTTGGTGATAACCTTTTGGATTGATTTCTGCCGTGTATGACCTCTGCCTGTTTCCTGGATTTGCCTGTGCCCTAGACCTACTGGCCTGTACCACCGTTTCTGCTGTATTGCTCATGACCTCGACCCTTGGCTTGTTACTGGACTATTCTTCCTAGTAAGTGACCCCTGACCTCGGCCTGACCTTTGGAACTGTTGCCTGCCATTACCTCTGCTCCTGGGTTCCCCGCAGCTGATAGACGCCACACGACCCTCTGTAGTCTGCAGCCAAGTCTGTCCTCACCACTAGGGGCTCCAGTGAACACCTGACTATAGAGTAGACTCCGGGTGGTGTTGTATTGGTTGGTAGGGTTCCTGACAAATATGAATTATTTATTGCTGGGGATGGTTGTGGAAAATGGCTATATTTATTAAACTTTAATGCTATTTAATTTATTGCTGGGACTGTTTGGAGGGTGGGAAATATGTTTTGAGTAAATGGGTATATTGTTAATTTAATGTTGGGGCTAGTTGGAGGGAAATAGATATACTTATTAAATGTGAATATTATTATTGTAGGGACTGGAGGGAAGCCTAATTATAAAATGTGAGTGCTCTTGTTTTAACACCAGGGCTGGTTGGAGTTATCTAAATCTCATGTACCCCATTTTTTTCAAAATAGGGCATCCAATATTCCAGGATCACGACAAGACAGAACTGAGCTAAAGAAACCAGCTGCTACAAGTGGTGAAAGTGAGCAAGGCAGGTAGAAGAGAGCAGGACAGTCTGCCAACTGTCCTGAATCTGGTGGGGCAGTCTTGAATTTGGGTGACTGTCTCACTTAGTCAGGATTTGGTCCGACTGCAAGGACAGTTGTGAGGTATGTCTCGCTTCACCACGTACTGCTTGTGAAGGCAGAGCTGTGTTCTTCTAACAGAAGTGTACACAGTATTGCCTGTGTATTTGTCTAAAATGATAACCATGTTACATAATAGGGGCATTGCTGTCTTAAATACCCCGGGCCTCCCGAGCCTTAATCCAGCTCAGGTTAGGGAAAGGGAACTGATAGCTGCTCTCAGTTCCCGGACAGGACACAGCCTGCAGAGCAAGCCGAGGAGCTCTAAGTATCACAAGATTTGGTAATCTCGTGAGACAAAGAGCTTCCCTGCTCACTCTACAGGTAGTTTCCACCCTTATGGATGTCAGCAGCACCAGAAGAATAGATAAGTACAGTGGGCTGGGGATGGCGTGATGGGGCTGGGAGGGCAAGATAAATGTAATGTTTTATTATAATGTATGTATCAATGCCCCATGTTGGCCACACCCACAACACAAGGTGGTCACGCCCTTTTCGCCGCCGCATGCCCGGCGGCACACAGTTCTTTTCATGCTTGAACTGGGATGGGCCTGTGTATTTTAAATGCCAGGGCTGATTTTTAGTCCCAGTCCGGCCCTGGTCCACTTACATGTGTGGTGTTAAAGTGTCATTTTTAATAAACCGATGTGATTGTATCTTTAATCGTAAGTTCATTCTATTTTACTATGACGCTATATTTGTCATTAATAAGTAAGATAAATTCTCACATTGACTAGTATCTCTGCTCAATATCTTAATAAGATAAGTACTTAGTAGAAGGTTTAGAGCAGGCCTGTCCAATCTGCGGCCCTCCAGGTGTTGTGAAACTACAAGCCCCAGCATGCTTTGCCAGTAGACAACCTGTTGATAGCTGCAAGGGCATGCTGGGACTTGTAGTTTCACAACATCTGGAGGGCCGCAGGTTGGACAGGCCTGGTTTAGAGTCTTGAAAAATGTCACTATCATACTTGCTATTAAATCCTTATTAATTTAAGACTAAATATGACTTAACTAATTGTAATATTTGTATTTAGAATTTATCTGTGATTAATTGATCAAAAATGCCAGATGTCAACATTGCCTGAGAGACAAAAGCAAAGATGACATTTCATCCGCCCAGAGAGAAACAGAACTTATTGCATATTATAATGAACTGCTTTTTGGAATTGTTGCATAACATTGTAATAATTTATGTTTATGTGTGAACTGATCCCATTGTTCAAATAGTACAAAAACTCGTCTTTTCTGCTATAGTCAGAGATTTCAGTCCTGAAACCTCCAAGCTATCATGTTGGCTGTGCTGCGTAATTCAATCTTAAACTAATGTTTTATTAAATAAATGTGTTCATTTTCCCTTTAAGCAAATGGATCAGACTTTATTAGTTAGTGGTCAGCCATTCAGTGGAATTTCGGTCCATTCAGCTTGGTCAAGCTTACCTTTATTTATAAATGATGGCAGATAAACTTGGAGAACAAGAAAACAGCTGTATTCAGTGAACACAGTATAGCTGGAACAGCATAATTTGTCTGTAACACATCCAGAGCAACAATAAGACGCTTAATGGAAGAAAACACAGGGTCACATATAACACAAACTCACATTGATTATTCTCATTAATGCCCCCTCACAACTGTCCCAAACTCCACTCTGAACCACATTTGCTCCTCTTGTTTCAGCTGTGCCCTCTTCCCCTTAGTATGTACGCTCTCTAATGAGCAGAGTCCTTCAGACCCTTTGATTTCATGTCAGCATTTATTCTGTCTACCTTGTATGTACCTGTTTTATGTATGTACTGTTTTCCCTACTGTATGGCGCTGCGGAGCACTGTGGCAGCTTACAAATCTATGCTAATAATAATTGACTAACAACCATTTTTAATATACAACTATATTATATAAATCCAACCATGTTTAATTTACTTCAATTAATTTTGCACAACATACTAAAAAAAAAACAACTTTCTTTTTAATTTTACATGTTAAATACAAATATATGAGATTTACAATAAAAAAAAAAACCAGATGTAGCTACTACAAAATGTTGAGTTAAGCAGTATTAAGCATTGCACAAGTGTCGGAGACATCACTGGCTCCTCCTCTCAAGCCTGAGGTCAATTCTTTACGAGGATTAGAAACTGGAGATTTCCAGGGAATTACTACATGTCTAGTGACCTGTAGCCAGACTGAAGTAACAGGAAACAGGTGAACAGGAAGCAGATTAAACGTACAGAATGTACGGAATGATGACATTTCTTACTCAGCAAAACACACATGTAGCAATTACTCACCTACAAGGTGCTCTTACTATTTCCTCACCATCAGATGCTGTATGTATGTGAATGTGTGAGATTGAGCAGTGGTTCCAGCAACAATGCTGCAATCTAGACTAATAAACCTTGATTGGTTTCTATAGGTTATGTTATTATTACATAAGCTTTACTGAACATGCAATGACTTACATCTACTGTAATGTTGCAGGTCACAGAGTGGGCAGGATGTGTTAGGAACCCCTCCAGCCGGCACAACACAACCCGGAATCTACTCTGCCAGTCAGGTGTTCACTGGAGCCCCTGATGGTGGGGACAGACTGGGCCGCAGACTGACAGAGGGTCGTGAAGTGCGTACCAGCTGGGGAGAACCCAGGCAAGAGGAGTCAGGTCCACGCAGAGGTCAAGGGCCGGCAGCAGACAACAGTATCGATGAACAAGCTGAGGTCAGGGGTCACAGGCAAATAGCAGAACGGGTAAACAGGCCAAAGATCAGGGTCACAGGAAACACGAGCAAGGTCCAAATCAAAGCCAAGGGTCATACACGGGGAGTCAAATAGAGATATCAGGATACAGGACAGGAACTAGCAGGTTAGCAGACTGGAACACAGGAGCTATAACCGGCAATGAGGCAGCAGACCTCATTGCCTTAAATACCAGTGGCCACCAATCAGAGCCTAGCTCTGAATTAGACACAGCCCCCAGCATAATTAATAGGCTGCATTAATTAGCCCACAGGCTAGAACATATGGTGAGCGCTGCGCCCGGCTTCCTCTCATTGCCGGGACGCAGCGCCGAAGCGTCTTCTCGTTGCCCCGGCAACGGCCGGGTCAGGGCCGGAAGTGACGTCCCGGTCGCCATAGCGACGGCCGGGACGCAGGTGAGTGAGTCGCGGCGGCTGGGCACCGCCGCGGCTCGTAACAGTACCCCCCCCTTGAGGAGGGGTCGAGGGACCCCGACATCCAGGTTTTCTTGGGAACCTCCTGAAGAATTCCTTCAATTGTTTAGGGGCATGGAGTTGTCTTCGCGGAACCCAAGATCGCTCTTCTAACCCGCGATTCCTCCACTGCACCAGGAAGTGCACCTGTCCTTGCACTTTTTTGGAATCTAAAATCCTTTGAACCACATATCTTAGTGGCTTCCTCGAACTTCCCCCAGGCACAGTTGAGGATTGGCTAGGATACAATACCGGCTTCAACAATGAACAATGAAATGTGTTCGGAATTTTTAGTGAGCTAGGAATCTTCAATCTAAAAGCTACCGGATTGATCTGTTTGGTAATCATGAACGGCCCAATAAATTTAGGCCCTAGTTTTTTACAAGGCTGTCTGAGCCTGAGATTTCTAGTTGATAGCCATACTTTCTGGCCCACTCTGAATGGGCAGGTGGTACGGTGGCGATCCGAAAAAATTTTGGCCGACAGTGAGGATTTTTTCAAGGAGGACTGAACTTTCCCCCAAATTACTTTCAGATCAGCAGCTGTGGAATGAATCTCCGGAATTCCAGCAGATTTGAGAGAGTACAGAGAATTAGACCTGGGATGGAAACCGAAGTTACAGTAGAACGGGGAAGTTTGAGTAGATGAGTGAGATGAGTTATTGTAGGCAAACTCTGCCCAAGGCAGCAAAGATGACCAGTTGTCATGGAATTCTGAGGAATAACATCGGAGGAACTGTTCAAGTGCTTGGTTAACCCTTTCAGTTTGCCCGTTAGACTGAGGGTGGTATGCAGATGACAGACTGATCCGGATTCCGAGGAGGGTGCAGAAGGATTTCCAGAATTGTGCTATGAATTGTGAACCACTATCAGAAAAATTATCGGAAGGAAGGCCATGGAGCCGGAAAACATGTTGTATGAAGAGAATGGCCAGATCTCGAGCTGTAGGAAGCCTGGTTAATGGGATGAAATGTGCCATTTTACTGAAACGGTCCACCACAACCCAAATAGTATTATGTCCTGCAGAAGGTGGCAAATCAACAATAAAATCCATGGACAAATGTGTCCAAGGTTTTGCAGGAATGGGCAATGGAAGCAATTGACCCACCGGGCGAGTCCTGGGGACTTTGTTCCTGGCACAAATTTCACACGAGAGGACATGACTTTTGACGTCAGCGGACAAGGATGGCCACCAGACCGTACGGGAAAGGATCTCCAGCGTCTTATAAACTCCAGGGTGTCCAGCAGACCTACTATTATGCGCCTCTGCAAGAACCGCCTTCCTTAGATGGACTGGAACAAAAAGACGTTGTTCCGGAGTAGTATCAGGGGCTAATTTCTGGAATCTCTGAAGTGTGATACTCAGATCTTGGGTTAATCCAACATGGATTATGGAAGGAGGAATAATAGGCTCTGGGTTCGAAACTGGAACGTGGTGTGCCAAGAAACTTCTGGACAGAGCATCTGCCCGGACATTTTTGGAACCCGGTCGATAGGTGATCAGGAAATTGAACCGGGTAAAGAACAACGATCAACGGGCCTGTCTGGGATTTAGACGTTTGGCTGATTGTATATATTGCAAGTTCTTGTGGTCGGTAATGACAGAGATCTGATGTGGAGCACCCTCCAGCCAATGTCGCCACTCCTCGAAGGCCCATTTGATTGCCAACAGTTCCCTATTCCCGACATCATAGTTGGCTTCTGCTGAAGAGAACTGACGGGAGAAATAGGCACACGGGTGTAGACGATTAGTATGAGGGTCCTTCTGTGATAGTATAGCCCCAGCACCGACGTCAGAGGCGTCGACCTCAAGAACAAATGGTTTAGCTGGATCCGGGTGTCTAAGGACCTGAGCGGAGACAAAGGCTTTTTTCAGGCTTTCGAATGAGGATACTGCTTGAGGCGACCAATTAGTTGGATCCATCCCTTTACGGGTTAGGGCGACAATGGGAGCCACGATGTCCGCAAAACCTGGAATGAACCTTCTATAATAATTGGAGAAGCCCAGAAACCTCTGCAGCGCCTTAAGGTTGTTTGGTTGCACCCAATCTAGAATAGCCTGAACCTTAGTTGGATCCATGGAGAATCCCTCAGAAGAGATTATGTAACCTAAAAAGGATACTTTCTGCACCTCGAACTCACACTTTTCTAGTTTGGCGTAAAGGTGGTTCTCTCGCAGTCTTCGTAGAACTTGTTTAACGTGATTCTGATGTACAGACAGCGATCTGGAATAGATGAGGATATCATCTAAATAGACGACCACGAAACTACCAAGAAAGTCCCGAAGAACCTCATTGATTAAGTCCTGGAATACTGCAGGTGCATTGCTAAGACCGAACGGCATAACCAAGTATTCATAATGGCCAGAGTGCGTATTGAATGCCGTCTTCCACTCGTCTCCCTCCTTGATACGGATGAGGTTATACGCTCCACGAAGATCGATTTTTGAGAAGACAGTAGCACCTCTCAGCTGATCAAATAATACAGAGATGAGCGGAAGGGGATAGGTATTCTTGATTGTAATAAGATTCAATCCCCGGTAATCAATACAGGGTCTTAGTCCTCCGTCCTTTTTGGATACAAAGAAGCATCCTGCTCCTACGGGAGATTTAGATGGCCTGAAGCCCTTCTCCAGATTTTCTTCAATGTATTCCTGCATTGACTTGGTCTCCGGACCAGAGAGAGAGTACAGGCGACCCTTAGGCAACTTGGAACCAGGAATAAGCTCGATGGCACAGTCAAAGTCACGGTGTGGTGGTAAGGTGTCAGCAGCCTTCTTGGAGAACACATCCCAGAACTCATGATATTGTGAGGGAAGCTGCTCCGGAATAGACTGAATCACCCGCAGGGGCAGTGACAAGCAGGACTGTGTACAGTAAGAGCTCCACTGGACAATTTCTCCTTTTACCCAGTCCATGACAGGGTTATGACGGGAAAGCCATGGGTGACCCAAGATCAAGGGAACTGATGAACAATCGATAAGAAGGAAGGTTATTGACTCTGAATGGAGAGCTCCGATTTTTAATTGTAGTGGCGAGGTCTCCCAGGAAATCTTGCCACCAGGCAACGGACCTCCATCTAAGCCACAGACAGTAATAGCGGACTTGAGTTTTACCATCGGAATTTTAGCAGCGCGGGCGAACCCGATGTCCAGGAAGTTGCCTGCAGCTCCACTATCAACGAAGGCAGACAGGTCCATTGAACGAGCACTAAACATGAGCTGTGCAGGGATCAATACGGCGTTTTTCGGGGAGACAATCTGCAGACCTAGGTGAACTTTCCCCTCGTTCCCTAGGCATGCTCTTTTCCCGGCTTATTCGGGCAGGAACGGGAGAAGTGGCCTTTTGTTCCGCAATAGAGACATAGGCCCTGTGATCTTCTCTTGTCTCTTTCCTCAGGGGAGAGACGATACGCCCCCAATTGCATGGGTTCCTCACCATCCGTGGGAACAGGAATGAAGCCGGATAGAGGTGATGATGTCTCCTTTTCGATTTTCCGCTCTTTAAATCTCCTGTCGATTTTAATGGAGAGGTGCATCAGATCCTCCAGAGAGGTAGGAGATGGGTACTGCATTAAAGAGTCTTTGACCTGTTCCGACAGGCCAAGACGGAACTGACTCTGCAAGGCAGGATCATTCCATCCACTATCAGGTGACCATCTACGGAATTCAGCGCAGTATTCCTCTGCCGAGCGCCGGCCTTGTTTCAAGGCCCGTAGATGAGTTTCAGCGGAGGCAGTACGGTCCGGGTCGTCATATAGTAGACCTAACGCCTCGAAGAAAGCGTCTACTGACTGCATGGCAGGACTGGTCTGCGGCAAGGAAAACGCCCAGGACTGGGGGTCACCCTGTAGAAGGGAAATGATAATCCCGACTCTTTGATGCTCTGACCCGGAGGAGCGGGGTCTCAATCGGAAATAGAGCTTGCAGCTCTCCCTGAAATTCCGAAACAGGGACCTATTTACAGAGAAGCGATCCGGCAAGTTCATCTTAGGTTCACAGACGGAACTTGGAGTGGGTTGTGACACTTTTGCGGCTTCTTCTTGAACAGACAGACGCTCAGCCAATCCCTGGATCATCTGATATAAGGACTCGACATGAGCTGCTAGGGCTTGTGCCGGAGACGGTGAGGATCCACTTGCATCCATTCCAACCTCGTCTCCGTGAGTGGGCCGGTTATAATGTTAGGAACCCCTCCAGCCGGCACAACACAACCCGGAATCTACTCTGCCAGTCAGGTGTTCACTGGAGCCCCTGATGGTGGGGACAGACTGGGCTGCAGACTGACAGAGGGTCGTGAAGTGCGTACCAGCTGGGGAGAACCCAGGCAAGAGGAGTCAGGTCCACGCAGAGGTCAAGGGCCGGCAGCAGACAACAGTATCGATGAACAAGCTGAGGTCAGGGGTCACAGGCAAATAGCAGAACGGGTAAACAGGCCAAAGATCAGGGTCACAGGAAACACGAGCAAGGTCCAAATCAAAGCCAAGGGTCATACACGGGGAGTCAAATAGAGATATCAGGATACAGGACAGGAACTAGCAGGTTAGCAGACTGGAACACAGGAGCTATAACCGGCAATGAGGCAGCAGACCTCATTGCCTTAAATACCAGTGTCCACCAATCAGAGCCTAGCTCTGAATTAGACACAGCCCCCAGCATAATTAATAGGCTGCATTAATTAGCCCACAGGCTAGAACATATGGTGAGCGCTGCGCCCGGCTTCCTCTCATTGCCGGGACGCAGCGCCGAAGCGTCTTCTCGTTGCCCCGGCAACGGCCGGGTCAGGGCCGGAAGTGATGTCCCGGTCGCCATAGCGACGGCCGGGACACAGGTGAGTGAGTCGCGGCGGCTGGACACCGCCGCGGCTCGTAACAGGATGCCAGTACAACAGTTGGTACTGCAGTAACCTCTAGATGTAGTCAGGTAGTAAATCATATAAACAGACATACAATAAACAGTTCTCTACAAACACAGAGCAAGTGTCAGTAAATCTACTGATGGAGCCCAAAATGTTTTGCCCATCCTAGTGATGTCACAGAGGGCTCCATCATTCACTTGGTAGTTCACCATTCTGTCTATCTCCTGGATCCACCACTGATCCAGTACAATTGCAGGGGCCAAGTGCAGAGCGGCTGTATCACAAGACTATTTTATAAAATGCAGGGGTGGGGGGCTGAGCAGCTCATTTTAACAAAAGTTTAGAAGTCCAGATCAGCTCATTAAGCGTTTGGGCATTGTGATGTTCTCTGGATATGTGCATTGACACATCATGTAAAAATCACCTACCGAATCTAAAGTAACCTGGACTTTTTGCACTAAAAAATATTTGTATTCCTAAGTAGAATTTTATAGCTCGCAGGACTTTGATCTAATTTACAATGTGGGTGCAGATTATTTAGGTTTGTTCTCAAGCCAAATCTGTTATGAATACAGAAAGTACAGCAGTGTCAACATGTGACATTAGTTTTACCTCATTTATTGACAAAGGTCAATAAATGAGGTGAGAAACGTATCCAGGAACTGCAGACTCGGAAAAAGGTGTTTGAACAGGGTGGGGACAGAGTGGGTGGAAAGCAAAATTCATTAGAGAAGACTTGTATGGAGGACAACATCTTGTCATTGAGACCGACATTTAGAGACTGCCAGGCCTGAAGCAACATCATTTATTTATATAGCGCCACCAATACCGCAGCGCTGTACAGAGAACTCACTTACATCAGTCCCTGTCCCATTGGAGCTTACAGTCTAAATTCCTTAATATAGACACACACAGACCGAGAGACTAAGGTCAATTTGACAGCAGCCAATTAACCTACTAGTATGTTTTTGTAGTGTGGGAGGAAACTGGAGCACACGGAAGAAACCCACGCAAACACACAAACTCCTCACAGATAAGGCCGTGGTCGGGAATCAAACTCATGACCCCAGTGCTGTGAGGCAGAGGTGCTAACCACTAAGCCACCGTGCAGCCATATCAGTGGTCACACATGAATGGTCTGTTATGTGGCGAGGAAAAACTGTTATATTACAACATTTATGGCTATTATATATATTCTTTTTTTATGTTAACATGTAATACCGTCTACTTCTACTGCAACAGAAGTCGGGGTATTTTTTTTAAACAAAAAGATTTCCAGCACATCTCATAATTTAATGTCACTCTGTCCCACGAATATATCCATAATTTGGCCCTGTGTGTACTTGAGTTACCCCACCCATTATATGGTTCCTCTTTGTCTCACATTTACCACCTCACAATGGGACACATAAAAACTAGTGCACAGAAAAGTTCTGTAATCCACAGCAACTAATCAGATGTTTGTACCATTTCCCAAAATGTACTGGAGAGATGAATCTCAGTGGTTGCTACGAGTTGCATCAAATTTAAACTGTGCCGTAACCCAAAGCCCTGATCACCCTTGCAGCATCCTCCTTACATCACCACTCCCCTACACCGCAGTTCCTGCATCTGCACATAGAGTGCGCTGTTCTTCTATACTCCTTCCACCCAAATGAAAGCCACATGGCTGCTGTATCTGAGGTAAAATAAAATGTAACTTTCAAACAAGCATGTACAAATATTCACACATATAAGACTGAAACTTGTTTCATTTCTTTAGTTTGACATACACTGTGAATAGAAAAGATAAATAAAAAGCCACTCTTAAAAGGTGCAAATCCATCAGGTTTATTTAAATCAAACAAATAAAAAACAACATTTCCATAATTTCATCCATCTTTCAATACATTTAGAAAGCACCATATTGACACCCTTACTACTGATTGAACCCCACTCCTGCCCCCTAATGACTGCATGGAACGGCTCAGTACAGTTAAACTTCCCACAAGTATTTTTTTAAAAAAAACAAATCTTTATTGGTAGCAATTCAAACGCTCATTGCAACACTCTAAAATAAGATTTCTACCACAATGTTCAAAATATCATCTTCAGCCCAAACATTGACTTAATTTGAGCAACTTCTGTGCAGAAAACTGAACAAAGAAGTTTATCCTTTGAAGCAGACTAGTAGTTTTGTTTTCCAGCTCATGTCTATGTAGGGTGTCCAAATCCTTCACATATGTGCAGTAGTCTGTGGCTTTGGGCCCAGAGTAATCCCCACAGACACACACAACACACTCTTCTCCTTAATATGTACCTGACACCTAGACAAATTACATGTGTGCGCAACATTTTCATACCCACAAGATGGCTGCCTCCAATGTGCCGATGAGAGGTGTACTTTAATTCAATCCCCCCAATACACTATTTACAAATCCACCATATTCCCTCATATATTAAATCTTAAATAAATTAGGAAAACAAAAACCCGCCATTGCCCAAAGTGGATGTGTGACATTCATTTGACACTAAATCACAAATTTTAAACAAAATACTAACAATAAAATCACATAATAAACAACATATCTATAAACCTGAAAAAAAACACAAAATAGTTGAGGGTATTTCTGGCAACGCAATATGACAATTTTTTTATTTTTATATAAATGCTTTCTATTTGTCTCTAATTTTACCTCACATCAGAGCAGGACAACATGATGTAGAATTCAGGAGGCAGCCAGACAAATACAGAAGTCATAGTTTAAACTTTAAAGCAGGCCTGTCCAACCTGCGGCCCTCTAGGAGTTGTGAAACTACAAGTCCCAGCATGCCCCTCCAGCTATCAACTGGTTGTCTACCGGCAAAGCATGCTGGGGCTTGTAGTTTCACAATACCTGGAGGGCTGTAGGTTGGACAGGCCTGCTTTAAAGCAAGGGTTGAGGGTCCATTTGTCTATGGCAATTATAACATACTTACCTACTTTCTTCAGCTCTCTTCCGGGAGCCAGCCAGTGGAGGGGGGCGTGAGGGGGCGGGGCGGCCAAAATCGCGTCATTTCGGCCCCGCCCCCTGTGACGTCATGACGCAAATTGCGTCATTTGACAGCGGGGGGCGGGGCTAAACGCCGCGATTCATCGGGAATCGCGGCGTTTGGGATCTAATTCTGCCCACTTCACTAGGAAGTGGGCACTTCCTAGTGAAGTGGGCAGAATTCGGGAGATTGCCACACTCGCCCGGGAGTCCGGGAGACTCTCGCAAAATGCGGGAGTCTCCCGGACATTCCGGGAGAGTTGGCAAGTATGAATTATAACAGAAGTTTAAACACTTCTATAATTCATTACCATGCCTAGGAATTGTATGTAAACTCTGTTTTCTGTAACTTAAGTAATTGTCCCTGCGCAGCAATCATGAAAACAGCAGGCCATCTTTAAGAGATAATATTGTTAGTTA
This sequence comes from Mixophyes fleayi, assembly GCF_038048845.1. NCBI lineage: Eukaryota > Metazoa > Chordata > Amphibia > Anura > Limnodynastidae > Mixophyes > Mixophyes fleayi. The sequence continues at coordinate 61,694,442 of NC_134405.1, forward strand.
TTATCAATTCTCACTTTTCAGAGATATCCATAAATCCTGTCCTGCATATACTCATCATTGATTAGTTATACATCCCTGATATAACTGGCTCCTGTTCTCCATTTAACATTTTGGCATGTTCCTCAAATTATCTCTTATTGTTCGCTAGCTTGATATACCTCAAATCACATTTTAAACAGACTATAAGCCCTAGGATCATCAGCTGAAATCCTACATTTTCTGCTTAGTGCAAGGCACCTTGTTTTGATTACCCCAAACTAGCACAAATACCACACAATGAACTGGAATATGTATAACATTTTCTTTTTACATAGTGCAAAATACAGTCCTAAAATAAGTTGCTTTACTCCCCCCCCCCCATTGCCATATCAGACACAGTTCATCAGACCAGCTATTTCCTGAACTACATTTTCAATGATGCTCAGTCTGTTCAATGGCTGAGCATCCTGGCAGTTGTAGTTCAGTGACAGCTTTAACTCTGAAGGCGATATATCCATAGTCTGTGCTGTATCTGCCTGTCTCTGTGTACCACGACTATAAATGTCTTATGTGGAGTGATTTCATAAAAAAAATATAAGATCAATCATTGCACCTCAAAAAAAAATGGACATTACAAATATTTAAAGTGCTATTTGTACTCTGTAGGAGTATACTAAATAAATGGGGAAGGGTGTGAATTGAGGATATTGTCTTTATTAAAAAAATTTAAGGGGCATATTCAATTGTCGGCGGAAATTCAGAAAATCTCGCGCTCGTCACACTTTTACCGTTACTACGGTAATAGTGCGCGTAAAAACAGTTAATACGGTAATTTTCTTGCTGGATTTCAGCTCGCAGCTCTCTGAGACGCGAGCTGAAATCCAGCTATCTATTACCGTAGTAACGGTATTAGTTTTTCCGCGTCGCGGAAAACTAACAATTGAATATTGCCCTAAATGTTGAAACATGGGCAAAATGGGAGTGTTTTTGATTTGTGATAAAAAAAACAAATATCGATAGATTTGTACGGTAGATAAATTTAATTAACAAATTCTACAAGAAAAAAAGCTATTCCACAAGACAAGTCTGGTAGATAGTTTGAAGATGGAAAAAAAGTCTTTTACATCTCATTTTCTATTTTGGTTTCTGTAGCGATGCTTTACGTCATTTAATATAATGTTACTTCCATGTAAGACATTTCAACTGTTCACTAGAGAATCCTCTCACCCTTAATAATATTTTTACGGAATAAACTATAACATAACAATTTTCAATACATAATTTACTCCAAACTCTGTGGTTTTGTAGAACATTCCTGTTTGTGTTCAGACAGATCTAACTAGAGATTTGTGCATGTGCAAACATAGTTTAACTGTGAGCTAATAAACGGTCTTCCCCAATACAGATCTAAGTGTACACGTGCGGGTAAACTAGATGACGAGGGTGCGCTGAGCAGAGTGCTAAAGTCACCAAAATTCGTAAGTGGACAGCTTGGTGAACTGGGAAAGAACACAGTCCGCTATCTTCCCAGCTGACAGCTGCAGGGCAGAAGCAAGTAGACGTCTCAAATCTGAAAAAAAAATCCATGAGTTAAACGGAGATAAAAAAACCCTTCTTCATGATTAGCAAATCCCTCTTTAAAAACAGAAAATGAATCAGGCTTAAGAAGATGATCATTTAATAAATTTGAGCACCCCGCTACACACATACATTAATTGGTAGTAGAACACGTATCGGACAATAACCTAATGAACAAAATAAGACGTTAAATTATGGGGAACAACTCACAGATCAAACAAACCCAATGCTTTTTTAAAGTAAAATTTTCATTAAAAGAAATAATGAAGATTCCCAATTTTTATTTTGAAAATATAGCTTATAAAATATATACAGTGCTTTAAAAGGGATTCAGCTCCTGACCCACATCCCACTCTTAAGAATGTCACAGCCTAGATGTTTTATTCTTTAGAATAGGAACTTTTAGTCGCACCTTGATGCTCAGAGCTACATCCTCCTTGAAAAAGATAATAGTAAACCATAAAGTTTAACCATTAAGATTGACATATTATTTAATTTTACCCCCCCCTTTTAGTCAGTACTTGGTTCCACCACCACTGGCAACTATTACAGCCGGTAATGGAGAAATATGTGTCCGTTCTTCCTGGTCAAACTGAGACAGGTTTGTTGGTGAGCGGCGATAGGCAGCAAGTTTGAGGTATTGGCACTGACTTTAAATTGGATTGCAATCAAGATGCGCTCAAGACAAATTTCCTCTCATGGGGCCTATCTGTCAAGGGATCTGTTTGATTTTCAGTCCGGGCTTCTTACTTACGACACTCCATTTGTGCAATGCCTTAGACATTGTTGGTCCAGGTACAGTATATCCCATCACACACAACCACTGACTTCTCTGTAGATTGTTCAATGTCACCGTCAGCCTAAAAGTAACTTTTCTGATAGGCCCCTTCTTGTCCAGAAGTTAAGGGGGCGGCCTGATCTGGGCAATGTGAATGTAGCTCTGTACGTCTTACACTTTATAATGGTCTTCTAGCCTTACACAGATTTATACAGTTTCATCGTCGTATCTATAATTTGTTTGGGATGGAATCTTTTCTTCCAGAAAGTCTCTACTACACTGTAGGACCTCCCAGACAAGAGGCAAACTTATATTTACAAAATAAGTAACAACAGATGTTCCTCACTTCTCTTACACAAGAGGAGCCAAAGAGCAAATTGTGTGACTTGAGACAATTTCACTGGGTATCTATATCTATATCATAGATATAGATATAGATATCTATATATAGATATAGATATCTATATATATATATAGATATAGATATCTATATATATATATATATATATATATATATATATATATATATCTATATCTCTCTATATATCTATATATATATCTATATATATATAGGATATTTATTTTGAAGCGACATGGTACCCAATACTTTGTGGGTCAGTACCAAACTATCGTAATGGAGGCTGATTATCTTTTTTAAAGCACTATAACGCTGAGTTGCTGTTTGCTATTAAAGAGGTTTTGCCATTGGCAAAATGTGGTCTATTAATAGCAAAGCAAATAGCTCCAACTAGAGGCTAATAGACATTACTACCATCTATTTAAATTGTTGTCAAACCCTTACTGGATTGGCCAAAAAAAGTAAACTACAAAATATGTTTTTAAAAAGAATCTTTAAATGAATAAAAATTAAATCCTGGATTAGGCCTTACAGATAAAGGCCACACTTAGTCGCCAGATCCTAAAGATGTAACAATATTATGTAAAAGGCCAAAATAGACTCAGCCGGAGTGAGCAGACATTTCACTTTACTTTAGATGTTAATTAATCTATAAAGCTGCTTTAACATCGAATTTAAGTAAATCGGGGGGCATGGAAACCAAGCATTATTCTTACAGACGCAAACTATCATTTTGTGCTATTATTTGTATTGTGTTACTGACAGTCCGACAATGAGTGCTGTAATAGAGATGCTCATTTTCATATTTTCACGAGGGAGGAGTTTAAGGTATTTTCGGCACGGTTGTTAATTGACGCCTGTGCTTCTCTCTCCCCCCTAAATTACTTTCTGGACAAGTGGCTATATTAATATCAGTAAAAAAGGATCAATCCTGCTACAGATTTATACAGATCTCACCTTGTGCTCCAATCGCTGGTATTCTCCTGAATTTGGCCGTCTGCCATTTCTGGAACGTTTCCCTTCAAGTGCAAAAGCGATAATCTGAGAAAAGAGCAAGAAATTGTAATAACTGGCTAAGTCCTCAGAGATTAATCCTTTAGAGCAGGCCTGTCCAACCTGCGGCCCTCCAGGTGTTGTGAAACTACAAGCCCCAGCATGCTTTGCCAGTAGACAACCTGTTGATAGCTGGAAGGGCATGCTGGGACTTGTAGTTTCACAAACATCTGGAGGGCCGCAGGTTGGACAAGCTTGCTTTAGAGTGTACCTGTAGGCTACAAAGTGGAGGCAGTCATTGTGTGGGCTGGACCTAAGACTTGCACTGATAACCAACACAATATTCATGAGAATGCAGTCTAAGAAAATGGCTGCCTTCAGTGTGTGTAGGTGACTGGTTACTTTCAAATACAGTAGTGAGAAAAAACTAATTTTATGCAGTTATTTACTGTATGGGTTTGACAAATAGAGGTTTCCCCCATTTGCAAAACACCTAAAGCTATAAATATATTCCCCATTGTTTTAATCCAATTAGTCCTCCCACAGTTTTCCCATGTAACATGAGGAGGTTGAAAAAAAGACATCAGTCCATCAAGTTCAACCTATTTTGAATCTCCTGCTATGTGTGCCAACCTGTTAGCCCAACATAATCCCACTATTTTACAATGGCTCTTTTGTTCCTGAATAAGCTGTTTTCTTATCCCCAAGACCATACCGGTCACATTGGAGCCATCCCAATGATTGTAGGGGAAGGGGAGGGGGGATTAAAAAAGGGATCCCTTTGCTATGCCCCTTCCCAGTCTAACTCAGCTCCAACCACCAAGCCAATGGCAGGGCAACATCCATGGTTCCCTGTCGAGTTGGTCCGTCCTAGGAGCGTATACAATTTTGCCGTGATACAAAAGACTATGTTTGGGGGAATTTTGGGCAAACTAAAGATCAAGGTTCCCATCTAGTTTATTCATATGGAAAGAATTGGAAAGCTGCATAGACAAAGAGACAGTTGTTTGCCACTGCTCCACTTTGCATCTCATCCGAATATACAGTGTGGGCTCACCGAAAGCGGGGAGACTTTATAGCCTGATTCTGCCTGTTGCAACAGACAGTGTGAAGGCTACAAAACCTTCAAAATCTTTGAGAACATTAGACCCATGGACACCCAATCTATGTGGGCTAAAAGGCAGCAATATTGCTTGGTTGTTGTTCTGTGCTTCCCTTATATGTTAACGTGCACTTTCGTCATGTAGGAAGATTGTTCTGTTACTTGCTGTGGCCCTCTTTTAAAGTTAAAATACATATGCTTAATTTTTCATCAATCTAGGTGCAAGCTCAAATTCCCAACGTGTTCATACACAGCCCCTCTGCTCCTTAGTCCCTGATAACGGGTCTGGCTAGGCCAGATTACCTCTCAAACACAACTGAAAGGAAAACAGACAAAACTGGCCTTGAGATAGTCCTGTGCCCTAGGTATCATCACAATAAGACCAGTGGACCATTTCCACCTATTGCACAGCTACAAAACCCTATCTCTTAGTAAAGAAAGTTAAATATCCCTGTACACTTGCAAATATACGTCACAATCCAAGGGCACCGTTTCGTGCTCACTTCCCTGCACTGTTTAAAGTGTCTCAATTTTCTTTGATTGTTTACTACATATCAGTTAAAAAAAAAAAAAAAAAAGAAGAGGAGGAAGTTGTTTTAACATTAGTTTGGCATGATAGTCATTAACATTAATTATGTAGCCAGAGGGGGACAAATGAAGCCACTCGCACCACAGGGAGCCACCTTGGCTATCTGCCAGCTTACTTGTGCAGAGACGCTAACAAGGAGAGGAAAGACAGCAGGAAGTGAACAGCCCATCTAACATCTTCAGTAGACCACCAGGTTGTGGCGATCTGCATAATGAAGGGATTGAGCCTGGCAGAAAGGATAAGGCAGTCGCTGAATCTGTATATGTCCACAAACCAGGACTTTATTTCTTATTGTGGAAGGAGTGATGCAGGCTGATTTACAGCCAGCAATAGTGAACACAGCTGCCTCAGTATATAGAGAAAAAAATGCAGGCGCTACTACTGTGGCATTAATGACGAGAGAGGATCTGCCCTCTACAGTGTACGCCCAATTTCTCTTGCTGAGCAATTGTAACTGCGTCCAAGTTGATAACGGCTCCTTCAGGGCGGGAATGCTAGACTGATATCTGTGCTGAGGCTCTCTTAGTGGGTAGTCTTCACACACTGGCGAGTCACCTAAGCTGAGGATTTTGCCTCTAGAGTGCAGGCTGACGGGGTGCACAGTTCTCCGGTGGCAACTCTGGTATCACAGCTGGATATTGATTGTAAGATAGAGGATACTGTGTCCGCCAAACACTGTACTAAATCGCAGATGAGGTCAGAGTCGGCGCTTCCGAACAGCGCAATTACAAATCTAAATAAGGTGCTTGACACCTTCCTGGAGTGAACTGGGGATCAAGGTGGGTACTTATTGGACACTACTGACTGGGGAAACCATGACAACAAGCAGATCCTATGTCCGAGAATCAGGAGCCACACAAATCATCTTTTTGCTACGATGGCTGCCAGGCCATGCCCGCGTGCGCCCAATGTCAATCTAACAGAGATCCTCATAATATCATTTGGCATTTCAAATACTGAGGATATTAATTTCACAATTGAAATCTACTAAAAGTGCACCAAATACATAACTATACAGTACTTTCGATTATTCAAATTAAAATCTTAATCCTTCTATTCTTTGAGCAGTCCTCAAGTGTTAGCAGCTGAAAAGCACATTAACTGCTGATCGTTGTGATTAAGAACGCAGTATATACGTGATCTAGTTTCTCAGTAAACTGTGGAAGGCACAGTTAGTACTTTCTCAGTCTTGCAAGTTAGGCAGGTAATATCTGCAAGTAATCTGTAGTAAGAGCACTGCCTGATGTTGAATACCTCACCTTTACATTCTCCATATGTCAGAAGGCAGGAGATAAGCAGCCAGATGACTCCGTTTCTGGGCTTCCAATTCCTATATAGCCCAAAAATTGGAATAATGCCCAAGATCTTATCCCAGAGCGGGCACTGGACCTAATGTCCAACAAGCCAATCAAACTATGGCCACCAAAGTGCCTGATAGCCAAGTATCTCCAGACTTCAACCCTAAAGGAGGTTACTGAGAAACTCCTTTCTATCATCATTTCCTGTAGCATGGCGGTAAAATGAAAGATTGAGGAACTTAAATTGGATGTAAGCCTCCTTTGTCAGAACCTACAAATCCTCTGTGGCACAACCTTGGAATCTGAGCGCTGGATATTGATAGATGTATAACAGTGGATTTAGAGATACAGTGGATACCTTGCTGACTCATCAAGTAAAAAAATAAAGTAAAATAAAAAAGTAGGAAAGCATGGTAGGACAATCTCCAGAAACAATGTGCTGAATCCTAGATTAAGAAGGATTCCCCCCCCTGGGACCCTGCCAGGACCACTGTTGGCTCCATTTCTGAATTCAGAGACTATAAAGAACATAACTGCATCATGTGTGGGAACAAACAGGCCTTTGTACTAGGGTGTTACTATTCTAAGTGAGAGAATACTGTGGGCATGAAAAGTAAGAATCATCTAAGGATCAATAGTCTTCCCACTGGCTGGGTCCACACTGTTCCAAATGGAATAAGGAGACAGATGGGCTGGGTACACACCGTTCCAAATGGAATGAGCACACAGGCAATTCAATCAGAACTATGTACACAGCTCTCTACATCGACCAATGATGGCTAATCCCTATGATGTCCTGACAGAAACTTGCCCATCCCTGAGTTAGTCTGACATCTAAATATATACCTACTTTATAAACTGTGGTACAACCCCCCAACAACTCATTTCCTCTTTACTATCCCAACTGTACCCTCTGCACCTCATGTCTTCAGGCAATTGGACTAAAGATGCGTAGCAGATGATACTTATGTAACTGTATTTAAGACGTGCTATAAGTACATTCAACAAATAGATCCATGTAATTTGTACTGGCAGTGTTATGATGTTAAAGTGTATAATCTTAAAATGGCTGGAAATATACTGCAAAAAACATGTAGATTAAATGAACTACATCCCAAGTACTACTATACCCGTCAGTGGATACCTGTGCCTAATCCAGCAATTACCAGAATTCAAATATTGCCCTGGCCTGTGCTATTCTCACTTAGTTGGGCATTTTTGAAGCAGAGTTCATGTAAAATTGAAAATTATATAGGGATTTACCTTGCGTTTGTTGTGATAGCCGATGTACAGTACAGCAACCAGGATAGCCGAGGTCACAAGATAGGCAAAGAAATGGCTGCTTTCTGATTCATCCTGCATCAGAGTTTTATCTTTATTTTCAGCGGGAACGTTATCCTGTTGACGTGGTGAGTTTTCGTCATCTGCATCACTAGTACCAGCAGCATTTTCAGCATTATCATAACTGTCGTCTGTTTCTTCTTCCTCACCTTCCTTCTCGTTGTCTTTCTCACCCCCCTCGCCGTCGTTTTCTTCCTGCTCCTCCTCAAGATTGCCCTCCGCCTTCTTCTCCCCCTCCTCCGCCGTACCCTCCGTCTTCTTTTCCCCCTCCTCCGCCGTACCCTCCGTCTTCTTTTCCCCTTCCTCTGCCTTACCCTCCGTCTTCTTTTCCCCTTCCTCTGCCTTACCCTCCGTCTTCTTTTCCCCTTCCTCTGCCTTACCCTCCGTCTTCTTTTCCCCTTCCTCTGCCTTACCCTCCGTCTTCTTTTCCCCTTCCTCTGCCTTACCCTCCGTCTTCTTTTCCCCTTCCTCTGCCTTACCCTCCGTCTTCTTTTCCCCTTCCTCTGCCTTACCCTCCGTCTTCTTTTCCCCTTCCTCTGCCTTACCCTCCGTCTTCTTTTCCCCTTCCTCTGCCTTACCCTCCGTCTTCTTTTCCCCTTCCTCTGCCTTACCCTCCATCTTCTTTTCCCCTTCCTCTGCCTTACCCTCCGTCTTCTTTTCCCCTTCCTCTGCCTTACCCTCCGTCTTCTTTTCCCCTACCTCTGCCTTACCCTCAGTCTTCTTTTCCCCTTCCTCTGCCTTACCCTCAGTCTTCTTTTCCCCTTCCTCTGCCTTACCCTCCGTCTTCTTTTCCCCTTCCTTACTCTCCGTCTTCTTTTCCCCTTCCTCTGCCTTACCCTCCGTCTTCTTTTCCCCTTCCTCTGCCTTACCCTCCGTCTTCTTTTCCCCTTCTACCACCTTCTTCTCCACTTCCTCTGCTTTATCCTCAGTCTTCTTCTCCCCTTCTTCCACCTTCTTCTCCCCTTCCTCTGCCTTACCCTCGGTCTTTTTCTCCCCTTCCTCTGCCTTACCCTCCATCTTCTTCTCCCCTTCCTCTGCCTTGCCCTCTGTCTTTTGCTCCCCTTCTACCACCTTCTTCTCCCCTTCCTCTGCCTTACCCTCCGTCTTCTTCTCCCCTTCTACCACCTTCTTCTCCCCTTCCTCTGCCTTACCCTCCGTCTTCTGCTCCCCTTCCACCGTATTACCCTCCACCATTTTTCCCTCTTTTGTTTCTGACTGCTTTACAGAGTCATCATTTTTCCCAGGATCAGCCGGAGCAGCTGTTAAAATAAAAATTAAATTATATACATGCCTGTTATACTCTAGTATGTATTTACAGTATTAAAAAAAGACACAGAATTAACTAAATGTAACATAGGAAAAATATGAATCTCTTAGAACTATGCAACATAGAAAGAGTCCACCTTAAGGTGGTAGAAAACATACCTGTACTGGTTAAGTGAAAGTTTGTACCTATAGCCGTCTTTACAGTAAATATTGAAAATTGACCAACTGTGTTGCTTTTAAAATACTCATAATAAGTATTATTTCCAGAGTAAGTGTGTATTACTGGGGAAAGTCATTACTGCCTCAGAACACCCATTAGATCTTCCTCAAATGGGAAATATCTAGTTACAGTTGGCAGACTGATAGCAGGTACCCTGGAAAGCAAGGAGCGGACATCTGTGTGTCTAGAACGTGACAAGGTATAACAAGTACTCTGGAGTGGGAAAGAGAGTACTTACAGCACATGGCTGTTACATGGACTGATGTCTGATGGCAAGAGCTGCCGTGTGCCAGCAAGCTGTGGCATCAACTCCTTTGACAGCTAAAGAACAGATACTGTAAGGCTGGTTTGTCCTCAGGAGCTGTGTGAGTGTGCTGGTGTGTGGACTCAGACACTGCAGGAATTACAATGTCCCACAGAACTCCTTGCCCAAAGGTAACTCAGACAATTCCTGTTATGAAGGCATGAATGGTGAAACCTGTGGGTACATTATGATGTTCTAGAAGTTGAAGTGCTGTAGTAAAAACAGTTCATATGGTTAAGAGACCGTGCAAGTGATAAATAACGAAGGGTTATGCATTCAACCCTTGCTGCTTCCTGCTAAGTCAGTACCGTAACCTGTCCTATGTCCCACACTGTAACAACTATATTCTACAAAAACTCAACAAAAGATGACACACTCACTAAATGATTTTTCCATAAACCTCTAAATACAGGGCAGAAAACAAAGGACTCATAATTATTGGCACTATTTCTATTGCAAGATACTTCCAGTAAAGGGGCCAATAATGGTGTACAGTATTTACGATTTCAAAGACAAGTCCCCTCAGCAGCATGCATTAAACGAGAGCATGCCTCATAAAATGCGTTGAGTGAGAAATTGGTGTTTAAAACCTCATGTAGACATATGAAAGGTTACACAAAAAGTGGTTATGCAGGTTTACATGTATATGTTTAGTGATGTGTAACTTTCTTTATTAAATGAACACTACATATATCAATTTGAAAATTAGGTTAGTCACGTGGTATATGCCTAAAATTCTTTCAGTGTATAATTTTAGTTTTCAATTAGGCTTAATAAAACTGTGCTATCTTTCATCTTAGCCTTTAAATACTAGTGGATAGGCTTATCATCATCATCATCAAAAAATAAGTTTTAGGTTTGTAAATTTAGGTCACCATCTTACAACAATAACATTTCAGGTTGATATGTTTTCCTGTTTTATTGCTTTGGAATCACACAAGTGCAGGTCTATTGTGACATTGCAAGAGCAGCCAGAAGTCACTTTATGAAAACCTATCTCTACATTCACTTATGTAGCCAGGTTTACATTACCTGCGCTATAGATAAAGCTAATAGTGTATTAGTCATAATACGGAGTACCTGTTATCTACAACACACACATGACAAGCCAAAGAGATTGTTTGGGGGGTGGGGGGTAAAGGTAAATAACAGCTGAGGGTTTTGTGCAATAACTGTAAATGTTGTGTTTATACATTTAAGTTATATTTTAGTGGTGTCCATTTAAATACCCCTTAATTGACCATTCTGTGACTTGTACGAAGATGACAAGCAAATTATGAAATTAAAAAGTGTGTTAAGCTGAACTGTTACATATTTACAATCATTACTTATTCTAATTATACTTGTAGAATGCCTCTTGCTAATTAAATGATTATTTTTTTCCCATCTGACCATCATAACATCCTTACCCTCGCCCCCACCGCTCACTATGTATGGCTTCAGTACTAAGCCCTGCAGGTGTAACAATGTAATACCTTACAAAGGGCTCAATATCAGGGTGCAGTATCAAGCTTGGGTGGAATACATGCATGGTGCTGTCACTATACACTGTAGGAATCTGATGAATATGTAACAGTTGCTCCCTGCAGCCCTTTTGGTATAAAAATCAAAAGGAGACAGACATTTCAAGCCAAAGACGGGTCCCTGTTTCTATATGGTAACACTGCTACTTAATGAATCACTGCAATCCCAAAGGGGAAGTCGTGAAGGGAGGGATATTTGTTAACTTTGAGTAACTGTTCCTGTAAGACAATGAATGATACCCATATGTTTGAAAGATACTTTGTGCATTGAAGTTTATAGCGGATATTTAATTTTATGTTGCCTGAGGTAGCGTGCCTCATAGATGTCACCAGCTCTTAAAGCTGCACTACTACCTAGTAAAAGGTGGCAATGTAGGATCTCGTCAGCCATCTGGTGGAGCTGCTACATGAAGCCATTTTTCCCCAGGGCTCTGTTGGTTCTGTTACACAGGACCAACAAATCAGTTACGTTAACCACCTATAGAGGGCAGCAGAGGGGTGTGTAAGCAATTTATTATCGTAACCTGGGCTGAATTAATGTATATTTAAATTCACCTTCAACTAATTAATTCAGCCCAAATAGTTGCAATAGTAAATTTATGGAGGACACAAACAGGTGCTTATTTTGCATTCAGTTGCAACCATTTTGGGGGCCAAACCAGTATTCAGCTTATCAATGCACTAGGACCTAATGACATCATTTAGACACGAAGCTCTAATTTACTTGTAAGTTGATAGACTGCATTGTCATGAAAGCTGGTTGAGCCCACTAAAGGAACCATAGATATACATGGTAGGCATCATACATACAGGCAGAACAAGATTTCCAGGACCCCTGTACAACCATAACAATCATCTTGCCCCTGTATGACCCGAGTATCTGGAATAGCTGGTTGTTCGTGATTTTACAAATAAAGCAGTTGACTGAAATTAACTGAAAGGCAATGGTGACCATAACCTTATTATTTCCTTATTAAACCCATTAAACATAAAGCAAAAATAATAAATCAAGCTTATCTATAAAGAAGTAACCTAAACCACTAACATAAGAGATTTTTACTGATTGTTGATATGTATGCTCTAATACTAAATATATATTTGCTGTGATGAGTGATACTTACACTTACATCCTTTTATTAGTGTACACCAGCCTTAACTATTTGTTCTTTAAAATTATATTAGCAAAAACACATATTAATATGGCAAGTCATCACTGTACACATTTGACACCATACATGTACTTGTTCATTTAGGAAACACAAACAAAAAAATACGCTCTTGTCATAAATGCCAGAATTGCTAACCTTCCTTAGATGTAATTTCCCTTTAAATGTTGTCACATAGATTTCTTAAAGTGCACTGAAATTGGTCATATATAATAAGTTGAGTTACATATAAGCAAAGCTATACTATATACTATGTGTGGCGCAACACAATGGCTAAGTGTGTTCTCCCTGTGTTTGTGTGGGTTTACTCTGGGTGCTCTGGTTTCCTCCCACACTCCAAAAAACGTGTGTGTGTGCGCTGCGGAATAGTGGCGCTATATAAATGGTAATAATAATACAAGTATATATTAACCAGTGGTAAATAAAAAAGATGGATTATATAATAATCAGAGTATATGATAATACAAGTAACAATGCATTGCCCTGCTTATTAAATACCAGAGATATATTATATATAAGGGCATATGTCAGTGACAGGTTGGAGGGATCCCAGTGGTGAAGTTGACTTAAAGCTACAACCTATGAGCCGCCGTAGATTCATTTCTGATCGACACATAATAGTTATTTTTTTTTTTTATTTTATGTAATGTTTCTCACCACTGCCCGGGGATCCATCAAAGACTAGGAACACAAGGAGCAGCACACAGCACGACACCCGAGCAGCCATCATTAGGAGAGTGCGTTGACACTTCCGGTAACACTTCCTGCTTCCGGGTGACGGTGGCGCAGACATGTTTCTACACCTTGGGAGCGGAACCTTGGTGGGGGGACAAAGATGGCGGCTTCGCCAGCAGATAATTCAGACGCCATCTTGTGGTATAGTTTAGATATACATAGATTCATCGATTACATATTGTATATTTTAGTTTTCACACTTAGTCATGATTATCCATATTCCTGATGAAGCGTATTATCCTTGAATTCAGATCAGTGTCGATTTTGTTGTATGAGAGATGCTTATATGATGAGTGGGGTAGTATAGCACTGTGTCAGTTCTACTTTAAATGTCAAATTCCAAAACATTCAGAAGAAACATGGTTGTTCAGATGGGACAGTTTTTTAAGAAGTCTTAAAGTCAATAAAATGTCACTTTTATAGACATCACATAATGAAAATATATGTATATTTTTGGGCATACTTACCTACTTTCTTCAGCTCTCTTCCGGGAGCCAGCCAGTGGAGGGGGGCGTGAGGGGGCGGGGCGGCCAAAATCGCGTCATTTCGGCCCCGCCCCCTGTGACGTCATGACGCAAATTGCGTCATTTGACAGCGGGGGGCGGGGCTAAACGCCGCGATTCATCGGGAATCGCGGCGTTTGGGATCTAATTCTGCCCACTTCACTAGGAAGTGGGCACTTCCTAGTGAAGTGGGCAGAATTCGGGAGATTGCCACACTCGCCCGGGAGTCCGGGAGACTCTCGCAAAATGCGGGAGTCTCCCGGACATTCCGGGAGAGTTGGCAAGTATGTTTTTGGGGGGATGGTTGTAACAGAACCATTTTGCGCTGTTCTGCCATGGCAAGAGGTATAGTACAAGAGAAGCTAGGAAGAGATTCAGTGGAGACTGGCTAAGAGTTACATTGGATGTAGAAAGAAGTGTGTATATTTTGTATATATCCTAGAAGTTTATAAATATATGTCCACTTTTTTATAGGTCTGAGGATCTGCTTTCCGCTCATGTCACTTCACTAGTCGGATGGAAGTTGAATCTCATCAAAAATCAGTGAGTCCTATGCTTTTAACTCCTATTGAATCAGTCATCCACACATGTAATACACTGGTGACTAAAACACTATGGGCCTGATTCATCAAGACACGTATCAGCTGATTTTGTTCATATCGTACGCAAATGTTCATATCACTCTGCACATGTCCAGAATCTACAGAAACGTTAGTGAATGCTGTTCTGTGCGCCTACGAGTGCAAAGGACACTTACTACAGCCTACGATTTCGGGGAGTGAACTGAGTGGGGAAGGGTCGTTTTGCCTTAGTGAATTTACAGAAAGGGCGTGCCAAACTCAAGCGCACGCAGCACATTCGAATCCAGCTCTGAGCGTCTGAAAGTTACTTGTGTTTTTGCCGTATCTCTTGCTCCAACTAAAGGGCTAGTCTAAGTCCTGATCAGCGTTGATGAGTCTCATATGCTGGATAAAACGTGTTTGCAATCAAGTGCAACTATAAAAATGTATTTTATGCTCAGTAGATATTAAGATTATCCTAATGTATTTCATGGGATTTTTTATTTTTTTTAACTGTTTTATCATTAATGCCTATAGTATTACTAGATTACATTAATTCAATATTTTTTTTATGTCTGTGCGTTCTTTTGTCAAGTTATTGATCCACATAGGTATTGTGCGCATCCTGCAGCATGTTGTGTAGTAGAACAAAGCAGACCTGCCACTGATTTCAAAAACACTGATATCTTGAGATCCGTGCCTTGATGAATTCGGGAGTGCGCCTAAATACGTGCGCATAATACTGAATGCGGGTTGCGCTCAGAATGCCTGCCTTGATGGATCAGGCCCCATGACTAAGAGGTTTTAGTATTTGCCTTCTTATAGCTTTTATAGAATTACATAAATTATGTAATTTTGCAGTTTGTAAGGAAAACAAATCGAAGAATGTTCCCTGCTCATGAGAGCTTACATTCTAGAGGATTGGCTGAGCAACACAAGAAAAACAAGGAAGTGCAGTTGTGATGTCACAAAAATTGCTTTGCAGATCATGGATTTGCAGGACAAATGGCTTTTGTTGTGGAAGGTGCAAATAGTTTGTGAGATGATGGGAGTTTCGTCACAACATAGGATAGTTGCAATAATGCATATGATCCGCACAAATGTGTTTTTTGGTTTTTTTTATAGCATTTTTCTTTTTTGTTGTGCAAAAACACCTTAAACGTACACCACCTTCAGTTCAACAAGCGCTTTATCTAAGCATAAATAATGCACAATGTGCTTAATTTTTTTTTACTGGACTAACAACAGCCCCAGTTTCCCCTATCTTCATAATCCATATGAAACATAAATCAGGGTCATAGGAGCATTGTATTGGGAGAAAAATATACGTTTACGTTGGTGAAGAGGTGGTCCAAATGTGAAGTAGGACATGTTTAATGGTGATGTTTTTAGATATGTATATGTATGAATTCTGTCTTTAAAGTCGGAATAATCGTGAAAAGGAATATCCTCAGTTGGGATGTGTACCTGTGTATGCACTGTAAAAATATGTACTATTGCTCTGCCCTTCGTAAATGACCTCCATAGAGTTGAAACTCTGCGCCCCTTGACCAACAGAAACTACTTCTATGTTAGGATAGAGAAATATTCAGACCTCTTCTGAAAAGAAAGCAGACATAAAGGTTAGTATGAGGTGAACTTAATAATGTACTCTAACTAAAATGTTATATTGGGTGGAATTCATTAAGATAGATTAAATCCTGTCTCTTACTCATACTTGCCAACATTTTTTTTTCTGTTTCCGGGAGATGCCGGCTGGGACGTGGGCGTGCAGGGGGCGGGGCTGCGAAATGGCGTCATTTTGGCCCCGCCCCCGTGACGGAATGACGCAAATTGCGTCATTTTACAGTGGGGGCGGGGCTAAACGCCGCGATTCCGGGTGAATCGCGGCGTTTAAACTAAATTTTTCCCCCTTCCTATCAGGGAGATTGCCACACTCGTCCGGGAGACTCTCGCAAAATGCGGGAGTCTCCCGGACAATCCGGGAGAGTTGGCAAGTATGCTCTTACTTATCTTTAATGCGCTGTTTATCCGATCTGTCAGGTTCCACAAAGCCTCCAACAGGCCCATGCTACTTATTTGTATACTGTATTGTCGGTCTATCTCCCAAATGTTCTTAACATTTGCCTGAAATGCATTTCCCACTGGTGTTAACATCGTGGCACAGGCCAGTACTGAGCGAGAATTCCTGAAAACTGGTGGCATTTATTCAAAGTGCTGACAGGTCTTTCCAAGAAGTCTCTTCTTACCATTATAATTTTCTTCTCTGAAGCGGTCTCCATATTACACGTTCTAAGAAGAAAACTTCTACTCTGCACTGATGAACTTCAATAAGGGTAAAGCAGCATGTTTGTAGGTGGTAAAATCATACTTACCTACTTTCTTCAGCTCTCTTCCGGGAGCCAGCCAGTGGAGGGGGGCGTGAGGGGGCGGGGCGGCCAAAATCGCGTCATTTCGGCCCCGCCCCCTGTGACGTCATGACGCAAATTGCGTCATTTGACAGCGGGGGGCGGGGCTAAACGCCGCGATTCATCGGGAATCGCGGCGTTTGGGATCTAATTCTGCCCACTTCACTAGGAAGTGGGCACTTCCTAGTGAAGTGGGCAGAATTCGGGAGATTGCCACACTCGCCCGGGAGTCCGGGAGACTCTCGCAAAATGCGGGAGTCTCCCGGACATTCCGGGAGAGTTGGCAAGTATGGGTAAAATGCATGAGGCTAATCTGACTGCAGCTCAGTCTCCTCAGAGCGCTGTCTGGGCACTCCAAGGAGATATCAGGCAGAATTATAATACTAATAATATTAATAATAATGTTCTCAGAAAGGAAGTGTGTTAATAATTCCTCACCTCCTGTCTGAGCAACATAGAAGCAGAGTGCGCAGTGCAGCAGCAGAGCGACCTGTCAAAGGGTCAATGAGGATAGCTATGAGAGATATGAGGGTGGCAGAATAGTAATAATATATACTTTATATTTATAAGCCTTTGTTGCAGTTAATTTATGCACTTGTAATTCAGTTGTGTTGTGGCCCACTTGTACTTGTTAGTACCTATTAGCAGGTCTTGAAATTTTTTTAGTGAGTGCCACTGGTCTAGACTGGCAGCTGGATGTGCTCAGAGGGAGTAGTAACAGGTGGGGGCAGAATAGGCTATGATAAAACGCTGGGTTTTGAGGGGTTTATGTAACTACCTATCGGGATAGGTCTGTAATGTGGTGGGTTCTTAATGCACCACTAGATTCTTTACACATATCCTCTATAGGAGTTACTGTCACTTAAGGTCAGCAGGATACCCAGCTGTCGAGAGGCCCCCACACTGTTAGTACTGACCACTGGCACAGAACTCTGCAGAGCTTCAAGTCTCCTTTGACTTTGCAGCTTTCTGACCCTGAAAAAAGTGTGGAGACATCAGGCTTGGTCCCTACTTTGCTGGTAGAACCTCTGACCTGTGCCTCGTCTTCTCTCCGATAGCCATCTCTCCCGCCTTCAAGGCTTCTTCTTTGCTGCTCCCCCTTTTGGATCTCTCAACCCCACCTGACCACACGCTGTCCCTCTGTGTCTTCGCTATAGCCTATCATACCACCACCTGATACTATTCCCTCTGGAGTCCCACTAGCTCCTCAGCATTGCCTTCTCCTGCTAGATAGTAATTTGTTACGAGCAGGGCTCTCTCTACCCTCTGTCTCATATTTGCACCTCCTTTGTGCTACTTTAATTGTTCTTCGATTTATCGCACAAGGTAGGATACAATAGTTTAGACTACGGTATCAAGAAAAAATATATTAATAAAATGGTTTTCAATATTTTACAACTGTTGAAGACAGCTGCCTCACTGCATCATTGAAGTCTTATACATGGCTAGGTAGAGAAACAAACAAACAGAGAGGCCAGTGATGTCTGCTGATCGGTGCATTTCTGACCCCTTAGGAAGGGAAAAGGTTATTTAACCAAGAGACTGGCTTGTTACTAATGTCAATCATATAAACATTTGGGGTCCTATGTGTAGACATTCTCGCCCCAGTGCACACCTCGTTACTAATGCTCTGAATAGCAGGTGAGTTAAACCCTTTGGAAATATGCAATTATTAACAGAAATTAATTTTGCTAACAAAGCTTTTATTTGCTTCATTCCTCACTGGAGCATATTTATTTGTTACCTTGTAAAACAGATTAAAGCTAACTCGACAAGCAGTAAAGACAAATCACTCAACCATGTACCGCCTTCTGCTCCAGGATTAACCCATTATTGCAGTCAAATATAGTTGCAATAGTTCATAACAATTGTGTACATTTCAGTACAAAATACAACACTTTGGATGTCATTGTACTTATTATTAGTGTATATTAATATACGCCATTATATATTAAAAATCATAACATTATTATTTATTACACTGTCATGGTCATTAGTTTTTAGATTGGAGTTGAGCAAGCTTGAGCTCTCCAGATATTGTTCAGCTATATTTCCCATCATGCTCCACCAGCCAGAAGATGTGGGTATGCCACTGTATGTGACTTTCTAAGACAGTGCTCCTCTTCTGTTAAACCATCATGGTAGCAACAGAGGGACATGTGAAGTGAATCAGGAATGGTGCTACTTGTCACCTACACACAGTGGAGGTGAACCATGAAGCACATTCTATGCATATCCTAAAACACCTCATTTTTGTACCCACCGGGTGCTGCTGAATGTTCCGCCCAGTGCATTCCAAGGCGCTCTCTTCCCCTCCACTCTCAGGAGGTGCCTCCACAGGCTATAAGTGCGCCCAGGTGCGTAGAGAGGCAGAAACAATCTCCAGCAACACCGCACTCTGCAAAAGTATAAATGCCACATCTTAGTCCTAACACTGCACTCTGCAAAAGTACAAACGCCACATCTTAGTCATACCATCACACTCTGCAAAAGTATAAACGCCACATCTTAGTCCTAACACCGCACTCTGCAAAAGTATAAATGCCACATCTTAGTCCTAACACCGCACTCTGCAAAAGTATAAATGCCACATCTTAGTCCTAACACCGCACTCTGCAAAAGTATAAATGCCACATCTTAGTCATACCACTTTAGTACTACTCTCTCAATAAACTACCCTTCTACTTTATATTAAAATACTGTTCAGTTTAACCTCATCTATGTTTTAAATTCATTATGAGGAAACATAGAGGTGGTCATGCTGAGTTGAACACACATGCTTCAAAAAATAAGCTCTAAAAAGCTGCAAGTAGCATATGTATTGGTATATGTACAAGGTTTACATCAGGCGTACTTACTCCCAGATACACTTACACCCAGCCAGGTCATGAGCACAAGAAAACTTTTTTTGCTCCAGCCCTCAGGCACCTGCAGTTGAAACAGCTACTGACAGGCATATCTCCCTCTCCGTAGGGGTCAGGCTCTGTTCTGAATTATTCAAACACCCCCTCACTAAACTCTGTTTACACATCCATTCCATTCCGCCTCTCCAATCAGAAGTATAAAACCTGCATACATATGTAGGCGTACACTTTTGTGTGCGCATGCACAGTACAAAGTTGCATATTTTGCGCTAAGTAAAGAGGTGTGCGCACAACTTGGCTTGAGCCCCAGAGACTCACTTACTGTATGTGACAATTTTGTGTGTGTCACGCTGTTTAGATTGCTCACAGTGTGCCTGAACATGTGGTTCTCTGTTGTTGTGTAGCAAGGAGACAGAAAACAAGTCAATTAAAATGATTAATAAAGACCGAAAGATTGGTGAGCTGGTGCAGTATGCAAGTCTATTTGCAGAGTGGAAATCACTCTTTTGGGAAGAGACAATCCCATTTCTCTACAGAGCTAGGTTCATTGATGTGCATATTCCTTACTATGCAAGGAACATCCTCACTCCACCCAACTACTTCCTCAGGCTGTGCAAACTTCTACTCCACCAACGTCGCCATCTTACTCCGTAAACCCATGCACTTCTGCAGAAATCTAGGCGCATTTATTCAAATCGAGGTGCACTGCAGGTCCAAAGTTATAAGGCTTATATGCAGCTGTCGAAGAGTAAATTTAGAAGTGGAGGTATAAAAAATGTAAGGCAATGTAAGTTGATAGTTTTACAACAAAGGCAGAAAGAGAAGTGGCGGTATGGCACTGTATACATCTCCGCTTCCACCACTGGAGACAGACAAGGAGGTAGGGTTGGACTACTTCTCTGTCCACAGTGCACGTTCACAGTTCCACCAAATGTCCCATCACTCACGTTAACATCTTTTGAGGTACATACTGTTAGGATTTTTAACTCGGTCTCTATGCGTGTTGTTGTCATCTATCACCCCCCTGGACCACACCAACAATTTCTTAAACACGTCTCTGCATGGCTCCCTCACTTCTTATCCTCTGACATCCCCACCATCATCATGGGTGATTTCAACATCTCTACTGCTAATCCGCGTTCCAATGCTACTTCCAAACTACTCTCTAACTTACTCACTTGACCTCTCCCAGTGGGAAAGGTCACTGTCTTGATCTTGTTTTCTCTAGACTAGGCTCAGTTTCTCATTTCCTTAACACTCCTTTTCCCCTCTCAGATCATCACCTTATTAGCTACTCGCTCACCCCCAGTTCTTTACCCTCCCTGTTGTCAAACTCTTCCAAGCCTCCTCACACCCGCAGGAATATTAACACTATTGATTTTAACAGTTTTCCACCTCTCCAACACCTTCTCTCCCCAATTTATACATTCTCCCCTGATAGGGCAGTACCTTATTTTCACCAAACCCTAGCAACTGCCCTTGATCAAATAGCTCCAGCGACTCTTCATACTCCGCATAGACTTCGTTGCCAACCGTGGCACACTAAATTAACACGGACTCTACTAAAACTTTCTCGTAAAGTAGAACATCTTGTACCTCTAATGATTTCATCACATATACTACTATCTACCACTCCTATCGAAATGCTCTGGACACTGCAAAACACACATACTTCCAATCTCTCATCTATACTAACCCCAAACGCCTTTTTAACACATTTAAATCTCTTCTAAACCCTCCTACCCCAAACCCTCCGACTTCCATCAGTGCCCAGGATCTTGCTTCCTATTTCAAGGACAAAATTGATAAGCTCAGACTTGAAATGGTATCCTCTCCCTCCACAAGCACTCAGCTCAATTCCTTTGTAGCACCCTCTGACACTCTTCATTTGATCCCACAAATTAAGAGGAAGTTTCTACTCTCTTCTTATCTTCCTACACTACCTCCTGTCCTCTTGATCCCTTACCCTCATAAATTGGTAAGTCCCTGTCTCCTGTGCTCATTCCACCTCTAACTAAAATTTGTAGTCTCTCTCTCTCTACTGGTATTTTTCCATCACTATTCAAGCATGCAGTGATTACTCCTATGTTGAAAAAACAAAATTCTGACCCAAACTCTCTCTCAAATTACCGCCCCATCTCTCAGCTCCCATACCCCTCCAAGCTTCTCGAGAGAATTGCCTACATTTGCCTCACACGCTTTCTTACAACAAACAACCTGCAGGATTATCTTCAGTCAGGCTTTCGCTCTCAACAATCCACAGAGACTGTGCTCACCAAGGTTGTCAATGATTTGATGAGAGCAAAAACTTAAGATCATTGCTCTCTTCTAATTCTCCTGGATCTCTCTGCTGCATTTGACACTGTTGACCACTCTTTCCTTATACAAATGCTACTGTCCTTAGATCTTGTAGGCGCTGTCCTATCCTGGTTCTCATCCTACCTATCTAATCGCTCTTTCAGTGTTAATTTTGCTGGATCCACCTCTGCTCCGCTTCCTTTATCAGTTGGAGTACCACAAGTCTCAGTCCTTGGTCCTCTGCTATCTCTATCTACACCACTTCTCTTGGAAAACTAATAAGCTCCTTTGGATTTCAGAGTCATCTCTATGTGGATGATCAACAAATCTATCTATCCTCTCCTGATCTCTCACAATCTGTGTTGTCTCGCGTTACTGATTGTCTTTCTGCTATTTTATCTTGGATGTCTTCTCGCCAGCTCAAACTCAATTTTTCAAAAACTGAATTAATAATATTCCCACCCAAAAACAGAAGCTTCCTGCCTGACATTTCTATTTCTGTTGATAACATGACCATAAATCCCACCCCGCAAGCTCGCTGTCTAGGTGTAATCCTTGACACACAACTATCCTTTTTTCCCCAGATCGACTTTATATCTAAATCATGTTACATACATCTGAAGAACATTTCCATAAAACGCACATATCTCACAGAAGACATTGAAAAAACCTTAATTCATGCACTCATCATATCCCACATCAACTATTGCAATTCCCTCCTTACTGGTCTTCCCAAAATAAGACTTGACCCCCTATAATCTATTTTGCACGGAGCAGCTAGATTGATTTTCCTTGCACACCGTTCTTCCTCTGCTGAGCCACTCTTTCAGTCTCTACATTGGTTGCCTGTCTTTCAACAAATCCAATATAAAATTCTTCTAACCTAGAAGGCCATCATCAAAATTGCACCGACACATATCTCCTCACTTGTCTCAAAGTATGTCCCAACTCGACACCTCTGTTCTGCATAAAATCTGCGTCTCTCTCTTCCACTCTCATCACATACTCCAATTCACAGTTATAGGACTTTTTTCGGGCTGCACCCACTTTGTGCAATTCCCTCCCTCGCACAATAAGACTTTCCTCTGGTCTTCAAACCTTCAAGCATTCTCTGAAAACCCACCTCTTCAGACAAGCTTATGATATTCCTCAACCAGTATCTTAATCTCCCTAGGTTACCCTATTATCACCCTCTACACAGCTAACACAAGACAACAACCTTCTGACCAACATTGCTGTGTGACTGATCACACAGCCCAGTCAATACTTTTTACCTTTGCATTCTAGCTGGACCAATGTGCAATATGATGTAGCACGTGCCCTTTTGTTTCATTGTTTGTATGTATTATGTATTATTAGTATGTATGTATGTATGTGTTTCTTCTCAATTGTAAATTAAAGCTCTACAGAATTTGCTGGCACTATATAAATAAATTATGATGGTGATGCAGTCTCCATTTGCAAACATTTGTAATACAAAATGGGTCGTTCTGAAGAGCTCAGTGACTTCAAGCGTGATAAGATGCCACCTTTGCAATAAGGCGGTTTGTGAAATTTCATCCCTGCTGGATATTCCAAGGTCAACTGTAAATGATATTATTAGAAAGTGGAAGCATTTAGGAACAACAGCAATTCAGACACGTAGCGGAAGACCACATAAACTCACACAACGGGGTGAACGGCTGCTAAGGCGCATGGTGCGTAAAAGTCACGAATGCTCTGGTGATTCCATAGCTGAAGAGTTCTGAACTTCCACTGGCATTAATGTAATTAATGCCAATGGAACTTAATGTCCATTAATGTGGGAGGTTAATGGAATGGGTTTCCATGGGCGTGCAGCTGCATGCAAGCCTCACATCACTAAGACCGATGCCAAGTGTCGGATGGAGTGGCGTAAAGCATACCAATAGTGGACGCTAGAAACGTGTTCTGTGGAGTGAGGCTTCTCTGGCAGTCAGATGGGCGAGTCTAGGTTTGGCGGATGCAGGGAGAATGTTGCCTCCCTGACTGCATTATGCCAACTGTGAAGTTTGGTGGAGAAGAGATAATGGTATGGTGCTCTTTTTCAGGGTTTGGATTAGGTCCTTTATCTCCAGTGAAAGGCAATCTTAATTCTTCAGCATACCAAGTCATTTTGGACAATTCTATGCTTCCAACTTTGTGACAACAGTTTGGGGAAGGCCCTTTTCTATTCCACCATGGCTGTGCCCCAGTGCACAAAGCAATGACTACAAAGACATGGTTTGATGAGTTTGGTGTAGAAGAACTTGATTGGCCTGTACAGAGCCCTGACTTCAACCCCATTGAACACCTTTGGGATGAGCTGAAATGAAGATTGCGAGCCAGGCCTTCTTGTCCAACATCAGTGGCTGACCTCATAAATGCTCTACAGAATGAATGGGCACAAATTTCCACAGAAGCACTCCAACATCTTGTGGAAAGCCTTCCAAGAAGAGTGGAAGCTGTTATCACTGCAAAAGTGGGAACAATTCCATATTAAACTATGTGTATTTGAATACAATGTCATTACAGTCCCTGTTGGTGTCATGGTCAAGCGTCCGAATACTTATGTCCATATATTGAAATGTTTAGAGGGCTAAAGAGCACCCACATTGAGGAGGTAACACTGGGTGCATACCATGAATAAAGTACTAAATAAAAGTCACGATTTAAGTACTCACAGGAATTGAGTAATGTTAGTCCTGTTTATATAAACATAACTTATTTCACCTTACTCGAGTCCTGTGAATGTGTGTGGCCACTTTATTAGGTACACCTGCCCGTTAATGCAAATGTCTGCAATATAATGCAAATCATCCATTCATATGGCAGGAATTCAATTCATAACAGCATGCAGACATGGTCAGTTCTAGTTCAGACCAAACACCAGAATAGGGAAAAATCTGATCTAAATGACTTTGACCATGAAATGATTGTTGATGCAAGATAGGGTGCTTTGAGTGTCTCGGCCTGATCTCCGGGGATTTTCACATACATCAGTCTCTAGATTCTCCAGGCAATAGTGCGCAAAACAAAATACATCCAGTGCAGCAATTCTGTGGCTGAAACACCTTGTTAATTAGAGTGGTCAGAGGAGAATGACCAAGCTGATTTCATCTGTCAGGAAGACAAGAGTAACTCAAATAACCAGGTATTCCATTGTTACACATAACAGTCAGTAGTATGCAGAAGAGCATATCTGAATGCACAGCAAATACAACCTTGAAGTTTTTGGGCTACATCAGGAGAAGATCACACTGTGTTCCACTCCTTTCAGCTAAAAACAGGAAACTGATGTGACAGTGGGCACAGGCTCACAAAAACTGGACAGTTGGAGTTTAGAAATATATTGTCCAGTCTGACAAATCTCAATTTCTGCTGCAACATGCAGGTGGTAGGGTCAGAATTTGGTGTAAACAACTTAAATCCATGAATACATACTTCCTTGTGTAATTGATACAGGCAGGTTGTGGTGGTACAACAGTGTGGGGAATGTTTTCTTGGCACACATTAGGGCCCTTAATACCAACTGAGCATCATTTAAATGCTCAGTATTGTTGCTGACCATGTGCACCCTTTATGGCCACAGTCTACCCATCTTCTAATGGCTACTTCCAGCAGGATAAAGTACCATATCACATAGCACACGTCATCTCAAGCTGGTTCCACAAACATGACAATGAGTTCAGTGTACTCCAATGTTCTCCACAATCACCAGATGGGGTTGGGTACGTATGACTGGATCACATATAAATAACTTATGGTATGAATTTATTTAAAAGAAATAGCGCAGGGCGCTTATTTATATAAATTGCCAATGCACATATTTTTTATATTGTGTATATTTTGAGATAGGAAATCATTATTTCTGAGACCAGGGTTGAAAAAGTGTTTTTTCTGTTTAGCCTCTCTAGAGGAAATGCATTATGTCTGATGTATATAATTGATACAATGAGCCTTTGTTTAAAAAGCCTTTGGTGTATTGTGGTGTGGGGAAGTGGATTGTTTTGGATTTTTGTTGTTCTGTGGGAATGTGTATTCAGCGACTGTCTGAAGAAGGCATTCATGTCAGATAGACCTTTTGACTTGCTAGTATGTATCCTGCCTCTGAAATAAGACGCAGGACATCACAGGAAGGTTTTTAAGAATTTCATAGCTAAGTGTAAATATTATTGGCTTTGCAATGCATGTAAATCCATGTTTGTATAAACAGGTTATATCCTGATGCTTAAAATAGCCTGTGTCTGAACTGTATAAAAGGCACTAGCTTGTATTGGAAACTTGTTCTTCTGATTTCAACATCTGACCTGATCACTGGTACCCTTAACCAGTGTGAGAGCAAATAAAAAACTTGCTTCAAACACCTGCTTGAAAACATCTTCAGTATTGCTGTATTCCTGTGACCTGCAGATTAGACCCTAAATCTAATCCATTCTCCGGCTAACTCAGGTTTGGACCCACGCTTTCCAGTACCACTGCTCTGCCTGCTACCCATGCAGCCCTGGTCAGTGTGATAGACCAGGGTTAATCCATCCACAGCTTCCCTGATCCATAGTAAGAGGTCAGAAGTACCAGCCCAGGTGCACCAGCAACAAGATACGCTAGCAGCGTCAGTTACCCAGAAGAAACCCGGTACTGGATGGATGTGTATATATATGTATGTGTGTGTGTGTATGTATGTATGTATATATATATATATATATGTATGTATGTATATATATATATATATATATATATATATATATATATATATATATAGCTAGTAAACCTTCATTTCGCTCTAAACATGTAAGGTCAACTTTATGAATGCCATCTGCATGAGGTGCTGTAAGTCGCATCTAAGTGGTATCAAGACAGGTCAAGTGCATATTTTAAATCTTTATTTCTCCATCTTGCTAGAAACCGATATCAAATGAGGGTTTTGAGGAAAGGAGACTCCTCAACTTTAATAAAGATAAATAGGAGACACAAGGTTTAAGAAGGAAATCCAGACTCATAAGAAGTAGGTAAAGGAAGAAAACTTACAGGTAGCATAAAAACACAACAGCCCGGATACCAGGGGGTAAATGTATCATACCCCAGTTTTTTCAACTCGCCGGGAATCGGCGAGTTGACAGCTAAAGTTTAAAGCAGCGCTGGCTTGTAAAGGCAGCGCTTGCCTTTACAAGCCAGCGCCGCTTTCAATCTTAGCTGTCAACTCGCCGATTCCCGGCGAGTTGAAAAAACTGGGGTATGATACATTTACCCCCAGATGTCACCTTGCCATTCTTAACCAACCAGCAATCAGAGTCCCCACCGACTAGAGCTCAGAGCACCAAGAAACCCCATGGCTTAAAAAACAAATATATATATTGATTTAGTGTAATTATATGCATGTGGAGTGTGCTCTGCGGAATGAACACGTCTGTACTTTCTGGGTTTTGTACCTGTTGACATCTTTGTCCACTAGTGGGCACTACACAATCAGCCATTCATTTTATATGCTAGCAATTTCTTTATAACATTTCTGTACTATCTGATGGATATGTATTACAGCTAAATATTGTTGGCCGAGATCCATTTAACAAAATCATGTCATGTAACAATCTTGCTGCAAACCCTTTATCAAAGTCATGATGTCTAATAGAGGAATCTCATATTGGTTTGCATTGTGGAAGGTAGCCGCATTGATTTGTTAAAAAACCACCAACTCTGTAGACCTCTACTATAGAGAAGACTGTACTGGCTGCTCTCATCAAAGTTGACGCTGTCTAAAAGTAGACTGCACTGTGCAAAATGTGTGGCAGAACTTCCTGTCTGCTGTGTTCTTTGGGGACTTTGCAGATACATAGCAGAAAATGTTTGCAAAACCTGCAAGCACACTGAGGTTAGAAGTAATAGGTGGAAAAAAATAAACTACATTTACTGCATGACCCTGGTTCCATAGGTGCAATTTTGATGCAACACATTTTAAAAGGGTAGAAACTTTTTAAAAGCCCATCAATTACCACTGAAAATATAGTTTCCTTTTTCTATTACCTTTCTTTAAAATGATACCCAGACAAAGCCCACAATAATGTACAGCAAGGAGGTGCCATGTTTCTTGATTTACTAGGTTAAGAGGATAGCTTCTTTATAAACATTAGAACAGCACCAATTTTCAGTGAAAAAAGCAGAATATATACATTGTAATTATTTTCAAACAAAGCATTTCTCATATAAAGTAGTAGGCTTTTTTAAATTATGGGCCTGATTCATGTTCAGACGTACACCCTATTGCATAACGTATCTTGTGTGGAATAGCTCTCCACGTGCTCAGAAACTGACCTCATGCCATCCAATGCACTTGCATGCAATTCATGTCTGAATGCATGATGCTTACAACTGTCTATGACTTGAGGGAAAGGGTGGACTAACGCATACTTGCCAACTCTCCCGGAATGTCCGGGAGACTCCCGAAATTCGGATTGGTCTCATGGACTCCCGGGAGAGCTGGCAAATCTCCCGCTCCTGCCACCACTAAATGACGCGATTCGCGGTGGATCGCGTCATTTTAGCCCCACCCCCGCGACAAAACTGCATTTTCGTCGCGCGGGCGGGCCAAAATGCCACGCCCCACCCCCTCCCGCCCTCCACTCACGCCCCTCTCCCGGAAAGAGCTTCCAGAAAGTATGTATGTATGGACTAACGTAGGCCATGTACAATCAGGGCATGCCAAGGACATTCGGGCATGGATGCGGCCAATTCAAGTCCTGGGTTTCTCGTAAGTGCGCTTGGTTTCAGCAGTATCACTTGCACCCCCTACAGGGCAGGTGTAAATGCTGACTGATAGTGATGACTAACACGACATAGTGTTTAGTTTAAAAAGTACACATATGTGTGTCAGTAGCTATCACAGAGCAACTGCATGCAACTGAAATAGACTATAAATGAGTTGTATGTACAGTGCACATTGAAAGCATCTTTATTCAGGTATGTAATGTAACAAAAATATATATAAATTTTAAAACAAATAATTCTAGTAATGTTTATAATATTAAAAGTTGGTATAATATTTTATGTTATCAATTTGTTTCAATGCGTTCTGTATGACCTTTTATTGTACATGCGCATGTGATATACTGCAGTCTGCTCTGTGTGTCTACGCATGGTGTGACTTGTATACAGTCACAAGTTTCATGCTCATTGTTTAAAACGCAACTTATGTGCAAGTTGAATTGAGGCTTGAATCAGGCCCTAAAATCATTAAGATTCAAACATTAATATCAGAAAGGCTTCTGCCCTGTACGTGTATCTCTCATTCATTCCCTCTCTCTGTCTCTCTCTCTGTCTATATCTCTCTCTCTCTCTCTCTCTCTCTGTCTCTCTCTCTCTCTCTCTCTATATATATATATATATATATATATATATATATATATTCAGTAAACTGAGGACACGGTGGCAAGTACAGGTTCATCAAAACTGGTCTGACGAGTCTCAATTTCTGCTGCAGATGGTAGGATCAGTATTTGGCGCAAACAACATGAAGATCCATAGATCCATCCAATGTTTCAGGTGGTGTAAAGGGGTGGAGAATATTTTCTTGGCACACATTAGGCCCCTTAATACAATGTGCACCCTTTATGACCACAGTCTACCCATCTTCTAATGGCTACTTCCAGCAGAATAAAGCACCAAGTCATAAAACACACGTGCTCTCAAGCTGGTTCCACACACATGACAATAAGTTCAGTGTACTCCAATGGCCTCAACGGTCACCAGATCTCAATCCAAGAGATCTCCTCTGGGATGTGGTGGAACGTGAGATTTGCACCATGACTGTTCAGCCGACAAATCTGCAGCAGCGGTGTGATAACATATTCTGCATATAATGCTGTGTGACATGACCAGTATGATCATAATAACAAGTTTGTACCATTATTTTCTAAAACCATCTATATACCCAAGGACAATAAACAGTCAATTGTAGGCTATGCCAGGCTGGGCTAGTCACAGTGTAACGGAGCCAGTGTGGGGTCCTCCTGCCATAATGTGATACCAGCCCGGTTGGCACAGGGCTAAAATCCTGAGAAGAGCAGACCTGCAAATTACATTGGACTTCCCTCCCTTCCCCCACCCAGCAAGAAATTATTGTTAGTTGAACTCCCCAGTCCAACCCTTTTAATACCTTCCTGCCCGCCTCCTGCAGATAAAGATTTATGGAAGCTGGGCTCCCCAACCTCATAGTGAGCACTATGTGCAGCTCTATGGGAAGGCGTGGGCAATTTCTTGGTATAAATCGCCAAAAGTAAAGTTATTTATTTCTCTATGTGAACAAAAGTTCCAAACAAACTATTTGAAATGTACTAAACAGTTACAAATTATTCTCCGTTTAACTAACACATAGAAAATTGTGAAAATGAACCTGTCACAATGGTATGAAATACCTCTGGTCATTTTGCTATACCTTAATCCAGCTGTCTAAGACGACTGCTTTAGTTTGCCTTACTTCTGTTAATATGTCACCGACCAGCCATTCCTAGTGAAACTTATGTTCATGGTGGTTTGGGAAACATTACAACAACTACATGTATGAGCATAATACAAATTCAGAGTTCCAAGTGGTTCCACTGGTTGTTTATTTTATTTTTTCCTACTGTCTGGTGTGACCATCAGCCCCTGTCACTATTATTAGGTATGACCGGTCACCAGGTCCTCTGTTTTCATTTCATTGCTTTAGTACTTAGCCAAAAAAAAACATTCCCCCTTCCCCTCATGACCCCTGTCACCCAGGAGAGAACATTAAATCCAGTGGTGCCCTCTTAGAGCTATGCTATCTCATGTCCAGGCTCCCTCCGGCCTGCATAGCAAGAGAGCTGTAATATACACAGGAAGTGAGCTCTTAGCGATCACAGTCTGAATCTTCTTCCAAGCCAAAGCTCGGACTCCTGGGCCAATTTTCTCTGTTCCCCAGTTAGAGTCTTTCTTTGCTAACTGCATGGTAGACAAGGCAAAAGACTACAAAATAGCCCAGCATGAGTTAGCATCTATTTCGATCTGGCTCTTTCTTGGCTGTCTGCAGGGGCGGATTGGGAACTTAAAGTGGCCCTGTAAAAAATTCTTAAAGTGGACTCATGTGGGTCGGACCAAGTCAACTGGAGGTGGGGCCAACACAAAAGTAGGCGGGATTTAAAAATATTGGAATCTGGTTCTAGTAACGTTTAGGAAAACCTTGATGTGATGACACAGTGGGTCATCTCTAAAGTAAAGCTGGAAAAAGGCTGACAGTCCTGTGCTATAAAAAATACCTGAATCATTTTGGATGATTTGTGACTGGTTTATACCTCTGTGCCCAAACTTGTTTAGTTGCCTACTAATAACATATCCTTCCCAAATTCCCTTCAGAGAAACATATCTGACTTTGTTTAATAATTTTAACACGAAACATGTTGGCACAATTGCATTTGATCAGTCTGCCAGAGCAGCATATGAGCACCTTACCCCACAGTTGCATCTTTCCCTGACTTCCTGAGATGAAAACTACCAGTCAAATTTTTCTCTATATAATGTATGAATATGTATATTGTGTGTTTCAGCAAAAAAGGCATTAATAATAATCCTTGTGGTGATTCAGTGCGATCACTACAAAGGTGAAATGCTTCAAGCAACCGAAAGGGAACACTTTTTTGTAACAACTGTGTATGAGCCCTAAATGTGCCCAGTGATTGGTGATGGTTTGAATTAATAACAGTGCAGGGAGGTTTGGCAGACAATAGCACATAGTTGCCTACTCTCCCGGAATGTCCGGGAGACTCCCGAATTCTTGGGAGTTCTCCCGGACTCTCGAGAGAGCAGGCAAAAATCCCGGATCCAGCTGTCCCGTTGTTGAAGATGGTGGGACCACCTCCCGGACAGCTATTAAAATTGACCCTAGTCTCTCTCTCTGTCTTTGTGTATGTGTGTATATTAGGGAATGTAGACTGTAAGCTCCAATGGGGTAGGGACTGATGTGAATGAGTTCTCTGTAGAGTGCTGCGGAATTAGTGGCGCTATATAAATGGTGATGATGATGATGATAAGTGAAGGAGACAGCTATTCCAAGGGTTTGCTGGTGATATAGTAAGTACAATGGAGGCAGGATTAATGATATTGTCAGTACAATAGGGGCTGGCCATATGTTCTACAAAGTGATCTGAGAATGGGACCAGTGCAAGGTGGCAGGCAATGGAATCAATGCACTAAAGTATAACCAGAGCTCAAATAAGGCTTTTGGGGGCCTGGGACATTTAAGACAGGAGGGTTATCATTTTAGACAAATACACAGGCAAAACTGTGTGCACTACTGTTAGTTGCATGCAGCTTCACGAGCAGTACAGTGTGACATACCTCACAGCTGTCTTTGTAGTCAGGCCAAATCCTGACTAAGCAAGACAGTCACCCAAATTTGGGACTGCCCCACCAGATTCAGGACATTTGGCAGACTGTCCTGCATTCTCCTACCCGCTCTTGTCACGTTCACTGCCTGTGGCTGCTGGTGTCTTCAGATCAGTGGCTGTTTGTCTGGATCCTGGAATGTTGGAGTAAAAAAATGGGTAAATGAATTTTATAAAACTCCAACCAGCTCCGGCATTAAATCATAGCACCCACATTTAATAATTAGGCCTCCCTCCAGTCCCAAAATAAAATAATAGTACTCTCATATGATAAATAAATCTATTTCCCTCCAGCCAACACTGACATTAAAGTAATAGTAATTCCATTTAATAAATATACCTATTTCCCTCCCACGCAATAAATTAATAGCATTTACGTTTAATATAACCATTTCCTACAACAAGCCCCGGCATTAAATAATTAATATTCCCATTTAATAAATAGTCCTCCTCCCTAGACCCAACCCCACATTCAATAAATAACCCCAAACCACCTCAGCATTAAATTAAAGGTCCTGTCACCCCATCTTAATTTAGTAGGCCTCACCAATAAATTAAATTGCCCCACCATCATCCCACAAATAAAATAGCAACCATTAAATAATTATCCCCCACCTAATGTCCACCATTATATTAATAGCCTACCTCCCACCGAAATGCTATTAAGACAGCCCTCCTCCCTTCCCTCATATCACACAATATATTAAGACACCCCCCCCCCACTCCCTCACACACTACAGCAACATACACCCCTTTTCCCTCACACATTATTTAGTTTGGTATAGACAGCCCCCCCCCCTATAGTTTTGTATGGCAGTCCCCCTCTCCCTCAATATAGTTTTGTATGACAGCTCCCACCTCTCTCCTTATAGTTTTGTATGACAGCTCCCACCTCTCTCCTTATAGTTTTGTATGACAGCCCCCACCCCTCCATATAGTTTAGTATATGCAGCCCCCCTCTCATTCCCTATAGTTTAGTATAGGAAGCCCCCCTATAGTTTAATATAGGCAGCCCCCCCTATAGTTTAATATAGGCAGCCCCCCTATAGTTTAAAATAGGCAGCCCTCCTATAGATTAGAATAGGCAGCCCCTCCATAGTTAAGAATAGGCAGCCTCCCTATAGTTTAGTATAGGCTGCCACCCCATAGTTTAGAATAGGCAGCTCCCCCCACACTTTAGCATAGGCAGCCCCCCATACTTTAGTATAGGCAGCCCCCTATAGTTTAGTATAGGCAGCCACCCCCTATGGTTTAGAACAGGCAGCCACCCCTATAGTTTAGTAAAGGCAGCCCACCCCCACCCCTGCTCACTTACAATTAGTTGAGCTGGCTGGCGTCGCTCCTCACATCAGGCAGATGGGAAGTGATGTGGACTTCCTGTCTGCCGCATAGTATTCTGGGACCCCATACAGCAACAGGCAGCCTAGCGATTGGCTGCCTGTTGCTATCCACTTACTACCAATGTTTTAACGCCTCCTAGCCCAACCCCCCTCTCCCATACCGATACCCCTACCCCCACTTGTGCTGAGGGGGAGGGGGGATTAGAGGAAAAAAAAGTGATATATGAGGCGGCCTAGTTAAGCCTCTGGACTATGCCGAATCCGCCCCTGGCGATCTGTGTATGTACATAGGCTTTCACAATACTGCAATGTAAACTTAAAAGCATATGGATGTGTGGCTTGAGTATGCCTTTTAGCTTGTGTAAACTGGATTCTTTGTTGGTACCATTTATAGTATTGTTGGCTATGCTTACTATACTAGTTATTTGACCTCTGATAATTACCACCAACCTTGACCTTACAGGAAGCCTACACAATAGGTCTATAAAACTTAATATCCCCCAATGGGTAATAAGAAGAATGGCAATATATTGTTATTACATTTTATGCTGCCTTTTATGTAAATGGAAAATGCTTTATGCTATAAGGTGCTTCTAACCTATGTACTTGTGATTTGGAGATTTCAGCTTGAATTTGAAAAGATATTCCTTCCTCACTACAATAGAACTTGGCAGGCGACCATTTGCAGCTCTCTGTATTTACCCTTAATGCTACCGAGAACATTTTGTTTAAATAGTGTTTTCAAACACAAGGTAGCATTATTATTATTTTGGGAATATGAATTTAAAAAAGTGGATGTGTTTTTTAGCTTTGTTTGCTGACCAAACCCCTTCCTGATGATTTGTACTCCATATAGATTTGTTTAATGCCGATGGCTGAGCTACCTCCATTGCAGGGGCGAGGCGGCAGCTATGGTCCAGTGGTATGGTTTCCCAGAAATGCCGGACCATCTCCTCCCAAAGCCTCCACTGTTTTCTTCTGAGTATGCAAAGAGGCCAGTACAGTGAAGCCCCGTTTGGAACTGTCCTAGATTGTAAGCTCTCATGAGCAGGGTCTTTGTTTACCTTCTATCTCAAGTCTGAACCCCCTTACCCATCCTTATATGCACTTGTTCTGTTTTATGTGTCATTTGTATTTTGTATGATTTGTAATTCTGACTGTTCGACGCTGTAGAGTTTTGAGGTGCCAATGCACTGACTATGTTTCTGTCCTCTTCTGTCTCCACTTTTGGAAGCATCCTGATACTGGTAAAGGCACATGACCTAAGTGCTTTTAGTCCTTGTGGAGCAGAAATATTTTAATTGTTTCAATCTAATAATGTTCCGTATCAGACCTGCAATGTCCAAACTGAAGATCCAGTTGAAGAACAGTAGATCTTCAATGGTCAGTCACTACCTTAAAAATCCTTCTTATACATGAGCGAGCAATTACCTACTATAAAACTTTAATCATTTTCTACAATTTCATGCAACACTATATTTAGACAACAGTACCCAATACAGCTGGGACCACTACTGATCACCTGCAGTGTTGATAGGCTCTCTCCAAAGCAGTAGAGACCACTCTTCTATTTACCAGCTGCCCTCGTCCCTTCTATGGTGCTTTAGAGAGGCCCGAGTGGAGAAGAAGTTTATCGGTAGAGGTTTTGGCTGTATATAAGTATTTGCAGCAAATAATAGGGGCCACATGAGAGGGACCATAGAGCGATTGTTGCAGTTGATTTGCAACTTTTAATCTCACTATTTTTGTTTTTCTTTTAATTATTTCGCGTAGCTTTCTTTTTGCTAGGATGTGTGTATTTTAACATATACCAATAAAGATTTGCCTTTTATCATACATATCTTCATTAACCTCGTATCCTAGAGTGCCCCAATTTATAACCTCTGTTCTGTCTCTTCTTGTTATATATACATCTTTAGGTTATAGGGTGCACCTTTCAGCGATACTGCTGATTTCAATGATAATATAATATCAATTATAAACTGATCTATATAGGATACTTGGCTATAGACCTAGTGCGGTTGTACTCCCCCCCTTTTTTTTCCCTCATGTATATAAGTATTTGCAGCAAATAATAGGGGCCACATGAGAGGGACCCTAGTCAAAGTCTAATTTATAGTGAAGAGGGTTTTTGGTGTAATATTATTTAAGGTAAAAAAAAACCTTTAAAAGGAAATATTATTAATTCAATTCAATACTGAACAATGGATTCAATCATCTCAGTTGAAAAGCGCTTAAGAATCATTAAATATGAACAAAGAATAAACAAAGAATAGACTGATTAAAAAAAATGTGTTTTCAACACAGTCCTATTGGCTGATCCAATTCACAGGCACTCACACACACACTAAAGAAATGCACGCACGTATTTTGCAAACACAGCTCATCCAAGTACAGTATGAGAAACACATGCGCCCATAAATAAAGAAATGTGCGGATGAGCTGTCTCAGCACAATGGTACCTCAGTGTGTTGTAACAGAGAGTCATACGTGACCAAATCATACATGTGTGCTGAGAGAGGTCACACAGTGCGCAGCTTCCCACTGCACAATGAATAATTTGTCCTAGATCCATCACACATCTCCTTTTATTTAACCCAACAGCATAAATAATTAGCTAAAAATGTAACATTCTTAGAGTAAGAGTTCAATTAAATAACTATGTAATTGAAGATGGGGGTTGATACAATCTCTTATATCAGCACTGTGTAGCTTGTGAATTACAATTAGAGTGTAAGCTCTTTAGAGCAGAGGGCCCTGGAGCATTAGTTTTTAATGTGCACAGTATCATAGAAAGAAATGCACCTTATTATGATTGTCAGAAGGGTGAGTGCTTTCTGATTCTGTCAGTGAGAGAAGCTGTTTATTCTAATAGGTCTAGTGCTGATCTGCCCTGCGGGGAAAACTGACAGGTTCCTGCCGGAGGGCGATGTGCGCTGACGGGATGAGCACAGTAACTGGTCATTGTCACCAGCCGCTATATCTGTGCGCCTGGGGGCAGAAAATGATTACCCCTGTCCTAATTCTCTCTGCTTCCTCTCCCGCCCTTAGCTGTGTCTCCTACAATTCCTATTCTCCTACTTATCCCAGCCCTCTACCAAACTTTTCTGCCTCCTCCTCCACACAGCCCCCATTGTTATACGGCACAGCCAGCTCTGCGACGGGATGTTTGTGTGTGTGTGTGACTATGTCAGCCTCTGTAGGAGGGACAGACTTCATGTGCCCCTTTACAATAAGCTTTATTTTCATGCATCGGCTATCCTGGCAGACACAGAGATAACAAATATATTCCCTGCTGGGAGGAAATATTAACTAATCCTCTGACACACTGTCAAGTCATCCTCATAAACAGAACACTGTACTAGATGATGTGTACACCACAGCTGGGAGCTTGTGTACAGGTATATTTAGTGTCCGAAAGGGGATATTTATAGGACGGCATGGAAGATGTAAGTTAATGGAATTTGATAGTGTTACAATGAATGCAGTAGGAGAAGTGGCGTTATGGCATAGCACCATATATCACCGTATACACCCCCACTTCCACCACAAAGAAACACGTTATACAGGTACATGGCTGTAACATAGCCAGCATCTTACATAATACACACAGGTATGTATGCACAGTACAGTACACATGCACATAGTAACAGTTGGTCATTTGTGTTCCTGCAGCAGAACAAAAGAGGTTCACAGGTGACTCTGTGACAGCACAAATTGTATATACAGAACTGTGCATGGCTGTGTGATGTAAGATAGCATCCATTGTAAGTATGGGACGATTGGTGGTCCTGGGTTGATGGAAAGGGGGCATTGCTCACCGCTGCGTGTTTGGTGCAATATAAGTTTATGATGCATTAGAAAATGGGATATGAGAATAATCATGAATGGGGTGTACATTGCACATACCTGAAGGCATTCCTGATTTTTTGTGGCTCTGAAGGACATTTAGCAAGCTGTCCTGAGATTTACCCTACTTGTAAGCCTGCATTACGATAGCAGCCTCCTTAGCACATGAAAGATAACCTATGCTGACGCTGCTTCATTGTGACATATATACACTTGATCCAACATGCATTAATAATGGAACACATTTTAGATACAGGCACTATGATCGTAGAATAGTAATGATATTCATATCAGGTGCAGGATCACTGTCTCCTTTAAAAAGAAAAAAAGCCGTTTTATGCTAATGACAGTGGTGATGGTGGCAGCGGTGGGAGGGAGTGATAATTTGGTTGTGGCAGTTTCCTGCGTGCTGGTGACGTTGGATTAGCTAGGTCCATTATCTGACTGATAGAGGATGGGAGAGACTGATACAATCCAACATCTGCACATACAAAGGAGATACTTCCGGCCAATCAGCATCTGCGGACACAAAGACCATGCATTGCTGATTGTCCATTACATGCACGCACACATACATACTGGCACATAGATAGAGAAAATAACTCAGAACATTTGCTCACTAGTCCAGACACACTCTGTAGATAATGTACTACATCTTAAAGACAAACTTAGGGCTAGACTTACTAAGCTGCGGGTTTGAAAAAGTGGGGATGTTGCCTATAGCAAC
Source organism: Mixophyes fleayi (assembly GCF_038048845.1). Lineage (NCBI taxonomy): Eukaryota > Metazoa > Chordata > Amphibia > Anura > Limnodynastidae > Mixophyes > Mixophyes fleayi. The sequence continues at coordinate 61,732,612 of NC_134405.1, forward strand.
CAATCAGATTCTAGCTTTCATTTATTTAGTACCTTCTACAAAATGATAGCTAGAATCTGATTGGTTGCTATAGGCAACATCCCCACTTTTTCAAACCCGCAGCTTAGTAAATCTAGCCCCTAGTCTTAGTCAGAGCTTCACAGTTACCTAGCAAACAATCCGCATCATGCAAACACAGCATATGCAGACATTTACTCACAGCTCTACACAAATGAACACTATGTAAAATGTTTACAAAGATGGAGACTCACATCAGTTCTACTGAATACTTGCAGACTTAGAAAGGCTAATACAAGCACACACACAGGACTTGTACAAAATAATGAAGTGCTGACCATAATACATCTGTGTCACAATAGCCTTGCATACCTTGGGACATTGGTGAAAACTGGTGCAGAGGAAACATGCTGTAACCCATAGAAACCAATCTGGTGTTTGCTTGCATTTTCCAAAGCCATTTTCTAAAATAACAATGCCAATTACAAACAGGTTGGTTACTATGGATTACAGCACCTTCCTTGAAACAACTACCTGTGCACTTATTTTTTTAGATGCACCCTGCAGTGGGTGTACAGGATCATTTGGTTAGCTTTACTGTCAAACTGAAGCTAAACCCCTTGCTCTTCTCTCCCAAACTGTGCCTTTTTATGTCTGGACCATATGACCCACAAAGAGTCAGTCTGGCTCCTAAATTTAGAGTTGCATCCACCTTTTTGTCATGCATTTAGATCTCTGTGAATGAGCATACGCATATATCAACAAAGGGGCATAAGATTTTCTGCTGTCGGAAGTCTTCATTTACTAAGCACAAACCAGGCAATGGACCGCACATGGGTGGCGATGTGTGCTTCGATTTGTGCAGGGGCAGATCTTGGCCAAAACACGGGGGTTTGTGGCGCAAGATAATGACATTTGTGGAAGAGCCATTGGTAGAAGGTGGATGGTAAGGTGTGGGAGCACAGAACAAGGGCTTACCACTCAAAATACTTTCTCACAAGCTACAACGGTATATTTGCCTAAGAGTACAAATGGCTCTGCCAAAGTGCAGTTAAACTAGCTCAGTATGCTCACAACACTGGCATGAGGATGCTGCTTCCATATTGGCTCCAGGGCCTTGTACAGACAGAAGGTGCTGGAGCCAATATGATAGCCACATCCTCTGTACTGGCTGTTCCCTCCACTGCGCAACAGCTAGTGGGTCTTCTTTCACCAATCGACAACTGCCGGTTAATGTTCACTAGCATAATGGGCGAGCTAAGGGAGGACTTTGCAATTACAAAGCATGATGTCTGTAAACTTGGAAATTGCACCACTGAGAGGGGCATAGGAGCGGTGAAAGATTGCTACACAACTCTGGTGAGAGAGTTCTGAAAGATCTGATGATTTAGAAGAGGCAGAGACATAATAATATCCACCTATGAGTCTCCCTGAAAAGTTATGGGCAAGCGCAGGAGGCGTTCCTGGAAGCATGGCTGATGACTACATTTGGAGTAAATGTTTCTCATCATGTTTTGGCATAGAAAGGTTCTCGCATGAGAATTGCACCTCCTGGCACAACGCCTAGATCAGTTATTGAAAAGCTGCTGAATTATAAAGACATAGATATTGTTGCTAGCAAGAAGCAAATTTGCAATTTTATAGGACATCCGCAGATTGTCCATATATATACAGACGTTTACTTAGTCATATAAAAGGCAGGCATTTGTTGAGGCAAAAAACCTCTCAGAGAAGTCAATATTAAGTTCATCATGCTATATTGGCAAAACTCAGAGTTGTTGACGGACAGTACACAGGTTTTTGGCCATGCCAGGGGATATCATTGTACGTCTGGAGACACGGGCTAACCAAGAAGAAGATGATTCCTAAAGAGAAGATTCCTTTTTATAATTAATTAATTAATGTTCATGTTGTTTATTGCTTACTACAGTTCATAGCATAGTGCACTAACACATCAGAAGTTGACATTTTTTGGCGACCTCCAGGGCCTGGTGAGGCTCCAAAATTGTTTGTGTCCATGTTTGAGGTGCACTTTAATTTTACTGCATCAACAGCATACCCTATTCTAATACTATGTGTTGTGTAATGTTTTATTCTAGAAATCTGTTCATTTGCCTTATTTTCTATATGCCGCATAGAGGTACTGTCACCATAATGTCTTGGAATGTATGAGTCCTTGATGACAAATTCAAATGGTCCCATTTTGACTATATAAAAAATATTCTCCAACTAGCCTGCTTTTGCAAGAAACATGTATTATGGGTCTGATGTAGAGTTGGACGCAATTTATATCAAAGACGCTGTAAACGGCATCCAAAAAAAGAAGCGTTTACTAGTGTATGCAGAGCTGCACATATGTAAAGATATGGTGACTCGGCATACTACATTATTTGAGGGTACTGCATAAAGATACATATAGAGCAGAGCGTATGGTTTAATATGATTGAAGTACATTGAATCAATGTACTTGAATGCAGCTAAACCCAACGTGGGGCCAGCCACGTCTTACTCCCACAGTGGGCATATCTAGTACAGCTCAGAGTGGTGGGCATGGATGCCCAATTTTTCTAGGGAATCCAGTACTGTGCTGACCAGGCTGGAGATGACTCAAATTATGAGAGGGGGCTCCACATTACGGGTCTCCCAGTTATAGTGTGACCAGCCCGTTCTGGCACAACCTAGTGTTGGTTGTGGCTTTTGCAGGGGAACCCCCCTCTCTCCTTCCTGCAGTAGGGGTAAGCAGCCCAGGATATAAGCACTGGCGCTGCTTACAGTTTTAGGAAGGGAGGGAGACACATTATTTTTAAATTAATTTTTTTTCACACGTACATATTAATGGTGATCTTTACACGACGGCTCGGGTAGCTGCAAGTTTTGCGCCTCATTACAGGCCCATCTGGAGATGCAGCCTACTCTGCTCACTTGTGTGTATGCCTTTACCCTAACCAGGTTGCTTGCACCTGATCCACCTCTCCAGGATGTAAGTGCATTGCATGCATATTTCATTCAAAATTCCATGTTGTTTTACTACACATGCTCTGTTAAACAAAGCAAATTGCTGCACCTTACGTCCAACTCTACATGAGGGCCTCTGAGCTGGGCTACTAGGCTGGGAGGTGTCTTGTACTTCATATTAAAGATACTGGCTTTACTGTAAGGCTGCAATTAGATAAAATAAAGAGGAGGTAGCAGAGGCTATTATTTCCTTCCCTAATAGGAAGTCCCCTGGTCTGGATAGGTTACCCATAGAATTCTGTGAAATCTACAAGTATATGTTGAGCCTGATATTATTAAATATATTTCTGGAAGCATGTGATGGAGGGTCTCCCCCTGGATCTCAAAAAGAGGCTTTGTTGCTATCATTATTAGGGCAGCACAGTGGTTAGCATTGCTACCTCACAGTGCTGGGGCCATTTTTTTGCGGGCTTTGATTCTGACCAGGATACTATCTGTGTGGATTTTGTATGTTCTCCCCGGGTTTGTGTGGGTTTTCTCCAGGTGGTTCAGTTTTCTGCCACAGTCCAAAAGAAGCATACTGGTGGGTTAATTGGCTTCTGACAAAATGGGCCCTAGTGTGTTTGTGTGTGTGTATGATATGTAATTTAGAGTGTACGCTCCAATGGGGCAAGGACTACTATAAAGGATTCAGGTTTTTTTTAAAAAAAAACTCTGCGTAATATATTGACGCTATACAATTAATATAATTTATTTATATGGAGCCTAAAACGCTGCAGTTTTAAGGTGCATAACAATGATAAATAAGACATAATAGGCACCTACAGAAGAAAGTATAGTGCAGAACATGCAAAAGGCATAACAATAGAACATACACAAAAAGACAGGAGGAGAGAGCCTTTGTGAGTCATACCGTCCCATATCGCTTTTAAATAATGATGTTAATATTTTAGCCAAAATATTGTCAAACAGGATTAATTTAGTAGTTGCCAAGGTGATACATTCAGACCAGTCAGAATGTATAACCAAGTGTACTACATCTACAAGTCTGATGCAGCTTTTTAATAATTTACAAGTGTGTTGTGCCAATGTAGGTACTGGGATTGTGGCATCTTTGGATAGGGTCAAGGCTTTTGACACTATAGAACGCCAGGCACAAGGACCCTAATAATTCATAGCAGTTTTTGGACTGACCTATGAACTGGAATAAATCCATCCAGCTCCCTATAGTTGTGCAAACTCTAAAGATCCTCAGACAAAATTGCTTAATTTATTGTCCGCTCACAAATGGCTTCACAGTGAAATAACACCACCAATAGGATTAAGTGACATATTCACAAAGAAAGCGCTAGGGTCATGAGTTCAATTACTGACCATGGCCTTATCTGTGTGAAGTTTGTATGTTCTCCCCGTGTTTGCGTGGGTTTCCTCCGGGTGCTCCGGTTTCCTCCAACACTCCAAAAACATAGTGGTAGGTTAATTGACTGCTATCAAAATTGACCCTAGTCTTTCCCTCTCTGTCTGTGTGTGTCTGTTAGGGAATTTAGACTGTAAGCTCCAATTGGGCAGGGACTGATGTGAATGAGTTCTCTGTACAGCGCTGCGGAATCAGTGGCGCTATATAAATAAATGATGATGATGATGTGTAACTTCCTAGTAGAATATTTTGGACTTGCGGAAATGTTGTGACCTTGTGAGATGCATGCATAAATGGCTCTGTAGCCTTTGAATATTTATCTATTTAGTCCCCTCTGCCGATTCAATTATATTCAATTAAAGCATGCTGTACGTTCACAGTTACAAAGCCTCACAGTAAAATTAGGGCGATAGGCTGAGAAAGAACTTTGTAGCCTCTTCAAACAGGATAAAATAACAATACATATTATGCTATGATTTTAAGGCACACCAAATTAGATTTTCTTTTATTTAAGGAACAAAGGTCCCTAGATGATGTGGACTTGGAGCAGGCTTTCTGATGCCAAAGATAGCCTTCAGCATTGTTAGGCTGGGTACACACTACAGGTTTTTCACCTGACTATTGTACCAATCACATGATAAATGACCGTTCGGTCCAATATTGCATTTGTGTGGGTACGCTCCCATGATCATCATCATCATCACCATTTATTTATATAGCGCCACTGATTCCACAGCGCTGTATAGAGAACTCATTCACATCTGTTTATTTATATCATGTTTTATCGATACAAAGCACATTGTACCGTTTGAGTTGATTTTATAAACGGACTAAAAATCTCTATAAACGATGGAACGATGTTGGACAAATTCTGTATTGTGTATGCACTCACAACCAGCAGTGTAGGCAGATCTCCATAGAGTTTACAGAGTCACAAACTTTTCAGCTGATGGTTATGACAGATGAAGAGCACAGATGTGAAGGTAGATATTGTAAAATGTGTATAGTGTGTACACATGAATCGGCTGCTGATCGGGAATTTCAGGTAAAATCGTTAATGATATTAACCGGGGAGAAATTTTCTGTAGTGTGTACCCAGCCTTAGGAACAGAGTCATGCAACTTGACTATTTAGATAGTCTATTTTATACCTCTAAGGCTGTTTAAGCTGGGGGTTAGGTGCGACTTCTTATGTGGAAGACGTGGAAGACACTCTGTTTCATCTGGTCTGGGAAATTGCGACTGTTCAAAGTTATTGTGATATGGAACCTTGTTCTTTATTTTGCTAGAAGAAGCCCATAGCCTTGAAGTGGACAGGGCTGGATGCACCTAATTTATTGGTTAATGTGTCTTGCACTGCAAAAACATACAGTTCAGTATAAAGGTTGCACTCATAATTTAATAAAATATGGCCCTGTGGGTGAATTGCTGCCAATTTCATATTTTAAGTGGTTGAATACCTTTGAGAACTTGCCTTACCTTGATATACACACATGAATTATGAACAATATTAAGGGGCATATTCAATTGTCCGCGGGATTGCCGAAAATCCCGCTGTCCGCGCAGGATTACCGTTATTACGGTAGTTTACTCGCTGGATTTCAGCTCGCAGCTCAGCGAGCTGCGAGCTGAAATCCAGCGAGAGATTACCGTATTAACGGTAATAGTTTTTCCGCGCTCGAACCCGCGGACAATTGAATACCCCCCTAAGGGTTAGATTTAGCAAATCTTCTAAAAAGGAAAATTTGATGTGCAGCCCAGAGCAGATTCAAGCTATCATTTACCTAGTACATTCTAGAAAATAATTGTTAGAATCTGATTGGTTGCTATGAGCAACATCTCCATATTTACTTTTTAAAAGGTTTGATAAATGTTTGATTATGTTGTTCATAATGCCTGTGGACACAACCTTCTAATTAGTGTGTTTGGCCATGTCAGTCATTTCAGCATCACCCATTGCTAACAGTTGCATACAGACATGCAATCTCCATAGATAAACATTAGCAGTAGAATGGATTGTACAGAGGAGCTCAGTGACTTTCAATGTGGCACTGCCATAGGATGCCACCTACCCAACAAGTCAATTTGTCAAATTTCTGCCCTGGTGAACTGTAAGTGCTGCTATTGTGAAGTTGGAAACATCGTAAAACAGTTACTAAACATTTTCACCGAACGGGACCACAGAGTGCTGAAGCATATGTGCAAAAATAGTCTGTCCTCAGTTGCTGTTCCTCTGAACTGTTCCTCTGAAGCTTCATGGATTGGATTTCCATGGCTGAGCAGCCGCACACAAGTCTCGGATTTCCATGCGCAATACCAAACGGTGATTGGAGTGGTGTAAAGCATGCCGCCATTGAACTCTAAAGAAGTGGAAGAGCGTTCTCTGAAGTGACGAATCTTGGTTTGGTGGGTGCTAGGAGAACACTTCCTACCCAAATGTGTACTACCAACTGTAAAGTTTGGTGAAGGAGAAATAATGCTGTTTTTCATGGTTTCTCAGTGCCTTAGTTCCAGCAAAGGGAAATCTTAATGCTACAGCATACAATGATGTTCTAGTGTAGGCTTGGCCAATATGTGGCTCTCGAAGTGCTGCTATCTGCTGGCAGAGCATTCTGGGGCTTGTAGTTTCACAACACCTGGAGTGCCAGTGGTTAGCCAAACCTGTTCTAGAGAATTGTGTGCTTACAACTTTGTGACAACAGAGTCCTGACCTCAACTTCATTGAATACCTTTGGGATAAATTGGCATGCTGACTGTGAACCAGGCCTTATTGCCCAGCATCAGTGTACAACCCACTAATGCTCTTTGTTACAACTCACCTGTCCTCGCTCCAGCGCCGCGATCCTCTCTCTCTTCCGGGTCTCGGCAACGCTATCATAATGACAGCATAGGGCGGGGAATTCAAAACGGCAGACCATGAAAACCCTGCTCTGACGCCTGGGCAGCGCCAGAGCAACTATCTCTGTTCCCTGACTTGGTGTTTTCTGTGTGGATTCCCTGTGTACCAGACCTGCTTAGCTGACTTCCCAGGCTTCTCTTCTCCAGTATACCAGACCCAGGCTTGCTGACCAGGTATTAATCTCCGCTCCAAGTGTACCAGACCCAGGCTTGCTGACTACGTATATATCTTTGCTCCAAGTGTACCAGACCCAGGCTTGCTGACCACGTATTTATCTCTGCTCCAAGTGTACCAGACCCAGGCTTGCTGACCACGTATTTATCTCTGCTCCAAGTGTACCAGACCCAGGCTTACTGACCACATATATATCTCCGCTCCAGTGTACCAGACCCAGGCTTGCTGACTACGTATATATCTCCGCTCCAGTGTACCAGACCCAGGCTTGCTGACTATGTATATATCTCCACTCCAGTGTACCAGACCCAGGCTTGTTGTACCATGCATTATCTGTATCCAGTGTACCAGACCTCGGCTATCCTGACCACGGAGTGGTTCATAATTACCTTCCAGTTCCAGTGTGATCGTGAGCTACCTCCTACATCCTTGCCTCTAGAGGCAGACCAGAGGAACGCGACCTGCGATCCTCCGCAGCAAAGCCCATCCCGCCTTGTGGCGGTTCTTGGTGAACACCAGGGGGTTCGTTAGACTCCGCACCACCGGCCGGCCAGCGCTGATCTAGAGTAAGGCAAGTACTCCATATTTTATTACCTACATTAGTGCATTGTTGCACACGTTACATAACTGTTACACTCTTGTGGCTGTATGGATGCAAATCCCTGCTGCCATGTTCCAAAATATGGTGTAAAGCCTTTCCAGAAGAGTGGAGGCTGTTATAGCAGCAAAGGGGCAACCAACTTCATATTAATGCCCATGGTTGTGTAAAGAGATGTCCAACAAGCACATATGGTTGTGATGTTTGGGTGTGCACATATTTTTGGCCATGTATGTCATGAAGAATTTAGAACAGACAGAGTGTAAGAATCAATGCTGACCCATGTATTTACTTATTAGATCCCACTGTATTTCTAAATGTAACAATTATATGCTGCAATGAACATATTTCATGTAGGTGGTTTTATTAGTATAGGTGTATATGTTCTGGTGAGTTCTGTTACTATATAAGAAAATGTTTTGACACTCTATGTATGGTGTAACACAAACTGAATTAGGTGTGAGGGTGCAGGGATCTTACACTATACACAGTGGTTTGGTTTACGGTGGTACGCCATACTGCCACTTCTACTCCTTTCATTGTAAAGTTATAAAATTCCATTCACTTACATTTTCCATACCGTCACATTATTTCCACTTCTTAAGTTGGACCTTAATGGGATGTTTATATATTTTTACATTGCAATATTTCTGTCTCCCTTCAAATCTCCCAAGAGCAGAGAGGAATTGTACACCCTGATATGCACTTTGTGGGCCATATAGACACTTGGGTGTAAAACCAAGGTGTATTGGTCTGAACATCTAGGGCTAGATTTACTAAGCTGCGGGTTTGAAAAAGTGGGGATGTTGCCTATAGCAACCAATCAGATTCTAGCTGTCATTTTGTAAAAAGTACTAAATAAATGAAAGCTAGAATCTGATTGGTTGCTATAGGCAACATCCCCACTTTTTCAAACCCGCAGCTTGGTAAATATAGCCCCTAGTGTGCTTTGCAAAAGATGATTGATGCCTTGAATTGGATTGAACCTTTTGGTAAGTCCCAGGTGTTTGTGACCTCTGTATTCTAGGTTGAAATTCTTCTACAACTACATGGTATATTGAGCCACTGCTTTATTGTACGTCAAGTTAGCACCATATAAACATGGTTGCAATGTCTGCTATTGTACACTTTATTCATCATTTCCTATCAAATTATCTAATATATATAAGCCTAGCGGCGTGTGTAAGTGTGTGTGGAAAAAACTATTTTCTCAGAAAGGGCTCATCCAATTGACCTGAAATTTGGTATACTGACATTATTTGACAAAAAAATTATAATAGTGAAGTCAGTTAACTTCCATCATCCCCCCTTCCCCCCGTGGGAGGGGTAGTAAAGGCTAAATTTACCAGTTGAGGGCTCAAACTCTTGACCGTGTGGGTATTTATTTACCAGAGCCTGTGTTTGGTCATGGACAATTGTATGTCGCATTTTCACGAGTACGGAGAAGCAGTGATGTGAAAGTGCAGGTTATGAATACTGCCCTTGAAGGAAAACGGATTGAGCACAGCGATAAGGTGTTTAGCAGAAACGTTGTGTATCGAGAGGTTTTAGAACAGTAAGACGATGGAGATTAAGGATGTGGCGATGAAGGATGAATGATGAGGTGGTGACATGTGGACAAAACCACGTTAAAAAAGGGCGCTTAGGTCTGGAAGTAACGCTCCTCCCCTGAGGAGGCCTGGCCTAGCCCCAAATGCATGACAAGAACCTTTTTAACACCTTAAGTAGCTTAATTTGACTAGAATGCATGAGTATCATGCACAGGTTAACTTGTTGTATATAAAAGTGCACTTGTTTCTATAGGTTGTTCCTCTCATGAGTTTATGTAAATATTTAATGTATATTTTTTTTTCAAGGTTGGATTGGTCAATAAAGTGGACTGTCGCCTACAAATCGTGGAGGCAGCTGTTTTGTGGACTGCGACAGCATTTGTGATAGTGCATCAATTCACTAATTTCTACTACTGTCAACATTGCACAACATGTACACATTGTAAATTAACCCCAGTGACACATAGGTTACAGTGTGTTACAGTGAGAAGCGTAATACCACACACATATAGACAGCAACGTTTATCATTACATGTGTGGATTGTAGCACCAGCCTTACCCTCTGTCACACATACCTAGACATATGACAAGCAGCACCATTCTTACCCTCTCTCACACATACCTAGACATATGACAAGCAGCACCAGCCTTATCCTCTGTCACACTTACTTAGATATATGACAAGCAGCACCAGCCTTATCCTCTCTCACACATACCTAGACATATGACAAGCAGCACCATCCTTACCCTCTCTCACACATACCTAGACATATGACAAGCAGCACCAGCCTTACCCTCTCTCACACTTTATTAGATATATGACAAGTAGCACCATCCTTACCCTCTCTCACACATACCTAGACATATGACAAGCAGCACCAGACTTACCCTCTATCACACTTACTTAGATATATGACAAGCAGCACCATCCTTACCCTCTCTCACACTTACTTAGATATATGACAAGCAGCACCATCCTTACCCTCTCTCACACTAACTTAGTCATATGACAAGCAGCACTAGCCTTACCCTCTCTCACACATACCAGACATATGGCAAGCAGCACTAGCCTTACCCTCTCTCACACTTACTTAGATATATGACAAGCAGCACCAGCCTTACCCTCTCTTACACTTACTTAGATATATGGCAAGTAGCACTAGCCTTACCCTCTCTCACACATACCAGACATATGACAAGCAATGCTGGCACTCTTGTCACACACTCTTCCCCTCGTCAAGTCTACAGAGTACAGGGAGTTCAGAGGTATTATCAGTCTGTATCACTAGTGTCAGCAAATGGAGAAATATGCATATATTCTGGACAGGGATATCAGTTAAACTGCCAGTCTGATTCCCATTACTGTCATTACAGCAGAAGAAAATGCTGCTTGACTGTTCATTGAGAGTACAAATAAGACTTTTCTGATCATTTTCCCTCTCAAGATCTCCAGATGTGCCCATGTGAACTTAACATCCCACCCAGCTCCGCAATACAGTGCTATTGCCCGCACCCCCCTCCCCGCTTTACTTAGAGTAGAGGACAGCTGGAGAAACCATTGAGAGAGAGCTGAACTACCAGGGGCTGTGGATTTCCACGCTCAGAAAATCAGAGTGCAATTGGGGTGAGCGGGAGTCTTCATACATTGACACTGGGGACAGGATACGGGTAATTTGTCTTCTCCTTTCTACATGTACATATCTCTACCAGCTGTCCAGAATAGCAGGAGAATAGGGGCATGCAATTACAATTTATTTTCAGTGTTTATGCCATAGACCAGGGCTGTATACATGCCAGATGTGCCCCAAAAAGGCCTTTGTTTAGTGTCCTCCAGCATCATGGGGAACCTGTATGTGGTCTTTTTGCAAGCGGAACATACGTTTTAATCCCGTATGTAGGCAGTCATATACAGTGGGGATCATGTAGAGTTAGACTTATGTTTTTTTGCGTAAAAAATTAGCATTTACATACATTCAAAGTGAAAGGCAAGCGTAGTATGAGCACAGTAACAACGTGTTATTGTAATATTGAATTGAGGTAAACCTAGGAAGCATATACATATACACCTGTCTGGAGTCATACCTGTTGTGGGTGCTGGAAGGCTGGGGAAACGAGACGCACACATAGTACTTCATTCATTAGTGTGGCTTCTATATTATATGAAGTCATGGCCGTCTATTTCCATTACTTAATTGAAATTTTCATTTGAACAACCACAGGAAAGAAGATTCTCATTTTATTATTTTTTTCTTCAAATCTTTTTATTTGTATCCACAACAATCAATACAGAAAACAGAAGCCAAAAAAGCAAAAAGAGAAAAGCAATACAAAGTTAAACCATTCCGAGGTACATGTCAAAGCATATAGAACATTGTAGGTAGAGATGCTCGGGCTCGGTTCTTGGAGAATCGAGTCCACCCGAACTTCACTGATTCGATTACCGAGTCGGCTCGGTACTTTCACACGCCCTGGGAAGTGAAAACGAGGCAAAACATCATCATTGGGTCGTCGGATCTCGCGAGTTTTGGATTCTATAAGTACTGCCCTCCACGGAGATCCAGCGCCATTTCACAAAGAAACACAGAAGGGGTAGCATAGTTCTTGGCAGTCTCTAGTGCAGTTGGGCAACGTCATATCTAAAACAGAAAGAGGAGGGGTGGCAGTTTTCTTTAAAGTCTCCAGTCACATTCTACTGAATTATAGCTTACACAGAAACAGGAGAGGTCAAAGTGTTCTTGCCAATCTACAGTCTATGTGACATTGCTTCGTTGCTAATTGTCATTGCTGAAATAAAAATAATAGGGTTGGCAGTGTTTTTAAAAGTCTCCAGTTACATTCTACTATGCCCAGGGCCTAATCAACCATTAGGCTGATCAGGCTGCAGCCTGAGGCACTGGGTCCCAAGGGAGCGCAGTGCCGACACAATTAACATGAATTTTTTAAAAAAATGTCCTACCTAATCTGTCAGCGCTGCCTCCTCCGTGATCGGCCGCCCCTGGTCTGAAGGGGGCGGTCCCGGCTGTCAGTGTATCTAATTACACTGATGAAGGTAGCTAAAAGCAAATCCATGCTGTTAGCTGCCCTGTCAGTGTAGCTGCGGTGCTAAGCTGACTATAGTCATGTGAGATGATCACATGACCACACTTGCTGCACTGATAGGACAGCTAACAGCATGGGATGTGCTATTAGCTGCCTGTCATAAAGACAGAAGTGCCAAAGAGAAGAGGAGCAGAAGATTTCAAGATAAGTTCTATTTGTTAAATATCAGAGGGGGTGGGGGGGTGATTAACTGGAAACTGCTTGATGGTTGGGGGTGGGGGCTTAAGGAAGTAGCTAGGGGGGGTTAATGCAGCGACTGGAAGGGGGGATAATGATTTGACTGGGGGGTTAATGAAGTGGTTGAGAGGGGTTAATGAAGTGACTGAGGGGGGGGGGTAATAAAGTGACCTGGGAGGGGTTAATGAAGTGACTAGGCGGGGTTAATGAATTGAAGGGGGGTTGACAAATTGGCTAGGGAGGGTTAATGAATTGACTGGGGGGGTGAGCAAATGAGTGGTTGAGTGGGTGATGAAATAGATGGTGGGAGTCATAAACCTTCTGGCGGGCGTTGATAAAAATGGATGGGGGGATGTAGTGGCTGGTGGGGGGAGCTGATGAAATAGCTTGTGGGGGGCATGATCTCTGTATTGTGTGGCGGTGACTAGAATGCTAAATACTAGACTGTCAGGGATAGTAGATGTCAGTATATGATTGTAAATAATTTTCATATATTTTGTTGTCTATGTATGTACTAGAGAGTTGTTTTATATGGTCATCATGGAATGTTGTGTTTGAATCATTCAGGGTGTGTTAAAATTTTGCACTATTTTAAATACAGGACTCCAAGTATCCAGAAGCCAACCAACTGACAAAGCTCCAAGAACAAGCAAACGAGAACATCAGGTAGTCTACGCTGCAAGATCAGGTAAGAAAATAGGAGAAATAGGAGAAGTGGCATTGTTTAGTGCTGAAACAGAAATTGTAATAATAGTCTCCAGTCACATTGTTCTTGTCACTCTCCAGTCTTCAGTCACATTGCTCTTGTTACTCTCCAGTCTCAGTGATGATGATACTAATCCCTCTACGTCATGTGATAAAGCCTAAATTCAAGTGCATAGTGGTTTTAAGTCAGGGAAACAAAAATGTAAAAAAAAAGAAAAAAACACCTCTTTAATAAAGGTAAGGTTTACTGTAGAAAAACATAAAATTGCCAACATGCTATTTTACCCAAAACATTAACAAGCATACCAGCATCAGCTAGCTCCCTTCTCTCAGCTAGATCCCAGCATCTTCAATCTACACTGTCATTATCTTCACCCTCATCAGTGTGTACATCATCCTCACACAATACTAATTCATCCCCGCTGGAATCTACCATTACAGAAGTCTCTGTACTTTGATGTACTTGCCGGTAATGGCCTTCCCCGTGGAATTTGTAGTTCATTTTGCGACAAAGCTGTCACAATTTTTGGGCAATTCTTTTACACCAAACCAAGTGTCAAAATGTTGTGTTGACTCATCTGCATCACCACTGGGTGTCTTGGGAAAGCTAAGTTTTTTCCTAGCAGCAGTTGCCAAAAAAACTGAGGGAGGATGAGTCATCATGTCATGTACCATTTGAGCTGTCAGCTTGCTGACCAGGAGCTCATTGCATCTCTTGAGATCTGGGTCAGCTGGAAAGAAAGAGAAGACATAGCTCTTAAACCTAGGATTATGTACAGTTGCCAAAATGTAGTGATCCGATTTCAAGATGTTGCTAACTCTCGGATCCTGGCGACGCAAATAAAGTACTTGATTTACAAGTCCTACATGTTTAGCAGACTTGCTTAGTTTCATCTCCTCCTTTCTGTAGCTGCTTTTCCAAAAGTCTAATTAGGAGAGTCACTTGACTCAAGCTAACAGTGTCTGAACTTACTTCACAGATGACTACTTAAAGTGGTTTCAGCACCTTGCACAACGCGGAAAGTATTCTCCACTGCGCTGGACTAAAGTACATTCCCCCTCAAATTTGATTCTTCTTTCAGCAGCTGCAATCTCCTACATGCTGTTGCAGAATGCCGAAATTATCCAAATTATTTTGGGACACAGACAGCATCTCTTGCATGTCACTGTCATTTTTTAAAAAGCTCGGTACCATGAAGTGGATTGTGTGAGCAAAACAGGGAATGTGATGGAATTCTCCCCACTGTAATGCTCTCACAATATTGGTGGCATTATCACAAATGGCATTTTCTCAGGAGAGTCCAAGCAGCATAAGCCATGTTGCATGGTTTTTCAAACAGCTTGTCAGCAGTATCCCTTTATCACGTTCTGCCCCCTGTAGCTCCTGTTTGGCAGGAGCTATGTTGGACTTTCTGGATATATATATATATATATATATATATATATATATATATATATATATATATATATATATATATATACTGTAGTACCACCATGCTGCCAAAGTGGCCTCTGTGGCACTTGAACTGTTTCCCTTCCTGCTGAACTAAGCTTGTTTTCTCAGGATGATTTACACCTGTTGCTACTCCTTAAAAGACAGCCTCGCCCAACAGTCTGGGACAGATTATCAGGTCACTCAACCTGATAGGAAGCATTCTCCTTTGACTCCTGTTCCTGGTTATACTTTCCTGTGTACCTGTCATGGTGTTTTTGCTGTTCATTCCAGTGTCGCAGACACAGCTTCATCTACCCTGTTCCTAAGTTATACACCTATGTGGATCTCGGTGCTTTTGTTCTCTGCAGCTTATTGCTTCTCAGTGTAACCTGTTCAGTTTACTTCCACCTTTACCTGTTGTCTGCTCTCCACCTTTCCAGAGGTATCCAATCCTGCAACCCGCAGGCTTCTCATCACTCCACATTTCCAGAGGTATCCAACCCTGCAACCCGCAGGCTACTAGTCTCACCACCTTTCCAGAGGTATCCAACCCTGCAACCCGCAGGCTACTCGTCTCTCCATCTTTCCAGAGGTATCTAACCCTGCAACCTGCAGGTTACTCATCTCTCCTTTTCAGAGGTATCCAACCCAGCAACCCGCAGGCTTCTCATCACTCCACATTTCCAGAGGTATCCAACCCTGCAACCCGCAGGCTACTAGTCTCACCACCTTTCCAGAGGTATCCAACCCTGCAACCCGCAGGCTACTCGTCTCTCCATCTTTCCAGAGGTATCTAACCCTGCAACCTGCAGGTTACTCATCTCTCCTTTCCAGAGGTATCCAACCCAGCAACCCGCAGGCTTCTCATCACTCCACATTTCCAGAGGTATCCAACCCTGCAACCCGCAGGCTACTAGTCTCACCACCTTTCCAGAGGTATCCAACCCTGCAACCCTGCAACCCGCAGGCTACTCGTCTCTCCATCTTTCCAGAGGTATCTAACCCTGCAACCTGCAGGTTACTCATCTCTCCTTTCCAGAGGTATCCAACCCAGCAACCCGCAGGCTACTCGTCTCACTACCTTCCTAGAGGTATCCAACCATGCAACCCACAGGCTACTTGTCTCACCGCCTTTCCAGTGGTATCCATCCCTGAAACCTGCAGGCTACTCGTCTCATCACCTTTCCAGAGGTATGCAAGCCGCAGGCTACTCATCTCACCATCTTTCTAGAGGTATCTAACCTTGCAATCCGCAGGCTACTCATCTCGCAACCTTTTCAGAAGTATCCAACCCTGCAACCCACAGGCTACTCGTCTTACCACCGTTCTAGATGTATCCAGCCCTGCAATGCGCAGGCTACTCATCTCACCACCTTTCCAGAGGTTTCCAACCCTGCAATCCGCAGACTACTGCTTCTCGCCATTGCTTAACAGTATTGCTTATTCCGCTGTTAAGATCTGTGGTTATATTACTGCCTTACCAGTTATTGCATCCTGAACCTGTATTAACTGTGTCTCTAATAAAACCACTTTGTTCACCTACTTTATCTCCGTGGTCTTACCTTGGGAACCCTGACAGCCTCTTAGTGTAGCCGGTGATACACAAATGTAGGATACCACTTTGTATTTGCAACAGGATGAGGGGGATATTTGTGTAGTTGACAACAGCGCTAATGAGGATGTTGATGAGGATGATGATTAGGGTGATGTTGTTTGTGTAAGTCCTGCACCAGTGGAAGCAGTTCTTGCCAGTGATAAGAATAAGGCCGTTGTCATGCCTGGGCATAAGACCAAAAAATACACCTCTTATGTCTGCAATTATTTTCATGCAATCCTGACAACAGTTGTAGCGTTTGTAAAGCCACACTGACAACATCTTCCTCATCAATATCCTCACAAGTGATCGGAGTTAGTCCTCCATCCAAGTTGCTAAGGCTAGAGGAATTCTCCCCTATCCAGGATTACTCTTAAGAATTATTGAGCATTAGTCCCGCTACTGCTGCTGGGGGTGGATCTTCAACCCAGAAGAAGACCAAGAAGAAGACTACTAGTAGTGTACAACAATTGACTGTTAAACAATCCTTTGCAAGAGGAAGCAAGTATGAAAGCTGTCACCCAGTTGCAAAGCGGATCACAGACGCCATGGCGACTATGCTAGTATTAAATCTGCATCCAATATCCACAATTAATGCAGCTGGTTTTAGACAGTTAATTGAGGTCCTGTGTCCCCGTTGCCAAATTCCATCACTACACCATTTTACTAGAAAAATAATTCATTACCTCTACCAGAAGGTTCCATAAAATGTAATTATTGGGCTACAAAATGCCATTTTACCCACTGTACACTTAACCACAGATATGTGGACAAGCAAAACTGGGCAAACTAAAGATTATATAACTGTGACAGCCCACTGGGTTGGTGAATTGCTTTCAGCAGCAGGAAGAGCAGTAGCATGTACCCAACAACGCCAGATTATTCCGAGGCAGCCTACTCTGTGTATCAGCAGCTTCACTAATGTCAGGTTTGCACGCCAAGAATGAATGAGATCCTACTGTCTCAACTGCTATTGGCTAGATTTCCCTAAATGCGCGGAGTCTAACAGAATGGAAGGTATTTACCAGGGATTCCCGCAAGGGAATTTGGGCTTCAACAGCTTCAACCCTGCAAGTCGCGGTCCTCCTGGGAAGTTCCCAGTGAGACAGATTAGAGAATTAGTTTAAGCAGCATTTAGGGAGATACTGTTCTAATAGCAGATGATGATCATAGCAATTGCCACTAAAGAGTAGAAGATAAATGCAAAGTTCAATGAAGTACAGAGTATACTCCAGATGATGGAACACGGCTGTTATACTGGAGAGTAGAAACAGCGCAGTTCAGCGGTGCAGGCAGAATACATAGTAAGTGATGATCACAAAAAATACCACTAAAGAGTGAAACATCTTATGCAGCGTTAAATGAAGCATACATCAGACAATGAGTCACAAATATCACCACACGGCTGTGGAAGGAATTAGTGGAGGTCAGCGATGCAGGCAGAGTAGATAGTGAGAGATGATCACAGCTGTTACCAGTAACGAGTGGACTAGATGAACAGAGATCAGCGGTATCCAGGTATGCAGCAAATGATGAGCCACAGCTTACCACAGGGATGTGGAATGAATCAGCAGTATTCAGCGGTGCGTGCAGAGTAAGTAGCAGGCGTTGATCACAGTGATTACCACGAATGAGTGGAACAGATGAACAGAGATCAGCGGTATCCAGGTATGCAGCAAACGATGAGCCACGGCTTACCACAGAGATGTGGAACGAATCAGCAGTAGTCAGCAGTGCATGCAGAGTAAGTAGCGGCATAGATCATAACGGAGAGAGGAGGCTGAAACAGACCAGGTGTAGACTTGAAGAACCAGCAATGAAAAGGTGAAAGGAGGAGCCTTATAAAGGAGGACTGACCAATGACTGCAGAGGCCAAACACAGCCAATATTGTGAGAGCATTGACCTGGGTGAAATCCATCACATTCCCTGTTTTGTTCACACACTTTACTTGGTGGTACAGAGCTTTTTGAAAAATGACAGGGACGTGCAGAAAATGCTGTCTGTGGCCTGAAACATTTCGGGACATTTTCGGCATTCTGCAACAGCATGTAGGAAATTTCAGCAGCTGCAAGAACAATTTATTTTGCCCTGCCACCAACTGAAGCAAGAGATAGTAACAAGGTGGAATTCCACACTTTATATGCTTGTGAGGATGGAGGAACAGTGAAAAGCCATCCATGCTTACTCCACAAGCCATGACATTTTGAAAGGAGGGGGAATGTAATTTAGTCCAGAGCAGTGGAGAATACTTTCTATGTTGTGCAAGGTGCTCAAATGATTCGAAGTAGTCACCTGTGAACGAAGTTCAGACACTGATAGCTTGAGCAAAGTGATTCCCTTAATTAGACTTTTGGAAAAGCACCTTGAAAAATTGAAGGGGGAGATGAAACCAAGAAATTATGCTAAGATCACAAGAGATGCAATGAGCTCCTGGTGAGCAAGTTGACAGCTGAAGTGGTACCTGACACGACGGCGTCCCCTCCTTCAGTTTCTCAGGCTAGTGCTGCTAGGAGAAAACTAAGCTTTTCTAAGAGACCCAAGGATGATGCAGATGATTCAGCAGAACATTTTGACATTTGGTCTGGTCTAAAAGAATTGCCCAGAGATAGTGACAGCTCTGTCGTAAAATGAACAACAAATTCCACGAGGAAGGCCTTTACTGGCATTTAGATCAAAGTACAGAGACTTCTGTAATGGTGGATTCCAGCTGGGATTAATTAGTATTGAGTGATGATGATGTACACACTGATGAGGGTGAGGATAATGACAATGTAGATTGTAGGTGCTGGGATCTAGCTGAGAGAAGGAAGCTAGCTGATGTTGGAATGCTTATTAATATTTGTGTAAAATGACATGTTGGCAATTTTATGTTTTTCTACAATATAGTTTCACCTTTATTAAAGATGTGTTTTTTCTTTAAAAAGGTAAACACTATCTTTTTTACATTTTGGTTTTGACATTTATGTTACAGAGACTTCTGTAATGGTGGATGATGTACACACTGATGGGGTGAGGATGAGGCTGAAGATGACATCTTGCCACTGTAGTGTTCATTGGCAGCACTGTTGCCTTAAGCCCATTGTTACCTTGTTTTGTGGGGGGCCCAAACAAACCAAGCACTTCAGCCACAATAGTGGCACTCCTTGTTGCTGAGGTGCTTGGTTTGTTAAAGTGTGCATGTCTTTTTTAAGATCCATTATAAGGGTGGGTGGGAGGGTCCCAAGGACATATCCATCTTGGACCACTTTTCCTTTCAGCTACCGCTGTGTGCCAATGTTACCTACATGTCCTATAAGTGTTGAAGTTTGTTTTCAATCATCCTTTCAATTGCTTCTCTCTCGTACATGTGACCACATACTTTGTTTTTCACTGGGTTCACCATCTCCCACTGTGTTAAAGGAGTTCTCTGGATGATGACGATCTCCTCGTCTTCATCTTCCAAATCTTCATCCTCAGGGGCCGATGACACACCCATTTGTTTTCTCAGGTCTCTTAGCTGTTCCTTAAACTGGACATATTTATCATCGTGCCTTAGGTCCTCCTCTGTATTATTCTTCTGAAGCGCAGTGTAGCTCTCGTGTACAAGCTCTCTTAAATCTGGGATCTCATCCAGTGGGTCACATTTTATTTTAAGTACGGTCTCCTCAACTGCATCTTTATATTGGTTTAAATAATCTGTTCAATGCAGTATATTACAAGATGACGGATTCCATACTGCCCACATGTTCCGTGTCACAGTCTGTCTGAAGCAGATGTAATGCCACTCCTATTATAATATCCATTCCTGTGTCTATGTAAGTTTAGCAGTTCTTCAGGGATGAGAGGGAGGTATCCAGAGAGGAGAAAGAGATTAAAGATGCAGCACGAGCAGACATGGTTTAATAATGTAGAGTTCATTGACAGCACTATTGGGCTTAAGGCAGCTAAGCTATTGGTAGCTTGTTTTGTGGGGGCCTAAACAAACCAAGCACTGCAGCCACAAAAGTGGCACTCCTTGTCGCTGGAGTGCTTGCTATCTTAAAATGTACATGTCCTTTTCAATATCTTACATAAGGGTGGGTGGGAGGGCTCAAGGAGAATTCCATCTTACACCAATATTCTTTTCTGCCACTGCTGTGTGGAAATGTTTCCAAGATGTGCTATGAACTGCTGTGTGTTTGTGTCGTTGCTCTGTCGCTTACCATCCAGCCAAGTCACTGCAGTCTTTGTCCGAAAGTGGTTGAAAATAATATTGTGACCTGTGAGGTGGTCAAAATTTACTGTAAATTAGTGTTATTGAGGTTAATAATAATGTAAGAACAAAAAAGAGCAAACTTATGTGATATAAGCATATTTTACCTATTCTAAAAAATACAGATCTAAAACCAAAAACCAAAACACGCAAGGGCGGTTTTGCCAAAACCAAAACACAAATTTAATCCAGATCCAAAACCAAAACACGGGGGTCAGTGAACATCTCTAGTAGGAATAAGAGTAATAATAGACATAGGAAGTTTCACGGATATATAGCAACGGAAAAACCAATTGTTGGATATTTAGTATAAAGGGAAAAATGCAAGGGTTGGGAAGAATAGAAGGGGGGGGGGGTGGAATGGGGGGGAGAGACAATCTAGATCTCCAGCCCAACCAGGACCTAGAAAAGGAAGCAGGAAAATGAGGAACAGCAGGAGAGAGAGGAATTGCCATCAACTCATGCAGGTCCTATATAAGGTATGGACCCTGTGAAAGTTAAAGGGGAATAAAAAAATATTGAGAGGTAGAAACTCGTATGACAACTGAGCACTGGGTAATGAAGATTAATAAAATGTGTCCATGAATCCCAAATCTTGTTAAAATGGAACATCTTATCATGAAGCAGATGTGGGGGTAAATGTATTAAGTTCCGGGTTCTTCAACACCCGCGAGTTCGGCGTCTTCGGCGTTTAAATTTAAAGCGGCACTGCCTTGTAAAGGGAAACTTCCCTTTACAAGGCAGCGCCGCTTTAAATTTAAACGGCGAAGACGCCGAACTCGCGGGTGTTGAAGAACCCGGAGCTTAATACATTTACTCCGTGATGTTCTCCATAGAGGCTATATACCAAATAAGGGACACCTCCACCGTGAGCTTCGGGAACAGGAGAGCTTTCAACCCTTAGCTATCTGGAGATGAGCTGTGGCACAAACATGTTGCACCAGTTTGTCATCATGTTTAGAAAGCATTTTCATTGGGTAGCATAGTAACAGAATGAGGGGGTCTGCAGCCACACAAGCGTCCAAAATGTGGGTGAGGAGGTCAGCAACCTGGTCCCAGAGAAAGATCCCACACTTCCACATTCCCTCCAGAGCTTGTTAGAAGTACTGAGGTAGATTCTGTGAAATTTGATAGCCACCTAGTATAAAGTTTATAAACAGTTTTCCTTTATTGAGATGTTAATAGAAGATTTAGCAATACGGACTTTAATGACCGACCATTCCTTCCAGTTCAAGGTCCTCTGAGTTCCGATTTGATTATTGATGAGGGACAACCAAAAATGTATTTAAGTGAATTTAATTTTTAATTTTATGTTGTATTTGTGTCTGTATTTAATTTCTCTGTCTATCCAGACACCAATCTCTCTGTATATAATATTTAATTACATTACTATGTTGTCTGCAAATTGGGTAATGTGAATTTCACATTTTGTACTGACATTGTCAAGCCACATCTCTACAATATCCCTACGGTCTCTCCATGTTATTGTGGTGTATAAGTATACACACTTGTTACTGCTGACTTGCACACGCTAAGTGGATCCTACAGAGCATATGTGCTTTTTCATGTGTGAGTCTTTTCCTGCTTATATACGAGGCACATATGCATCTAAAACATGAGCCTCATAGCTATGTAATCTAGGTAATGGTATGTATCTTGGTACCTAGTATCCTCTCCAGTATTTAAGTTTTCAGACTGCTAATTTTTAAGTAATAGCACATTTCTTAAGGTGTTTCCACAGAAGCTGACCTGCCAGCCATCTATTTGGCCAAATCTAAAGCATGCAGCCATTGGACACTTAGGTCAAATGTCTGAATCAAATGGAGCGCCAATACAACATTTGGATGATAACCACATAGACAATCAGATGAAGTGATTGTGCAACTGGAGTTACCGTACATCCTGTTTAGGATCTGTGGTGGCAAGATTCTTGAGAGTCACTTCCTATAAAACAGGAAAACAGATTGGTGGAATAACCATCCCCTCCCCAATCCCATTGGAGTATGCCACCCTGCATCCTGAATTTTTCTTCATCTGTATTTCATGATACTGTGGGCCTAATTCAGAGTGAGACGTACTCCTGTTTGTGTAGCGTATCTTTGCGTTTTTTCACACGCATGCTCAGTACTTGAACCACGTAACTGTGGCTATTCAGAGCTGCGACTTTTTGGCACTTACAACTCCTTACACATGAACAGGCATGGTGGGGTGTTCTAAAGTGGGAAATGTATAGAAAAGGCATGTTCGAGTAATTGGGTTCAGATTCACACTGGGACGTAGTCGCAAATACAACTGAAATAGCGATTTTATTTGCAGGTGTAAGTGGTGGTTAATGTCAAACATCCAAATCAGCAAACTACTTGTAATGAGAGGTTTGCTAAAGATTTGCAGATGCTTATTGTGTAGTAGCAATTGTTAGTAGTAGTAGTAGTAGTAGCTCGCCATAGATGAGGATTTGCTGAGCATGATTTAGGAAAGAAAAAAATATTATATTTTTTTGTACGCTTGTCGGAAATTTGTTCCTGCTGGTTATTCAAGTTTAAATGAATGATTAAAGTAAGATGTAAGTGTCTGAGGGGTGTGTCTTTTGTCAAGCAGGTGCATCCGCTACGCATTCAGACCTGGATGTATCTTTAACTCTGACTACGGCGTACATACACATTCACTTATGTGCAACTTTTCCAAACACAAGTTACGCTTAAGCTTGTATTAATCTCTGCATCGAGTGTTGAAGGGGGAACTCAATACTTTGGTCTTTATAGTAGATATCCTTCACTTTGATAAGTGATCCAGGTATTTCTGATTTTCTCTGGAACACAAAAAGTCAGACCATAGACACCCTTCACATTGGCAGAATGGCCTTTTGCTGCTTCTTCCCTTCAAATATAGCTGGGCAGATCATGAATATGCTTTAATTTGGCAACTGGACCTGATACTCCTCTTTTCTTTCAGTTGGCATTGGTTTTGTATGTTTAATAGTATATTGCTCCCACCAAGCAGTTGTTAGAGCTTGAATACACAGCTTTCATCACCAACACTGACTGATAATTGGACTGGTATGAAAGAGCTAGTCTGTGCAGCACAGCCCTGGGGATCCTTCTAAAGAGAGACCACTTTCATATACATATAGAGTGGTAGAATTTGTTTTGGAAACCAAATCGCAGGTGGCAAAATTATCCCCCCACTCCCCACACACTTATTGCATAGGTGCCCCATTTACTACTTCCTTCATTACCATTCACACATTTAAATTATTGATACCCCACACATGAAGCAAACTAGTGACACCATGCCATAATACCAGGACACCTACAGGCTATTTGTATACACCGACCGGTGGAATGTGTAACTATAGTTATCCAACATAGACTCCCGCCCCGGGACAGGGTTCACATGGCGACCTATCTGCCTACCACCTGCCTCAATACCGTGGTGTGGGAAAATATTTTCACACCCAAACAATTATCTTATACATGAAAAACATTATGATTTATTTATTACAACAAGGATTGCTAACACGGCTATAACTCATTTCGGGAATAGGTTGATGTTACACCATGCATAGCAATATTTCACACAAAGGTAAAACACAAACATGAAGAGCATACATTACAGCCTCCCCAGGCATAGGATTGTCTGTCTCTACTTGGTATTACAAGTCTGATTCCCTCTACTGCCAGCCAGGCAGCTATCAACTGCTGATGTCACCCTGCACATGTTTTGCATGTGCCCACCAGATGAGATATCTGCAGATGTTCTATTGCAGATGTAGGGTATCCATGGTTCAGACATGATGGTCCTCACTCCCTACATTTTCCCCCTTTTTAAATCCACCTCAGAGTTCAGTTTGTCCTTCCATTAGGCCTGTACTGATGGACGGGGCATGTGGTGATCTTGGATGTATACCAGTTCCAGTTCTTCTTGTCTAGAGTGAACATCTGTATTCCCATGGTCCTTGTGTTTTTTTGTGAAATAACAAAGCCAGACTTCACCTAGGTAGCCGGCCATTGTCTCTAGCAGTCCTATGGAGTAGCCAATTGGGTTGTGATCAGGGGTCGCCGAGAGCTCCCATCTGTAAAGATAAGATTAGAGCATTTGCGTAGCTCAAAATGTAGCCAAGCACTACAGCTTTCAATAGATGTTGACTCCTTCCTCTCACCTAAGACTTAGCTCAGCACTACACCTAATCCACTGCCAAAGACATCAGTTTGCACTAGTAATCACCTCTAGCAATACATGTCTGTCTGCACCAGAGCCACTTTCAGTCTGTCATGACTTTCTCACATTGGGGAGTTTTATCAAACTTTTTAGCCATCAAGTCAGTCAGGTGCGTAGGAATGCTCTGTTGGAAAGCCAATTCAAAATTGCCTTGACTGCTTCTCCCAACTCACTGCCCCATGCAGAGCACCTCTCTCATTCTTATTCTGTGCTTTCTGATCTAATGGCCTCTCGGATACAACATGACAAATTGTACTTTGCAAAAAAATAATTAAAGATTTGCTATATCATCCTAGTAATCTTGGACAACATACTG
Source organism: Mixophyes fleayi (assembly GCF_038048845.1). Classification (NCBI taxonomy): domain Eukaryota; kingdom Metazoa; phylum Chordata; class Amphibia; order Anura; family Limnodynastidae; genus Mixophyes; species Mixophyes fleayi. Next base: position 61,757,977 of record NC_134405.1, read on the forward strand.
ACACCTCACCACAATGTATTCCACCATTCGCTGAAAGGTGGACAGTGCCTTTTCCATTCTGAAGGGCATCACCATAAACTCAACCGAAACCAAGATAAAATTGGCATTACACATAAGTTTAGGTTTGATACATAGCAAACCACACACCCCAGTTAGTCCAGGAGTTTGCCTATGTGGGCCATGAGGTAGATTTCAGTAACTGTCACCTTGTTCAGTCATCAGTAGTCTATGCAGAACCTAGTTTTAGGTCTTTCTTTGAATCCAGCACTGTGCTGGCAGTGCTGGGACCTCTGGACAGTACAATCACCCCCATCTTCAACATCTCATCAGCCTCCTTAATGTCCATCTTGAGCATCTCGGGAGCTATCCATTATGCAGTGTGCTGAATGGGCTTAGAATCTCTACTGTCAACATGATGGGCCTCTAGAGGAGTTTCTCCCTGGCAATCCAGTGAAATGGGGTAGCTGCTTCTCTAGAATCTCTCCATCTGTTGCATCAGTCAGTCAGTTGTGGGTCTATCTGTAGCTGTTCTAGCCTCATAGATTACTTGGCCTCAGCTAGCAGATCAGGGAGTGGGTCCACTCCTGGAGCTTCTGTGAGGGGACAGCATTTGGCCATGGCCCCAATATTTCTTTCCAGGTAGAACTTCAACAGAATCTAGTACTAGTGTTATCTGCTTCCCCAATCCTCTGTTTGAAAATGTATGGTCCAGCCTAGGTTGCCTGCTACTTATTCTTTTAAACAGGAACAAGTACCAGAAGTTTATGTCCTACCTGTAGTTCTCTCACCCGAGTTTCTACAGTGGACCCTGGATCCTCTGCCGATACAGTAACTTGAATGGAGAGAAAATGTTCGATTCCTCCCAGTCTCCCTCCGGCAAGTAGACATATATGGAAAGCAAGTTCTTAAAGGTTCCGTTAAACCGCTTGCACAGACCTTTATTCTGGGGTTTGTAGCGGGACGACCCCATACTTTTCCCATGTGGTTTGCTTGATTTCCTCTTGAAGTTGCAATACCTGCTCTGTGAACACCTCCTGTGGGAATCCTAGCTAATGATCTATTGGAGTCTGCACTATGAGCACAGCATCAGTGGATAATAGTGCTACTGCTTTTGTATAATGGGTGGCAAAGTCAACCAGGGTAAGGATAAACTTTTTCCCTTTGCGACTACGTTCGGATAGAGGGTTTACAATGTCTACTGCCACCTGTTGAATAAGACGGTAGCTAGACTTGTCATGGAGATTTCCCAATTATGTGTCAGGTAATGTAGGCTGTATGAAATTGCTTGAAATCTTGGGTGAAGTCAGGCCAGAAAAAACTCCACTGCAACTGAGCACTAGTCTTTCAGATCCCCAAATACCTAGCTGTCCAGGACTTGTTTGGTGACTGCATACTTGCTACCAGGTACAACAGCCTGTCCCCCACACAATTCTGTCATCATCTGTTGGTGGGTCAGGATGGTCAACTGCACTGTAGAGAATGGTCTGTATGGAGGAATTCCTAACTTTCAGCTTTGTCTATCTCCCCTAAGTCAACTCCTGAGTCAATTCTGTCAGTGAAAGAGCTATTCACCCAGGTGTTTTGACCGGAGAGATCAGGCTTCTCTGCTGGGTTCGTCAAGGCAGTTGGTGCAGATGTTTGATACACTGCAAGTTGTTAGAAGGCTTGGCTTCTAAGAAATCAAAGAAATCAAACTGACCACAAATTGGCTTGCCAGCCCATTAAAGAAATCATTTTCCCATGATGACATTAGTAGGTAATACATTCAAAAAGCCTTGATCGTGTTTTCAGTCTAGATGGACCTGGGCCATGGATGTATCTTTGACCTCCCCCCATGGTAATACAAATCCACCTATCCTCCAGAGTAATGGATGCTTTCAAATCCCTAAGCCGCTAAACCTTCTTCTCTAGCACCCACTCTTTGAGTGGGTGCTATTTCTCAGTGTAACCCACCCCACTCTCACAATTTCTTGTCACTTCAGTTTCAGGCTTATCCCCATGTAGAGCGTTTGACTGATTGTTAGAATACCGGGTTTATGAGTAGTTCTTTTGCTGCTCAGACAGGCTAATTTCACTGAAAGTTGCCTTTCGTACGGATTGAGGATACCCAGTAAAATTCTGGGTTTGCAATCACTCAGACAGACATCTGGAAAAGTACAAGTGGACTTGATTTTATATAAAAATTAGATGTATTTGCAAATCGCACATGAATAAATGCTATTATCAAACAGCAAGGGTTTTACTGCACAAGCGAGCTTATTAGACAGCCATACCCTAAACAGGCTTTAGTCACCGAGTTCCATGGAATTCTGTTCCCAAACCAGTGGAGTGCTGTCTCAGCCATCAAGCCACGATTTTCAGTCCTGCCAGCTAGGCAGGGACCAAGTCCAATGTAATTCTGCTTTTAGCAAGTACACAAGGTAGCAATGTCTGTGGAGTCATGAAGAGCCACACAATTACAAACCTTAGACAGTACCATAAGGAACTCTTGTCAGTCTGTCACCTGAGGAGTTCCCTTTTAAGCCCAAATTGTCCCCACGATGGTGTGGCCTTGGGTACCTGCTTCCCTGCAGAATTGGGTACCTGCTTATTGGGTGGTGGCCACTGGGCCTCCACATAGTCCTTGGGTTGCAGCAGGTAGAGAAGGGCTCTGAGAAGTCTACCTGAACTCAGAGAACAAATAGCACCCATTTGCCAGGCAATAAAGGATAATTTAATTAAGTCTCTGTTCTAACCCATGATTGTCTTTTTGCGTGAAAGTGGTCCTACAGCTGACCGTCACTTCAAGCACAACATGTCCAACCACCAGCAAAGACAGTTGAACAATGTCTTACGTTGTTCTACAATATATGACAAGTATTACATGTACAGTCAAGTCCATAAATATTGGGACATCGACACAATTCTCATATTTTGGGCTCTATACACCACCACAATGTATTTGAAATAAAACTAACAATATGTGCTTTACCTGCAGACTTTCAGCTTTAATTTGAGGGAATTTACATCCAAATCAGGTGAACAGTGTAGGAATTACAACGGTTTCCATATGTGTCTCCCACTTTTTAAGGGACCAAAATTAATGGGACAAACTAAACAATCCTACATCAAGCTTTCACTTTTTAAAACTTTGTTGCAAATCCTTTGCAGTCAATTACAGCCTGAAGTCTGGAACGCATATATTTCACCAGACGCTGGGTTTCATCCCTGATGATGCTCTGCCAGGCCTCTACTGCAAACGTCTTCAGTTCCTGCTTGTTCTTGGGGCATTTTCCTTTCAGTTTTGTCTTCATCAAGTGAAATGCATGCTCAATCAGAATCAGGTCAGGTGACAGACTTGGCCATTGCATAACATTCCACTTGTTAGCTTTAAAAAACTCTTTGGTTGCTTTTGCAGTATGCTTCGGGTCATTGTCTATCTGCACTGTGAAACACCGTCCAATGAGTTCTGAAGCATTTGACTGAATATGAGCAGATAATATTGCCTGAAACACTTCAGAATTCATCCTGGTGCTTTTGTCAGCAGTCACATCATCAATAAATACAAGGGAACCAGTTCCATTGGCAGCCATACATGCCCACGCCATGACACTACCACCACCATGCTTCACTGATGAGGTGGTATGTTTTGGATCATCCTGCTCTTTCCACACTGATGGGACTGATTGGTTAGTTCACGATAACTGTAAGCCACTGGAAGGGCTAGCTTGGTCTTGGGAAAAAATCCCGGCTTCTCAAGCAGTTCCATTGGATATGTCCTGGCTGTTGACATCAGAAGCAAGTTTGGTGGTCTGGAAGCTCTTGCCCTCAACTTCTCATGGCATGAACAAGAGTCAAATCTATGCTTGTCCTGAGCTATCAGGAAGTGTTGATTCGCTGGTTGCTTCTGTAGCTCTGGTCAGTGGTGCATGCCAGTCGGGCTGTGTTGGGAACTGACTGTTTGGCAAATATTCTGCCAGCCATGCAGCTTGTTCTGAGGTAACTAGCTTGCGGTCGGCTACCCATACATGGACTTCAGCAGGCATGCTTTTCAAAAACTGGTACAAAATTATCAGATCGGCTATTCAACTGAAATTAGTGGCTTCCATTCCTTCCACCCATTGAGAACAGGATAGCTCTAGCTGGGTGGAAAACTATGTATTGGTATCACTAGCACTTTAGATCAGCTCTGTGCTCTACTTCTCACATAGTTATCTTCAAATTTAAAACATAGTATTTGTGAAGGTAGTTTGAGATAGCATGATTGTGCTGAGGAGTCTCGTCATGCCACGGATAGAGTTGTTTAGAAGATCTTCTGAATACAGTCTCAGTTTAGCAGTTGGATCCATTGCTGTTACCAGCTCTGTTCCTCTTTTGATGATCTCTATTCCTAAAATGGGGAATCAGAGTCCATGATGCTAAAGAAAAACATCAGGCATACAACTACTTTGAGCTGGCGTATGGGCAAACTTGTGCTTATATGCCAGCAAAAGCCTACTCAAGAACCCGTGTAGGACATAAATAGTTAATTTAAGAAATATTGGGGAAGGAGAGGCATGGTTGTCATTGTCTGACTGTTAAGATTTCTACAGGGACTAATAAAGCTTTAATATCTCCACCTTACACTGTCTCTCCATATTTTAGCCTTTATTATTATCCTTCATTTATGATATATTTAGTTATGATACAAACAAATTACAATAACATGACAATCTAACAGATGTGGGGATACTCATAATGCAGTAATTATTTAACACCAAATAGATGCATATGAATCTAATTAAAACTGTGTAAAATATTACAATACATTTTGGCTTATCTGTAATCCTCATAAAACTATCCCAGAATAAAACCCCAATCCAAAAACAGAATGATGAATTCCTAAGGAATGTAAGAGAAAAAGCCACACCGGTATAGAAATGTTTCCAAAGTGTTAATTCTCAAATGGTTAAAAAACACTCACAAAAAAGGTAGTAAAAATAAGGCTTATCTGATTCAACATCTCATAAACAGCGATGTCACAGTCCGGAACAAGCGACAACACCATCCAAAGTGTTTCATGCAGAGCGCTTCATCAAGGGTAGAAGGCAAAATTCCCACCTTTGAAGATCATCCCTCCGAGAGATTTCCAAAGTTGGCCGTGTCTTGGGAGCGTGGCCATGCTAATTGTGTAATTAGGCCCCGTCCCCTGCTATACAATACCAATTTTGACCTATTATAGCAGGAGGCGGGAACAGGGTGACATGATTAGCCCCTCCCACTTAACCAACAAAGTGGGCAGAATTCAGTATGTTGCCCTGCTCTGCCAGGAGTCCGGAAGAGCTCCCCAAAAACTTGGGAGTTTTCCGGACATTCCGGGATAGTAGGCAACTATGGTAGAAGGTTTGGCTTCATATGTTTTTATAGTATACAGGATCACTTAATAGAAGACCATCCTGTTAACAATTAAACACACATGAGGAGGCCACCTAATGATGAAGAGATCCGTTTTCGCCACAAAGACAAAACTAAGATGGACAAAAATCTTGCGGGTTCAAAAACCTATTGTATCCCACCAATGAGATGGCTGAACCTATCAGGGTATCCAATTGTATCCCACCAGCAAAATGGCTGACACCATCGAAGAGTCAAAAAAGCAAAATCAGCTTTTAACAAGCTAGAAAATCACCTCAAATGATCTCAATGCTTAAGTATATTTTGTGAGACCAGCAAAATTGCCGACAACCAACAATATGGCCACCGCCACATATGGGTCAAAAACTCGCCACAAGCAAAAAAACTAAAAGATCATAATAATACATAACATAATTCACAGGATCATCATCTAGTACAAAACAAACAATTTAGTACAGCCATGATTATATTATTAAACCATTCAACACAATAAAAACCATATATAAACACGATGGATATAAGTTAAAACAGAATCCTAAAAAAAAAAAGTTAAATATAAGCACACCAAAATTAAAAATAACTAAAAAATGATTAATTATTATTAAAAAAAAAAGACTATATCAAAACTCTCATTTAATCCAATAGGCAACATTGAATCCATTTCATATATCCAAAAGGATCCCTTTTGGACAACTGTAATTTCCTGTTCCTACCTCTAACATTGGTAGGTATCTGTTCTAACTCTTTATATGCAAAATAATCTACATTATTATTATGAAAGACACTAACATGTCTAGGGAGGCTATGTACTGTTATGTTATTTTTTTATATTACGTAGATGTTCTTGTATTCTAATCTTTAACATCCTTTTAGTTTTCCCTATGTAAATTAAGTTGCAATTACGTCTAACCATATACACAATAAAAGTTGAATTACATGTAATACAGCTATTTTATATTCTTTTTTTTTTATAAAAGACTCATTTTTCTTATCCATAAATTTACAGATATTGCACAGTTGACACATAAAGCAGCCGTTTTTTTCATATGACAGTGGTTGACAAGACAAACCACGAACGGGCAGAAAGCAAAGACAACTTTCTCCATAAGCTTGGTGCTAGCATATATTTTAAATTGCTAGCTCTTCTACAAATAATTTTGGTTTAGAGGGCAAATGGACCCAAAATAGGATCACACAGCAGAATGTCCCAGTGTTTATTTGTTGCTCAGTACTCCTACGTTTGATATTATATCTAGTAACAAAATTACGATTAGATTCCAAATTTGGACTTTTCTTACTATTGTCAATCTTTTTAGGTTGTAATGAGATTATCTTATCAACATTAGAGGCCTTTTCAATAGCAACATCTAACATATTTTCACTATAACCTCTATCAATGAACCTCTGTATCAAAAACAATGACATTGCTGGATAAACACTTTTGGATCATTACAATTTTTCCTAAGTCTAAGTAACTGGGAATATGGAACATTCTTCTTCCATTGGTCTAAATGGCCTCTACCACTTCTGCCTTTCACCCATTGCTTCTGGGACCTTCAGACCCTCGTCTTTGGACTGAATGCAGCAGACCACATATCTTCCTTCCCTTCCGCTAACCACTTTCTGTCCTTGTCTCCTACCCTATCTCACTAGTTCTGCTCTCTCACTACACCATGGCTACCTCTGTCTCTTCTCTTCTCCCCTCTTCTGCTGCTGTTTCATTTCCCACTGCCATTATTTTTACTGATCTTATCGCCATCACTGTTACACTGCACTGTTATACTTTACTTTGTTCTGCTTTGCGATTAAGATACTGTTTTGATCAAATTGGTTAGAGACAGGAGGTTGGGATTACAGCTTGCTATGTATTGTGCGGGATTGCAGCTTGCTATGTATTGTGCTTCGTAGCAGCAGTCCGATCAGAGTGTCCATACTGACCCCTGTCCACCGCTGAAAGCACCAACAATGGGCATGTGAGCAGAAGAACTGGACCATGGCGCAATGGAAGAAGGTGACCAGGTCTGATGAATCACGCTGTCCTTTACATCATGTGGACAGCCAGGTGCATGTGCTTCATTTACCTGAGGAAGAGATGGCATCAGGATGCACTATGATAAGAAGGCAAGTCAGCGGAGGCAGTGTGATGCCCTGGGCAATGTTCTGCTGGGAAACCTTGGGTCCTATCATTTATGTGGATGTAACATTGACATGTTTCACCTACCTAAACATTGTTTACCCCTTCATAGTAACTGTATTTCCTGATGGCAGTGGCCGTCAGCAGGATAATGTGCCCTGTCACACTGCAAAAATTGTTCAGGAATCGTTTGAGAAACATAAATTCAAGGTGCTGACTTCGCCTTCAAATTCCCCAAATCTCAGTCTGATCGAGCATCTGTGGGATGTGCTGGAAAACAAATTTGAGCCATGGAGGCCCCACCTTGCAACTTACAGGACTTAAGGGATCTGCTGCTAAAGTCTTGCTGTCAGATACCACAGGACATGACACCAAGGCAATTCCTCGTTGGGTCAAAGCTGTTTGGCAGCACAATGGTCACATACACAATATGAGGCAGGTGGTTTTAATATTGCGTCTGATCGGTGTGTATATATATATATATATATATATATATATATATATATATATATATGTGTAGATATACATACATACATACACAGAAGATATATTGAGCTGAAAAAAAATTGTACTGCAAACGAAGGCACATCGCCATTTTTGTAGGAATCGCAAAGCTTTTCAAATGTGCTACAGGCCATGATGATGTTGCCTACTTTCAATTGGATTTATAAAGTGACATTGTAATTGGACCCTGTAAAATAAAACTCAAGCAGGAATATGCAAATAGACAATATGACACTTGAAATGAAAGCAGTTCCTTTACGCTAGTTGTTTAACAGCTAAATGAGAAATAAATGAGCCGTGAATTAAGAGGAAAAAAATGAAATAGTTAAAATTTGGGGAAAGTTCAAATGTGATAGGATGTACTTTTTCCTACTGAAGATCATGTAGACCAAGCAATAAATTGCTCATTGGAATATGAAATTTGTCACTCACAATGCATTAAAACAGGCATAACTGCACTAAATCAAATGTGCTACACTTTTTTGCACTATAAATGACCCCTGGGGGTAAATGTATCAAGCTGGGAGTTTTCTGGCGGGTTTGAAAAGTGGAGAAGTTGCTTATAGCAACCAATCAGATTCTAGCTGTCATTTTGTAGAATGTACTAAAAATATATATTCTAGATGATATTGCTGGACAGAGTAGCTCCACTTTTCAGAAACTGACCGTCTAGAATGCTGAGATCTCCCTACGCCCTCTGGCTATAGGTAAATCATCTTGCATGTCCCATTGACCTATGCCCATTGTGAATTGGCAATTTTACGCCAGCATTACTGTAACATTCCAGAATTTCAGAGACACTTATGGCTTTGTACAGACAAGGATGCTGTGTCAAAACAACAGTTGTCTAGAGCTGCATAGTCTTGACATGAACACTCAGTTTAAATTAGAATTACTTATGAAGCGTTACCAACCCAGCTCTGGGGCTTTGATTTGATATACATTGAGACAATGATCCATCTACAGCTTGAACAACGGTCTTGAATGGGCCAAGCCGTCAAACTCTATAAATGGGTTAAAAAGATGGTCCACATTCTGGAATAGTATGTTGCCAGTGGCTTCTATGACGTATTGAATAAGTTCTTGGATTACAATTTACCAGATGTAAACGCTGTGCCAGCTTCAAGACTTAGGAAAACTTTTTTTTTCCACAATGGTTAGTAATATTTCTATCATTACTTTTTTGTTTTGTTTAATATGTTCTGTAATTTAAATTGATGATATAGGGGGGGGTCCAATGTAAACAAATCTGCGCAAGAACGGCCACAAGACATCTTCCGTCGATTTTTTTTTTTTACAGGAGGTAAAAATGCGTGGTTGCGATGATCTGAAGAACATCGTGGCCAATTCAATCTACCCCATAGGATGTGTGTGTTAGAGAATTTAGACTATAAGTTCTAATGAGGCAGTTATTACAATAATAATTATTATTATTTATTCATATTATGCAGTGCTGTACAGAGAATTTGTAATCATTCAGATCAGTCCCTGCCCCATAGGCACTTTCTAAGTTCCCTAGCACACACACACTAGTGTTTGCAGCCAATTAACCTACCTACCTCACTGTTCTGCAACTAGGTGACCTGGTGCATCTACTCCGTACTTTACAAAGAACCTCATCACAACTCTGAACTCCTTACCTCTGCCTGTGCAATCTTATGTTCCTTTGCTAACCTTGACATCTTGCTGTGCACACTTATGTGCTTTAGCGGAAATATTGTGCAAAAGCTTATTCTGTGCTGCGCCTTGTCCGTTCTGCGCATCGTAAATAACTTCCACTGTTTCTATGCAAAAACCTTTTACACCAGTCAGCTCTCTGTGACATTTTCTCCATTAACTCTTTTAACCTGACTCAGGCTACTTAGGCTAAATAGGTAGCACATTCAGCTAATTAGTGTTAATATATTTACCTTTACATTTAGGGGCCAATTCCATTATCAGGTGCCGTAGTAGCATCAGACATTGTTTTTCCGTTTGATGGTTTGGTAATGATCTCTCATTTTTTGCTTGCACCTCATGAGGCTACTACAGAACCCTGCAGATAATTGAATCGGCTCCTTAGACTAAATTTTACATTGATAATAACTGCAGCTTTAAGTAATAACATTGTAAAAATATAATCTAGATAGAAACTATGGCCTCTTTTATATGGTTAAACATAAATTATACATGAATAGCCCTTTAAAAGCTGTTGAGTGTGCTGAAATGTCAATCCACATCTTCAGGGTCACTATTTGCCCAAGGCTCTCAAATAATGTGAAACTAGAAGTCATCTCTGGTGGTCAGTTTGTCAAAGACACTTCAGTCAGGTCTCAACTGTAGGCACAGTGTAGCTTACACTTAAATATAACAATTTGTGTGACAGGCTTTCTTCAGTTGGGATCAGTGCCCTCTGGATAGTACCTCATACAGAATTCCCATGATCCTTTTCACCAAGCAACAGAAAACCATGGGAAATGCTTTATTGTGACCCAAGTTATCACCGTGCAACATGGTTGTAGTGTCATATATATAAAAAAAGGACTAATAAGTACAAATGAATAATATAAAAAACCTCAAGGCAAATAAATCATAAATCAGTTAACACAGTCACAAGATATCTATTGACAAAGAACAGAATCACAAATGTCCAAAGAAGTCCATAAGTATCACCCTCATTAACAATACAGGGTGGCAGCCATCCAAAAACCTGTTGCTATCCGAGTGAAATTCAATTTGGCAAGTAGAGAAAAAACAGTAGGAGCCCTATGGTGAATTAAGAGGATGGACAGCCAAACCACGTACCAGATAAGGAACTTGATAATTGCTTATCAAATAAACTGATGTAGAAAAATGTGCCCAAACTTGTGGATAGTAGTGGAGAACTTTTGTGGTTTTTCAATCTCCACAGTTTCACAAGCAGGTAAGCACAATTAGCCTAATATATACATGGGATATATAAAATAGCACAGGGTAGTGTAGGATTTTTAATAAAACCAAGATTTATTAATTTAAGTATAAAATAGTGAAAGACAACAGCGTATCTGTAATTGTGGTAGAGGTCCAAATTCAGATACTCTTATAAAGAGGTTGTTTTCTTGCCCCAAAATGCTGCTCAAAAAGTGCATTGGAGGAGAAGAGCCAAGGTGACCTTGTACCACAAGTGAACACAGCAGCACTCCTAACCTACGCGTTTCGTCTTGGGACTTCATCAGGGTGATGTGATGCTATCAGTACTGAGGGGTCTTTTATGTATACCACACTATCCAATGGCAGACCAATTAAACAATCGATGAATAATTATAAAAACTTGATTGGAGTATCTGCTGCTGTGCAATGTATGGCTACAACATGAAAACAAACTTGTTTCTATAAAATTTCTTGTGTTGGTCATCAAAGTGAACCGATCATCTACACAGCAGCCATTTTGTGTGCTGAACCAACATGTCAATGCAGCTTATTAATTCACTGAGAATTAGTGTCACTGAGGCAGGAGATGAGGCATTTTGAGGTGTATTTATTAATATGTGGCAATAGGTAGAATTTTTATCATTGTTAATCACAGCGATAAAAAAACAACAACAACTGTCACCACAATTTATCAATAAAATATGGCCGGTGCAGCTGAGGTATAGGCAGCAATACTGGCAGACCCGGAGCGGTTAGTTAACCTTACCAGGCCAGCCGGTTGTAGCCAGCCAGTTCACACATACGCAGTGAAACTCATATCCCAGACTCTTACTTAGTAAAAGGAAAAAATAATTGTTAAAAAAAATAGAATACAATATAAAAAAAGTTAAACAAAATACCGACCACTGGAAAAAAAAAAAAATTATTCAAAGAATAAAACACGTTTTCATTAATTCTCTGCTGTTATCACTATCCTGAGTAATATTTGTTAAACAGGCTTCCCCGGAAGTTTATCTCCTGTGAAACCAGGAGAATGTTATAGCATTGTTCTTGCCGGTGGTGACCCCTTGATGTATAGGACCAGTGACCATCACCCTATGATGTCCTTAATACGTCAGTGATGTCACTAGTTCCTATCGAATTGATAGACTGAATATTGGTTTAGTCCACAAAATGGGCTTAGGTAATGAGCCGGCTTTAAATATACCAGAAATTCCTCCTTTGGGCCCCAAGCCTAAGAATTCTCCTATAACATATTTGACATAAGGAATGCACGAGACACATTTTCTGTTTGTAAGGTGGGGGGCTTGTAATTGTATTTGCTAGTGGTCCTGCAGTCTCACACTGATTTCCTGTGTCTCACTCCTTCCCCAGATGAAGATCCATCTCTCCTATCCCAGCTGTCTCACTGTCAGTATCCCACAGCCGCTGTATTCTATCCCTCTCAAGGTTTCCTTTGCTGATATACATGCTGTCCTTGGGGTCTGCCTAGATCCAGTAATGTGAGGGGTATGAGGGGAAAGAGGCAGAAAAGCATCTAAGGACAGAGATTGGCACAGAATCCTTGTATGTGTCAGATAAGCCTGGTACATGTCCCCAGGTCACCATGACCTCAAAGTCATTATCCTCTGTTTTTACACAGGACTATAAAATAAGATTAACCTCTCCCATACTGGACACTTACAAGCTCACTGTACCCCCCAAGCTAGAGCTCCCAGGCCCTTGATTATTCAGATGGCCTCACACATTTCCTTAACCCCTGATCTGCCAGAGGCAGATACTGGCTGCCAAGACATATAGACCATCTAATAAGCAAACCACTGTCTGTTACCTGAAGACCCTTTTTAGAAAACAGAAACTTTATGCTGCTGCAGTTACATGAAGTGGGTAATATATACGGCATAAAGACTGGTATATGCATCACCCCTTGTATTATATCAGAATGCAATGGAGGGATGGACGCTAACCAAGCTTTTTTTTTCCTACTCCCTCTTTCTGACTAAAGTGCACACTTATGAACGGCAGTCCCATCGCTGCAAAAAGGATGATTTTTTTAAATTTCTGCTTATGGCAGCAATAGAAATATCACTTCTCACGCCATTTATCAGTAATAAGCTGTTGAGACAGCTTTGAGCCATACTCACCTGCTCCAGCAATAATGACCCGGATAGGCAAAAGTTAAATTACCGCTTCGCTAGGCCAGTCTCTGCAGTTGTGCGGACCCAGCTCGCAGTGGGACTGAAAGCCCAGATTTAAACTTCATTTCCACTTGGTAAAAATAAAAAAAATAAAAGTTTAAGAAAGGTTTCATTTATTTTAAAAATGTAAAAAAAATATTTTTAAACATGCAACAATGCATTAAAAAAAATACTGTATTTATAGAAATGCTTTATTAAATGAATAAATCAATCAGTTTTAATCATTTATTGCCATACTGAGATGATAACAGGATAGATATTGGATTGGTATACTAAGCTAAGGCTCTTTTGCAGGGTTATCACCAGTGATATCTACTTTGATGACTTGGGCAAAGCAAGAATAAACCCTATTACCTGCAAAAATTATGCCCCTAAGTTTAAAGGGTGGTTCTACCTAAAGCAATCACAATTTTAATTATCCATTCATTCTCCGATGAGCCCCAATTGCAAAGGATTATGCACTTGTCCTAACTAGCATACATTTTAGTCACATTTTTTTTCCAGGCACCAAAGCCTGGATAATTCACAATTTCTGCATCACAGGTAACTGATGGGCTCAGAGGTGGGTTCTCCACTGTTGTGCTAAATAGGGGAAATAAAACAAACACGGTTGATGTTATTTTCCCACCAACATAGATACCAGCATGTTAAAATATTTTGCCAGCCCATTTTGCTCCTGAGCTAGTGGCTCTAATGACTGCAATCCCCATTGTCTTACATTTCTTTAATTTTATAACATAATCATTTGCATTTTAAATGATAAAACAATTTGGAAATGAAGAAGAGACGGTAAGAATTCCATGTAGGAGGCAGAAAAAGGAAAATAATATTGTGCCGTTTAGTCTGTACTAAAATATGGGGACAATTCCTGAGGCAACGGGGCCAATCTATTAACAGATGAAAAGCCATTTTGCTGGCAAATAATAGGTGTTTTGCCGCCAATAGGGTTTTCTCTCGCTTCATCCTAAAAAAAGTTTGAGTTACCACTGGTGATAACACTGCTGTCACCATTAGGATTGGCCTGTGCTGGCTATCCCGTGTACACTTGACAAGTATTATGGTGGTCCAGTATCGCAAAAGGCAGCCGCTCCAGCTATATGTTTTCGATAAAATGCGTTATAATGGATTTTTTATTGCCACAATAACTTGCCAATACAAAATGCACTCTCATGGTCGGAGTAAAGAGCCTATAGAACAATAATTCCCACATATCCCTAAATCTTGGCATTGTCCCTGGAAATTAAGGACACTTTGCAAATATACATACAATGCAGGGAAACCCCTAGCTAAAAGGTACATTTGGTAAAGGCTAAGTAGCAGATGTCCAAAAGTGTTCACGTCATTACTTTAATTTAATTTTTAATTCCACACAGTTTACTTACATCTTATATGTAACACTGTAAAAACGTATTTATCAAAGACATACTCATTTAGCTTTAATGTTGACTTCTTCTTTTATGTATATTGTGTGTAGGAAAATATATGTGAAAATAGGTCTGCTTTTATATCTTTGTGTAAAGACATTTCTGGAAGATAGTAAGAGTATTCTATAAAAGTGTAGTATAAATAAAACTTTGTGATTTCATGAGCCTATGTTTGCACAAATTCACCAGTTTTTACAGGTAAGTCTATGGTTTTGTGGATCAAAATGGTGTGTCAACAGGGTGGGAAGAGTTTGCAGCTTCTGATGGTTGGATTTAGGGCGTTCCTTGCTGATCATTACTGAGTAGATACACAAATGTTTACCATTGGAGTAGTTTTGCAGGATGGGGTTATTTAAATGAGCTGGTGGGGTGGAGAATTGGCCTTTAGGACGGTGTTCCCTGTTTTACAGCTAGGAATGCAGCATTTTGTTCTTCTGCCACTGGTTACATGAACCAGAAGACCTTTATTACATTTAGTGACGATCTTACTGTCTCGACCAAGCGCATTTTCTGGAGCATCCACAAATATAGGCAAGTAACCCATTTCTGGTCTTTCCAAGGACTAGTAGGTAGACATGTATCTGGAAATTCGTTTTGAGTACAATTAGGAAAGCTTAAAATAAAACAGCAGTGCGGGCTTGTGTTTTTTGTGATTGGTAAATGTCAGTTTGTTGACACGCAGCTGGAAGCCATGAGTGGTCCTCAATGGTCCTTTCTGCTCCCTCCCACTCTCCCCAACCCCTTGCCTATTAAACAAATGTCTGATAAGAGAGTAGAGTAAAGTAGTTCTGTCTACTGTATGGAGGGGAAGTGATGTAGACAGAGGAGGGGGTTGCGCACACACATAAGAGAAGGTCTTATCTGTAAAGACAACAAGAACAATGGTCTGTTTACTGCTACGTGTAACAGGTGCTGTCACTTAGGGGTCTGTTTATTAAGAACAGGCCATAGAGCTGATTTTTCTATCACTTATCACCAAAATGTATTAATAAAATCTCGCTGAGGCAGCTGAGCGATACTGGCCGGTGCGGTATCTTCACTTCACCAGTCTCAGGGGATATGCCCATGCGCTACTCAGCTAAGATAATTTACTATTGAAAAAAATGCTTTATATAACTAATGAATACTTATTCATTAAATTTTCTTACATGATCCTTGTTAAATAGGCTTTCTAATGCTTTGCCGGCGAGACCTGGCAAATCTTACAACCGACGGGCTACCACTCTATTGCCAAAGCTCTATCTGTGGCAAAAACACCTGTTTCCGTCAGAGATAGGGCTTTCACCTTATCATAATATAAATTTTATAGAAGTATATTTCTTTATAACTCTCATTAGATAACTCATATAGGAAAGCTTTAAAATGGTGGCAGTGTGCATTTAATATCATTACACTCACGATTTCCGTATCTAACCTCAACCGTGCCACCGAATTAATGCAACCTAGGATTAATGTTGAAAGAATTCATGCTTTCACATATTGTTATAGGAGCGCTTTGTTCCGTCTCCCTGTCCGTTGGCTTGGTTACTTGTATTCCCCGGTGGTCTAGCAGGAAACCGGAAGTGGGGCAGGATGCCTATGTCCGATTTGTGCTACTTGGCATGCTCCAAACCCCGAAACCAGAAGTTTGGCTTTTGCGCCGTTACTTCCAGCCAGACACTGACGGAACAAGTCACAGCTTAGAGAGCTGCATGGCCAAAGTTAATATAAGTTCCTCAAAGTGGCCACAACAGTAAGCGGAGACTTCCTACTGTGCCGCCATATATATTAGAGGAGTCTGCCACAATAAACTGCATGGCTGTGCAGTATAACCAAGAGTCTTGCCTGCATCTGTATATATAAGTGTATAGGTGCATGCTCCATGACACTGCGTATAATCTGTATTGCCTGCACTACTGCTGTATGACAAGCAACTGGGCACCTTTATTACCATCAAAAGGTATAACCAACACATATCTTTATATTTCCTGTAATTCCTTGTGATGCTGCATGATGCCGTAGTGGAACTGTTGGCTTAGGGCAAAGATCAGGGGAGGGCTCGCAAATTTTAGCCCAGGGGGCAAGACTCGACTCCAGCAGCCTGTTAGGAACATTTTAAAGGGAAAAAATGCTGGTGACCCAGCCCAAGGTAGCCCACTATGGAACCGGCCCAGAGGGCAGATGCCCCCCTGCCCCCGATCCCAGTCTGCCCCTGGCAAAGATAGCAGGCCAGAGATAGCAAACCTTTTGCTCACCAGCTTCTGTGGAGCTATAAATTCCTGCAAGCCATGTGAGACTGACAGGGCATGTTCGGATTTTGTACTTCCACATCGTCTGGAGAACCACAGGTTCCCCAAGTGTAATTTAGAGGTACCCAGCTGCAAATGTACCACATCGATGCAGAAGATAAATAATATGTGCACATACTAGATTAATCTGCTCTGATATTTTTGTTTCCAAACAAAACAACATAAACCTCGATGGCTGTTTAAAATGTCAGATTCCTCCAGATATTCCAGTCTTCTGTAAACAGATTGCATCTGCCAGTGCATTCTCTGCTGCAGACCTTTATGTCACTCAGAGTAAGGGGTTAATGTGAGTGATCATTGCATGAAGAGTGTGGGGGGTGCAGGGACTGTGTTGTGACCGGTCACCTGAAGGGGCTGACCCCCCACAGTGACACATCATTAGTGCATGTAACATCTGTAGCTGCAGTGTGAATTAATTCCAGTCTTTGTGGTGGGGCCAAAATATTATTCTAATGACCTTGTGCCAGGGGCTGGGGAGGAGCCGGAACGCAGGGTGGGGGGCACTGGATCACACTAATGAGATCCACCGGGAACCCTACTCTGTCAATCAGAGCCAATTCCTGACAGCAGGACTGGCATGAAATGTTGTCTGACAGCAAGCTGAAAGATGGGCTGAGAGAGATAGGAGAAAGGCGTAGAGAAGAGAGAGACAAGATGACGGAGCGGTGTGAAGAGAGGGGAAATACTAGATTGGGGTGGGAGAGAATGAGAAATAGACTGCAGACGCTAATGGAATTGCAGAAAAAAGAGCCACACAAGAATCCATGATCGACAGGAAGGCTGATGAACATAGTATACAGCAGTTGTGACTCTTCAGCTGTTTTGGAACATGAGTACTAGATAGACATTGACAGGGTATGCTGAAACTTGTAGTTCTACAACACCTGGGGAGCTACTGGTCGTCTAAGCTGATGTAAATAAATAAGAGATAGTAAGACTATAGAAACAAGGCATAATATTAACACTTTAGATGCCTGAATGGGACTATAAATACAATACAGATCAATACAGTCCTGGAGCAATTGTTAGCACTGTGTTTGTTGTGAGTGGCTCAATGTCTCTGTGTCTGAAGTGTTTTTGCTGTTTGTACATCCCCCCCCCCTCTTGTACATCCCGTTATGTCTCTGTAACGCTACAGATCTGCCCAGCAGTCAGCGGTGTGCGCTCTCTTGTTTCACAGTCCCCCTCCCCCTTCTAGTGCTCTTACTATCCCTTGCGGCTGTTTAAGTGCCCCCCTTTCAGCAGCCCCCTATTACTGACAACAATTCCAGTATATTATACCATATTATCTGTAGTGGTTTGAGTGTCCTTCTCACAAAGTACTATTAAATTGTTATTATTATGTCTTCCCTCTTGTAAGTTTATTTGCTTTTCACCATAGGCAGTTCTTATTCTGTGTTCATGTAGGGGTGCACAGTATAAGTGCTGGAGCAGTGTTCCAATACATTGACAAGAACCTGCGGAAGCTCAGTGACAGTGAAAAATATGCTGCCTCACAGGACTAGGGTTTTGGCTTTGCTTCTGACCTGGGTGCTAATATTATTGTTATTATTATTTATTTCTAAGGCGTCACAGATTCAGTAGCACCGGATACAGAAGCAAGTAACAGATGAGGTAATACAAGTAGCACAGATGAGTGTGAGCAATGCTATGGGTACTTACACAGAGTGCAGCAGAAGACATGATGGGACATACGAAGGAGTCAGACAGACATGGCACAATAGGTACTGAGGACCCTGCCCGTAAGAGCTTACATTCTAGAGGACATTCTACATGAAATACATTCTCACCATGTTTCCCCGGGGACGTAGTTGAAAATCGACAGTGAAAATTTAAACAGTGAAATTGTGTACACCAAAATGTTGACAGTCATAATGTCTACACAGTTATAAGGTTGACAGTAATAATGTCGACATGTAAAAAGGGGACAGGGTTGTAAAGAGGACAGTCAAAATGTCAACATAAATCAATAGATTTAAAATGGAAATACATGAAAAAAGGGCAAGATATGTCAAAATAAGATACTGTGTGCCCTCCCGCCAAACAGCTTAACCAACCCTCGTGTTTCCAGCCTAGGCTGGTATTGGAAAAAAAATCAGGGTTGCAAAAAGCATTTCCCCCCTCCCCGATTTTACTATTACCAGCACTAGGCTTTGTCAGCCTGGGCTGGTGGCACGATAGCAGGAATACTGCAGCGTGATGTCCCCCTGCCATAATGCAAAACCAACCCCAGGATGCTCAGCACGGGCCTGGATTGCCTAGGGAGATCAGGTTCGTCTAAAAAAAAAAATTGTACCCTGAACAACTCCCCACCCCTAGGTGTGACTAGCCCCGTGCTGGGCTCTTCCCACACCCCTGGGCAGGGGTTGTGGGATAATGATAATTATTTGATAGTAAAAATCCATTTTGTCCCTGGTGCACTACAGATCCCAACATGCCGAGGCTGCCAATAAGTGTTTGGGCATGCTGGTGCTTGTAGTACAACGAGCACCAACATTCCCATGGTTGCCTGGGAAAAATGTAAATAAAGCACAGACATCAGTGTAAAATACTTTTATTTGAAATAAAAGCACCCCTACACTTCCCTCATTTACCCTCTATATTTCTCATACAGGACTTCAGTTCAAGCTGTGCGAAATCCCCATGTTATAAATATGACTTAACTGCCGTAAGAGCTCATTTGCATGGGGAGCTTTTAGGAGCCATTATTGCATCGTATGTGAGGGGTTTTTTATTTTCCCAACCCAAGGATCTCTGGATTTATTACACCCTGGATCTAGGTGAGAAATAAAGAGGGTGATTGAGGGTCCTATAGATTGTAAGCTTGCGAGCAGGGTTCTCTTACCTCTCTGTCTGTATGTATTACCCAGTATTGTCTTATTAATGTTTGTTCCCTATTGTAAAGCGCTACGAAATTTGCTGACGCTATATAAATAGATTATGATGTTGATGATGATGAGGGTGATTGAGGGTAGTGTAGTGGTGGATGAGGTAGTGTGCTAATACGTCCTGACAACCATGGGTATGCTGTTGCTCGTAGTTCTACATTTAGTCAGCATGCCCAAACACTTAATGGCAACCCGGGCTGCTCCCACACTTAATAAACATACTAATAGGTTAATTGGCTGCTATTAAATTGACTTTAGTCTCTCTCGGCCTATGTGTGTGTATGTATGTTAGGGAATTTAGACTGTAAGCTCCAATGGGGCAGGGCAGGACCTGATGTGAGTGAGTTGTCTGTACAGCGCTGCGGAATTAGTGGTGCTATATAAATAAATGATGATGATGACCTGTAGTGCACCAGCGACAAAATGGACTTTTACTATCAAATGTGGGAAGAGCCCTAGTGCTATCAGACTGTTAAACCAGGGAGGGGGGGTTCCGCATTTTTTTAGGGGACCCGATCTCTGGATCCTGCCCCATGCTGACCTGCCTGAGACTGTTTAGCATTATGACAGGGGGATCCCACGAAGCAGGTTTAACTGCCATAATGCCACCAGCCCAGACCGATTAAGCCTAGTGCTGGTAATAGTAAAATCAGGGGGACCCCACGTTCTTTGTCCACCCAATTTAGTTAGTACCAGCCTAGACTGGCAGCACTAGGATTGGTTAATCTGTTTGGGGGAAAAAGGTGGACAATGTTTTTGTTTTTAACATTTCTTGAGGGTTTATTTGTCCATCATTTATTGCCATTTTAAGTCTAGTGATTTATTTCGACATTTTGTCTCTCGACTTTACAACACTGTCCACATTTTACAGGCATGGCCAAAACTTCTGAGAATGACACAAATATTATTTTTCACAAAGTCTGCTGCCTCAGTTTTTATGATGACAATTTCCATTTACTACAGAATGTCATGAAGAGCGATCAGATGAATTGCAATTAATTTCAAAGTCCCTTTTTTTTCCATGACAATGAACTTTATCCCAAAACAACATTTCCACTGCATTTCAGCCCTGTCACAAAAGGACCAGCTGACATCAGGTCAGTGATTCTCTCGTTAACACAGGTGATAGTGTTGACGATGACAAAGCTGGAGTTCACTCTGTCATGCTGATTGAGATAGAATAACAGACTGGAAGCTTTAAAAGGAGGATGGTGCTTGAAATCATTGTTCTTCCTCTGTTAACCATGGTTATCTGCAAGAAAACATGTGCAGTCATCATTGTTTTGCACAAAAAGGGCTTCACAGGCAAGGATAATTCTGCTAGTTAGATTGCACCTAAATCAACCATTTATCAGATCATCAAGAACTTCAAGGAGTGAGGTTCAATAGTTGTGAAGAAGGCTGCAGGGCACCCAAGAACGTCCAGCAAGCGCCAAGACCGTCTCCTAAAGTTGATTCAGCTGCAGGATCGGGGCTCCACCAGTGCAAAGCTTGCTCATGAATTGCAGCAGGCAGGTGTGAGTGTATCTGTACGCACAGTGAGGCGAAGACTTTTGGAGGATGACCTGATGTCAAGAAGGCCAGCAAAGAAGCCACTTCTCTCCAAAAAAAAAAAATCAGGGACAGACTAATATTCTGCAAAAGATACAAGAATTGGACTGCTGAGGACTGGGGTAAAGTTATTATCTCTGATGAATCCCCTTTCAGATTGTTTGGGGCATCTGGAAAATCGCTTGTCCGGAGAAGGAAAGGTGAGCGCTACCATCAGTCCTGTGTCGTGCCAACAGTAAAGCTTCATGAGACCATTCATGTGTGAGGTTGCTTTTCAGCCAAGGGAGTGGGCTCACACATAATTTTGCCTAAGAACACAGCCATGAATAAAGAATGGTACCAAAACATCCTACAGTTTGGTGACGAACAATGCCTTTCCCAGCACGGTGGAGCACATTGCCATAAGGCAAAAGTGATAAATAAGTGGCTCGGGGATCAAAACATCAAAATTTTGGGTCCAGGGCCAGGAAACTCCCCAAAACTTAATCCCATTGAGAACTTTTGGTCAATTCTCAAGAGGCGGGTGTACAAACAAAAACCCACAAATTCTGACAAACTCCAAGCACTGATTAGGCAAGAATGGGCGGCTATCAGCTGTGGCCCAGAAGTTGATTGACAGCATGCCAGGGCGAATTGCAGAGGTCTTCAAAAAGAAAGGGTCAACACTGCAAATATTGACTCTTTGCATAAACTTAATGTAATTGTCAATAAAAGCCTTTGACACTTATGAAATGCTTGTAATTTTACTTCAGTATATCATAGCAACATCTATCAAAAAGGTCTAAAACCACTGAAGCAGCAAACTTTGTGAAAACCAATACTTGTGTCATTCTCAAAAAATTTACCCATGATTGTACATGTTGATATTTCAACTGTGTCGACCTTATGAACATGTAGATATGATGACTGACGACATTTTGGTGCAGACAGTTTCACTGTTTACATTTTCACTATTGATTTTCAACTACATCCCCTGGGGAACATGGTGAGAACGTATTTCATGTAGACAGAATGTCCTCTAGAATGTAAGCTCTTACAGGCAGGGTCCTCAGAACCTATTATCCCATGTCTGTCTGACTCCCTCGTACATCCTATCCTGTCTTTTGTTGCACTCTGTGAAGGTACCCATAGCATTGCTCACACTCATCTGTACTACTTATGTGTATTACCTCATCTGTTACTTGCTTCTGTATACGGTGCTACGGAATCTGTGGTGCCTTATAAATAAATAATAAAAATAATAATATTAGCACCCAGGTTGGAATCAAAGTCAAAACCCTAGTCCTGTGAGGCAGCATATTTTTGTCACATTTCATACTCAACCCATTCCCCAGGCCCTGATTAAGGATTCAGGCTGCCCTAGGCTAATGCACTTGTAGTGCCCCTTGCCTTCCACACCAGGCTAATACAGAATAGGTAAAAACAAACACGTTCATAATTTAAAATCCAGCTTCCTTCACTCCCCCTGTTCTCCTAACCCCTCACCAATATTTTTGTTACCGTGTTTTTGATACTCAGTTCTACTTGGTTTTTTAAAAAGTCACGGCAATCATTGTCACTCATTTTTGTTTTCATTAAAGTCAGAACGGAGGCATGAACGAACGCAACTGAAGGTGAAGATGTGAAGGTAGAGGAGGAGGAGGATGTCATGCCCACACCTGTCGCCATACTTGGCTCTGCTACTCGCTTGTCCTCAAATGCCCACCCAAGGATGACTCATTTCCTTCAGCCTCTAGCATGGGAATACGTCAAGATTAGACCCGTATTCAACAAGAGACGTTTCTTCAGATCCGCTTCTAGTTGAATACGGACGTGCGTATGTCCGAATTACGTGCGTTATTATCAATATAATATATATAATACATAATAATTAATTTGCATTTGTTTTGCGTGCCTTAATGAATTAGGCCAAATGATAGCAAACAAATATCACTTTTGATCGGCTCATGCTTTAGGAGTAATCGATATCAGGCCAATTTACCAGTTTAATACGAGACATCTCCTTTACCTGTTTACATATCGAACTGTTTACAAAGTAAACAATCAAATTTAAGTATATAAAATTCAGTCCTAGCTACTTTGTCATACAATGTATGGCAACTCCTTTGGCCCCCACATTCTCTCTCTTGCTAAATCCTGCCGCTTCCAGCTACGGAACATCGCTCGCATCCGGCCTTTCTTCTCCCTAGATGCCACCATATGTCTTATTCACTCTCTGATCATCTCCCGCTTGGACTACTGCAACCTCCTCCTTACTGGCCTCCCCCTCTCTCATCTCGCTCCCCTTCGATCTGTACTTAACGCAGCCGCTAGGCTTATCTTCCCTTATCGCCGCTCCTCTTCCGTCTCCCCCTCTACCTATCCCTTCACTGGCTCCCATTCCCCTACAGAATCCTGTTCAAGCTCCTCACTCTTACATACAAGGCCCTCGCCAATGCCACTGCACCCTACACTTCCACCCTCCTCTCTATTCATGCTCCATCCCGCCCTCTCCGTTCTGCCAATGACCGTCGCCTCTCTTCCCCCCTGATCACCTCCTCCCATGCGCGTATCCAAGACTTCGCCCGCGCTGCCCCCTCCACTGGAACAAGCCTCCTCCCTCCATCAGAACTTCCCCTAATCTGTCCAGTTTCAAACGGGCTTTAAAAAACCCACCTTTTTCTTAAAGCCTTCCAGTCTCCCACTTAACTTCCTACCTTTTCTTCTGACTCTTCCCCTCCATTCCCCTTCCCTTATCCTACATTCCTCCTTCTCTCCCCCGTGTCTCTCTGTCTACCCCACCCCTTAGATTGTACGCTCCTTTGAGCAGGGTCTTCTCTCCTCCTGTCTTCACCACTTTTAACTCTGCTCTCCAGCTACCTCGCCCTCCTCCTCGAGGACCCTCTTCCCCTTGTCCCCTCTCGCTCCCTCCTCCCCCCTCTGTGGGTCTCCCTGTCACCCGTGCCCTCCCTCTTGGACTCTGTCTTAGGAGGACCTTCCCCTCTCCCCTCCCCCTAGCTGTGCTTTGAGCTCACTGAGTTACTGTGCTTATTGTTTACTGTACTGTGCTGTCTCACCTCGTATTGTAATTTTGTTTGTCCCTGTACGGCGCTACGGACACCTAGTGGCGCCCTATAAATAAAAATTAATAATAATAATAACTCCTAGTCACCAAGCAGAGATAAGACAGGATAAATATTTATCACTTTCTAGTGTATGAATATAAAATAAAGATTTCCATTTTTTGTGGGTTTAATTTTGTTTTAAGTTAAGTGCTATTTTTTAGTTCGCATATGTCTTTAGTGTGTGCTCATTTTTGCTCAATTGGAAAACTTCTGGTTGATGTCCATATCTAGCGAAATTTTGAAGCTATATTATTTGAAATCTGTATTTATGTCCAGAAATGTTATATTGCAGAGATGTTTCTGGAAAGATCAGCAGCAAAAAAGTAACCTGTCACGGCAATAGGGATGCTGGGATCCGTCTCTGGACCCTTGCGGCTAGCTGTGGCAGGGATGTAGTGGAAACTGGGAGGCTGGATGAGTGTCTTGCTCATAGGGGTACCTCTATTCCTGTATACCAGACGTTAGGAGGAGGAATGCTGGACTGGACTCCGTACTGGAATAAACGACTGGAAACTGGACCTGATGGACTGGAACCTGGACGTGGGAACAGGGAGGACCTGACCCCACAGCCAGAGACTCAATACCGCCAGGAACTCAGAAACTTAGAGGAATATAGTACAACAACTAGGACTGGGAAGACTCAGAACTCAGGCAGAGACTATACAGGGGGTGGCAACCTCCTGAACCGAATAAGCCTGGAGCTGGCCCTGGGCAACGCAGAACCTGATGTAGGCCTGAAACTGGAAGTCGGTACACCAAGACACAGAGATGGCTCCAGAAAGTGGATGACTCAGAACAACAACCTACTATCCCAGTTAGCCAGTAGGAGAGACAGGAATAGATTGATGAGGGGAGGATCCACACAGAATGTAACAGCTGGAAACTGTGCACAAGCAGATATAATGAAAGTGAATCCACATGAGGAATAAATAGCCAAAGTCTTTATTTCAGCAAGCAGAGTGAAGCTGAATTCACACAAAGGGTTAATGGTTTGGAATACAACAGCAAACAGTATAAATCTCAACTCACTCAGAGGGTAAATGATTGAAATCTGTTTATCGCAGGCGGAATGAAGCAGCAAACAGGATCAAGCTGAATTCACACGAAGGGTTGATGGTTGAGATCTGTACACAGCAGGTAGGATGAAACAGCAAACAAACACTGTGGCAGTCTAGAACTAGGAAACTGTTGCACTGGCAATTTGCTGAGTGTAGGAGGAGATTCTTATAGTCTGCAGAGGAAGCTAATTGGTGGATGAGATCAGGTGTTCAGACTCAGCTGGATGTTTAGCAAATGTCTCACACAAGATGGCAGCCTCCAGTACTGCAGACATAAGTCACGCTTGTCCCAGGGTAGAATGCTGCCTTCGACCAAAAGAGAGATGTACGGTGATATGGTACCGCCGAGTGTTGTAAACTTATGGCTACTTATCTTCTACAGTTGTCTTCATTCATCATGAGAAATCTATTATCCTTTACTGGACAACAGGTTTTATCATAGCATGTGATAGTAAGATGATGTAAGACTGAAGTATAGAGATATGATAATGATGTGGAGTATTAGAGAAGGCTATAACCTATATATAATATAATGTATTCATTATTCATCATCATTATCATCATCTATTTATATAGCACCACTAATTCCACAGCGCTGTATAGAGAACTCATATCAGTTCCTGCTCCCATTACAGTCTAAATTTCCTAACATACACACACTAGGATCAATTTGATAGAAGCCAATTAACCTACCAGTATGTTTTTGGAGTGTGGGAGGAAACCGGAGCACCCAGAGGAAACCCACGCGGACACAGGAGAACATACAAACTCCACACAAATAAGGCCATGGTCGGGAATTGAACTCATGACCCCAGTGCTGTGAGGCAGAAGTGCTAACCACTGAGTTACTGTGCTGGTTAATGTGCTGTTAGATGGAGAACCTGTGACAGGTTATCAGTACTTTGAAGACGTTCAGTGGTATGCCGAACCATTCTGCTGGCTGAGGTGACAACCAAAATTACTTCTCCCACAATAAAAACAAAGAATTGTGTAGTGTATACAATTAATGTCACTACAAACAAGGTAGAAAACACCAATGTAGCAAGCAAGGACATTATAATTTATTTTAGATGTATTATTGTTTGGCCCTTTTGAAAGTTTTTGGTATTCTAACCAGTGATCGAAGTCTTCAATCTACTTTCTTACAATGTCGGCCCTGTAAGAAAAAATTGTTGGTGCCGAAAGAAGGAGTGGTGCAGAAAGGAGACCGAAGAAGAGGAAGGTCATAGAAATGTAAGTAAAGAACAGAGGGGGCACGATGTGATGAAAGAGGGGGCACAGTGTGATGAAGGGGCAAACGTGTGTTGAAGGAAGGGGCACAGTGGGATGAAGGAGGCTGCATTGTGATGATGGAGGGGCAAAAGTGTGAATTCACTAGTGAGAGGGAATAATAGGAGCAGGAACAGGTATAGAGAGGATGAAGGAATAAGGGAGGAGTGAGAGAAGCAGGATGTGAGACATAGGACAGCAGGAAGGGAGGAAGTGAGGGGGATACCTGCAATAAAGGTAGGGGCACATGTTAGGAACCCCTCCAGCCGGCACAACACAACCCGGAATCTACTCTGCCAATCAGGTGTTCACTGGAGCCCCTGATGGTGGGGACAGACTGGGCCGCAGACTGACAGAGGGTCGTGAAGTGTGTACCGGCTGGGGAGAACCCAGGCAAGAAGAGTCAGGTCCACGCAGAGGTCAAGGGCTGGCAGCAGACAACAGTATCGGTGAACAAGCTGAGGTCAGGGGTCACAGGCGAATAGCAGAACCGGTAAACAGGCCAGAGATCAGGGTCACAGGAAACACGAGCGAAGTCCAATTCAAAGCCAAGGGTCATACACGGGGAGTCAGTAGTGGTATCAGAATACAGGAACAGGAACTAGCAGGTCAGCAGACTGGAGCACAGAAGCTATAACCGGCAATGAGGTAGCAGACCTCATTGCCTTAAATAGTGAGGACAGCCAATCAGAGCCTGGCTCTGATAATACCCAGCCCCCTGCACCTAAATTCATTAGCCCGCAGGCTAGTAATATTGATGGGCGCATGCACCCGGCTTCTCATTGCCGGGACGCAGTGCTGAAGCGTCCCTCCGTTGCCCCGGCAACGGCCATAGCGACGGCCGGGACGCCGGTAGGAGAGCCGCGGCGGTTGGGCACCACCGCGACTCGTAACAGTACCCCCCCCTTGAGGAGGGGTCGAGGGACTCCGACATCCAGGTTTTCTTGGGAATCTCTTGAAAAACTCCTTCAATTGCTTAGAGGCATGGAGTTGTCTCCGCGGAACCCAAGACCGCTCTTCTAAACCGTGGTTCCTCCACTGTACCAGGAAGTGCACCTGCCCTTGCACTCTTTTGGAATCCAGGATCCTTTGGACCACATATCTCCGTGGTCCATTCGAATTTCTCCCAGGCACACTTGGAGATTGGCTCGGATACAGTACAGGCTTCAACAATGAACAATGAAATGTGTTGGGGATCCTTAACGAAACCGGAATTTTTAACCTAAATGCTACGGAATTAACCTTCTTGATAATGGAGAATGGCCCAATGAACTTAGGGCCCAACTTTTTGCAAGGCTGTCTGAGCCTGATATTTTTTGTAGAGAGCCATACCTTCTGACCCACCTTGAGAGAGCAGATGGTACAGTGGCGGTCAGAATTTTTTTTTGCAGCAAATGAAGCTCGTCTCAAAGATGAGTGTACCTTCGTCCAGATAAGTCTGAGGTCCCTGGCAGTAGAGCGGATCTCCTGGATACCAGCAGATTTGAGTGAGTATAAGGAGTTGGATCTGGGGTGAAAGCCATAATTGCAAAAAAACGGAGAGACTTTGGTGGATGAATGACATGAGTTATTACAACTTCCGCCCAGGGTAACAAGGAGGACCACTTATCATGGAATTCTGATGTGTAGCATCTTAAAAATTGCTCTAAGGCCTGGTTAACCCTTTCGGTTTGACCGTTTGACTGAGGGTGGTATGCGGATGACAAGCTGATTTTAATTCCGAGTAGGGTACAGAAGGATTTCCAGAACTGTGCAATGAATTGTGATCCACGATCAGAAACGATATCAGAAGGAAGTCCATGGAGACGGAAAATATGCTGTATGAAGAGAGTGGCTAGATCTCGAGCAGTAGGCAGTCGGGTTAGTGGAATGAAATGTGCCATTTTGCTGAAGCGATCTACCACGACCCAAATGGTATTGTGTCCCGCAGAAGGTGGTAAATCAACGATAAAGTCCATGGACAAATGTGTCCAAGGCTTTGCAGGAGCGGCCAACGGAACCAACTGACCTACCGGGCGAGTCCTGGGAACTTTGTTCCTGGCACAAACTTCACAAGACAAGACGTGACTCTTGACGTCGGCAGACAGTGATGGCCACCATACAATACGGGAAAGGATTTCCAATGTTTTGAAGACTCCAGGGTGTCCAGCAGACTGACTATTGTGTGCTTCAGTAAGGACTGCCTTTCTTAGATGAACAGGAACAAACAAGCATCCTACCGGAGTATTATCAGGAGCCAACCTCTGGAACCTTTGTAAGGTACAGCTCAAATCTTGAGTTAATCCGGCGTGGATCATAGACACAGGAACAATAGGTTCTGGGCTAGTGACCGGAGCATGATGTGCCAGGAAACTTCTGGACAGGGCGTCCGCTTTAATATTTTTAGAACCAGGACGATAGGTGATAATAAAGTTAAACCGAGTGAAGAACAGCGACCAACGAGCCTGTCGGGGGTTCAGACGTTTGACTGACTGTATATACTGCAGATTCTTATGATCCGTTATGACGGAGATCTGTGCAGCGCCTTCCAACCAGTGTCGCCATTCCTCAAAGGCCCATTTAATTGCCAACAATTCTCAGTTTCCCACGTCATAGTTGGTTTCCGCTGAGGAGAACTGACGGGAAAAAAAGGCACATGGATGCAAGCGGTGGGTCTGAGGATCTTTTTGTGACAAGATGGCTCCAGCACCGACGTCAGAGGCATCTACCTCAAGACTAAACGGTACCTTAGGGTCCGGGTGTCTGAGGACCTGAGCGGACACTAAAGCTTTCTTCAGGGTTTTGAATGCAGTTATTGCCTGTTGTGACCAAACAGCTGGATCACCTCCTTTGCGGGTCAAGGTGACGATAGGAGCCACGATGTCAGCTAAACCGCCAATAAATCTCCTGTAATAATTGGCGAATCCCAAGAATCTCTGGACCGCCTTGAGGTTATTGGGTTGTACCCAATCCAGGATTGCCTGGACCTTGGTTGGGTCCATGGAGAAACCTTCTGAGGAGATTATATAGCCCAAGAAGGATACCTTCTGAACCTCGAACTCGCATTTCTCGAGTTTAGCGTAGAGGTGATGTTCCCGCAATTTCTGTAAGACTTGTCTGACATGACCCTGGTGCACAGACAATGATTTGGAATATATGAGAATGTCATCTAAGTAGACAACAACAAAGTGACCCAGGAACTCACGTAACACCTCATTAATCAAATCCTGGAATACAGCAGGAGCATTACTAAGGCCAAACGGCATGACCAGATATTCGTAGTGGCCCGAGAGCGTGTTGAATGTCGTCTTCCACTCATCACCTGCTCTAATACGTATGAGATTATAGGCACCACGAAGATCAATTTTTGTGAAGATCGTTGCCCCTCTCAGTTGATCAAAAAGTATGGAGATGAGGGGAAGGGGATAGGTGTTCTTAACCGTAATAAGGTTCAGCCCTCGATAATCAATACAGGGTCTGAGTCCGCCGTCCTTCTTGGACACAAAGAAGCACCCTGCTCCTACTGGGGACTTGGATGGCCTGATGAAGCCTTTCTCTAAGTTTTCATCAATATACTCTTACATGGATTTGGTCTCAAGGCCGGAGAGAGAGTACAAGGGTCCCTTGGGTAATTTAGAGCCCGGAATGAGCTCAATTGCACAGTCGAAATCCCGGTGCGGTGGTAGAGTGTCAGCAGCATTTTTAGAGAAAACATCCCGGTAGTCATGATACTGTGAAGGGAGCTGCTCCGGAGTAGACTGAACCATACGCAGAGGTAGTGTCAAGCAAGACTGTGTACAATGAGGGCTCCACTGGACAATTTCTCCTTTTACCCAATCTATGACGGGATAGCCAGGGGTGGCCCAGAATTAAAGAAACTGATGGACATTCGATAAGACGGAAGACTATGGATTCCGAATGGAGAGCGCCAATGTTCAACTGTAGTGGTGGGGTCTCCCAAGTAATCTTGCCGCCTGGCAACGGACTACCGTCTAAACCACATACCGTAATGGCAGATTGGAGTTTAATCCGCGGAATCCCAGCAGAACGGGCAAACTCGATGTCAAGGAAGTTGCCAGCAGCTCCACTGTCGATGAAGGCCGATAGTTTCACAGAACGGGCACTGAAGGTGAGCTGTGCAGGAATCAAAACAGCATTTTTCGGGGAAACAATCTGCAGACCTAGGTGAACTCTCCCCTCGTTCCCTAGGCATGCTCTTTTCCCGGCTTATTTGGGCAGGAACGGGAGAAGTGGCCTTTTGTGCCACAATAGAGACATAGGCCTTGTGATTGTCTCCTGACTCTTTCCTCAGGGGAAAGACGATGTGCCCCTAATTGCATCGTTTCCTCACCATCCATGGAAACAGGAACGAAGGCGGATGGAGATGATGATGTCTTCTTTTCGGTTTTCCGCTCTTTAAACCTCCTGTCGATTTTAATGGAGAGGTGCATCAGATCCTCCAGAGATGTTGGAGATGGGTATTGCACCAAAGAGTCTTTGATCTGTTCCGATAAGCCGAGACGGAACTAGCTACGTAAGGCGGGATCATTCCATCCACTATCAGGTGACCATCTACGGAATTCAGCGCAGTATTCTTCTGCCGACCGCCGGCCTTGTTTCAAGGCCCGTAGATGAGCTTCCGCGGAGGACACTCGATCTGGGTCATCATATAGTAGACCCAATGCCTCAAAGAAAGCGTCTACGGACTGCATGGCAGGACTGGTCTGTGGCAAAGAAAAGGCCCAGGACTGGGGGTCACCTTGTAGGAGGGAAATGATAATCCCGACTCTTTGATGCTCTGACCCGGAGGAGCGGGGTCTCAACCGGAAATAGAGCTTGCAGCTTTCCCTGAAATTCCGAAACAGGGACCTATTTCCAGAGAAGCAATCCGGCAAATTCATCTTAGGTTCACAGACGGAACTTGGAGTGGGTTGTGAAATTTTTGCGGCTTCTTCTTGAACAGACAGACGCTCAGCCAATCCCTGGATCATCTGATACAAGGACTCAACATGGGCTGCTAGGGCTTGTGCCGGAGACAGTGTGGATCCACTTGCATCCATTCCAACCTCGTCTCCGTGAGTGGGCCGGTTATAATGTTAGGAACCCCTCCAGCCGGCACAACACAACCCGGAATCTACTCTGCTAATCAGGTGTTCACTGGAGCCCCTGATGGTGGGGACAGACTGGGCCGCAGACTGACAGAGGGTCGTGAAGTGAGAACCCAGGCAAGAAGAGTCAGGTCCACACAGAGGTCAAGGGCCGGCAGCAGACAACAGTATCGGTGAACAAGCTGAGGTCAGGGGTCACAGGCGAATAGCAGAACCGGTAAACAGGCCAGAGATCAGGGTCACAGGAAACACGAGCGAAGTCCAATTCAAAGCCAAGGGTCATACACGGGGAGTCAGTAGTGGTATCAGAATACAGGAACAGGAACTAGCAGGTCAGCAGACTGGAGCACAGAAGCTATAACCGGCAATGAGGTAGCAGACCTCATTGCCTTAAATAGTGAGGACAGCCAATCAGAGCCTGGCTCTGATAATACCCAGCCCCCTGCACCTAAATTCATTAGCCCGCAGGCTAGTAATATTGATGGGCGCATGCGCCCAGCTTCTCATTGCCGGGACGCAGCGCTGAAGCGTCCCTCCGTTGCCCCGGCAACGGCCGGGTCATAGGCGGAAGTGATGTCCCACGCAGGTAGGAGAGACGCGGCGGCTGGGCACCGCCGTGGCTCGTAACAGCACATAGGAACAGAGAAAGGAAACAGATTAGGGGAAGATAAAGGGTAGCAGGGAAGATTTGAGAGATATTATGGAAAGTTATATTATAATATGGAGATATGAGGAAAAGTGTAAGTACACAAAGGAGACAGGAGGGAGAGGTGGAAGGACACTGATGTGAATGAGTTCTCTGTACAGCCCTGCGGAATTAGTGGCGCCATATAAATAGATGATGATGATGATGACACAGAGGAAAGATAGTTGGACACAGGAAAGGTGAGGGACACAGGGTGAATAGCCTTGCATCATTTCATATGTTTTATATTATACTATATACTGTTAAAATGCATCTAAAATTTATTTCACACTATCAAAACCCCTAAAACTTCAGTGGACCTAGGCGACCCCCAAGCTCCTGGCCATTCATTCCAAAGTGAAAGTTCTATACTTACACTTCTAAATTTACGCTTCGACCACTGATTCTAATGATATCTCATTTTTGACTGAGGTATCAAAGATGGAGATTGGCATGATATGCTGAGACTTATAGTTCCACAAAATCTACATACATGAGACAAGGGTAGATTTATCAAACCTCCTAAAAAGGAATAGTAAAGAAAGGTGTTGCAAATAGCAACCAATCAGATTCTAGCTATCATTTATCTACTACAGTCTAGAAAATTATAGCTAGAATCTGATTGGTTGCTATGGGCATCAGCTACACTTTTCCTTGATAAATCTACCTCACAGGGTGTATTTGTTGATACGTGTCATCATTCTTATGGGTAGATGTGAGTGATTTTATAGAAGAGGGGGGAATAGCCTGGAGATACATTCTTTATATGGCCTACCCTATTCCAAGTGGAATCCCTCAGTTTGTATTTTCCACTTTTAGAGTGAAAGATAATGTTAGATTTAAACAGGATTCCCACCTCCCATCCCAGCGGGTGCCAGTTCAGACTAATGAGTTCAAGATGTGTCTAGAGGTGTTAGGATTAGGCAGTGACACAGTACAGCCTGCCCTCTGGGTGTATGTTCTGTGTCTCCATGTCCTGTTCGCCTCTCCTGTGATAATGGGGGGGTGGATAATTTAAAAATGTATATTTATGTGATTATGCAAATTTTGGATGACCTCTAGAGATCTAACCCTGTAACTGCTGGCCTAATGTATGTCATTATCATTTTAACTAATTATATGCCTAAGGGCTCATACACAGGAGCGCACATTTTAGGCGTTCGCCACACATTGTTAAAGCATATTAATTGCATTTTAACGCTGATAGTCAGAAAAAAATGTAAGCGAAAGGACCTGTACACACACACTGTGACACGTGTTCCCTTCATTATGCTTGGCCTTAACATTGCTGTTGCCTGCAGCATTCACAAACGTTACCGCTTGGTACAATATAATGGAGTTCTATGGGAAGTTATTAAGAACATAGTACAGTATGCTGCAGGGAAGCTTTGAAAACACATATCGAGCGCTGTGTTAAAAGCGAGGAGAAATTATAAGACTTTGTTTGCGCTATTAACTAGCTTTGTTTTTCAATCACCATGTATACGATTCCTTATTGAAGGGATATAAAGCAACTGAATTAAGCCTCAGATGCTGATGAATGGATGATTTTCATTAACCGTTCCACTGCCATCCTATAAGCACATTGTGTCCTGCTGCTCCCCTGCGATGGCTTAGGAATCAGAAGTCAGATCACATTCCCTGGCTCTTGGACCAGTTCAATCGGAATATTTCATGTGGCCTGTGGGACCTGTGATGCTCGGCTCCCCAATCCTTCCATCTGCCTGACGCTTTAATGATAAATTCATGAGTGTGTGAGCCACTGTGTCACTGTGCATCAGTCGTGGGAGGGGGGTGTTTGAAGCCCTCACTATTATTTACCCATATCCTACCAGCTCGCTTATCGTGTGCGTAACTAGAATATAAAACTCCCTTCTTTTATCTCCGTCCTTCCCATCATGTATCGCTCAGCCACAAGTACAAAATGAAATGTACAGCTCCACTCGCCTGTGCAATTGGGTTTTTTCTCCGAATTTTTACAGCCGGTTAAAAAAGAGGTTTATTAAAACATTAATGCACTTTGCTTTGGTCCCATCCAGTCCCCTGGACGTTTGCACATTAAATAGTGGATCATGAGTCGTTGGCTATGT
Source organism: Mixophyes fleayi (assembly GCF_038048845.1). NCBI lineage: Eukaryota > Metazoa > Chordata > Amphibia > Anura > Limnodynastidae > Mixophyes > Mixophyes fleayi. Next base: position 61,792,519 of record NC_134405.1, read on the forward strand.
TGTTCAAATATATTGGCCTTATAAAGTATTTTGATCCAAGCCGATTGTTTAAGATTTCGGTATATTATCTATCACCTGTTAGGTTCAACAAGAATGTATTCATTTCTACTTGCAATTTTAGCAATAGTTTTGTTCAAAGGCAACATGAAGAATTTTTACATGGTGTTCAGAGGTGTTCAAAGACATGGTTTGCATCGTATACAATCAGCTACCTCCGTATTGGAGTTACCTGTTGCTTTTTCAGTCTCTGCTATATAACCCGATGCCGTAGGCAGCCAAACACTGCATATTTAATTAAAACTTCCAATGATTATCTAGGGTATTTGCTACCCTGAGGAAGCACACAGACATACATGAAACCGGTTTGGTTTCTTAGCTGCTAGTCACAGCTTCATAATAATCATTGTCTTCTTTTCTGTTGGGTAGGATATAGATATTTCTGTATGTTTTATTCAAGATCAGCCTGGCTCCAGTAGTGGAATTTCATTTAGGTATATATCCCTGGATCTGGTAGACCATCCCCATCATTAATTTCAACCATTACATTTACCCTTTACATTTATAATGAGAATAAGGGGAGAATTGCACAGTTTTTATTGATTGTGTTTCTATTGTAATTTGCTTTTATTAGTTTGGTATATACAGTGTGCAAAAGGTGTTCCCTTGTAAGTATAGGCTGACGCCTGATCTCTTTCTGACCACCAAGCACATTTAATTATCAGATTGTTTTGTCAGGTGGAAAAGAGTCTCTGCCACCAACTACGAAACCAGAGATTGAAAAAAAATATACTTCTTTTAAAAAATAAAACATTTTATTCATTTATGATCTTCTGCTCGCACCGTCTTTAACCCCTTGATAGATAGGGCAAAGTGAAAAAAATATTTTTTTATCTCTGCGGAAAACACGCACACACAACGTTTTTGCCAGTATTATGACTTTTCTCCGTTTGACAAATACACCCCATAAATGACACCCAGCAGTGCCCTACTTAATTTCATTGACAGGATGTCAACTGTGCATAGAAGAAAACTCTTCCTTCACAATGTTAATTTCATCTCAGATGTCTTCAGTTCTGATACGTTCTTGAAACTTTTGTGAGTATTATGAGTAACTCCATCATCAATGTCACTAATATATGACAATTTGTTCTATAGTGATGACTCCGGAAGCACTGTTGCCTTATAGGCATAAAAGATGGCGGTAACACAATTCACACACACACAGGTGTATACATCTGGTCTAAGCTCATATCTGTGCCTTATGCAGTGTCCAGAGCACAGATGATTCCAGAATCACTGATCCCTATGTGAAGTCGAGCATTACAAAACTCAGAATGGATTATTGGCATAGTCACTTAGAAATGATACATTGGAATTAGAATGTGAACTGTAATTGAGACATCCTTATTAACAGCTGTCCTGTGGTGATGAGTAGGTGGTAATATTATTCCTAACCTGTACATGGTGATAAAAGGTTTACAATGGGCTGCTGAGCTCTGCAAATCTTGTGATTATTGATTGTGATGAATCTTGTGTGTTTAGGACAGTCTCCCTTGTGTGTTCATAGTGAGAATACACAAGTATTTGTGCCTCAGGCACCTCGTTACCACTTTATAATGAGGTTAGGATGTATTTCCACTGTGAAGACAGCAGAACATCTACTATATTGTAACACCTAAACTGCACAACACTTGGTAGGTTTAGTGCAGTTGTGATAAGCTGAAGATGGAAACAATACATATAACTGTCCCCCATGCTGAGCTCCCGTTATGTGTATTGTGCCTGAGGTGAAGCTGTCTGTATGTCTCCATGCACTCAGTAAACTGCACCTTCCCACTTGACAGTGTTCTACAGTGGAATGTATTAACCAGTCTGTGATTCCATGAGCAACTTCTGATAAGATGAATCATCACATACACATATTATAGGCATTAGGTCACTGTCATGATTACTTGCACCCACCTTATTCGGTTTACGTTAGCACTTAGACTATATCTGTATTATCTATGTAAAGATTCATTATCAAGGCTTCACATTAACATATTTCTGCATTCTGAGTAAGTGATTCCCATTACCCCTTTGGACTTTTGGGGCACAAGGGAGGAATGTGCAGCTGAAGTAGCCATTGGCTTGAGCTGTAAAAAACACATGACAGTCATACTGTGATTTTCCATGCACGATGCCAGAACATGAGCTGCTGGAGCATTTCTCTTGCTCTGTCTATTTAAAGGTTCATCCTCTATGGGTTTAGTGTCTGACATGAAACATGACATAGCAGTACACATACAACTATAATACTACATTTTTTCAGGATAATATTTTTATTTAATTTAAAGCTAAAAAAAAAAAACAAGTGAATCCATTAGATGATGTACATGGTCAATTTAGTTGCTCCATTACAAGTGTTTGTAAAACAGTGAGCACAAGCTTTTTCATCATGAATTTGCCCCAGCAAGTAACCTGCCAGGGGGAGAGGACAGGTTTAGCTGGTGACATGTTAGGGTCGGGAAGTGGCGGATATGTGGCAGAGGGTGGCTAGGTTTAAGGTGTTGGTGGTTAGATTTTACGCACATCCGATTGATCTGACCAGATTTCATGTCATCCAGGAGGACGCCAAACCAGGTTCGTCTGACACCCATCGGTATCATTAGCTGACAGGAAAGCATGCGTGGATAATTTCCATTGCAGTTCAAGCTGTTAACTCTGGCCCTCCACACTTCTCTTACAGATCTGATTAGGCTGCAGCCTGGACCTGCTCTGTAGGAGCAATTTCTCGTTACCCACACTCTTAATTGTAGACAAGCAATTGTCCTAGACTCACTGTGAAAGATTATCTTGTAGCCATTGTTTCACTTCATTACATTTTTCTACAGAGAATATTTACCATTCACATGAATGAAGCTTACAATCTAAATCCCCTAACACATGAATATAAAGACAGCGACACTTACAGGGATAACTTTGTCAGCAGTCAGTTAGCCTACCAGTATGTTTATTGGAGTGTGAGAAGATACTGGAGCATCCGGAGGAAACTCATGCAAACATGGGAAACATACAAACGAACATGCAAACTCTACACAGACAAGGGATTGGATAGGAATCGAACTTATGACCCAAGCACTGTGAGGCAGAAATGCTAACCACTGTGCCACATGCCCATGAATATTGGTCCAGCCAAGAAAATGTCTGTTCCTACTGTGTGTTGGGGATGTGATGGGTACACATGAGCCAGTTCATATGGAGGACAACAGAAAGTTCTGTTCTGACACTGTGTCAGTCTCATCTCCACTCTTACTTCTAGCACATGGAAAAACATGTTCATTATGTAGTAGTTGATCGTATTTGTTAGGGATTTACCTGTTCCTTGTCTGCAGGCACATGCTACATACCACTGTATCACCAATTGTGAGATCTTCAGAGACAGAGGGTGGCGATCAGCTCACCAGCTGTTGTTGCTGTACAAGTGCCATGATGGTCTGGGGCAGGGCATGCTGGGATATGTCTTTCCACAAAGGATATATAGGTTCATGGCCTTTATCATATTCCCTGCTATAGCAACACAAAGTGTCACTTTTTTATCAATATTTATTGGTGTGGTAATAAAAACTGGAAAAAAAAAATATTTATTGTGCCAATATATTTATATAAAATAAAAGTATGTATAGAGATGCCATATTGCTCAGTAGAGGTAGAATGAAGTATATTCCATACACATATATACAACAATACCACTCTGTAGCATTATGCGACAATAAATGCATAGCAAAACCCAATAATAACTCTGAAACAAGACATTTCTCAGACACAATTACACATTTGTTTTCTTGTGTAATGTATTAAAATGTTCTCAAAATAAGTAATGGTTCCATACAATATTTCCTGTTTCCTATTCCCCATGCTACAGGTGGGTGTTCTACATGCCCCCAAAACAGCACTGGCCTGGGTCACTACTCTGTGCAGGCACCCTGTGTTTTACGAGAGGTAGGCTGGCACAGAGGCAGGTATTTAGCGGACAGCTGGCAGGATGTGTGGTGACATCAGGGTATCATCTCTGTAAAATGCCTGAGGACTTGGCACCCTCCATTACTGGCCAGGCTGCTTTTCACACTCTACACAAAAAGAGCAACAGGAAGGAGAGGAGTACATTAACATCTCAAATACAAATATCTCCAACATAAGCCGTATACTAGGATAGCTCACAAGGTGACTTACTAACAAAATGAAAAGGTCAAATAACCTGTAGCAACCAAACCACCCATTAGTTCTGTCTGATCTATTGACTCACTTCTCGATTCAGATAGATCAGGACCAATCTAAATGTAGAAGAAGAAATAAAGTTATACATAGTTATATATATCGGCATTCATGTACAGGGATTGTCCCTGGTTTTAAACATTTGTACCTGGAAGTCTTTGGCACTGGAAATGTCCCTACTTTAAAAGGCTGTCCAATAACATTTCTTTTATTCTGTATATAACACGCAGTTCTCCTATTCTGTTGTTATTCACTGGTTTTTGTAAATTAATACTTACAACAATGGTATCAATTTATATTCCACAGAGAGCTTGATGTGAGTTTAAGATATAGTTATTCTTATTGCCGCGTTGGAGAGGAAATGAAGTCACAGGATAGTAACTAGCACAGAGTCTGATTCATTGTTTACATACCCAACAGTGCCAGGATTTGTACAAAGCAATCAATACATATTGTAGCTGAGCATATTGTAGTCCTGCATCGCACTCTTTTACCCTTTCCACCTCTTGTTTTATGAAAGTGGCTCACAAGCATTTGTCACATAGGTGGCACTTATCTGTGCACTGTCAATACTTGTTTACATTGTGATTTGGCTAGAGTGTGCTGAATTTCTTCTATGTGCAGTAAAATGGGTACTATATTAGCTGGTGTCATGGACTGGAAACCCTTAAACACTGGAAGAAAATAATATATAATATGATGGCATTGTATAACTAAAAGAAAGTTATCTAAAAGTTGATGTAATAACAAAATACTTTGTTAAAGAGATGTTCATTGAGATTGTTACCGAAAACGCCGGTGACACCAAATGGAATGGCACTGGACATGAGGTGGGTAACCAGCACTTACCTCTGCAGTCAAAAAGGGGGTCAGTGGAAGACACTTCATTAACCCCATTGCATATACTTCAGTGAATGTAAGTGGAGTATGTAGTGTCTGAAAGATACAACCATGCCACATATATATATATATATATATATATATATATATATATATATATATATATATATATGTGTATGCTACTTTGCGGACATCTGTGTTTAATCTGTTTGTACAAACATGAGTGTTAGAGTTTGTATCTATGACCCATGTTTGAATGTTTCTCTATAATGAATACTGTTCCGTTTCCTTATCCCAAGACAAATTGATAGTCGTTACGGTGATGTGGTCCTAAAACAAATAAGGGTATGCTCGTAACAATGGTAATCCACAGTGTAATCCTTACTGCAGTTTTATTGAATAGCAGAGGCCCCGGGGCACCCTCCCTCCCACATACCAGCCACAAATGAGTAAATATGCACAACAAAAAGTAAATTATAATAGTATTCCTATCTTGAAATGTGATCACTATTGTCACTGGCGCAACTAAAAATTATTTCCAGTCTTTAACCCCTTTATCTCCAAAAAAAAGTCAAATAGATTCTAGTAATAGATCCTTTTTTAATGCATTTTGCTCTTTCCATGCCTAATTCACATTCTAAACATCCCCTCCTCAGCAATTATCACTTCATTCTCCTGGTGGGACAAACAGAAAATGACTAGCTTGAAAGGCCAGTCATTAAGGTGATTCTATCTGGAAGAATTAATTAATTTTGTCTTGTCCATCTACAGACTTTTAGGACAGGTTCAGATTTAAAAAAAATGAGTCCCCTCGTCCATCTCAGCACTCTTGTTAAATGAATATAAGAAAGAATCATAGTTGAGATTTACGGTCGTTAGAAAGTAATTTGGTGCACGTAGTAATAGATGAGATCTATCACCATAAAGCTTTTGATAATTTTGCTGTTTTCAATTGTCCAGTTTGAAAATTGTAACCAATTTTCACCCTACCAACTGATGAGGATCTAGTGACATCACTAAGACATGAGTGATTGCATCAGTTCATATTAACTTGATGGCTGACTTCACGTGAGTATTGGTCAGCCCATAAAATGTCTGCCTCCAGTGGAAGTCGACAATGGCTTCACTTTAAATGAGTGACAGTGGTAGGAGAAATGCATTGTACTAGGAAGGAACTTATCGAAAGTAGTGAATTCATCAAACTGTCTTCAACCGGAGATGGCAGAGATATTAACAAGGTGCTGAAACTCTAATGTTGTGGCAGATTGCCCATAGATACACATTCATGGGCAGTTATCTGTTAATGTAATTATGGGCAGCACGGTGGCTAAGTGATTAGCACTTCTGCCTTACAGCACTGGGGTCATGAGTTCAATTCTTGACCATGGCCTTATCTGTGTGGAGTTTGTATGTTCTCCCCGTGTTTGCGTGGATTTCCTCTGGGTGCTTCGGTTTCCTCCCACACTCTCCAAAAACATACTAGTAGGTTAATGGGCTGCTAACAAAATTGACCCTAGTCTGTGTGTATGTTAGGGAATTTAGACTGTAAGCCCCAATTGGGCAGGGACTGATGTGAGTGAGTTCTCTGTACAGCGCTGCAGAATTAGTGACGTTATATAAATAAATGATAATTATGTAATTCAGCAGTGGCGATTGAGGCCTATTGAGAAATTTAGGGCCACCAAATGCTATATAGGGCCACCAATGTTTTACCACAGATAGAAAATGGGCCTTGGTATGTATATCTTTGGTATGAGAAGGGTTAATAGAAAAGGCATGGCTTCTTTCTCACTGGTAGCTTCATAACTGCCCCACACAATGGGAACAATTAGTTGTCCTTGCACCTCGTTAAACAACGCATTAGCCAGAGAATAGTTAATTATACACTAAACAAAACACATTTTTTCCCTTGCAGAAGCTCAGGACTTTGAATGCAGGGAGGTAGAGCTGGAAATGTGGATTAAATACTTGGATAGGGGGAGGAGAACAAGCCCACCAGGGAGGAGAGGGACAATAGATATATATCCAGTGCTTAGTGTGGTTTGGAAAGGCAGTCCCAATTAAATGCAAAGTTTGTAGTGGGGGACACAGCTAAATAGCACTCATATATAGCTGCTGAACCAATATTCTTGAGAATCCAGTTCACTAGGAACTTGTCACTAGTAACATGATAGGCTGAATATTGGTTTAGTCTATAAAGATGTCTGCCTGTGTGTAAGCAACTGTCTCGGGTAGCAGAGTTTTTGGGAGCTGGAATATATAAGGTATGCAAATTGTTTTCTGCAAAATTCTAAATAAGCATCTTCTACCTTAATGGTAAGTGTGATAATGATTAAAGAGACAATCTTGGTCTTTTATAATGCACACTACTCAAATAGAATGTTTATGGTACTCTTCGGAAGGGATGATAAGCGTGTAATTACGGTTGTAACCTCAGGCATCTTAATGACTAGGCACATGCCTGATTTTAATACTGAACAACAGTCACCACAAATAAACGTACCATACTGTGGTGGAGCTCAAGTGAGGGGCACAAGTAAAGTAGTATAGATGCATTATATGAGACCTTCCCAGGGACAGGAAAAGACAGAGGATGTTGTTACATAAGGTTTGTTTTTCTTTAATTCAAGTTTATTTTATTCATTTTTTTTAAATTGAAAGAGGAGTGATTTGCTGTATCTAAAATTATGTGAACAAGGCCGCATTATATCCCTTAAGTAATGTAGTATTAGTCAACGTCTGCAACTAATATTCTTGTTTTTATGTTCAGTATGTTAACAAGCAACATATCAGGTCACAGAGTGTATTGTTAAAATGTGAAACAGCATTTTTCAGTGTCCAGATGACTCATTGTCCATTCATGTTGAAGCATTGCCCTTTGGAGCCAAAGATTACATCCTACATCATTACGTCATACTTTATGTTAACTGTCCATGGAAAAATAATTGGAATCAAATATAAGGACTCAAATTCAAAACTGGGACCTCAGAAAAGTGACTTTGGGGTAAATTTATCAAGCTGCGGGTTTGAAAAAGTGGAGATGTTGCCTATAGCAACCAATCAGATTCTATTGGTCATTTTGTAGAATGTACTTGTCACGATAATGATTTTAGAGGGTGCCACTGACTGATATTAGTGCAACTAAGCAAGGAGGCACGGAGTCTAACGCACCCCGGTTTTCACCAGGGACCCCTGCAAGGAGGTATGGGCTTGGCTGTGTGAGGTGCCTAGGACGCGTTTCACCCAGTTAGTTACCAGAGCAGTGGGTAGAGAACAGGGATGGTCGTGCAGTCCGAGTCAGATACCAAATGATAGCGTAGTACAGAGGGAACGTCCAAAGAAAAGGTCAGAGGCGAGCCGAAGATCAGGATCCAGATAGCAGATAATACCAAATTGCAGGACAAAAGGGTAGTCAGGAACAAGCCAGAAATAAGGACCAAAGTAGCAAATAACTTAGTGAAGAGCAACCTGTGTTTTGATTATCAAGGAGATAATCAGCTCATGCGTTTTGAGCAGTCAACTAGTATATTCGGGCTGCCTCTGAGTGTCAGATTATATACATTTCCTCTAACTCCCAGCATTTCTATTCCAGATTTTTTTGTTTTTGCTTTGACATTTGTTAAGGCCAACCACCCTAATTATATGGATTCCCTTAATAATAAAAAGCTTTAAGCACATCCCAGAGCATAGATAGTCCTACTGTCTGTGCATTCGCAGAGAAGTACACCTCCCAGTGATTAACCAAGTAGATTAAATTAAAATATTTTTTGCATTGCTGTATGGTGAAATCAACCATAAGTAGCAGGGGGAGTGATCAGATGTGTAACTTGGTTTATATACAACTATTCTAGATAAAGCATTGTGAGTGGTTGAAAAACAGGAGAACTGATCAGTACCTGCCTGTTGCGCAACTCAATACCCAAACTTGTTTCCTCTACCAAGCACACAAATGCCAGACCTCCATTCTCCTCGGCCACCGAGTTCCCCCTTCATCTAAGTGCTTATCCATTACATTGTTAAAATTCACCCTACAGATAACCAGTATCTCTGGTGTACGTGCCATAAGTTCATTTCACACACTACTGTGTTTTCAGCCGATTATTGGGCCAATCAGACGATAAATGGCCGGTTGGCCTGATAGCACAGTAGTGTGTACCATGCAATGAGGAACGATTATCATTCCAATGCACATCATATCGTTTAATAAGATTTTTAAACTGAACTGAAAATCTCTTTCAACAATGGAACAATGTCGTTCACACTGCAGATGTCATACACACTGCAGAATTGGAATGACAGTTTAACTATGAGTAGGAACTCGGGGTCACTTGTTACATTGGAGGGGTGTCTTGGGGTCCGGAGTCGCTGCGAGTGTTCCGCCAGTGAGAGCGTGTTCCAGGATTTCTGTTCTTGCCTTCAGTGCTGGTCCATACCACGGTGCCACACAGGTAGAAGTGCACTTCCGGCTATGGGGAGACCCATCTACATCTCTCTCTGGAGGGCAGTGTGCACTGAATAGAGAGATAAATACAAGCTGTCTTATTGCACACAGCTTAGTGTAATGATGGGGAGGAGAGAGAGTGGGAACACTGGAAGTGTTTAGAGACTGGACAACCAGCGTCTAACATGTGACGCAACTACACTTACTACCTCACTTGCTCTCAGTGTATCCCCCACTCATACTCAAATATTTCTCTATGTATTACCTTCCAAAACCTGCTTCTTATATATATTTCCATGTCCCTTTTTGTCCAGCATGAAGTTTCTCCCCATTGCCTGCCATTTAGAACCAGTCCGCTTCCCCAGACATTATTAACTCCTTCACTGTCCCTGTACATCTACTATTCAGTACTTTCCCAAAAGAACCTCACAATATATTCTTTTAGCAATGGGTAGTCCCTTAACTTAAATGCATGCAGAGCCTTGTTAGTTTCTGAGGAGGAGACAGAGATTGACAATAAGAAGGGGTGTCAGTAGGTACAGGATCCAATGGTTATGACAGATGAAGAGCACAGAACTGAAGGTAATCGTGTACAACAGGTATAGTGTGTACACATGCATCGACATGCTGACCAGGACTTTTTTTTCTGTCGTTGGTGAAATCGCTAAAACTATCACATCGTTAGAGTTTTCCTGTAGTGTGTACCCAGCCTAAGTCATCCTCGTGAGCACCAATGTGCAATAGACACTCCATTGTAAACATTGCAATGCACAATTACAACAATTGAATAAGAGACCTCTCCAGCACTATGTGACAAATGTTCATAATTCCTACCCCAACTAAACATTACCCTATCCCCAACCCTGTATGCCCATCCTCAACTGTGACCTATCTTCACCCCCTACAGCTACAACCTAGAATCTGAACCCAGCCACACAAATAAGAGACACTCTCCTCCTTGTAGCATGGTCCTACACTCCAGAGAGGAGGGTAGAACTACCCTCCAGTGACGGGTAGAACTCTATGCAGCGGTTCTGTAGAGCTGCCGATTACCATCACTTTCAACTCATCTTTTTAAGCAGCACTTTTTAAACAGCCCATTGGGATTTCTTTTTAAGAAAATTGCAGTTTTAAGAAAGCGATTCCAAAGCACCAGGAATTCGCGGTTCTATGGAACCGCCGCATTTTAAATTCACCCCCTAGTGTAATACTTTAGCCATAAATGTATGAGGCCGGACTCGGTTCTGCTGGATTGCTCTGCTTCTGTTGGCTATGAGGCAGAGTGCTGCAACTCCCCAATATTATTTGCAGAGCATAAACAGCAGTCGAATAACAGCTATTGTGTGGCTAGTCTTGCCCATACAAATTTCGAGTAGAATGCTCCTCATAGTGATATAAGCCACCACCAAGCCTGAAAATGACCCGGTAAATGGCACACCTCTAGTTCCAGTAGATATTCTCCCCAGGCCGCCAGTCCTGCTACCCACATCCCCTTGCTGTGTTTTGAGCAATTGGATTTCAGTTGTATACAACAACTATGTCATATCCGTTATTTGCCTCCCGAAACTCTTATTTAGCCCCTTGACCTTGATGAAAACGTGTAGAAGTGCTGATTACAGCATGTCCTCTTCAGAACTTTACCTCCTTTGCCAACAGTACTTTGTTGGGCTAGCAGCCAGATGGCTGACTGCAGGGACCCCAGATGTAATAGGGGAGTGAGGTGAAGGGGGGTAGGAACTTCCCAGCAAACACATTTACCTTTGCCTGCTATAGCTACAAGCTTAGATGAGGAGCTGAGCCTTATCTGGAGGCTTGATCCCATGATTTATTGGCCCAGATCCCTCTTGCCTTACTTTCAGAGCCTTGGTTCAAAACTATTTAGCTGGCAGAGGGGAGAGGGTACAAACTTAGGTCTGATCTCTCCAGTTGCACGCCACTGTCTCTGCTGCCGGGGAGATGAGCTGCAGAGTGTAATATAGACCATATCACACGCTCTTGGACTTCTGACTAAAAACCAGCCCCTTAGATCTCTGATCTAGTGATCTTTAGAAGGCCCTCTCCTTCCAGAGACTCTGTAAAAGTAGAACAGATGTCCTTATCCTTCCATTTCAAAGAATCCTGTGGGTGGCCGCTCTTGTTGTGGTAGACCTAACCAAGGACCACGACTTTCAGACTTGTTAAACAAACTGTTTCACTTGATAGAATGGGATACCTCTCACTCCTTTCTCCAACAGGTATTTAGAGTTAGCAGGATAGTTTCCAAGACATTAAAATGTTCAGCTAGACAACACCCCACCCTAAAGTTAAGAAAATACATAACAGTACTGTGTTATAATCATTATCTAACTACAGTAAGTACAGTAATTCAATGTATCTGTAAGCAGTCTTTAGAGATCCAGGTAGTAATGGGAAGAGAATTCACAGTGATTAGAGAAGATCTTTCAGCGCTGAAGACTGGAGCTTGGTGGGAGATTCAAGATGTGTAGTACGAAGTTGTGTATTGAACTCTCAGTTTCATGACCTTCCAACCAGCTCCATCGACAGTTACTCAGTGACCACTGGGCTTGTGACCCTCACATTTCTATTATCGGTTTAGGTACAGGGAGGTTATGGGAGAAAATGCAAAATTGTACCAATCTTGGTCTCCTAACTTAGTAAATGTTTATGACAGCATAGTTCCATACAGTCTTGAAGTTATGCTTATTTTAAAGTGGTCACACATGTTGCTAAATCTGGTTGGCCAATGAGCACAATCCACATTTGTGTGCAGACATCTGCTAACTGAATTGTTTGTAACCTACATGATTTGGTCATTCTAAAAAGCCAACTGGACCTGACTCGATGTGGCCAAACATTTAAAGAAAATTTGTCACAGACTGACAACATTTTATTATGAAACCAGCAAAGAGTAATTAATTTTTAAATTCCAGGGGAATTATGCTGGAAGGAGAAAGCAGAACTCATTCACATCAGTCCCTGCCTCATTGGGGCTTACAGTCTAAATTCCCTAATATACACACACACACACACACACACACAGACAGATACACACTAGGGTCAATTTGTTAGCAGTCAATTAACCTACCAGTATGTTTTTGGAGTGTGGGAGGAAACCGGAGCACCCGGAGGAAACCCACACAAACACGGGGAGAACATACAAACTCCTCATAGATAAGGCCATGGTCGGGAATTGAACTCATGACCCCAGTGCTGTGAGGCAGAATCTCTGAGCCACTTCCTCCTCTACCATCTATTACTACTAGGCACCACTATGTACAATGGCAATGGTTGCAGGAAAGAGGATGTGGTTCTGATGGGTTCATTAACTACAATAAAACATGAATGATAAGTATGTAGTTTCACAACAGCTAAAGAGCCATTGGTTGCCAAAGCCTGTAAAGACTATGAAGCATATGTGCTGCATATAGAAGCTTTATGTTGAATTGATGGTGGTTTCCTCATATACCCAGTACATTAATGATCACAGTGCAAAGCGATTTAGGACAGGAAATCATGGAATTATTCGGTGTAAAGCTCCAAGTCACAGGTTTAAATACATACATTATACATATTTTTTATGTTTTGGCACCCTATAAAGTTTATATGCTCAACCATTTCATGAAAGTGTACTTGCCATCTGCACACACTGTAATCAACCATGGTGTGTGCTGAACCAATATGTTAAAGAATTCAGCCTATAAATGAATTAGGAACTAGTATACCTGACAGGTCCACTTAGTTACCTAGCCAATGTGGACACAATTATCATGGTGGTCAATGTAACTAGGTGATAGTTATTCTCCTTTCCTTTCATCTGTTATAAACTTTCACTATATATATATATATATATATATATATATATATATATATATATATATATATATATATATATATATATACCCACCCTAGTCCATTGTGACATGCAGAATTAATTCACAATATTGAACAATCCTATATTGGATACATAGGTCTGATTCATATTCAGACGTAACCTGCCTTTTAAAAAATGAGCGTAGTTCCGACCGCATTAAAATACAAACAGATCTGTATGTACATTTCCATTTGTATCTGCATAGAATTTTTTTTACAGTAAATACATAAATCAGGGTGATCCTACAATCTGTACTATCTTCCTATCATCATACTATATTCCCTGTATACACATCTTGGGCCTGAATCATTAAGGAGAGAAAAGCAAAAAAATTTAGTAACTTTGAACCTTGGCAACACCATGTTACATTGGTGGGGGAGGTAAGTTAAAAATCTAGGGACAGATTTATAGCTTGGATAAGGCATGTCCCAGATCAACTTTAAATTTCAGTGTAAAAATAAAGCTATGAGGTATTTGTGTGCTACATGATAAAGCAGCTAGTATTTAACTTATGTGCAAAATAAGAAACTAATTTGCACCCCTTGCATTGTACATAGTTGCCTACTCTCCCGAAATGTCCGGGAGACTCCCGAATTCCTGTCAGTTCTCCCGGGAGAGCAGGCAAACCTCCCGGTTACTGCCCATGTCTTTAGATGAGGGGCGGGGCTTATGATGCAGTTCCCACATCATCATGGCTCCGCCTCCTGCTGTTATAGGCTTAGAAAGATTATGACAAGTTGGGGGGGCACGGTGATGCGGTTCATTGAGCCCCACTCCCACACGCCCACCTCTCCCCGATTTTTCCGCATTGCCAAAGTTGCCATGTATGGCATTATAACATGGTTTTGCCCAGGAGAAAACTCATTTTTTTGCTTTACTTTCCTTAATGAATCAAGGCCCTTCTGTGCTATTTAGTGGCACACATACATGTATTTTAATACAAAGACTATGCTGTACCAGTCATAAAGCAATAGCTGTATTAGCTGCTCTGTGCCAGTCATCACTATCAGTCGGCACTTACACCTGCCCTGGAGCTGGTGCAAATGATACGGCTAAAATACGTACTGTAGAGAAACAAAGGACTTGAATTGGCCACATCTGCTTTAGCACGCCCTTAACACACTACCTACATCAATCTGTCCCTTCCATCTCCCATTCCGCCCTTCTAGTCGTAGGCAGTCCTATGTGTCATTTGCGTTCAGACGTGAATTGCATGCAATTGTGCTCATTATCGTAATGTCCGTTTCTGAGCATGCACAGAACTATTTCACGCAAGATACGGCACATAAGATGAATCAAGCACTAGTGTGCTCATTGAGCCTAGTTGGGTATACGGCTGTCTGTTTGGTGTGAGATATGCAAATTTGTACTTTGCATGCTCACATCTATATGCAGCTTTGGTACTTGCACCTCCTTACACTTGGAGAGGCGGAATAAGGGAGCAAAGCGGCTTGCAAACACAGACTGAATACAGTAAGGGCGTGTTTGCGTAATTGTGAACTGAGCCAGACATGCCTGTCAGAAACCTTATCAATTGCAGGGTGTCAGAGTGCTGGTGGTAATACACGCTGATGATGATGACTGTCGCCAGCACTAGCTAGACACTTGTAATTGGCTGAAAATGAATTATTTGTTACTTCCATTCGTACACAAGAAGGAAGATTATATATTAACTCAGCATATGAACGTACATATGATATTTTTACATGAGGCTTTTTAGAGCTTTTTTTCTTTATGCATATGCGTTCAACTCAACATATTTCCTTCCTCTAGAATGTAAGCTTTCATGGTCCTCTCTACCCTGTGTCTCCTGTGTGCGGGTCCTGTCTGTATGTTCCTGTTACATTGTACGTTGCATGTGGTAGGCTATATTGTGTTATTTACTATGTGGGCTACATGGATTGTTGTATTTGTCTTATGCTTATTTGTATTATCTCGTTTACGGTATGTATTATTATTATATTTATGTATTATTACTCTATGTGCATGTTTTGTATTGATGTAGCCTTGCTGCAGAATCTGTGGCACCTTATAAATGATGATAAGCCCCATTGTGGTAAATAGTGACACTATCATCGCTTACCATTCCAGTGATGCAAGTAAAGCTGGGTATATACTACATGGTTTTCGTCCAATAATCGGCTCAATCAGCCGACATACGACCGCTCGTTCAAAAGTCGGGTCAGTGTGTTCAGTGACACGATGGTCGAAAGTCTGCCCAAATGGACGATTATCGCCTCATTTGGTTGGTCGTACCGTTTAATATTTTCGTTCCAATCTCGTTTCCGCTGTGTAGTGTGTATAAACTTCTGACCGATCCACGACAATCCTCCGATACTTCCTCGACCTGGGGGGGGCGTGTGTATGTAAATTTTTTGATGTCTGTCCCAGTCCCACGTGGTGCGGAATCCGCACATCACTGACTTGTGTTTTGTATCGATGTATATTGCACCTGTCTGGCTGCAGACCATTACACTTGTATAAAACAGGTGTGTTATTACCCTTTGCGTCTATGTCGGCAATGTATTCATATTTACTCTTTATACACTTATACCTTTATAACCTATTAAAGTTATATTAACCTTTATTAACTTATAATTGTGAAGTACCCAGAATAAACCACAGTGTTCAAGCAACATTTTTATTGCAGGAAAAAGGTACAAAAATATTTACACACACAGCTGTCTGAAAGAATCGCATGTGAAGTGAGCGCGCCCAAAACCAATCAGAGCGCAGAGTACTGCAGAGTATTATTTTTAGTATTTAGTATTTTTAAAGGTGCTACTGGTTTGTGGCAGAACAGGTCTTGATGTCGCTTGGGTTTCTATCCCCTTTGATTTCTTTATCTATTATACAGGGAAATAAAAAAATGTTTACCATTTAACTTCTATATCTGTAATTTATATTCAACGACATAAATACTCTCATTTTCTCACCTTGCACACTGCTCGAGATCAGTTTATATTTTGGTCCCTGTGGCGAAATCGCAATAATAGCGGGCTTAACCTCCATACATTCTGGAAAACAGGCGCCATTTTGGTTATTATAACGGTACAGGTATGTGCCCAAAGCATTTAGTTGACTACACATGTTCACTGAAATACCTTTGTGTAGAACTTCTTTAGTATATTTTTCTTTTTCAATTTTTTCTTGTTTGCTAATAGGTGTAACATTAGTGGTATCAGTGGTATCTAAACAGGCCTTCTCACCATTATTTCTTCGTTCTGACATAAAAAAAATTAGGTTACAAATTAGTTTACATTGCTTCGTGTGACACTAGAATAAAATAAAGTCCTTCTAGCAGGTAGACTACACGTGCTACTGACCTTTTTTAATGTCGTTGTCGTCCTGGTCCAGTACTTTGACCATCATCTCCACCTCTCTTGGGCTCATTGGATTTGCTCTTTGCTCTTCTTGAGTATCTCCATCCCCCACCTTAACTTTTCCAACATTTTTTGGCCCTTCCAGCCAAGGCCATCTTTTCCATTGGGCACGATGGGCAGCTGCCGGGGGCCCCACAGGCAAGAGAGCCCTATAGGCACGGCTTTTAATGAGAATAAATAATCCTGCAAAAGCAAAAAACCTGCAAAAAAACCTTCAAGGGTCACTGAGCAAGTACATCTATCTATCTGTATCTGTATATATCTATATCTATATCTGTATCTGTATATATCTATATCTATATCTAGGGGCCCCGTGCACTGCTTTGCCCGGGGGCCCATAATGTTGTTAAGATGGCCCTGCTTCCAGCACCATCTCTGACTCTATCTCCGTCTCCATAGCTGCAACCCCCACTGACACCTTGTCCTCACCCGCAACCCCCACTGACACCTTCTCCTCACCCGCAACCCCCACTGACACCTTCTCCTCACCCGCAACCCCCACTGACACTTTGTCACTCGCCATCTTCTGACGCTCCTCGGTGCCAAACAGGCTCCTCTGTAATTTTATACACTCAGACATGGGCGTTCGTTTCTGCTGTGGACCAATCAGCGATGAATGGAGCATTCCATTACATACGAAGGGATTTTATTATTAGGGAATATTCATTGCATTGCACTTTAGCAGTTAAATGTTTTTCTAAATTTAATGTATATTACTAAACTTCTATTTTATAGAAATGAATGAAGAGACAGTGTTGCCATCTCTTTTTATGCAGCTTTGGGTGTTAACTATAGCGAAAGCTCTGCCCCTTTATGCTAATGTCTTTGGTATCTCGTTACATTTCCCGCAAATGCCGCTGCAGTGTGTACGAAATTAAAATCATTGCTCACGTCAATGTGGCTGTAAAAAGTCGCTAAAGGGACGTCCGCTCTTCCCTTTCTCGTCCTAAACAAGGCTAGTGTGTATGCAGTCCATGGATCGAGCGATCGGACCATCGGTCGCATGTAAAATCGCTCGGCATAAAAAGTTGGTCGAAATTTCTGTCGTGTGTACCTAGCTTAAGCTTTATTTACCCTGCAGCCACACAGTACCCCATCCGTGTTCACACATAATCCCTCTCTAGTTCTGAAGTTGAAATAACTGACTTGTTAAAAACCGAACCATAAAAATAGTTTGCAATTTAAAATAAAAAAAGTAAAATCAGTGTAATGGTAAGCTTGTTACAGAATGAGAGAACGTTAGAAATAACTTTACAGTAATTTCAGATAAGTGCACAAAGTCAATTTTTAGATAGTGTTTCTGTGGATTCTCTATAAAAATTGACCAAGTGCTTTGTATATAAACTTTGGCCGAGAGGCGGTGTATGTGTGAATAACTTACTCAGGGGTCCTGCTCATTCTCCCAATTATTTTAACCCATGAAAGGTTGCACAGATGTGTGCCCCATCACAATGCTCGGAGAGTGGACTGATGGGGGGCTGGTAAACCAATGATTAATTGTCTAAACTCAGAGGTCTCCTGTTTTTTTTTTTTTCCTTTTCCTTTCCAGGGATTTTTAAGAAAGAAACATTGTTTTCTGTCACTTTCCCTCCAGCTCTGGATGAGACACTGACAGATCTGGGAGGCCCCTCCCATGGAATAAGGGGAGAGAATGGGAGGAGGTGATAGAAAATGGGGTAGAGAAAAGAAGAAGGAGAATATGGGCTACAGAATACATTGAGACCCCTCCTGAGCTCTTAGTATGGAAGTCACACGGTGGGCTCTAGTTGACATTTGCCGTAGAGCTGGCTTATTCCAGGTGCCACTGTCCGGTACATTTAATGGAAGTAAAGAAAGAATATGCAATCTTTTCATATACTGTTTACAACAAAATAACGGTCGGTAAAGATTTGACATGATAACACCATACACAGAACATGAATGGATCAGGCAATGAGCAGGTTTGTGAGCCCTTTAAATGCAATCACTGAACCCATATCTCATCAAGCTGCTGTTATTGCATTATTTGGGATAAGTACCCTATAGATTGTAAGCAATACCTCTTACCTTTTTGTCTGTTTGTTAATAACCAGCCTAGTTTTATTACTTTGTGTTGGTTCCCTAAATTGGTAGGAGATTGGATCTTAATATGACGTTTATAGTTTTGCACAGTGCACCTCAGGATATGTTACCTCCTCTGCACACACACCTAGTTGTACTTCTAGTTTGCCAAGGGCACCATGATGTGCACCATACTTGCCCTCTCTCCCGGAATGTCCGGGAGACTCCCGAATAACGGGTAGGTCTCCCGGACTCCAGGAGAGCAAGCCATACTGCTGCATCCTGCCCACTTCCTAGTGAAATGGGATGGGAACCTCCATGACATGATTTGTGTCATTTTCGCCCAACCCCCGGCGCCAAAATGACGCTAACATGTCATTACATAGGGGGGCAAGGCAAAAATTATGCGGATTTTAGTGCCTCTCCCCCTTCCCTCCTCACACTTCAATTCCCCTACGGGATCTCCGGAAAGAGTAAACATTTGGCAACTATGATGTGCACTGAATGGGTCATCCTATATTTGTCTACTTTTTAGCTGGAAGGTCCTGGAGTGATGCGAGATCCGGGAAGGTGGACTACTCTGCCGAGAGTCCAGAAGTACTCTCTGAAATTAAGGAGTCTCCCTGAATGTCCGGAAGAGTGGGCAAGTTTGGGTCATCCAGGTGCTCTGGTTCAAAACCAAGGTGTTGTGATGTGTGCATGAAAGGCACTTCCTAAGCGAGACCAAGTTGTTGCTATTGTCAGTAAGCTTACATGTACACAGCTATTGTTCTATGCACCTCTTTATACAGCACCCTGAGCTTATCTCTCAGTCTATCTGTGTTGTGTCCATGCTTCCTTCAGTAAATATCCCACGCTAAAACATAATCACCGGCATCAGCACAGCACCCCAAGGAGTAATAAAGTCTCATGATCTTATAGAGAATATATGCTACATATAAATCAGAATGGTTCAGTAAATTACAATATTTTTAATTTCATAAAATCCTACAGAGGTAAACATGGACGCACATGTAAACAATGAGGTGGGTGCAAAACTAAGAGAAGATTTCATGCCGGACATCGCAGCAGAGCCTCATGGCACAAGCCTCCGGCACTATTTTGCAATTAATTGAATTGGGTCTCCCCCATAGAGTCTTGAACACTGCATATAATATAAATCCATCTTCCGTACTAGTCACAGTGTTGAAATAATTTATGACTCTAAGCTTCATGATTACCATTATTTTTTATAAAAAGCCACATAACTTTACACAGTGCTGTACACGTAATGCTTCAAACTAATTTTTGCTTCTTAATTGAATTTACAATGTATTTCCTGGTGACTGTGATATGGGAAGACAGAGTGACACCCAAGAGCACATGGAGCCAACAGTGAGAATTGGGGTCTCCATTAAATCAGTGCAATTTGCAGATCTTCAAATTGGGAATTTTGAGAGGAAGAACGACCCTGTTATACAGTATAGTCAACGCTCTAGCCAGGGCCGGTGCTAGGGTCCACGGCGCCCTAGGCATTTTTAAAAAAGCGGCGCCCCCCCCCTCCGCAAAACTCGCCCCCCCCCCAAAAAAAATCGCCACCCTCCTCTCCTTACCTTGTCTCACCACCGCCGCCTCTCTGCTCCGTCTCCTCCCCTCCAATCACTGACACTAGTAAGTGGAGGGGAGGAGACGGAGCAGAGAGGCGGCGGTGGTGACAAGATAGCCTCTTCCCCCCCTCCCCGTGCATCTGAATGCTGTGCGGCGGCCGTGACAGGTATGGTCAGCGGTCGCCGCACAGTTTTAAAGTCTTTTAGTATTCTGTGGCGCCCTCCAGAGCCCGGCGCCCTAGGCAAGTGCCTAACCTTGCCTAATGGGAGCGCCGGGCCTGGCTCTAGCAAATCCTTCACGCACAATCTAGATTAACAAATCAATGTGGCAAAACACACTACCAATACAAATCAAATCAAAAAAATCTGTGATGGTTAGTTAAGTGTTTATATAGGAAGTTTGAGGCCTGAACAATTTAGATGTTGTAGGACTGTGGCTATGGAGGAAACTGGGGGTCACCAGCACACAGTGACGAACCAGATCCAGTAACCTAGCTTTTTGAACATTCCTGATATAAATAGTTTACAAAATAAGTAGCCTCCCTAGTAAATATCTGCAAACTTTGTGGAACACAAGAACGATGGCCACATTGTCTAGTTACCTTTAGATTTTTAGAAATATTAAAGAAAAGAAAATTATAAAATTCTTTAAGGGTATTAAATCAATTTGTAGCATGGAAATATTTGGAATATTCTGAATATACAAACACAAATGCAGCACTAGGTCATGTTACTGTTCTATGTAGACAAATTGTGTATGTTAGAAGTTTGCTTAAACCAGTGATCATAGTGCTAACAGGATTGCAGTGGCAACAAGGGAGTTAAATTATGCATCCCACCCCCTACCCTCCCACTTAAGAAGCAGAAGAGTTAATCTTGGCCTCATTCCCTCAATTGTCCATTGAGCAGTTCTTTTTAAATAAGTGTCAGTTTGCATGCACAGACTCCTCCCATGTATTCTGGCTGGGGATCCTGCTCTTGCAAGTCCGCATTATAGTTTACCCAGTGAAAGGAGCAGGATCTCAAACAGATCCTACAGGCTGGGGGTATGTAATTCCCCTCCCCTAAAAGAGAGGAAAAAAAAAAAAAAAAGCAGGACACAGGAGACCCTGAGTAGAAGATTGGAGCTGGCTGGGAGGAAGCTGTTCCTCTCTCATTTGGACATCTCTGCACTCCTGGAGCTGTGATTTAATTTTTGTTTTTTTGCAACTTTTTCAAGGAACTTCACAGTCCCCCTGGATTGTAAAGGGAGGTGGCAGAGAACAAGGAGGGGGGAGTTAGACGCAGTCTTGTTTTTTTTAGGGTCCTACTTGTTGCAGGGGCTGAGTAGCGTTGGGTGGAACGGGGACTTATTTGGAATTCTTGCATCAGTTTTTGGACCCTCTGTTTGCACAGGGGCTGCAATGCCGAGCAGATTGTAACATACAAAGACATTCTGTTACTGAAAGAAAACATCTCATTCCTTAGGAGGCTGCAGGAAGTTTGCTCTGCGAAGGAGGGGGAGCCTGGCTGTGCATTGTAGTGGGGAGGAGGGAGGCTGTGCAGTGTAATGGGGGGAGAGCCAGCTTGTGCAGTGGGGTGGGGGGGCTGAGACCCTGAATATGCTGTGTATTTAGGGGGGCGTCTGCGTATGGAAGGGGGTGTTTATCATTAGTTTTTAGAGGGATCTGGCAGTATAGTTCAATAATAGGTTGTTTAGCTTAAACTTGGGAACATTCCTGAAGTTTAGGAAGTTTTTTTTCGGGTCGCCTCTATGTCGCATAGGGTTGTTTGTCTTACTTTCTGAAGGGGGAGCTTCTAGAGGTTGTCAGATATTTTTGTTCTCCAAAGGGGGCTAAGTTTTGGATTTTTTTCTATCCTTGGTGTCACGATGCCTCAGTTAAACAGCGGAGGGGGGGATGAGCTGGGGGCTAACGATGAGTTGATTCGGTTTAAGGATGAGGGGGAGCAGGAGGATAAGAGCCCCGGAGAGGGCTCAGCTGAAGGGGACCTGGCAGACGTCAAATCCTCGCTGGTCAACGAAACGGAGAATCACAGCAGCGATTCGGACTCTGAGGTATGAGCGCTTCCCCTGTGTGTGTACCCCAATATACAGCCTCCCCTAATACTGTCCCTTATTGACACGTATCCTGACAACCTCCCTAGAAACCACACAAATGCACCCGCACCTCTCCACATGGGCTTATGTAGTGCTGTCCCATATGTTCACGTACTCAGATGGGCCCCATACCCTGAACGCGTTCCCCTATATAACAATGCGTCTGTGTGTAATCCCTGCTGCCCCATGTCCCGCTGGGAACGCACAGTCCGCGTGTCCCGATTCATCTGATCCTGAAACAAACATTAGGCAGGATGTTGTTCTCAACTTATTTGTGACTCTCCATTCACCCGTTTCCAGGCGGAGAGGCGCCCCCCTCCAAGAGAGAGCTTTGAGAAACACCGGGATTACCTGTCTGAAGGTGAGTCACCCCCACACCTCGGGTTTTTTGTTGTTGTTTTTTCTTAATTTGTTGCTTAAATGATGGCTGTTTTTTTATAGTGTTTTGGCAGTTCATCATTGCCCAGGTATTATAAAAAAAAGAAAACTTTTAGGTTGAGTTCCCACTTAAGAGTAATTTATTTAGAAATCATGGTGGTTGTCAAAACTAATGTGGAGAACTCCCTAGAATTGTAATCTATGCATTAGTTATTGAAAGTCCCCAAAATTACTCATTAAGCACACATTTGATTGCAAGCTCTCTTCAGTAGCAAATTAACTGTCATGTTGTATCCGTTCTGATTTCCTGGATTTACACAAAATATATTTAATTTGTGGTTCAAATATAATCCACTATTTAACATTCTGTTACCTAGAATATATTCATAATAATAAATATTATTGAAGTAATACTATTTGTTTTATGATTGTGCAATCCTCAAATACAGAAATGTAATTATCAATTTGTGGCTCAGTCTTAAAATTCAAATTAGAAAAAATGTCTGCAAAAACAATTGTTGCAAGAATGTCGCATACCTTTTCAACAAGCTAACAATTTTATCTATAGGTGGGTTTATGGGTACAAATTGTTAATGTATTTTGGCATTGTGCAGTTTATAACTGCATGTGGTACTCTGTTTGTATTTTTATTGTTCTAAAAAAACAAAAAACAAAACCACAAAAATCCCCTATAGGTGGTTGAAGTCTTTGGCCTTGTATTAACAAAACAAGGGTTGAATTGTCTCACGGTAGGCTCATTTCTGAAATCCACTTATTTATTAAATGCTATATCTTTAAATGTAATGTGTAATATTATATTTTCAGCTAGCCTGATTTTGTGTAGGATTATTTTTAACACAAACAAAACATGTATTTCTCTGGTGCTACATAATTTGCAAAGGATGTCATCCGTTATTTTTTTTTTGGACTTGTGCATGTGTACAAGTTTCTGTTCTGTGGGAGCCATGATGCTAATCTTGAAGTGAATACAGGGCATGCGCTCTCAGTTTAGCTAACAATCGACGTATGTTGGGGAAAAAACTACTACCCGACGATAGAAAAGTGGAAATTGAAAAATGTCAAGTTTAAAAGTCCTTCATTTTTGATTTGTCTAGACTGTATATTACATTCAGAATAATTATTTTTTTCTGTACGCAAATATTTGTCTGTTTTCATTAAACGAAGCTTTATCTTAATGTAACAGTAATTGTGTATAATGTGTTGTGAAGAGTAATGTAGCACAAGGTGAGTCACTGCTCCAGCATGTCTGTCTGGGGGATGGGGACATTTTCTCCTAGCATGAGGTAAACATGAAATCATGTTATGGATTATCTTGGTTTAAAAGAATAATCAAATAACTAATTTTTGTCTTTTTTTTAAATGCTAACCTCAACGTGCACAAAGAGACCCGTGCGCCTGTACATCCAAATATGGCCTGTGCCATGTTTACTAGTGAGAGGATTGTGATCTTGCCCTGTCTGGCATTTGAGCTATTGTAATACCACTATTTGTATACCAGTGGTCCGTTGATGGGGTGTGCTTGTCAAGCTATTTACTCTATATTGTCCCTCTTCCCAACAGCATTTAGGAGGCAGCACCAAGATGCAGCTTTCTTCAAAGGACCGCCCTATGCCGGGTACCCATTCCTGATGATTCCTGACCTTGGAGGCCATTACTTGCCCAATGGTGCCCTCTCGCCCAGTGCACGCACAGTAAGAACTTTCCAAACGTGACAATACCATTTTAATCTGCATCTTTTTTTATTTTTGTAGTAAGCTGTCAGTGACGGGGTATTGTGAAGGATTTACTGCAATAATGACTCATGGGAACAAGTGTTGCATTGTTGTATGGGGGCGGGGGGCATTCATTTCACTTTGGGTAAACATTAGGGTAAATCTGTATTTGTAGAAGATAAATGGCGCTCCAGTCCTACATACATGTATGTAGACCACTCTTTATTACTCTGAGCTGTCACAGAATTTTTGGATGATTAAAGGATACTGCCTGATTACTACTGATTTTATTTCTAGTTTATGGCATTAAAAGTAGTGTACTCCAATAGAGTTTAAATGTGGGAGTGGCCATTAGGATAGACACTAGGTACACATTGTAATTGGGACTTACATCTTTTTTCTGTATTTTGCAATACTGCCACCTCACAAATTTAAAATAGTGTTGCAGTTGTGCAGTGTTTGCTATAGACTGCATTTGAGGAAGAGGCGCATGTTTTTTTCTAAAACTGCACATGGGTGTGAAATTGGCAGTGAACCATGACAACCAATCAGCAATTGCCTTTCATCTGTCTAGTGCAAGTTGGACAATAAAGCAAGTTCTGGCTGGCCCCTGTGGTTTAGTTGAGGTTGTGCCTCTAAATGTAGTGTTGGTCAATCAGTCCTATAGGTACATACATACATGCATACATACATACATACATACATACATTTTGGCTAGAGTGGGTACTTGGATCTTCATGTACTTCCGTATTTGGGATAGTCTTTAAAATACATTTTTTTACCTGCTGTCTCTTAAATACTTGTGCTATTCTTACAGTGTATTTGTGTGACCCACTGTATTTTGGGATGAAATCATTTGATAGTATTGTTTTGAGAGCTATATATTTCTGGTCTTTAACAATTTTTCAGCAACTTGAAAACGCTTTGGCTTATAACATGAATACACGTATATAAACGGAAGGGTGATTTAAGGCACTGTGTGTTTTTTAGTGTTTTTTTTTTTTTTGTAGATTGATCATTATAATGTAGTATTTACTATGTAGAGATCTGAAATCTCACACTGCAAATTTAACTCTTGAGTGTATTGCTGGATAGATGTCCTGTCATACCTCTTGTGTCACTAGTCTGGGGACAAGGAACAGAATATTGTGTAAATCTGTGGAAAAGATAAGACTGGTATACATGCAGCGTGGCATTTCTGCTTTACATTGGCTGCTTTTCTGAAAATGGCCTATGTTCAGGAAAAACTCTTGAGTTGTACCTTGTAATTTTTAAAGAGCGTTTTTTCCCCCTCACCCACCTAGTTTGCATGCCCCACCATTCCTGGCAATCTTTAATTACCTAACAGTGTATTTGTCTAACGCACAATGTTGAGGTCTATAGATCTCTCTGGAACTGCATAATGAGTGTTGTACAAGTAAAGTAATGTTAATGACTTTATTTATGTATGTGCATTTGTCTTCCTTTGTGTCCTTTTTAAAGACAGGGCTACAACCAACACCTTACACATGGTGAAGGCAGCCATTTTGTGAGCTGGAGCAATATTCAGTTTGTGTTCAGTCGGAGCTAGTGACATCACTGTGCCCCATCAATGTTATTTTGACTCCAAATTGTCTGTCTCCGCTATATATAGCTGATAGGCCCCCTTTAAATATTTTGAAATTAAAGTTTTTCTCTTTCTTTTTTTTTTTTTTTGTTTTTCCTGTTCAGTCCCTGAATAAGAGGGTATTTTACTTGGAGTTTGACTGGGGTCTGTGTGCCCACTATAAGCCCAGCAGAGCAGGACAAGGTGTTCCTCTGTGCACAGACTGGGCTTTGTTACATTACTCTTGCATTTCCTATACCCCCCCACCTCTTGTGCCTGAATAGTGAATTGTCACCGTGCATAAAAACTAGTACCCCAACATGGGGGAAATTCTGGGTTTGTCTTATGGTTTGTGTGCTTTTCTTTAATTAACACCCTCACATAATCACCACTTTAAGTGGTGCAAGGGGAGAAACCAGGTATATTAATATTCTGAGTGTGGTGTGGTAAAACTTGACTGTAAGTGTTTTCCTTACAGAAAGGTTGTATTTTTGAGCGTTAATTTTGACTTTGGCAAAATGAATTAATATGTAGAATAGCAGTCTATGAACACTGTTTACAATCTGTCACTGCTGATTAATGGGCCTATTTGTGAAGGAGTTTGCTCTTTACTGAAACCACATTGAGAGCAAGGTGATAGAAAAATGGCTGCTGGTCATTTTGATCACTAATAAGTGATCACTGTTACTGGGCAAATACAGTTTGGATTTGTGTTTCTCTGTCAATGGAAGAGGTTTTGGATCTGCCATCACATTTCTGCATGTTCCTCCATATGAGATTTGAATGATTTACAAGGGGTTAAGGGACAATGGAGCTGTTGGTGGGATTATCAATCCCCTCTGCTTTTGTCTGTCTCTTTCTTTATTATTTAAATGACCCCCTCAGCTACCACTGAGTGCTGTTAATGAGCCAGCATTGTGTGCTCTGTTTTGGGAGGTGATCAGGGTGAATTGTCTGGTTGCAAATTAAATTCCTCTACAGGACAGGAATGATGCGCCCCCCTCCCCATGTGCATTGTAAATTGCCTCACCCTGAGGGACAGGAGGAGGGTTTATAAGCCATCTAAACCTACCCCAAACAAGACTGTTGCAGCACATGACTGCTGCCTAATTAAAATCCCATACCTGTCTCAATTAACTGAAATGTCTTGGTCCCACCTCAGTGGGTGGCTGGGGAACACTGCTGTCCCGCAACTTCTGCTTCTGTTGTTAAGAACTTGACCATGTGACAAATCATAGGGGCTAATGTGCGTGTTGCATTGATATAGTTATGTAGAAAATACTGTAAATATATATACGCATGCTATGAGGAAGATAGCCCACGCTCATGGCTGTTGATAAAGGTCTCCACCATGTTTGTTGTGGTAGTTGTGAGATATCAATGAAGAAGCAATTTGGAGAATTATGCCTGCAAACTAATTAGACAAAACTAAACTAAACAGCATTTTATGCCCATTAAGATACCCACAACAAACTGCTTTACAACTAAAAACATCCAACATACTGTTCAGTTCTCACTAAATCCAGAAACACAGTAGTGGTGGGGAGGTAAATTTAAATGAACTTATGCACATGTAAATGTAAATCATAGCAACCAGTTGGGAACTTGATTTTTTTTTTTATTTATTCCCCCCCTCCCCCTTTCCTAATTTGCAATAGGTTGAACTGGTTCAGGCCTAGGATAGTGCTTGCTGTCCGGACTCTAATAAACATACTGCCATGTTTTGGAGCTTTCTTGTGTGTACTCCAATGTAGTATAGTACACGTCCAGGATTTTGGAATTAGTCTGGCCTTGTGTTAGGGTTTGGAGGATTGGTGTATTTGAATTGATCACTATTTGAGCAATGTGTGGAAGCGGCAGAAATGCAGATTACAAATATACATGTACGACATGGCTTGTTACACTCCTGTTATGGCCTCTGTTTAGATACCGAGTAGAGAACATGATTCCTGTGTGCGGGTAAGAGTACTTAATCAGATTTAATGACACAAATGGCACTAGACTTAAATGCCTTTCCATACACTTTTGCAACGCTGTCCTAAGCCAAACCCTAAATTGATTTCTGGTGTAACTCTCCCTCACATTTGTGTACAACCTACTCTGATACCAGCTGTGCCCCATTCCGAATCATGTTCCCATTCTCCCTCAAAATGAGAACCTCTCACAAGCAGTGCTTTGTATGTTCTACTTATACCACACTGCTATAGGCAACGTTGATTATTCTGCAGTTGTCTGTGGCACAGTATTTCATAAATGGCCTTCAATATACACATTAGGTAGCTATAAATAACCCTTACGTGACATGACCACTTACAGTATAGTTGCACTGAAGCAAATGCCAAATTACAATGTACTCGGAGACAAAACATTTCTTCACAGCGGGGTCTTTCCCAGGAAAGAGACAACTGAACAGTCTCGGAAGCTGTTTGACAACCTGTTGGGTCACCATGATACAAATGTTGGCTACAAATGACTTGTAGTTTTTTCTTTGGACGAATATAAAGTTTTCTGCTCGCTTGCTTGTTATACTCCTACCACATCTGCTGGAAGACCGCTCCATAAATAACACCTTTCTATAAGGGCAATGCTGTGCCCTGTCCCTCTAGTGTCTGCTGAGCCATATGATGCTGTATGTGTGCGTTCTGGGTCAACTTGCATGTTTATCTGGCTCTTCCTTCCCCGAGACCAGTTTCCTTCCTGCTTTCCTTCCTACAAGTTATTTTTCTGTGGGTCCATATGACACCCTATGTATAAACAAAATGTACATTTCTGTATGGCCTGTAATGAGCTACATTGTCTTGTGGCATATGTCTGTGCATATGTGTGGCTGATGCTTCCAACTCACGCCGGCCATTATAGGACCTGCCTGCTGAAGTAGTAGTGTGTGTGTGTGTGTATACATATATATATGTGTATGTATGTATGTATGTGTGTATATATATAATTATTTTTTTTTACTTCAATAGTATTTTTATTATTAATTTTTCAGAAATTATGGGGTACAGAAAGTAGAAAGGGGTGATATATATATTTTTTCTTTAATATGCATGCTCTTGGGCCGACCCCTTTCATAAAATCTGTGGCGTCTCTTATCTGTGTTCCTTTCCTGTGTGCGTGTCCTGGGCACAGGTTTCCGTGTTGGTGCCGGTGCCTTGTTACTGAAATAACATCTCTGCTAATTGGGAGATGGGGGGCGGGGTAAACAGAGACCTCCTGTTCTGAAATGAACAATAGGTGTTAAGTGAATGAAAGCAGGGGGTGGCTGGGTATACAGGGACTACTTTTACACAAACAGGACCCTATTGTTACCTACAACTCACAAATCTGAGCTGAGAGGGAGAAATGTTGCACCTGTTCCCCCTGCGTCACAGCTATGAATATGGACAATATTTACTATCCAAAATAGTTTTCAGCCCCTCAAACCTAAATTTACTGTGTGTAAATTTATTTATTTTTTTTACTTTTTACATTTTATATCTAGCTTGTAGTTGTATTCCTGGAACTATAGAAAGCTTTATTTTACTCTACAAATCTAAAGACTTTTTTGTTTGTTTTGTGTAGGTTTGTGTGATTTTTATATATAGTCTTAAAATGTTTTGTGATCGTTTGGTTATCTGCCAGCGGCACTACTATCTGTTAACTATATATGATGTCGACCACACCATAGAACCATTTTTTTCCTCTGTCCCACAATCCCCTCCTCTCCTCCCAAAGCCCTACAGTGGCTTAGTGGTACATTACTTGGAGCACATGATAATGCCACTGAGCATGGTCAGGTCCAGAGGGTCCATAAAAGTCGGCAGCGATGAGGACTTTGCGCCCTAAGTTCGTGTATAACCTGTACATGGAGAACCTCAAAGTAGGTCTTATGCCTTCCACCGAACAAGGCAGTTAGGCAAAGAAAATGTGAACCTTCATTTATGTATACTTGTTACATCATTAGCCCACACTGAAAGGGTCATGGGCACAGAATGTTGCTAGGTCTGAATGGGGGAGGGGGAGGGGATTCTATTTACAAATTATGGGCTAGCACTGGTGGACAAAATGGGACATCAAAATGATCATTTTCAATAGAATAACTTCAATCGTCCCCGGGCAAAAGGATTAAGCAGCTATGGAATTGATATTGGAGTCTAGGACGATGGCATTAAAAATAATTTGTATTGGAAATGTGATATCTTTCTGCAATAACAGATTAATAGTGCAATGCAAATACAGTTAATGAGTGGTTGTATTAGAGGAATTGTGTTCATGTGGCATGCAATCCTAGTATGCAAAGTGCAAAACAGATTATAAGTGCCCTTGCTCTATCTGTACATATGTATTGTTTTTCATAGTTCCCCCCCCCCCCCCCTCAAATTTCACCTCCTAGTGAACTTTATTCTAGTGCATTCCTTTTGGAGTTTGTTTTACCAATGCACACGTGCATGGTGAGATTATTTAACTTTTTTTTAAGGTATGTACTAAAATGTGTTGGGTTTTTTTTCTTTCGGTTTTAAAATATTTTTTTCCCCTGTGCACTTAAGTAATGAATATAGGTTAGGCTAGCTGAACCTGACGAGCTCCATCTGTTGTGGAACATCGTGCCCAATGCATGCTGGGACTAGTTTCACAGGAGCCTAATATACAGACAGCCTTCTTCTGAGATGGATATATTTTATACTACACCTAGTGTCCTATATGATGACCTAGCAAAGTCTAGAGAGACTTGCCAAAGCTAATTATTGATTGCATCTGAAATTACACATAATACGACCCGAGAGACTTGTTGATTTGCTGTAATTTGGACTATTGTCAAACTTTGTTCAAACCGTTCAAAAAAAATAGATTTTATGAAGTGTGCCCATTTACACATCTGTAAATGAAGCATCTGTTTAATACAGATAATCCAATTGGTCACTTTTTTGTATAGAGTCGAGAATTGTCTTTTTGTTTTGACTTATATGTAAAATTAAAATGGCTGCCGCCATTTTTTATAACTGAGCTTAATATTTTTTTAACTCCCTCTGTGCCAGACATTGCTTATAGTATTGGGTGAGGGGGAAATTTCGTGATAGTTTGAAATATGTAGGGTCTTTGCCAAGTAAGTTGAGATGTTCAGTGTTTGAGTCCTGATGTAACACCAAGTCAACAGTGCAACACCCATCCACTGCTATTGGAATGGTGTTCTGGATGGGAGGTGGGACGAGTCTTAACAGGAGTGGGGCCCTCAGGCAGAGCACAGAAAAAAAAACTTCCTAATCCTTTCCCAGAAGCACCCAGCTTTAACCACAGTATACAGGCCTGAACTACAGACATAGTACTGACTAATGATGACAGTTTTGAAGAACTAAATAAAGGGCCACCACAGACACTGCTGTCCAGGAAAATGCCATCCGCCCATTATAAAGCACAATCTACCTAATGACTAATGGAACTAGCTGGCCACATATGTTAAAGTCCGATATTAAGAGCTCATTGTTTTTCTTAGAAATTTGCCCCCATTCCTAAATCGGAAGAGGTTAAATTCAATCTCTTTGAAGAATATACAGCGTAATCCTGCCACAAATCTTATGTTGATGTGTGAAGTGATTATTTTAATGTTGGCATTAAAAATATATAAATGCAATCATTGTCAATGTATCTAATCGTATATAAACTTCATAGTTTGTTTTAGAATGTGAATAATTTTTGCCTCTATAGCCAGCTTTTAATTATTTTTTTTTGAAGCAAATAAGGAAATATGGAATAGATATAGAAGGGAAGCTCACATGCTGACGTGACCAGTCTAGTTTGCTTACTTCTGCTTACAAGCATTCTACAACTGCTGTCGATTGTGTTCTTCATCTAAACAGCTTGTTACGTTATGTAATTTATGGAGGTCCCCCTTAATAATTGACTGATGTTCATGGGAAATTGATTAAAATTATTAGTAGTACTATTTGTAGAATATTAACATATATAAATAGTTACCAGGCCACGTCTTCTATGCTCCACACGTAAACTATTTTCAATGCACTTTTACATTTCTGTTCTCTTGTTTAAATTAATAGATGCTTTCTTGGATGTTGAACATTAAGTATTTTATAATGTTCTTAGAAGTCAAATGTTCCAGTCTTTGAATAGCAAGGGCTGCTAAACATTGGCACTTTCTCTGCCCCTGTGTTTCATTGATATGATGCGCATTCAGCGTTGTCAGAACCCAGCTAGATAACGTCTCCTAACAGAGATAAGCCAGTCAGTACACACCGGTGATCCCCTTGAATGTTGGACACAAGAAAAAGGTGTTTTCGGTCGAGAGCACATTAGCAATAAGATGCAGGTTCCCACGAAGCACTCGTGTGTCGTTCTATCATTTAATAAGATGCATAATTTAATTTTTGCCAACTGTCTAAATTATGTATCTAGAGAAACTTGTAAGCCAAGCATGAATATAACCAATTACCTTTATACTGTATAATGGAGCGGAGGCAGCCATTTTGTGACATGGGCCAATCTATTTACTAGAAAAAAAAGCACTCTGATTTCACTAGTTCATAGTCTTGAATCTTTGTTCCCACTGCATCCAAATTGATGTAGGAGATGCCTCTTTTTCTTTTGTCAGAATTGGCCATTGAGAAACCATATTGCTGCTTTCAGGGCCTCTGTGGTATACACCTGGTTGTAATTTATCAAGCTTCGGGTTTGAAAAAGGTAAGATGTTGCCAATAGCAGCCAATCAGATTCTAGCTGTCATTTATTTAGTACATTCTATAAAATGACAGCAGATTGGTTGCTATAGACAACATCTTTACTATTTCAAACCCGCAGCTTGATAAATATACCCCTGGTGTATTTAAAGGTACCTCACTGTATTCCTATGATCCATTGTCTTGCACACCATTTGCATGTATCTTCTACTAGGAAGTGAACGCAGAACACAAATGGGGTGCTCCTCATTCCAGGGTGAAGGCAAACAAAGTGGTGCTCTGGTAACCAAATAGCTGTAATCTGAAGCTGTGCTAGAATAAAATGACAAACCTGACTATTGTGCATGGTGACAAATGCAGTAATATTACAGCCATTGGCCCATTCTTTCTACATGTGTGGCCAAAACGGACACTGATCCTGGCCCTCGGGCAAACTGAAAACTTTTCAGCTTTTCTATAGATTTGATATGCACATCTATCTGATACAAGTAGTGCCTGGCTTTAGAAGCTTGCAATCGGTGTGGATTTGCGTTTGACGTGGCTAGTTATTGAGTGCAGATGGAGTGTGTGTTTTGTCCTTGCTATCCCCCCTACTGTTCCTCCCCTTCTTTGCTCTATCTAGGCTGTGCTCCTGGTTTGTGTTTTTTTTGCTTACTGAAAGGGGTCTGTGTTCTTGCACCCTCCGCCCTCTCCCTCCCTGACATGTGGAATTTCACAGTGCTGCACAGCCTTAAGTGAGTGTGTCACTTCTGCATCCTGTGCATGGCTGTCCAAAGTTCTGTGTTACCAGTAATTAAAGATGGCTGCCTTTATACACAATACACCTAACTTAATTTAGCATTTGAAGTGTTTGTTTACTGGTATTCAAGACAGAGAGGTCAAATATCTATTTATTTGAGCATGTCTTTTTATTGAATTTTTTTTTTTTTTTTTTTCCTAATAAGATTTCATTTTTAATTGTCCTGTGTTGACATATGTCTGTGTGCCCCTATACCTGCAGTACAAGAATTCAGTCAGCAAAAGGTTAATGGGGCAATGGTCTGCAACGTAACCCCCTCTCTCCCTCCTCAGGCTGTGCACACAGCTTCTTGTCTCACAGGCTGAAAGGAGCTATTCATTCTCACAATGCACAGCGCAGACCATGAAACCAGCTGAGCAGGATTCAGAGTCTGCGGGAGAACTACCCCCACCCCCAACCCCTTCTATGACCCCTCCCTGAAAGCCCCTCAAAACCCAGGCATTAAGTTGTAACCGCATGTACAATGAGACTCCCACCATGTGCCTTATTGCACAGGTAGTTCTGCAGCGTTAGTCTCTAAATGTTCTGAAAGCCTTAGACCGTATTTGCTGTATTGGTCGCTCTGTGCTGTAGATTTCTAACACTCTATTTAATTTTCATTGTGAAAGAATTCTCACATCCTCCTCATTAGTCTAATCTCTGCACCGAGAGCACTCCTGATATTCTTTATATGGAAGGGGGATGTACCCTAAATTAACTCCAAACTTTTGGTGTACGCTGAACTGGATCTGCTTTCTAGCATAGATTGCAAAACCATGAAATGTTCTACTTCAGTCTTAAAGATGTGAAATGTGTGAGTGTAACTGGTAATATCTGCAGTTGTGGAATATTATGTTTCTATTTTCATGGCTCAAATAGCTGATTTTTGTGTGGGTTTTTTTTTGCCTGTATATTCTGAACCCCTGAATCTAAATCTACCACTTGCTTAAACCGAGTTCTAATCTCTTGAGGCTGCAGCACAGGGGGTTAATCTCCCCCATATTGGTCACCGCTACACACTCAGACAGCTGCAAGGGCACATCTGGCTCATATTATTTTGGGGAATGAGCGTCTTGGAGGGGGGCTGTGAGCGTATGCATGAGGTGGGGGCTGAAGGGGGGGGTCTTTAATTATGATTCCCATGCAGTAAAATCCAGCTGCGCTCATAACTTTCTCTGTTTTCTTTAACCCTTTTGGCGTTTACTACCTTTTCCAAAAAGATAGCTGCTGTCAAATTGTTAATGTTGGTAAATTGTTATAATCTGCGTCCAGAAGGTCTCCATTTCTTCTACTTTCTGTTTTTCTATTGTATAGCCTGTGTGAAAGCTGATGGTAAATACAAACTGAGGGGTAACATGATTTCACCACTAACATTCTGACTTAAAGGAACAAAACAAAGTTCTTTATTTATTAATTTGGTTTACGTTAAAAATGGTGATCATCTGGCACATCCCTCACTTAAATGTTTCTGGTGTTTGTATCCTAGAAGTTCTTTCCCAAGCAAATGTAAAAAATATATCCCCCAAACAGTAGGTCTTGTCCTTTTAGATCCTAAAAGTTGTGTTCTTTTTTTAGTGTATACAGGATATGTAGCTCTTCCAAATACAGATGTGGATTGGGAATCTTTCTCGATTTTTAAAAAAATGTATGTATTTTTGTCTCCAGGCATTGTTTTGTGTCTTTTGATATAAAGAGTAAGCTCTTCAGTTCAGTACAGCTGTATAATTCACATGTTGGACTGGTGCAGGTCTCCATATGGCATCCAGTTGGCCCAGGAAGTATGCCTGTGAGCCCTGTGTAATTTCACACCAGTCAGGGGTGGGAGGTGGTGTGGAGGTTTCTGGGATAATTGACACCTCAGGGGCAGCTGTTATACTGCTCTCCCTTCTTTACACTCCTCCACTCTGCACCCAGAGAGCCATAGTTATATAGTCAAGGGCTACTATTGTACAATTATAACACTTTATTTTAGTTTATTTCCCCCTCCCCCTCCTCTGAACACTTACACCAGCTGTACTCACTGTAGGGGTGGCGGGACAGGGATCATGTTCCTGAAGAGCGGACTCTTACTCTGATTTATTGAGTGACAAGAGGATGTGGTGCACATTTCATAGGACAGACATAGGTGCCAAGTGACCAGAATTGCATTTCAGTGTTTTTGGTCTCTGTGGGTCTATTTATGGAAAGCTTTTTCTCCCTGGAGAACAGGATAATATCTCTTATGGGTGATACATGGAGGATATTGGCTGGCCAGGGTTTAGTGACTTCTATTTCCTAACTTTGTGATTTTGGGATATCTACCGATGCATAATGCTCTTATTATGATAACTGATTAGTATTTGAGGAATTGGAAGGTGGACTCCTGATTTCCTGGATGATTAGTAGATGCCTTGAGTATCTTGTCAGTAGAGGGGACTGCAATATGTGCATGCTAAATAGATTAGAGGGGAAAATTAGATTTGTCCATAGCTCATTTGCATGGGAGAGAACAATATTGGAGCAAATAGGATGGTGATGGATTGGTTGTGGGCTGGGGGAGTGTGATTTTGTTGTGACACAACTGAATCAGTGTTAGTCTGTGGGATCATGGTGTATTGGGACAAAAAGCAGACTGGAGCAGATGGGTTGGGCGAGGGGGAATCGCAGCAATTGGGGATATTTTGAGGGAAGCGTTAAATGGCATGAACAGCTACGGGGCATTTCTGTATGAAGGGGTTCAGATTTCAGCATTGAGCGAACACAGAGCGGATGTGCCCCCTACCCCTCCTTCTCAATAGACCCTACTAATAACTTCTAGTCCAAGTGGCCTGCGATGTATTGTGGAAGCCATTAACCCCTGCAGAGCCAGGGTTAAAGTTTAATATTCCCTAGCGAAGATGTTGAACATACCAAAGTCAATTCATTAGAGTAATGTGTATACGAAGAATGAAGTATGTGTCCACATCCAGATCTCTACTTCAGAAAAAAAATAAGTATAAAGTCTAAAACGTGTCTGTGTATTCACGCTCTTGTCTAAGTGTCTATCAAGTGTCCAGTTGCACCAGGACTTGCTAAGTTAATTGCACAAATAACTAAAGACCAGCATCTTCAAAAAAAATAACATTTTCACTACAGAAGATAATGATGGAAGGGAATGTGAAATGTGAGGTGGTCTATAGAATATATAAATGCAGTAAAGGGGGTGATAATAGTAAAAAGTATGGCTGATTTGGTATGAATGGTGAGTTGTGTTTATAATTACTAATTATTCAATGAATCAGACTTATAGCGTTATTTGACCAGTACTAAATCCTGTGGCCTTTTGTGACTAATCTTTATATTTCACACTACAATGTGTATGATCCATCTTCACCAAAGATGGCTGCTTTTCAGAAAGAGAATCCTTTATTGATCTACATTTAGCTGTTTATACTCCACACCTGGATGTTAATATAGTTGTTTTGTTTATAGGTTACATGTGATTTAATGAGCTCTTCTGATGACCGTAAGGGAGAGCATTAAAGCAGCGCAGGTTTATTTTGTTTGAGGCTCGTGAAAGACTACTTTGTTTCACTTAAAAAATTTAACTATCAGAACATTTTAAAAGCAAAATGGAATTCCTCTTGAGGCAGAGCATTCTTCACCCTCCCTTGTATGCACACTCAATCTCTTCCTTTTACTAATGGTTCCTATTGTGTCTCGGTGAAGAAGGGTCTGCTTCTCTTCTGAATAGGCCATGTTTCCATGGGAACCCAAGCCAAAGGCCTGGCTGACCTATAACCCCTTGATTGCAATAACCCCCCCTCATTTGATTGGGCTGTGAATATCATTTAACGCTGAGTGCCTCAAAAATTCTAGGCCTCTTCGCCTCCTTGTACACGATCATTTCAACATGGCGTCTGTATATTGTGACCTCTGAGTACTGTAATTGGCAAGTGTATCTTGTTAATGACTAATATATAAAACTTAGCGGTAATCCCCAACAATATGATGTCAAGTCAGAAGTTAGATTTTTTGCTAGAAAATAATAGGTTAAATGCAATTTTTGCCCTTTGTTCCTTTTTTATTTTTTCTCCGAACCATATTGCCCTGGTGCCCCCTCCCTGTGTTAGGGCCCCCATGAGCTCAGCCTGTACATTCCTACTAGTAACTGGATTTGCAGCTGTTTTAGGAAGAAAAAAATGGTCTGGAAAAAAAAAAATTGCATGAGAAATCCTAAACAGCTTGTCCTGCTGTCAGGAGAGGAGGGGGGCAACATGGAGAGGGAGGGGATATAACGTGTAGCAGGGAGAGGGGTGATGTGACTGGAGACTAGAGTGTAAGGAGTAAAGATGACCAGAAAGACAATATTTTCTGTCAAGTCCACTGGTAAAGATGGAAACACTTACAGAATGCCCAGTTCCTTTACATTGATGCTTGGGCTGTTAAAGCAGGACCGCTTACATATATAAAGCCTTGCTTTGGGCTTATTGTCTCTTTTGTACTCTTCATTTTCTAGTTTGTTTCCCTTAATTCTGTTCCCTTTCCGCTACTTTCCTCTCCCTCCCCTGTTCTGTGCAGCTGTGTTCTGTCCTTCTCCAAGTAGGAATGCTGCAGATATTTCATCTCTCAGGCATGTTTTATTTCCAGAGGAGAAACTTCACTCTGCAAAGAAAGGAGGATCCCAGTGAAACATGAATTGGACTAAGATAGTATCTCTGTGTGTATATACATCATTTACATTTTAAGACATCTGTTGCTGGAGGGATTGCATCACACCCTTTAATATATCCATATAACAGGCCATGGTCTCTGCAGCATTGTTGTATTAGCGGACCACAAAGACTGGACTTCATTGTGTTGGATGAAGTATGTTGGAATTAAAGTGTCCATGTAAAATGTGGTTCTGTGTAGTATGATTGGGTACCCAGTACGACTCTTTGTTCATTATTTTGATATGATTATATGTGTGTGTATATTTTAGCGTGTGTGTATATTAGTGTAGGCTTCTTTGGCAGGTACCCAGTGTACTATACCTAGTATCATATAACTTAAATCTTGTAGACAGTGATTGTCAATACTGCCAAATGGCAGTCCTTTAAGGGGATAAGCAGTTATACTGTATGGTATGGGATCTCTGATTTAGAAAGCTCTGAAAACCAAGAAGGAAGTTACTGCTGCTGATATCCTACACTAACATGGTTAAAGTGTTTCCTCTTATAGTCACTGTTAGGAGCACTGCTAAACAGTTTGAGGAGAAATGACCGGGACTTGGTTGTAATTTGGAGAACCAGGTATTTCAGATAATGAATCCAATACCTGTACCAGCAATAGAATGAAATGCAACCCCCCCCTCCTCCTGATTTTTTTATTTAATTTTTTTGTGCTTGCATTTCTGTTTTAAAACATTATACAACTGAGGCACACACAGTTTTATCGTAATTCGTATTATTCGTATGATAACGAGAAAATAAACCTTTTCGGAAAGAGACCTTTTCGTGCGGACTATTGGGTGGTTGTGTGACCATTACACGTTAATTGTACAATTACAATACATACTCTGCAATCTGACCATTGATCGGGGTGACAGTTTTTCACTTTATCAGATTACCTGTTAATAAATTTGATATGGTTACATGTGGGTGACTATTTGGCCATCTACATCAGTTCTTTAAGGATTAAATTATTGGATTGAAATGTAATGTGTATGAGTGGCCACCCTTAGACAGGATGGTGGTTTGAGGGTGAACAAATGAGTGCTTTTGTACCTCAATGGTTTCACTAGTGTGTAGCAATTTTATAGGCTTCATCTTTATAAATATTGGTTCAGACCACAATATGGCAGAATCCACTGTGCGCAGATGACTTGCGTAGCACGGCCTATCTGACAAGTGTGTGCAGCAGCATTCTTAATAATCTGTGGACAGTTCCATTATGTGATCATCATTCACTCTGACTGACCCTGTGATTACCTATCAGAAGCCCACTCCTCGCACTTTCCTCAGGTCGCTGCTGTGAATGGAGGTGGACTGGTTAGTTGAGAGTATAGGCCTCTTACTATACAGCTTGCCCTGATTGTTCTGAATTATGACTAGAAGGGTACTTTGCACTGAAGTTTTTCTCCTCAAACTACAGTGTTCACAAGAGGTGTATCTGGCCACTACCTAGTAAGACTGACATGACATAGCCTTAGTACGTTTTGATGACCTTACTGTCTCCAACCAGCTCTCGGTGGGAAACCAGCTTATAGAACAATGAATAAAGTGTCATTACAGTATTCTTTATGACTTAATTAAAAGTAAGATGCCAAGAAATTCCCGGCAGCTGCTCAGAATACATACAATTGTGAATATTGCATTGTTCTCCACTATAAAACTCACTTTAATTTCTTGACTTGCATTAGCAGCGTAGATGTTGGAGTTGATATTACAAAATGCTTTCAGAAAAGTGTAACCTGCACAGCTACAACTTTTATTAATTCCTTCACTGATGTATTAGCCACCCATCTGTTTGTTAAACTGAAGGCACAGTTCTCTGACTCGAAGTGTAGGGCAGGCTGATTTTGTGGTGGAGTTTGTGTGGGTTGTTGGTTATTGGGGTTTTTTTTTTTCTTCTTCTTTACTGGTAACGGGTGCAGGTTAAATTTCTTTTCTTTGCCTTAAAAGTAATTTGCTGATGCAGTGAAATCGAACCAACTACCGGTTTCCTCTACACATGTATGTGGAAGTCCACATTTCATTGGTCTTGTGTCTACTTGCAAGTAGACACAAGACCAACACAAATTGCCTACCACTCCCCCTCTGGTGCCAATAGGGTCATGAGCTGACCTGGTTTGGCTTTCTGGAGGTGAAATCCTCTTGGATTAGATTTTAGAACAATTGGAATGGAGCTACAACCAGTGCAGTGTTCTGACTGTTTTAGTGGAAGGTGACCGTTGGCTGCCCAGTCTACACGTGAAGCCAGTCTGAGGGTTTATAGCTTCATTAGCCACATTCAGTACGGAACATGCACAGTAGAGCCAAAGGCCATGTCACAAGCATGGGCATCCCTCATACCCTCTATTTATTTGCAGCGTTTCACCTCTGGTTACTCTCTAAGATGGACGTTCTGGGCATGAGGGGTTATACAACGTATCTTTTTCAATGGTAAAATGCACTTAATTTAACCATTCATTCCGGTTTAATACTTTGAGATGTTGTAGATGTTTCTTTACCTGATCTAGCGAACACCACGTTTTATTCTGCCGCCTTAAATTAGGAGACTATTGCCAGTCCTGTTGTCTTTTAGTGCTGTGGAGTGGCACAAAGCTTTGTGAGCTGAACTTTCCTCCTATTTTATGGCTCCTATAGACCTCAAGCTGCCAGTGCAACAGGCATCAAAAGTAAACATTCAATCCCTCTTATATGCCTGGTATATTAAACTGCATGAAGTTCGGTTTGTCCCTTTAAGAGGAGCATCCATTTGTGCAGGGCTGGGGGAGGAGTGTGCACTAATCTTTGTGCAAGGTGTAATCCCTCTGGAATGAGCTTTGTTTGCTCACCTTGTGTTCTCAGCAGAGCTGGAGAGGGGGGTGAGGAAACTGATGTAGGGGGCACAACTAAATAATTTTTTGCTTTGTGTTCCTGTCATAGTCCCACCCTCACATTTCAGTTTGGCATTGGCTTCATGGGAATGTGGGGCTGATTCACTATGAGCACTGACCCTTGAAGTGGGAGATCATGTGGCCTTGTATGTATTGACCTGACGATTGAGACATGTCTCATTCAGATACCGAACCCATCCTGCTCTGCAGCTCAGGCCATATTCTAGACTTGTGCGTGTATTAATGAAGACTGGCAATAGTTGGCTGCTAACAGGCCATTCAGTCAGCACACAACATTAGCAGGTGGAGGAAGAAGTAGCAGAGTAGTTCTATGTATGAGCAATGACTTTAACAGACTTGCCAGAGACCCTGGTGTGAATGCAAGTATTGGCTGCCTTCTCAAGCACCAAAAAACAATTGGAAACCTGACTGGGAGAGTATGCTCTTTATAAAAACGAGCCAATTGCATGTAGCTAAGGAAAGCTGCCCTGTCTTAGCTGAGTGGTAGTGCACCTCAATACTCCAATTTCAGTGTAGAGTCTTCCAGTACTTAGATGCAGCCTGTAGACTCCCTTCGAGGCCTGTTGGGAGTAAGAGTTAACTCTGCCCTCCCCTTTCTGAGAAGCAAGGAGGGATCTAGGGTTCCCTGTTTGTATTTTTGTTTCTTTGCCAGATTTGGGGACTCCCGCTCTCTACCCGGTTCTTTCATCCAGCACACTGTAAGCCGCATCAAAGGCTGTGCTGGAGGAAACATCACCCTGCGCGGGGTCAGAGGGAGGCTGTCTGCAATCCTAAATACAGCTCCGCCACCTTGCATTTGGCTTGTTCTGGAAGCACACTGCTTTATATAGCTCTGGTAGAAGACATAGATGAGAACTTTTCTTAGAACTGTTTCAGGCCCTAAATTAAAGTTACCCTGTTTTTATTCCTTAATCTTTTTGCAGTCCGAATCCCTGCTTCTGAACGCTGCTTAGCGCACTCCTTGTGCGCTTATGTACGAAGCGGCAAAATAGGTTTATGATCCTTTACATCTTCCACTGAGACTAGGGGGGTATGGAAAAGTGAAGATGTTGCCTATAGCAACCAGATTCTAGTTATTTAGTGCGCTCTACAACACTACAACTAGAATCTTATTGGTTGCTATAGGCAACATCTCCACTTTTTCAAACCCGCCGTTTAGTAAATATACCCCTAGGTTTTGGTAACATCAATCAAACTCCAACTTGAAGTAACTGATGGACGTTGTAGTTTAACAGCTGTTGATCAAGCCTCAACTTTTTTTTTTACCTTTCATAGTATATGTATGGTTTACATGCAAACATGAAATCTATAATCTGCGCATCTTCATCACTCGCCTTCTAGCCAGTACTCATATCTGAGTGATCAGTGGAGTCTTGTTGGTGATTTTGAAACTCCGACCATTATGGGGCAACTTTTTTCTTTCGTAGAGTTTGCCCTGGGATGGCTCTCCAGGGAGTACACACATTACAACTTTTAAAAAGGTGTTTTTTTTTTTTTTTGTTTTTTTTGTTTTTTATTATAATACCAGTATATAGCAGCTTTGTGTAACTGCATCCCCTCCCTGAGTCTCCCTCACCCTCTCCTTTTTCCAGAGCTATAGGTCTAGGCGCAGCCAAAGTAAACATCCCCAGGGCAGGAGTGACTGGGAGACTGTGCCACTGATTGGGGGGTGGGGGGGGTGAGGAGGCGGAGGAGTGTAGAGGGAGCATAGGATAGAGGGGGGAGGGTGGGAGGGGAAGCATTCCTGCAGGCTATAGCAAAGAAAACAATTCAGCATTAAGAAATCTGTCTGTATAGCTGTCTTATTTTTTTTTTATTTTTTTTTTTAAATTATGCAGAGAGCATTGTTTGTATATGAATAGCCAGTGGTGTGCAGTGATGCACTACATGTAAAAACTTTCTGTAAGTTTTGTTGCATAGTAATATGTGCAACTTTTCTGTTTTTGATTCCTTTTAACAGTAAGCAGTGATCTCTGCCCGGGATACAAATTTGCACTTTGTGAATCTTCTGCACAATTCAGATAGATTCTTACGCTGCCTTGATTGGCTGCTTTCAGTTCACTGCTGGCCTGCATAGTTCATGCAAACAGGTTTTACATAGATTGCAAGCTGTTGTGGCTCTCCTGATGTTCTCGGCACTTGCTGTCATTGTACATTGTTCCCTTTTGATAGAATCCTCATCACCATTTATTTATATAGCGCCACTGATTCCGCAGCGCTGTACATAGAACTCCTTCACATCAGTCCTTGCCCCATTGGAGCTTACAGTCTAAATTCCCTAATATACACACACATACACACACTCACAGAGAGACTAAGGGCAATTTGATAGCAGCCAATTAACATACTAGTATGTTTTTGGAGTGTGGGAGGAAACCGGAGCACCCGGAGGAAACCCACGCAAACACAGGGGGAACATACAAACTCCACACAGATAAGACCATGGTCGGGAATTGAACTCATGACCCCAGCGCTATGAGGCAGAAGTGCTAACCACTTAGCCACCGTGCTGCCCTTCTCTCTCTGACACTTGGTATGATTGTGGTTATACACAGGATAGATGTAATACAAAGAGCAGTAGCTGGAATGTGTGATTAGAGAGGCTTTAGTTATGCTTCACCTATAAAGAGCCAGCACATTACAGAGCTTTGTACAGTGGGCTTAAAAATTCTCCTGTCTTCCTGCTATGGATTATGTTCTTATGACAGGTTACTGTGTAAATGCCCCCCAAGACTAGAGCTCTCATAATAAGAAATGGGGGGGACATGACACCCATGTGGCCTGGAGTTTGGCAAGGCCATATAGCTTACCCCATACTTATATTTAGGTCACGTATAAGGTAAAACTTATAGGAGTCTATTTCCTCTTGTCCTGTTTATTTTGAGTTCACCAAAAGTTTAAATGTTAGAAAAAATAATAATTAGAGCGAGTTAAAGATATTTGGTGAAATAAGGGCATGTCCTGGGGAATCCCAGGATACCTAGAACCCCCTACCCAAATGGGTTGCAGGAAAGGCCTTCTGTGTGGTACGTGGCCTGTTAGATGCCCTTTAGTCAGGTGTTTCCTAGTCTCACTGAGAAGCTCATTACTAAACCTCCATGATAACTCTGTAGTGGACAACTCTCTGCTCTTATCACAGGAACTATTCCATTCAGCATTTTTAGCCCCTTCCCTTTCTGGAGATATCTGCTTATCTTTTGAGTGGAAGAGGGTTTAAAATTGGAAAGCTGCTCTGAGGGAGGGGGGGGGGGGGCTGATTTGGACGACAATGCCATTTGTCTGCTTGAGTTCTGGAAATTGTCATTGGGAACAATAAGGACATTTCCTGCTGGATTCCAGTCACTCTACAGACTGCCCTCCCCTCTAAACACAAGTCTCTGACACTAGGCACCCCTCCTCTGTGCCCTGTCTGGGCTCTGCTGGTCTGGGCACCGTCTCTTATCACAAGCAATAAAAGACTAATAGTTTTTCAGGCCTTTAGC
Source organism: Mixophyes fleayi (assembly GCF_038048845.1). Classification (NCBI taxonomy): domain Eukaryota; kingdom Metazoa; phylum Chordata; class Amphibia; order Anura; family Limnodynastidae; genus Mixophyes; species Mixophyes fleayi. The sequence goes on from NC_134405.1 coordinate 61,837,217, forward strand.
AGCCTGTTGTGCAGCAGCTGATGTAAGGAGGAGAAGGTCTACAAGCTGCCATCTCACAGCTGGACCTTGTCTTACTGTGTTGGTTTTACTGCCCTAGTTTTCTTTCTCCCATGTAAACATTCCCTGGATCCTCCAGGATTTATATCTGCCCATGCAGGCAGTTTCCTGCTACCCCCTCACACTGCACAAAATCCCTAAATCCTCCCCAGCATCTGGGGGAGGAGAACGGGTCAGATTTCTTCCATATACTTAGAGGTTTACAGGCAGCTAATTTGACATATACTCTAGGACACGCACTTTTATATAGTATGTGTACATATGTGTAAATAATATGACTGCCCTCATGTAAATTTAGTAAAAGTTTCATAGGTTGAGGAAAGGCTTAAATGCACATTACTTGTAGTTTATTATTTTATTTTTCTGTAACTAAAAGTTACTGAAAGTCTGTTCTTTGTATCAATGCTTTTGTCTTTGAGTCTGTGGCTGATATTTAATTTTACTTCCACCAAAGCACATTTAATGGCAAGTTTATTAAACATAACGTGCATATTCCAGTGTTTACCATAAAAACAACCCTGCTTTTATATCATGTAATATATGCTGTTAAACCCTTGATAGGTGAATTGGGTTTCTCTGGTTAACGCCTATATTTTAATAAGGTAGTTGTCTATATAGAAGTGGGTCTTGCAGACATGATCAGAGCATTGCTTCTATGTACAGTAGATCTGCACTTGGTACTGCTTTATTGCCTTGTGCTAGGGACTAGCCAGCTCTAATGGCACCATCTAGATTGCTCGTGAGAAAATAGTGGCGATCATTAGGTGGTATTCCAACAATGGGTAAAAGGAGCCTGTTGTGTAGCAGCTGTTATGAGGCGAACCCTACTTACATTCCTGTATTACTTGTTTAAAATGTTTGGTTGTGTTTAACTTGCGGTCTTTGTTTTGCAGTATCTACAGATGAAATGGCCTCTCATTGACGCTCCCAGTACTGCTGGCTTGAAGGATGCCAGGTCACCGTCACCTGCACACCTGGTGAGTGTTGCCTAGTTGAACTACCTTGTCCTTGGTAGAAACGTGTTTTGCAGATGGCATCACCAGTTGTTACATGATATCCCTACGTTTTATGTGTCTCTACTACGAAGACAAACCGCATTATCTTAAGTTTATTCAAGTTGTACCTCATCATCCTCTAGATTGTAAGCTCTTACAGGCAGGGTCCTCTCTACCGATTGTCCCATGTCTGACTTCCTCATATATCCTGTTATGCCTTTTGTGGGTGTCCCCATAGCATTACTCGCACTCATCTGTGCTACTTATGTAAATAGATAAATATAGGAATGTTTCTGTGATCACATAGGCAAAAATAACAATCCTAACACCTTATACAACATATACAAGTGGTAATGAGGTTGAAAAAAATACTTAAATTTGGAGGTGTGGAGATCTTTTCATTCAGAACTTTCCTCCAGTACGTGATGACGTGGCATAAAAAATACAAAGACACAACATAGTGTAATACAATAACAATAAATGACGGTATATGGTGAAAATGTGGTGAACTTCAATCCTTCTTATGTGAATCCACTCACCAGATACAAGATATAAGTGTGCCTTAATTAATTAGAGGTAGATATCATATGGTGTCTTCACCCAATTTCTTATGTGGAACATGTTTATCTGAGAGAGAGATCCTGACTGTCCAAAAGGGAGATTCCAAAAGAAATTTGAACCTAGGCCTGTTATTTCTTTCCATCTTGTAAGTGTAATCACATAAGAAATTGGGTGAAGACACCATATGATATCTACCTCTAATTAATTAAGGCACACTTATATCTTGTATCTGGTGAGTGGATTCACATAAGAAGGAAGGATTGAAGTTCACCACATATTCATTCATATACCGTCATTTATTGTTATTGTATTACACTAGGTTGTGTCTTTGTATTTTTTATGCCACGTCATCACGTACTGGAGGAAAGTTCTGAATGAAAAGATCTCCACACCTCCAAATTTAAGTATTTTTTTCAACCTCATTACCACTTGTATATGTTGTATAAGGAGTTAGGATTGTTATTTTTGCCTATGTGATCACAACCACAGCGCTGAAACATTCCTATATTTATCTATTTATGTCTTATATTGGGAAGATTGTGTGATTCCCATAGGTGTGTTTAGCAGCAGTGGGATATTAGCGCCATCTATCTCTTCTTAAATCAATATCTTATAATATGTGCTACTTATGTGTATTGCCTCATCTATTTGTTACTTCTGTATCTGGCGCTACAAAATCTGTGGTGCCTTATAAATATCATCACCATTTATTTATATAGCGCCACTAATTCCGCAGCGCTGTACAGAGAACTCACTCACATCAGTCCCTGCCCCATTGGGGCTTACAGTCTAAATTCCCTAACATACACACACAGAGACAGACTAGGGTCAATTTTGACATCGGCCAGTTATCCTACTAGTATGTTTTTGGAGTGTGGGAGGAAACCGGAGCACCCGGAGGAAACCCACGCAAACACAGGGAGAACATACAAACTCCACACAGATAAGGCCATGATTGGGAATTGAACTCAATAAATAATAGTATTGATAATCCTCCTGTATTCATGGCTTCTTACATACCTTGCTACACTTGGTGATCTTGTGACCTTGCCACACTTCCACCTACACCAACAATCTAGTTTGGAGACTTAACGTTTTTCATTCTGCCCTACCCAGTTCCCATGTCTAGCTCTGACTGTCTTGCCATACTCCTAGACAGTGTAGACACATGGAAGCACCAACAACCTGAGGGCTAATAATATTCCTGTTACTCTGCCTATAATGACCTAGAATGGTCTTTGCTTATATTCTTAACAGCTCCTGAGGAAGGTGTCTGACTACTGAATATTTACCCTTTTCTTACCCAAGATGCAACCAAATCTCCTGCCTTGACTTCTGCAAACTCCTTCTCTTGCATTCCCCTCGTGTATTTATCCCCGTTTCAAGCCATCCTATTGGTGCCATCTCAAGACTAATCTTCGCCTCAAGCTTCTATGAACTCTGCCTCACCTTCTTTCTGATCCCATCCCTTCCACCCAAGACTGCTTGCACTTATGGAATTCCCTACTGTGCCTGATCAGAGACTTCACGAGCCCTTAAATATTTAACCGCTCCATTAAAACCTACCGCACTCCTAGCTATGTGGCTTGCACTAGTATGCCCTTGCTACCGTCTCAATCTCCAGTTGATCCATCTGTCTTGTCTCCTTCTTTCCACTAGAGCAGGACCCTCCATACCCTGGGTTTTCATGCCTACATTTATTTTGTCTACTTTGTTTGTCCTGGTTTTATATATGCTGTTTTTCCCCACTGTCTGATGCTCTGGCATCTTAAGAATCAAATCTAGTACTCCCCTATCACTATAGATTTCTCTCCTACCTTCAAACTTGCTAACAATCTACCATGAAGCTTTTGTGGGAGTATCCCTCTGCCCTTCGTAAAACTAGTATTTCCTATGTTTAGCAAGGAGCCTTCTGTGGTTCACACCAGCCTGTTCGTCTCCTCGCAGTAGAGATTCAAATTCTGGCAAAGGTTCTGGCCATTGGCTTAAGTCCGTTATTTCTCAAATAATCCTCCCAGACAAAACTGGCTTTGTCTGTCAAATATATACAACATCTGTATGGTCTGAGAATATCCAATGCTTGCATGATCTAGGTTGTAGGGTTTTGGTGTCTCTGAATGCTGCCAACGCCTTAGATCTGTTGAAGTGGCTGTACTTCAACACTTCTCTAACTAAATGTGGCTTTCGGTGCTGAGTTCACCTTCCCATTGATGTGGCCCCCCAGGTGAGGGTGGAAAGAATACCACTGCCATGTGGGGCAGAGTGCCACCATCACTGGTTGTAACGGTGAACTGTATCAAAATTGCCATACTAAGATCATACAGGTTGTAAAAACATTCTCCGGTATATACTTCTCAAACGTGATTTGTCAGACGGACTAGCGCCCAACCATGGAAATATAATTTATTACATTCCTTTGTGGTGTGTTTGTGTGTTTTTGTTTTTTGTCTGTTTCCCTGTTTTAAAAGAAAATTGAAAAACGTGTTTGAGTATATAGAATATTTTATATGAACTACTCCAGTCAATGAATTAAACCAAAAAAGATCTAATTTATTTCAGTAGTTTTTCTAATAAATGAGAAATGTTTACTGTAAGCTAAGCCACCTATATCTTATTGAATGTCATTTTGGTCAATCTTGCATTATCCTTTCATTGAGGAAGTAGAAAAATTAAAATGAAGTGTATTTCCAGAGGTTTAATGTGTATTTTGTATGCAGTTGTAAACACTGACACCATCTCCACAATACATTCATACTTAGTCTTGCTGCACAGTGTGCACACAAGCATGCTTTCGTAACTTTACACGCTCACTCATGCTTACATATGTGTGTGATAAGAAACATTTTGCACACACGAGGCCGTCCTTTGTTCCTCTTTTGTATACCTGTGCTAGCACCTGGATTCCTGCCTATTCTTTAGGCGTTAAGTCTTTCAGCAACAAGAGCTGAGCTGCTACTTAATGCAGGAGAGGGGAGGGGGGGTTGGAAGTTAAACTCTTCACAATACCTCATTGGAAAGAGTGAATTAAGGGTGAGGCTCTAACTACTCCGTGACTGGCTCCCAAATACTAATAGCTGCTTAACGGGGCTTTTCGGGGGGGTGGGTGGGGGGGGGATACAAATAAGGAGGGATTATAGGTATTTGTCAGGGACATGTTTGTTCCGTCTGCTTTCTTCTGTAAAGATGTTCATCTGTTCTGCTGTTTAAGGGAAAATTACCATTGAAAATGTAGAGGTTTTCCACCTACACACCTATCCAGGAGAGTGATCATGTGGAATATATTATTATGAATATATTCACAAACATGAACGAGAATTACAAACCGGAACATTTATTTTTTGTAGCTACTTTTTGGCAATATATTGAACATAAAGCTATATAGCATCTAATGTCCTGATGTTCTTTAATACATTGCCGACGGTGAGTTGTTGTGTTGACCTTGGGGTGTTTTCTGTGACCTCTGATCTTTATCGTTGCCATGAGGTTTCAGGCAGTGTCCACTAGCCTACCAGCCGAAATATCTCTGGTGCTTCCTCTGTTGTATAATGTGTAACTCGCACTAACGTTACGGTTTGATGACGCTACAGTGTTTTTCTCTCCTCAGTCCAACAAGGTGCCAGTCGTTCAGCACCCACATCATATGCACCCCCTAACACCCCTCATCACCTACAGCAATGACCGCTTCTCCCCAGTGACTCCTCCAGGACACTTGTCACCTGATATAGACCCAAAGACCGGTAATGCTGGGGTGTTTTTATATATGCTTGACATTTGGGGTCTTGAGGGTTTCATGTCATTCACCGGGCAATTCTATTCACAGGAATCCCCCGCCCTCCTCATCCGTCGGAACTGTCTCCGTATTACCCGCTATCTCCGGGAGCTGTAGGACAAATTCCTCACCCCTTGGGCTGGCTGGTTCCACAGTAAGTGGGTTGTTTTTTGTTTTTCTCTTACTTCAAACTTATCGTTAATGCACTTGAACTGTGTAATATTGTTTTGCAGTTTGTAACTTATCAGCTTTGTCTCTCAGGCAGGGTCAACCGATGTACTCAATCCCTCCTGGTGGCTTCAGACATCCATATCCTGCCCTGGCAATGAATGCCTCAATGTCCAGGTATCTTGTCCCTGATCTAACCTTGCTTATATTCTCTACCCCCCCCCCCCCCCCCCTCCACCTCTTCCTACCTGTTTCCTGTTATGTTCTCTGTTCTACAATGCACCAAATTTCTCCCAACACCTTGTTTATTCTTTCCTTATCTAGCTTGGTTTCCAGCCGGTTCTCTCCACACATGGTGCCCCCTCCTCACCACAGCTTGCACCCCTCAGGGATCCCTCACCCTGCCATTGTGTCACCCATTGTAAAGCAGGAACCGTCCTGTGGCAACCTCAGTCCCAACCTCAACTCGTAAGTGTTTTACCATCTTAAATTCTCTCAATGAGCATAAGTGGCCCATTCTCTATAGAAGGTGTTTGAATAAATATGGCATGTTTCTAGAAGGTCTAAATAACTTTGTATGGACAAACTGTATTTAGTGGAGAATGACACTTTGTGGCCTAAACTAGTAGTTAGTCTATATTTCTGCCGCCCATCCATCCACTAACACTTTCTACTTATTTTAGTAACCTTATTGTACAAGTTAAATCTATACTCTGAAGTAAATACCTATATAGTCTAGCCTAAAGACCAAGAATGGTGTAGGATTTAGAACGGTGACTGGAAGAAAAGATTGACCATTGAGTTAGAGGTGTTGGGCCAGTGTGGTTCTACGTTTGACGTTGTGTTCATAGATGGAGTATCCCTCAGTGGCCATGAAGCTGTGTTAACACTCTTGTGCTTCTGTAGGAAGTCCTCAGTGCTGGTCAAGAAAGAAGAGGAGAAAAAGCCACACGTTAAAAAGCCGCTGAATGCCTTCATGCTGTACATGAAAGAGATGAGAGCCAAGGTCGTAGCAGAGTGCACACTAAAGGAGAGTGCAGCCATTAATCAGATCCTTGGCCGCCGGGTGTGTAACAGTCGTTAGTAGTTTGTGGTTTTGTTTGTCGGGACACCGTCCCATTGGTGACAGTTGGCTATTTTGTTAATACTTGTGTGAGAAGCACACGTTTGACTGTCCTGTCTCCACAGTGGCACTCCTTATCACGGGAAGAACAGGCAAAGTACTACGAGTTAGCCAGAAAGGAGAGGCAGCTCCACTCCCAGCTCTACCCGACATGGTCTGCACGGGATAACTATGTAAGTGTGCCCTGTATGTGTGTTGAAGGCTTATCCATTCATTAGGGACTAGTGACATTGTTCTCATGCCGTAGTGATGTAACTAACCACTGGCAGATTGATAGGCTGCCCTTTCATGACTACTGTCCCAAGTACTAAAAGTTAGATTATAACGTAAACTGCAGGAGAACTGCGCCTGTACATTTGTGTACAGCGCTGTGTGGTTATACATGCTGTATAAAAAAATGTTCAGTAATAACTGCGGTTCCTACATTAATTGACTCAGAAATCTTGTCATCCCCAGGGAAAGAGAAAGAAGCGGAAGAGAGAGAAACAGTCACAGGAAGCAGAAGGTAAATGCAGTGTTTTAGATAAAAGTAATTTTCTGTAATAAGTGATACAGGAAGCGTAACATCCCAGAACCAAACCTGCAGAAGTGTCTGTTTCTGAAGCCGTGTCACTAAAACCAATATGGAAAGGGTCATGTAAGGTATTATCCTTTATACAGCAATGTTGTAGTAGAATGGGTTTTGAACACGTTACATTATTGAAACAGCGATGGCCATGTAAGATTCTGATGGGTACAGTCATGGCCAAAAGTTTTGAGAATGACAAGTATTGGTTTTCACAAAGTTGGCTGCTTCAGTGTTTAGACTTTTTTTTTTTTGTCAGATGTTGCTATGTTATACTGAAGTAACATTACAAGCATTTCAGAAGTGTCAAAGGCTTTTATTGACAATTACATTAGGTTTATGCAGAGGGTCAATATTTACAGTGTTTCAAAGACCTCTGTAATTCGCCCTGGCGTGCTGTCAATCAACTTCTGGGCCACATACTGACTGATGGCCGCACCTTCTTGCCTAGTCGATGCTTGGAGTTTGCCAGAATTTGTGGGTTTTTGTTTGTCCACCCGCCTCTTGAGTATTTGAGGTCAATCCTTAATGGGATTAAGGTCTGGGGCGTTTCCTGGCCATGGACCCAAAACTTTGATGTTTTGATCCCTGAGCCACTTAGTTATCACTTTTGCCTTATGCAAGGTGCTCCATCATGCTGGAGAAGGCATTGTTCGTCACCAAATTGTTCTTTGATGGTTGGGAGAAGTTGGATGTTTTGGTACTGTTCTTTATTCATGGCTGTGTTCTTAGGCAAAATTGTTAGTAAGCCCACTCCCTTGGCTGAGAAGCAACCTCACACATGAATGCCCCAAACAATCTGAAAGGGGATTGATTCATCAGAGAAAATGACTTTACCCCATTCCTTAGCAGTCCAATTTCTGTACCTTTTGCAGAATATCAGTCTGTCCCTGATGGTTTTTCCTGGAGAGAAGTGGCTTCTTTGCTGGCCTTCCTCACAGTGAGTCTTCGCCTCACTGTGCGTGCAGATGCACTTGCACCTGCCTGCTTCCATTCCTGAGCAAGCTCTGCACTGGTGGTGCCCTGATTCCACAACTTCCAGTCTGTTATTTTAAATCAGCATGACAGAGTGATCTCCAGCCTTGTCCTCATCACCACTCTCACATGTGTTAACCAGAGAATCACTGACCTGATATCAGCTGGTCCTTTTGTGGCAGGGCTGAAATGCAGTAGAAATATTGTTTTTGGGAAAAAGTTCATTGTCATGGCAAGGAGGGCTTTGAAATTAATTTCAATTCATCTGATCACTCTGACATTCTGGAGTATATGCAAATTGTCATAAAAAAAACAAAAAACTGAGGCAGCAGACTTTGTGAAAAATATTTGTCATTCCCAAAACTTTTGGCCATGATTATACTATACATGGACCACTTTAGACATAATGAAGTTAGGTTGTTACAGCTGGTGGTGGAAGAGGAGGTGGAACTTGTGTTGGAGTATTAGGTAGGTTGTCCTCAGGTCTGCAGGGAATGTTCTATTAACAGAAGTTCAACACCCAAAAAGCAGACGTCGCCATGATCACTGGGCAGAGAAGCGCTTGGGTAATGTGAGCTACTTTCAGGTTTTTTTTTTCTACATCGCGTCCGATCTATAAAATGCAAGGTGCATGCAGCTGCCGCTTAACAGCCATAGCAGCTCAGTGTGAGAGCACAAAACTGACCACAGGCAACACTTATGGGTTTTTTTTTGGTTTTTTTTATTTTTATAATTTTATTTTTTTTCGTTTTAACATGTAATTCAATAAGGACAGATGGCCAGAAAAAAATAAACTGAGATGTGTAAGATGTGTTCTTATAGTTATATTATCCAGATAACTTTAGGGTATCCTAGGTTATTTTTTTAAAAAAATAAACAAACTGGTGTCTGCCATATGCCTGTGCTAGCACAATGGTTCAAACCACCAAAGTAAGTAATATGTAGAATTATTATTACAACATAGGAAAAATTACAGACAAAAGACTAACTCAGGCCTGTCCAACCTGCGGCCCTCCAGGTGTTGTGAAACTACAAGCCCCAGCATGCTTTGCCAGTAGACAACCTGTTAATAGCTGGAAGGGCATGCTGGGACTTGTAGTTTGTCAACATCTGGAGGGCCGCAGGTTGGACAGGCCTGGACTAACTGAATATATGTATCTTTAACTGACTTTGTAATTATGTCATTTGCAGTCTGTAAGCCCAAGAAGGTGTGTGTGCAGCATCTTCCTGCAGAGAAGTCATGTGACAGTCCGGCCTCTTCCCATGGCAGCATGCTGGACTCTCCAGCCACGCCCTCTGCCGCTCTGGCATCTCCTGCAGCCCCTGCCGCCACCCACTCCGAGCAGGCTCAACCGCTCTCCCTCACCACCAAGCCTGAAGCAAGAGCACACCTGTCTCTCAGCCACTCTGCCGCCTTCCTGGCCTCCAAATCTCCTCCGTCCTCCAGTCTGTCTGGGCACCTGTCATCCCACATTGGATCCCATCTGCTTTCTCGTCCCATCCCGCTCACATCCTCCATATTGTCTCCGCCTGGAATCTTCTCCTCCACCCTGCAAGCTTTACCCATGATGCAGGCACAGCCCCTCTCTCTGGTGACCAAGTCCAGTGACTGACGTGAGAGAACTATATGGCCTGGGAAGCCAGAACCCACACACCTAAAAGGAGGAGCCCTCTGCAGCTCTGCACTAGTATATATACTGCTTTGCAGATATGGATATGTTTCTGCACTGATTGGTGTATATATGATGATGGGCTAATGGGGGACCATTTTATCCTACTCTGCAGATATGGACAGTGCTCTGTGGATGTGGACACCACTGTGTACTGGTGCAGATATTTCATTGTATTGGCCATACAGGGCATGCATCACTTGATAAAGGACTCATCTGGTGGGGTGAACCAAGAGCACTCTGGTCTGTTAATGGAACATCCCAGGAAGTTCCTGTGCATTACAATTTTGACCCTCAATTGGTCGGTATCATGCAGACGGACTAAGGATTGTACCTCTCCTCCACCACCCAGCCACTCAATGCATTGGGCCATAAACACCAGACCCGCACGGATTATTGGTCAATATTTGACCTAGAGATTTTACCCTTAGCCCCGCGGATCACGTTGTTTAGCCATCCCTCCTTGGTTTTTTTTTCTCATTTTTCTTTGTGTTTATATATAAATATATATATTATTTTTTTCTTTTTTTTTTAATAAAATGAAAATGGGATTAATAGGAAAAATCCATGTATATTGTACATAATGTGCCCGGTTAGGGGAAATAGGGTATGCATGTTTCCTTTTATGCAAGGATTTCCATTTTTTTTTTTTTTTTTGTATGTTCTAAGGGTGGGAGTTGGGGGGTTGGGGAGGAACAGTCTTGGTCTCCTCTTTTTATTTGCTGGTCTTGTGGCAGCAGTCATTTGTTTTACAGATCTGGCATTCCCTAGGTTTATAGCATCGGTTTTCTTTTTCTCCCACTTCTTCTCCTGAGGTATTTGTGTGTTTTTTTTTCTTGTTTTGTTTTTTACCCCTTCCTTCAGCTTTTCTCCTCCATTCCAGTCTTTCTCCAGTTTTTTATGTATTTTGTTTTTTATGGAAAAGAAAATTATTGAGAAAATGTGACACACTTTTGTAACAAAATAGAAAATATATTGTGTTTTAAAATATATGGGTTTGTTCTTGTGTTTTTGGTACGGTGTGCAGACTACAAAGTCTTACTCGGTTGGAAATGTAGGGTCAGCCCGAAAATAGCTACATGACAAAGGCCTGTGTTGAATTGGAGACTATTGAAACCAAATAAAGGACATGAGACCGTTCTGTTGATCTCTCATATTTGCATTATTATATATTTTTTCACTGTAATGCACTGCTGGATATAATATACATATTCCCTAAAAGGGCTGATAATACTCACAAATAGAGGTATGGCGGCTATTATCTGCATTTCTTGACACTCTGGGGCATATTCAATTCTCAATGTTTTCTGCGGTGTTGAAACTAATACCGTTATTACGGTAATCGTAAGCTGGAATTCAGCTCGCGGCTCAGGAAGCTGCGAGCTGAAATCCAGCGAGAAAACTACCGTAATAATGGTTTTTACGCGCACTATTACCGTAATAATGGTAATAGTGCGCGCGCCGCAAGATTTTTGCCGTTTCCGCCGACAATTGAATATTCCCCTCTGAGTTTATTGATGTTTTTATTATGCTTCTCCATACTTATTCCTTGTGAATATGCAACAGGTGCATTGTTGTAGACTAGTGTTTCTCAAACCCAGTCCTCAGGACTAATAACAGTGCAAGTTTTCCAGGTGACAAGGGAAACTATACCACCTCTGGATCTGTTGGTGTCCGATACGGAGATATGGAAAACAGGCACTGTTAGGGGTCTTGAGGATCAGGCTTAAGAAACCACTGTTGTAGACCATGTTGTAATAGTCTTAAGTATAAAATACACATAGCGTACACTTACATAATTTTCAAAGCACTTTACCCAAAAATACTAATTTCCAAAAACATTTTGCCCTTGTCTGTCTGCTGCCCACCCATACTGCCCCTGGCATCCTCAAACACTCACAGGACCACAAAGTGCTCCCTTTTAGTCACTGATATAATTTCCTAGCAGCAATTTACTTTGTTTAAATGGATAATGGGATAGATTTTAGATAGGGTTTTTTTTCCATAGCTGTATGTAAAAGTTTCCATAACTTGACTGACATTCTATTCAAATATACTATGCAGCTGAGCGCAAGTAGTTATCATTGTTTTCTGCTAACTATATAGTGTCCTTGAGTAGGAATACTAACAGGAAAGCCTGCAGTGCATAGAGGAGCTACCTGACAATCGCTACTTTTTATCCATTTCCAAAAAACTCCTGAAACTTTTGTGTATGTATATTGTAATTGTATTTTAGGCTTAGAGGACCCAGAAGTTTTTTTTTGTTTTTTATTTTAAAATAAAGTACTTTTCTTTCTAATTTGACCACCACCCTTTTACAAGACTGTTCAGGAGAGATGGACATCCCTCTATCTGAGCACATTATGTGGAGGGGCTGTCTGGTGAGATCATACAGAAGATGTTCTACAAAAGTAAACCTACCCCTTAGAATCTAGTATTGGATGGCATTCATGATGTTTACTTTATATCTTGGCTTACCACTAATACGCCATTCTTCCGATCCAGTGTGTCGCCTGAAGTATTAAACGGTCCCACTCTGCTCTTCTGAATAGTAGCCCTGCTGGCCAGGCTGAAACAGGCAGTTATGTTGCCCCTTATTCCAATTGGCATGTACTGGCCAGCAGGACTTCTGTACAGACGAGTGGGGACTATTAAAGGGTTCATGGGACATGGTATGTTGGAGACCGTTGTGAGAGGACTGGCAGCTTTTGTTCTGACACACACAAGTAAGTGGGCCAGTCACATGTGGCAGAGTACTAGAAAAAGTGGTGGCCAAACAATGTGGGTGTAGGTTTTGTACAGTTAGTAAGTTATTTCAAAGCGCTATAACAACGCGTTCTAGTGACATCTACACAGCTTGGATTTTTTGTGTCCATTCTACAATTCAAAGAACATTCTATACAATAGAACTATCCAGCAAACACAGGATGTGTAGAGGGGGGGTTTCCCACACCACGCCAATGGGCGTGACCAGCATGCATGGGGGCGTGTCCATAATTTTAGACAGTGCTTGGCTGCTCCCCAACTCTTCTTATCCCCATAATATACATGGGCAATGCTGCGCGCACTACTGTTAGGTGCACACAGCTCTCCCTTTTCAAGCAGAGCCCTGTGAAGCGGGGGCACGGTCCAGCCACCTCAATTATACAGTGCCCCAGGCTTGGAGGGGGGTTTTCAAACACTAGGAACCCCCCCCCCCCCCCCCCCCCCCCCCTCCCCTTAGTTTGCCTATGCAGATCTACAATAGAGATTAAGATTGTAAGAACCACAATACAAAATGCAGAGCATACTAGTGACCACTATGCAGTGCAGGCACACCCAAATAGCTGGTGGCTTTACAAGGCAAACCCTTCCAAATATATGGCTTCCGACCACCTCCAACTTTTGACATAAAGCTGTCCTTGTCTATCTTGTTGTCATTCACTGGAGATGATTGGTTAGTGCAGTCCACCAATTGGAATGCTGGGAGCAAATGTGTGACTACCTTTATTTCCTGCTGAAGTAGCCATACCCAGTTGATGGGTCCCAACACTGTTTTTGTAATGGCCAAAGTTACCCAGCAATGGAAGTGTTGGACTTCCTGACACTGGTCAATAGCTGGTGTGATCCACTAATCCAGAATGTTGGAAGTAGTCATACGGGGTAGATATTCTAATCTGCTGGGTTGCCTGTTTCAATTCTGTGATCTGGCTGACCAGGAAAAAATGTCCCCAGGGGAGGCAGATCAGATGAACCTTTTAAGTAGTAATGCAGCATGTGGCTCTAATTAGTCTACAATGATCAGTCTAGGGTCTAGTCCTAATCAGACATTTTGATAAATTAAGGTGACTTCAGTCATCTAACTGATAATCCTAAATTTTGGTAGAAGCTATATGGCAGATTGGAAAGTCCACACCCTGTCCAAATCTATGTGCCCAGGCCAAGTCATAGGATCAACCAGTGTGGGGCCACCTTAAGAAAGATTTAATGTTAATGCAACCATTTTATACCCACATCAACACTTGTTGATCACTACAGGCATTTGGCAAAAGCTGGGGGATGTAGTCGGTTTGAGTCCTCTTTTCTTTCTGAAAGGAATGGCTTGCAGGGAGCTTCTCAACATCTGGAATGACTGATAATGATACTTTGGGGTCAGTAGCGTAGTAAGGGCATTATTTAGAGTAATTCATACCAGGAGTAGGGGTTACTCAATCCTTGGGTGACAATGCCGGTTATGGTGGGTTCCTATATAACTCTTTTGAGTGGCTGCCAGTGTAGTTTGGTCCAAACACAGGGTCAGTGCCAGGCAAATGGCATAATCTGGTCCAGGAAGCTGGTCAGAGCTGGCGGCAGACAAATAGTATAGTTGGGTCCAGGCACAGGATCAGTGGCCGGAAAATAGTGTAGTCTGGTTCAGGCACAGGGGTCTGGTTCAGGCACAGGGTCAGCAACGGTGAACGAACCAAAGCACAGGAGACAGAACCTGTAAAAAAAACATTGATAGCTGTGAGAGGAAGTGTAATAAAGCCACAGCACAGGTGATCTCACTACAGGCTGGAGGATGATGGTAACTCCATTGGTGGAATAGCAAAAGTTCATGACACAGCAACACTTCAGGTGGGAGTATAATAGGCATTGACTTGACCTGTAGCAAAGTGCTGATTACAGTAAGCTAAAAGAATGTGCAGTTGATGGTGTTGGTGCGACACTGCCACCTGTCTTCTGTAGCTGGTATAAGCAGTGGATCTTCACATGTTGCTGTTTCTGTGTTGAAGGTGCACTGCCATCTGTTGCCTGTAGCAAGTATTGTGGCAGATGCTTGCAATTTTTTTTTTTGGGTTTTTTTTTCTTTATCTTTACCAACAATTAAATGTCATTTTACTATGTGAGGTTTATTTTTCCCAGTGCTCTCCATATTGTTACACGTTCTGCAGCTACAGATGTGGAGGTGAACACTGGGAGTTAACTTCCCGAATGGATTTGCAGCTGGAGAGTGTTTAACATTGCAAGTCTCTAGTAGGATCCTACACTCTGATGCGCTTTTCCTGTTTACTAGTAAAAGCAATGATGGTCAACTTAATTAAAGAGTGACCTCTGGACATACTAGATCTCATATTAACATAACTTTGTAAAGGAATGTCAGGTAACATTATGAGTGAGGGACACTCTGGTCCAAAGTTTTGGGTCTTGCTGTGGTAGCAGTCAGTTCTTTTCATTCCCTGGGAAAAGTTGGGCTGGGATTGTTCCCGATGAGAGGTGCCCCAAGCTGGCTTAACCTTTAACCATTCCAGGTTCCCCTCTAGTTAGACTACTATTGCGACTGTGGTGGTGACCCTGTCAAATTTAGCTGTGTAATGTGGTGAGAGTATTCTAGAATTTATTGTAATAGAGTGCAGAGAGGCTATCTGTTCCTGGAGATGCTGAAATTCTGAACTCCTAAGTTGCCTTGACAACCCAGTTATTGGGCATCTGAGAACTGTGGAAGGCGAGGAGGGTATTGTTTGATTTTAGAATTCAGTTTGGCTCTTTCAACTTCCCTGTCAATTTATTGACAATGTGTTGCATGAAAATATTAAACACTTTAATAGAATCCTCTGTATGTAGGTTGCTTCTCTTTGATTGGTTTCTATCACGAGTACATATGGTTTTAAGATTGGCAGCTAGTAAAGAGTACTCCTTGTCCCCAGGAGTATAACATTTGTTGAAGACATAGCAGAGATTTGGCTGAGAGTATTTGGTTATGTTGACCCCTGTTGTAGCGAAGGGAACCTTGGGTGTTTGATAGTACATTCTTTTATTTGTGTCTCTAGTTATGCAGTATGAGACATTTGTGGGCAGAGGCTAAGTTTATGAAATCTTTGACCTTTTGCTAAGGTCATAGTACTCGCTAAAACTTTTTCTATTTCTCTTGCTATATTGTAGGTTTTTAAGAGAAGAGACTCATTGAGCCTCCGATGAGGTTGGGTAGTGGTGTTTACAAGAAGTCCACTACTGTGCCCTAGTAAAACAGACACGGGGGGGGAAACTGTAATCTCTCAAAGTGTAAACATATTGAATTGCCTGAAAGAGTTCGGTCGTTTGTACAGGATCCTCTACACATCCTATAGGTCTTGTCTTTTTAATAGTCTTTTGGATTATCTGAGGGTATCTGGGCTAATTTTGGTATTCAAAGGCCGATCCCACTTAGGACAGAGTTAAAATCATCTCCTTTTTATAATTTGTTCCCTCCCTACTTTTTTTTTTTTTTTTTTTTCTTTTTAAATGATGTCATATGTTAAAACACTGTCCCACAAATGGTAGCATAAACCAATGTTACTGTAAGGGGAAGATGGCTATTTACCCCATTGTGATATTCTATTGGTCTTGTAGGTTTGAAAAGAATGTTTCAACCTTAATGGGGGCCCTATTGTGAATGAGGATAGCACCACATTAGTGCTTCTTTTTGGCAGTAGAGTAATAGGTGTGCAAGAAAGTTCTACTGGTGAGGTTGGGATGGGAGAGCTAGATATGAGGTTCTTGTAAAATAATTTTATTCTGTATTTTGCCTTTTAAGAAACTGAAGGCAGTGGCGGAACTACCATTGGTGCGGCAGGTGCAGTGCATCGGGGCCCATGGAGATAATGTGGCTCCATGGCAGATGCAGAGGGTCAGGGGCCCTGGTTTCCTACTCCCTGCACCGGGGCCCGCTAGTTCCGCCTCTGACTGGAGGGTCATTGTTTGCTTGATCAGTGCGTTTGATCCATTTACATTTAATGTCCTACCTAATAACTTAATGTTTATTGCTAGCTAAAAATTGGAGAAAGCATTCCAGATCCTTGAGATGGGGGAATCTCTTTAAAGTATAGCTGCAAGGTGGAGGGTGGAGAAAGTTATAAGAGGTTTGTTGGGGAGGGGGGGGGGGCGGCAAGTACTTGTTGAAAGGAACCTGGTGCATAGTAAGCAACTAGATATTAAGAGAACCACACTCGCATAGAGGTGTGGATCCTGTGCTTTCTTCCATATTGATCTAGAACCGTCCATCTAGAGCAGGGGTCATCAGCTTTTCCTTCCTGAAAACCGCATTAAAACTTGGTTTGTACACAAACAAAAAAAAAAACAATTGTGAAACTGCGTGGTGAGGCCTGGGCTCCTGCCAAAACTTTTTGATAGTTCAGCCTCAAGAGTTCTCCTTATGATGGTTCCTTTGGAAGGTCATCTATAGAATTGTTGGAGTGGTTGTAGCGGTCAGTGGCTTCAAGATTATGAGCATTAGGTTGTGGGGGGGGGGGGGGGGGTTCTTTCTATTAGATGCAGAAGTGGAAGCTGGTCAACAACCATAATACAAAGCTTTGTAATTCAATTCCTTGTTCAGGGCTTTTGGTGATATGGGGTTTCCTTCAAATGTAACCCCATCGGATCTTGTAGGTGCCAAGCATCTTGGTCACATTTATGAACTGACGCTTTCTGAGCATGCTCCTCTTGTAACTTATCTGATCTTTCTTGCACTCTAGAGCGTCAATATGTCAGACTATTGTCGATATTTGTACTTTTTACCCAATTATCTCCATGTTCAAGGAGAGGTATCCAGCACAGTCAAATAAAGATTAAACCCGACGGGACATTCTATACACTAGATAGCCAAATTATGCTTCCCTGAAAGAGCTGTAGCTATCCTGGGCAGAGCAGTTACGCAAAGACTGGACCAAGAGCGGTCTGCATCAAGTGTGCTAAGCACTGGCACTTGCTGCAGCAGGTACCGAGACTATAATTACAAGTGCACTATTGCACATTGCTACTGTGGCAGTGTGTATATGTACTGCTAAGACAAATTCCTCTACCTAGAAACAAAGTGAAACTTAGCTCTCCATAGCTGTAGAGTGTTGCATGTAGGTGGTTGTTGTGGTAGCATTGTACAGGAGCCAGGTTCTGTGGATGGGAAGCAGGAGAACATAGGTAGTGGTTGAGGGGACAGATTGGAAAGAGCCAGTTCCTGGGTAATGAACGCTAAGGAGTGCGAGAGATGGTAATGTGAGTAGAGGAATGAGCAGCTTTAGGACTATGAATTCTGAATCTTTAAAGAAAAATAATTTCTTTCCTACCATTGGGGGACACTGCGAGACATTGGGTTATAGTAGGTGGGACTAGGAGTCTAAGAACTTATCAAACTTGTTTGTTCCTCTCAGTCCTTCCCTACTATGCTCCTCCTCTCCTCAGATTTTTCTAAGTGCCTAGGAGTTAGGTCACGTAGGTATAGGCTTCTGCCTATACTTGGTTTAGTTTTAGTTATTTTTCACGTTTTTATTTTAATTCCTTTTAGGTGTAGTGCGGGACTCGATCCAGAGGATTGAATAGGACTGCAGCTCTGTTCACTCTGGGTCCCTGCGCAGGTAAGCAGCAGCCTGGGCTCTCTTGCCTTGCATGTCTGCTGGCAGACTTCCCCTAGAAACGAGCAACAAGACCATAATTCTGAAGTCTGCCATTAAGCAGCACTTATTTGGGCACCAGATATTTATACCATATCGGCCACATAGTCGGCCATGTTATGAAAGGGGGGCCGGGAGTGAAGCTGTAACAGACTCCCCTCCCTGCCCGCCCGACATGCCGGCAGTTCCCCCCACCCCTAGACAACGAGCTGCGGAGGAGACTGACACCGATCGCACTCATTAGGAGGCGATGCAGTTGTCATTTAGACCCCACGTAACCTGGACACATGCATCGAGGCAGGTCTCACAGGCGACAGCCATATTAAATATATGGACTGATCGGCGCTACTCAAATGCGGCCATGTTAGGGGAGGATCTGGAGACAGCAATTCCTACTCTCCCCATCAGCTTCCTGGCGCAGATGGCGACCATCTTCGGACTCTGGAACACAGACACATCGAGTGCACGCTGTTTCCCTACTTTGTCTCTCCTCACCTGGTAGTTTTGGATTGTTTTAAATTACTATTTTTAAACAACTGTCAGGCTGTTCAAGGCATTTACACAGTCAAGACTACTGTTTTCAGTGTCCTGGGATTGGTGTATATATATCGTAGGATTACCGAGTATACAAACTTGGTAATTTGCTATTCTTCTGTGACATATTCTGGTTTTCAGATAGAAAATATATATATATATATATATAATATATAGTGTGCCCAGAGAATAAAAGACAAATTTATTCTGTCTCCTTCCTTAGCATTGTATTATGTTCACAATAGGGGGCACTTCCAGGAGTAAGACACTCGCTGGTTCGCAGGTACTGCATTATATATGTACCAAACATGTTATATGAACTTGTTTGGTGACACTTTGCCTACCATTGTTTTATGTTTCAGACAGACCCGCTGGTACGTCTGAGCTGCATTATATATGTGCAGAATGTAATTTTTATATTATCTTTTCAACAGCCTAGCCCGTATGCCCTCGGTGCAGCTTGCGAGGCTAGGGTCTGTGAACAGGGTGCTCCCACTTCGGTGTCAGCAGCTCTGCAGGAACAAGTCTGGCCTAAATCACTGCCAGCATCAATGGCCAAACTCACAAAGGTGATTTTATAATCCAAAAAGGTACGTGAGTATCCCTCTTCTCACACTTCTACACACATTGAGCCCACACAGCTCAGATCTGTCACAGGCACATCTTCCAACACAGAAGCAGCATTCCTCTATCCCAGTCTAAGTCCATCCAGACAGAGACACATTTGGTCACCATCTCAGAGAGATGAGCATCATTTTGCTTTTCACAAGTTGTTCACAGTCAGAATCAGGATATGGTTCATTCCTCAGCAGAGAATGGCTATTTGAATTTTGATTTACAAAGACATTATTACCTCTGATTCCATATCCACTCACAGGGTGGATAATTTCAACTTAAGCATTACACGATTTCTAACATTTGCACTTACCCAGGTCCTCTACCACAGCAGATGCATTTTTCTTATGCCTCATATTCTATACTGTGACCCACAGTGTCTTCCTACCGGAGGACAGGGTCCTCTCACTTCAGCACAGTACTAGGACACTCCTGGCGCAAAAATAAATAAATTATTTTCTCGGTTACACGAGGTTTCTGCAAACTTGGAAACCAGGGTTCTAGCTAGTAACGTTTGCTCGCTCCACTCGCGACATCTCCCACATCTCCAGAAGGAGCTTCTCCACAAAAGGTCTGGTTTCCATGTTATTGGACACACACAGCATCACTCTGCCCTAACTCACTCGTATACCTTTCTCATGGTGGTTAGCCAAAAACAGTCAAGAGTGGGTCAGTCATTCACCATGTCAGGTGGTCATGACAGGTGCTAGTCTGTTAGGTTGAGGTGGATTAATAGGATCCTTAATGTTCCAGGGTCTTTTGGACCTCCCAAAAGAACTGTTCTTTTGTTCAAATTTGGGGCTCACATGTGACAAAGGGTTGCATCAGACCCAGCAGTTCCTCATCAGCAAACCTCTAGACATTCTGTCAGATAATGCCACAGCTGTTGCATATCTGTAGCATCAATGGGGAACACGTGCCCTGACAGCAATGTGAGAGTCGACCAGGTTATAGCCAGAGTGGTGTGTCCTGTTTCCTGACTATTGACCATGTTACCTCGATGTAAATAAGTGGGAGACCGAGATTCTCAGCAGGCAAGCGGTTAACCAAGGGAAAAGTGTCTCTCCACAAAATCGCCTTTTGTCCTCCTGGGGAAGTCGTAGGGCCCTCCGGGAGGGCGGACATGCTCATTTCTCAGGCTACCCTTTTTCTGCTCAGAATCTATTGACCCTCAGGTGGAATTTTCCAGGGCCAGAAGGCCTCCCTGGAACTTGGTGTACCTGTCACTTCCACATCTCATGTTTTTGTTGGTGCTAAAGAATTTCTAAAAGGGGGCGGCTTCCAGATAGCCTGGTGGCCCCCCGTTTGTCTCGCAGAGCATGGTTCTCCTACATTCGGCGCTTGGTGGCGACTCCTTTCTTCCGCCTACCAGGACGGCCAGATCTTATAGTTCATGGGCCTCTTCTCCCATTTTTTATTTACATTGTCTAGCTTGGCACTGTGGCGTTTGACACCCAAATCTTATGGCCAGAGGATCTTTGCAGAAAGCTGTTTGGCATCTTGAATACAGCCCGTAGGGCATCTTCCCCAGCCGTTCTCACTGGGCTAGAAACGATACACCGTTTGGTGTTTATACCAAGGTTTTCACATGTCCCTGTGATGGATCTCCAAATCATTTTCTTTCGCGGGCTGTCTCAGAAATGGATCCCTGCCTTGGTTTCCTCAGAGTGCAGCTCCTGGAGCTCTCCATCTAGCTCAACAGGAGGTTGTCTTTCATCAGGGGGATTCTTCAGGCTCAGCCTACTTTTGGTTGGTCGGATGAAGCCATGGAATCTAGATCTCGTCATCACAGTGCTTGCTTTGGCCACCTTTTGACCCACTGAGTTGGTTAAATTGTTATCTCATGGTATGGGTGCTCCCTTGGATATCGCCTATGTTCGCAGAGGTTCAGTGGCAGGGGTATATATTGCACTCCCACATTTTAATTTTCCATGAGGATATTGGTGCGTCGCATAATTGGTTCAGACGATATTGTCTGGATCCAACTTAACGCAGGGACTTGTGGTTTAGCATTCTTATTCTTCCTCTTTTTGTGTAACACTTCTTCGGCTGGAGGTGGTTCGAGCTCTTGTCCCCACAGTCTCCAGCCATGGGACTAATGTCCCCTTCGTCCCCTTCCTAACACTAAATAGCGGGGTGGCCCAGTGTCCAAACAGTCTCTTGCCGCTACATCACTTCCACCATTCTGTTTGTGCCCCTCATCCTGTTCAGGTGACTTTTTAGAGCACACTCTCCAGGGGGGTTGTAGCTTCTTGGACGGCACAACAGGGTGCTTCAATGGTGCAGTTGGGCAGCGTGGAAATGTCTACACCAGGCCAGTCCAACCTGCGGCTCTCCAGATGTTGTGAAACTACAAGTCCCAGCATGCCCTTCCAGCTATCAACTGGTTGTCTACCAGCAAAGCATGCAGGGGTTTGTAGTTTCATAACACCTGGAGGGCCGCAGGTTGGACATGCCTGGTCTACACCTTCTGCAGAGTTTCATGGTTGCATGGTTTTGCATCCGCTGATGTGAGTTTTGGCCACAAAATATTGCGTGTAGCTGTTCCAGAGAATTCCCTCCTTTAGAGGCAGCTTTGGTATGTCCCCAATGTCTTGCAGTGTCCCCCAATGGTAGGAAAGAGAAAAGAAGATTTTTACTCACCGAAAAATTGATTTCTCTTACTCCATTGGGGGACACTGCGCATCCTCCCTTGCTCTGAAAGTAGTGCTGTCCTTGGTGTTAATTTCTGAATTGTTTCTCCTCTCTTCCTGGCTTGGTTGTACAAAACTGAGGTCTGAGCTGGAGAGGAGGGGCATAATAGGGGAGGAGTTTGGGGAACAAACAAGTTTGATAAGTGCCTAGACTCCTAATGCCACCTACTATACTCCAATGTCTCGGTGTCTCCCCATGGAGTAAAACAAATCGATTTGTGTGGTGAGTAAAAAAAAATCTTTTATATGGATTACAGCAAAAATAGAAGATAGGAAATAGTATAACTGTGTATGGCTACGTCAGTGGCGGATCCAGGGGGGGGGGGGGGGGGCGATAGGGGCGATCGCCCCCCCCCCTAGCAGACACTTGCTGCCGACGGCTGCACAGTATGTGCAGGTCCGTCCAGCCGTGACAGGCAGGGACAGTGTGCTGCCCTGTTTAAAACACAATCAGAACAGCCGGGCAGCACACTGTCCCTGCCTGTCACGGCTGGACGAACCTGCACATAGTGTGCAGCCGTCAGCAGCCTAAGATTTTAGAAAGGGACGGGGCCTAAATCGCCCCCCCTAAATCGCCCCGGGTACAGTACTTTTCTAGATCCGCCCCTGGGCTACGTGCATAAATAAAGATGAGTGGGATAGAGTGTGAGTGGGTAGTGGGGTTAAGTAGGGATGCAGAGGAGTGGGGAGAGTTAGAGGGAAAATATGGGAGGGCCAGGACATAGGAACATGGGTTGGAAGCAGGACAAAGAATAGAGGAGAGATTGGGATAAAGAGGTGAAGGGAAAAGTAGGAGGATAGTTGTAAATAGGAACAAATAAAGGTACAGGCATTTCTGCTTCACAGAGCTGGGGGCATTATTTTAATCCCCAATCAGGGCCCTAACTGTGTGGAGTTTGTATGTTCTCGCTCCTAAAACATACTGGTAGGCTAATGGTCTGCTGAAAAAATTAACCTGTTTGTATTTCTATACTTATGGGGACCGTGACCTTTTTACACACCAACAGTGTGGGAACCTCAGCGGTAGTGGGGACACAAAATGAGGTCCCCATGAAACTGACTCTACTAGTCAATGCAGGAGACCTTGCTAATATACTCAGGGCAGAGCCATAACTTAGAATTCTAGCGCCTGGGGCGAGAAAGACAAACGCCGCCCCCCTAGCCCTCAATTTTGACCCAATGGACCTAAAATATTCCTAAATTGCGCCCCCATTCAGCGTTGCCCCCTGGGCGGTCGCCCCTGTTGCACAGCCCTAGTTATGGCCCTGACTCAGGGTCACAATCTCTCACAACTAGTCGCATTTGTCAGACAAAAAGTGTGTGCTCTTCACTGCTGGCCGTCAGTGGCACTACAGGCTCATATATACATTAGATTACATGAGCTGCGGAAGTTCTCTGCTGGAATGCTAGGACTATGCACCCAGAGAGCTGGCCAGACTCTACGGTCAGCACAGAGGTCGGAAATCTGAAGAGAGCACCTAAAAGTTTAAAGCAGTGAGGTCGACATCGATAGCTACATTTGCCGTGATTCGTCTCCTTTGTTGAGATCCTTTATCTGCAGCCTTCGTGGAGATCCTGCCAGCCTGGGTCTGAGAAATAAGGGGCCTGAAAGTATAAATAAATAAAAGGATGTAACAAGGTAAGTGTTGTAGTGTATGTCTGTGTGTCTATAGTGTATGTGTGTCTACAGACTACTTCAGTCGGAACAGCCGTACTTCCGCTACTTCTCCGGAGGGTCCAGGATTCGGTAAGGCATCTGTGACCAGCTTTACTTTGCTCGTTTCGGGTGCACCCTATAGCATGTCAAGTAAAGGACATTTCACGGCATTTATTTGAGCTGAAGGTGACAATATCTTCATTTTACTATATATAGTTTGCCACTTTTCACTATCTGCAAAAAGTTATGGGACTCATTATTCCTTCTCTGGAGAGATTCTAATTTCGTTACTTACAGCGGAGTGGCCATCATATGTGAAGGATTTCATCCATTGTCCATTTCTATTATGTGTTTTTATGCATGCATATCAGGGGCACACGCAGGATTGTGACCCAGAAAAACAAACAAAAAACCGCGAGAGAGCTCGCATGCGCAGCAGCTCCGTTTCGGCAGAGCTGTCCTATACAGCCGCCGCGACGCAGTCAAAGAAGCGTCCTCGGCGGTGCTGTATACAATACAGCACGGCCGCGGACGCTTCTTTGACAGCGCCGCGGCTGCTGTATAGGACAGTGCCACTATGGTGGGCACTTAGCGGAGGGGGTGGGGTTTCTGGAGACCCAGAAAACCCCCCTGCGTGCGTCACTGCATATTTTTATCGGGATTTTTGAATTTTTATTATTTATTTTTAGTTTTTATGTGTCTTGCTTTGGATCATTAGGGGCATTGTAGGATTGATTACATTTTTCTATGCATGGATTATATCGCTTAAAAGAAGTCAGAGATTTTTGTGCCCTTGCATGTTTATATATAGAACCTATTTCCTCCAGCTATTTTAGATGTTCGTTATGGTGGTGCTATTGTGTTTTCTATCTTTTTATTAACCTACTACCTGTATGACTCTACTTTTTTGGATTATTGGAGATTATGGATATCGGACATTCACAGCATTGGATGACTGTTTCAAAGTGTACTAGTCTGAGTTTAATCCATTCCACTGTTCAGTTTAGAGATTGTTTGCTGTATTTCATTATTTATTGGAGCAACTATCTTGGTTTATACTACATTGTGGATGAACACACACTTCCAATTGGATTGTGTTTATATTCTTATGCGAATTAGTTTCAACAAATCCAGTGCACTGGTTCAAAGTTAATTTATTTTATGCAACATTTCAGCAATTTACTTCTGCGCCTGGGAAATCTTTTATCTACCATTTATTATTGTTGGGGATTGGGACGCACCCCATCACCATTCCCAAAGGCAGCAATGTACACTAGGTAAGGTAGCTCGGAACCATTTTACTTAGTGTGTGCGTGGCTGTGTGGCTATA
Source organism: Mixophyes fleayi (assembly GCF_038048845.1). NCBI lineage: Eukaryota > Metazoa > Chordata > Amphibia > Anura > Limnodynastidae > Mixophyes > Mixophyes fleayi. The sequence goes on from NC_134405.1 coordinate 61,862,310, forward strand.
GTGTGTGGCCCCATGTGGCTATAGTGTGCGTGTGTGGCCCCATATTCATATAGTGTGCGCGCAGTTTTTCAATTTAATATGTGAGGAAAGGGAGGCTCTTAATATAGTGTGGGAGGTAGGCTATTTAATGGTGGAGTTAAGGTGAGGGGAAGCAACCTTTAATTTAATGCTGGAGTGGTTTAGGGCTATCCATTGAATATGGGGCTGATTTTGGGGAGGAGGGCTATTTATTAAATATGAATATGAATTATTTCCACGGATGGTTGTGGAAAATGGCTATATTAAACTTTAATGCTATTTAATTTAATGTTGGGGCTGGTTGGAGGGGAATATGTCTACTGATTAAATGTGAATATTATTATTGTGGGGACTGGAGGGAGGCCTAATTATAAAACGTGAGTGCTATTGTTTTAACACCGGGGCTGGTTGGAGTTTTCTAAATCTCATGTACCCATTTTTTTTCAAAATAAGGCATCCAATATTCCAGGATCAAGACAAGAAAGAACTGAGCTAAAGAAACCAGCTGCTACAAGTGGTGAAAGTGACCAAAACAGGTAGGAGAGAGCAGGACAGTCTGCCAACTGTCCTGAATCTGGTGGGGCAGTCCTGAATTTGGGTGACTGTCTCATAAATGTAATGTTTTATTATAATGTGTGTATCAATGCCCCATGTTGGTCACACCCACAACACAATGTGCTCACGCCCATTTTGGCGCTGCCACTGCGCGGCGACACATAGTTTCTTTCCTACTGGGACTGAGGTGGGCCTGTGTACTTTAAATGCCAGGGCTGATTTTTAGTCCCAGTCCGGCCCTGGTGTTTGTTGGTTTTCCTTATGGTATTATGGTAAAGACACGGACACCAAATTAACGTTGGAATAAAATTAGTATTTATTGAATGACTACTATTAAACCTAAAGGGTCTGAGAGGCGGACGAGAGCAGGGCAGTCAGCAAACACAAAACCAATAACGGTGGAAAGGTCAGACCATAGTACCACCAACCCAGGGTCATACCTTATCTATTGGCCGGTGCGAAATATCTGTCCAACGGCAAGACTACACCCCCCTTATAACCGCCAGTCAAATATTCAACATACTGGCCCAGAGTCCCAGTCACTGACAACACAATCCAAAAGGGGGAGTAGTGACCTATGACGAGATAACCCAAGCACCATATGCAAACTTACCGACTACACTGCTCTCCCACCCACGCCGCAGAGATGACTATAAATGCGGCCCGCCAAACACAGACCTAAAAATAACTCTCAGCTTCCAAAAAAAGCTGATCTATAAAAAAGATAATACCAACATCGGACAAATGGACCCCATCATCTCGAAACAAATGGACAAATTTAGCCTTCAATAATGGATGTGAAATGGAAAAACCTCCCGACTCACGGAAAATCTTATTAGCCACCTGATTAACTGTTCTGACCACCGATGCGATGGTCATAGCGGGCATATCAAACCTCCATTTTCTACGGGGAACCATATAAAACCAGCATAGTTATATGGACGGTCATCTCACAGAGACCAACAAAATGTCATCACGTATTTTAATAATCAGGTCCAATGATTTAACTTGACCGACGTCATTGCCACCCAAGTGGACCACAAGAATATCAGGAACTCCACGCTCAGCAATCTCCCTTGATAGAACCGTCATGAACTCCATCCATCTCATACCACGCCGGCCTATCTATATGACCTCCGCATGCACCGGGAGCCATGGACACCTCCGAAGAAAAGCATGTCTACTCGCCCAGTAGACATAGGAGTGTCCCAACACCCAAACCGAAATTTTTCTGATATCCCCCCCTAAAAGAAATTAACGTATAGTAACTACCACATAGGGCCAAATAACACATATTAAACACAACCTAAAAACTAAAAAACGTAATGCAACCAGATAACTACCAACCAAATGGGGGAAATACCTGTATCGGCTGAGATAAAAAAGGGGCGGGGATTTTACTTCCAACATTAAATAGAACGTGAAAAGGAAAGGCAGCGACCCAGGTAAAGGTGAAAACCCGGTGGGAATAAGCCCTTCACACACCCGCAAAAAGCGGCGAGCAGCTAACCCCTGGGTCTACCACCTAAGAGAAAGGAAGAGCTGCGTAAAAGAGGAAACAAACAAAATTGGTTTAACATCAGGTCTAATGTATCGCTGGATTTCCATCTACCTAAAGCTTGTATAGCTGAACTTGATACCCCATCTGCCGCTGTCGCTGCACCAATACGAAAGGAGTGAGTACCAAATTCAGCCGGAGGTAAACCCAAAAACCCCAACGCTTTGCACATAATGGCATGGAATTGAATCTTAGTAACCAGGGAACTGTCTCTGTGAACCAACCAGGCTTCCGCTTGCTGCGGGCGTGCTTCTGCTAACTCGTGGCAAAGCCTGACCGGACAAATAATACCGTCTTGCTAGCGTTAACCAATGACCAACTCCCAATTGATCTGTTTTAGACCGGGCAATCTTAATTTGAATAGTATCTAGATTTAAAATGAAATTTTTAGCTAAAATGGCCGACCCTAACTGATTTTTGGACTGCGCAATCAGCTCCCCTACTCTCAAAGCCCCGTGAAATGCCATGGAGAACGCCGCGCTAAAAAGAGAAGCCTCAAAAACATAGACAGTTATATCTGGCAAAACTACCATCAACTGGGCCAAAAAAAATGTATCTATAGGACGCCTGTGATCCCTGGGTATAGAGTGTAATCTAGACCAACATTTCAGGGCTTTCCTAACCAAGAATGATTTTGTAGTATCAGTAAGCCCCCAAACCTTTGCCATAAAAGATATACCTGCTATTGTAGATGACATAGATGCTTTACTAAGGCCTTCTTGATAGCACCCCAACACAAAATCCTCCATGTCCGCACCATCGCCTGTTAACCGCCTGTCAGAAGATAACAAATAACTCTCCCTGCGCTTCCAGGCCAACCGGTAAGCCTTCAATGTAGAGGTAGCTAAGGCAGCTTCAGCCAAAAACCTTATGCCGGACCGACCATCTGCCAAATATAAGATGGACAAGGGATTAGCCCCCGGAGCCAATGATCTAAACCGCCCCCAATCAAAACGGGAAAGAGTATCAGCAATGCAATTTTCTATCCCCGGGACATGTTTGGCCCGAAAATTTATGTCGTAGTCCAAGCAACGAAGGACCAGTACACGCAATAAGTTCACTGCTGGTCCGGAAGACGCACTCTGGCGATTTGATTGCCTGAACTACCCCCAAATTCTCACACCAAAAGGAAACATTATGACCCCTGAGCTGAGGAGCCCACAACTCAAAGGCCACAATAATGGGAAACAACTCTAATACGAGTAAATTCTTTAACAAATCTCTCTCAACCCACTCCTGAGGCCATGGAGATGCACACCACTCACCCTGAAAGTATGCCACGAAACCCTTGGACCCTGCCGCATCTGTGAACAATTCTAAATCCATCGTGGAAATAGGGGGGGAAGGCCAAATCCTAAAACAGTTAAATCTACCCAGGAAAGATGTCCACACCATCAAGTCCTGTCTGATCTCCTCTTTCAGTTTAATCAAGGCATGATGCCTATTCCTACCCGCTGTAGAAAGCTGCAGCTTTCTACAAAAAATCCTTCCCATCGGAATAACCCTACATGCAAAATTAAACAGTCCTAACAGTGCCTGAACTTGTTTAAATGTAAGAAAGGGAGCGTACATAGCATCAGATATCATAACCCCTAGCTTTGCGATTTTTTTTTCCCTGCTGGCAACCGACAGCAGCCCGCCACCGTGTCTATCTCTATCCCTAGGAAGGACAAACATGTAGTCGGACCTTCCGTCTTGTCCTGCGCTACCAGAACCCCCATGATTGAAAACGAGGCTTGCGCGGAAAACAACGTATCCGCACACGACGAGGACTCAGCCGGGCCCACAAACAAAAAATCATCAAGGTAATGAGCAATGCCTTCGTGCCCTGTCCCTGCTTGAACCGCCCAGTGGAGGAAAGAACTAAATGATTCAAAATAAGCACAAAATAGACAACAACACATTGGCAGACATCTATCGACGTAATACTCTCCTTTGATTTGGAACCCCATGTATTTGAAGGAGTTGGGGTGTAGGGGAAGTAATCTAAATGCGGATTCTATATCCAATTTTGCCATGAGGGCACCCGCTCCAAAGTGCCTAACCAACATCAGGGCCTCCTCAAATGATTGATAAACTACCGAACTGATGTCCTGATCAATAGCGTCATTAACTGAACCGCCCACCGGATGTGACAGATGTTGGATTAGACAAAATTTACCGGGGACCTTTTTGGGACTATCCCCACTGGGGAGATGACTAAATCCGCTATGGGGGGTGAGCTGAAAGGGCCAATCATGCGTCTGTTAAGGTTCTGTTCAAAACCAATTCCTTGATTACAGCCATGGAGCCAGACACATGAAATAAACGTTTAAACTGTTTAGTGCAGTAAAGTCCAGGTAAGGCAAAAATAAACAGTAACAGTTCAGGCTGAATGGAACAATGGATTTCCAGATCTTGGCAAACAAGCAGTAAATAATAAAGAAATGCAGCAGATGACTTAACTGAAACCAGTTTGTAGTAGCAGCCAGAAACATGCAGGTAATCCAGGAACAGAGAGACACATGAGCAGGCTAGGAACATCAATGGCCAGCAAAGGATTCAGGAATAAGCAGGCATATATAGGCCACAGACAGGTGAGGATAATTAATAGCAGTGCTAGTTAACCCCAGATAGAGGAATGGCCGGACAGCAGCTCCTCTGGAGAATCACAGATACTGCATGGTAATGTGCACACAGGGTAACAAGGCAACTCATAACACAGGGTAAAATGCACACAAAGAAACAGGGCAGATCATAACAAAAATGCACACAAAGAAACAAGGCAGATCATAACATAGCCCCCCCCTTTAAGGAGCGGATTCCAGACGCTCCATACATGCTCCTTTCAGATTTTTCTCCTCTTCTTTTTCTTTTTATAAGATCTCCCTGGAGACACAATTGGGTTCTTCTCTAATGGAGTACAGAGAAGACCCAATTCTTCAGAAGCAGAAGAATTGGCAAGTTCGTCCACTAACACTCTAGTATCCTCCAAAAATTCGCTTTCAGAGTCTGAGTCCCAGCCTAGAGTCGGAACAGGACTGTTAATTTTATGAGAAGATGGTGAAATGCCCATGAAGCCGGTAACCAAGGTTTGTTGTTTGTGATTGTTCTTTTTATTTTTTGAAGATATAGGCTGAGCAATGGAAGCAACGGACATCGATGACTTGTGAATAAGCTTAGGTGCAGAAACACAGGCTGGAATGGAAACAGAAGAACTATGACCAGGAAACTCAACTGTTGATGGAGAGTACTTCTTGCACACAGCGTTAACAAAGTCCATGGTATTATGGATAATGGGGTTATCGGAATTTAAAAGGGAGAAGGCCCAGGTCTGTGGCTCCCCTCTAAAACTCATGATCATAGAACCCACTTGGTTAAATTGGCTGGTAAAGTAATCTGGCGAGTCTTGAAACAGTTTCATGGAAAGCTGAAGAACCGAAATAAACTGTTTGATGTCTCCATCAAAGAAGACTGGAGGAGGATCTGATGACTTGGAAGAGGCATCTGGGCATTCTGGCTCACTAGGAAACTCTGGGGAGTCTTCAACTTGAGCAGCAGTCTCTGGAGAATCCCTCACTGGGATGGCAGAGCATAAGTCCCCGACTGGGACGTCAGAGCAGGAGTCCCCCACTGGGACGGCAAGCTGGGCACATTGGATGGATTGCCCAAACTGAGCACACCACTCGGACTGGACAGCACTATGGGGAGCCGCAGAGCAGACAGCACTGTGAGGAGCCGCAGAGCAGACAGCACTGTGAGGAGCCGCAGAGCAGACAGCACTGTGAGGAGCCGCAGAGCAGACAGCACTGTGAGGAGCCGCAGAGCAGGCAGCACCAAGTGGTAACTCGGGCTGAACCGCATGGACTGGCAACTCGGGCTGAACCGCATGGACTGGCAACTCGGGCTGAACCGCATGGAACCGGGCCCTCTCTGGAGCAGACTGGGGGGACAGGGCCCTCTCTGGAGCAGACTGGGGAGACAGGGCCCTCTCTGGAGCAGACTGGAGGGACAGGGCCCCCTCTGGAGCGGACTGTAAGGGCAGCGCCCCCTCTGGAGCGGACTGTAAGGGCAGCGCCCCCTCTGGAGCGGACTGTAAGGGCAGGAACAACAACAGCAGCTTGTGACTCGAAACTGGAGGCAGCTGCTGAAGACTCGGAACCGGGCAGCACAGTGGCAGGAGACTCGGGTGCAATGGCTGCAGCAGGAGACTCGGGACCGGACACAGTGGCAGCAGGCTCGGGACCGGACACAGTGGCAGCAGGCTCAGGACCGGACACAGTGGCAGCAGGCTCAGGACCGGACACAGTGGCAGCAGGCTCCAAGCTGGAGGCAGATGATGTGACCTCAGAGCTGAAGGCAGATGATGTGACCTCAGAGCTGGAGGCAGATGATGTGACCTCAGAGCTGGAGGCAGATGATGTGACCTCAGAGCTGGAGGCAGATGATGTGACCTCAGAGCTGGAGGCAGATGATGTGACCTCAGAGCTGGAGGCAGATGATGTGACCTCAGAGCTGGAGGCAGATGATGTGACCTCAGAGCTGGAGGCAGATGATGTGACCTCAGAGCTGGAGGCAGATGATGTGACCTCAGAGCTGGAGGCAGAGGCTGGCTCCTCGGGACAGGAGGCAGAGGCTGGCACCTCGGGACAGGCGGCTGGGGCTGGCACCTCGGGACAGGCGGCTGGGGCTGGCACCTCGGGACAGGCGGCTGGGGCTGGCACCTCGGGACAGGCGGCTGGGGCTGGCACCTCGGGACAGGCGGCTGGGGCTGGCACCTCGGGACAGGCGGCTGGGGCTGGCACCTCGGGACAGGCGGCTGGGGCTGGCACCTCGGGACAGGCGGCTGGGGCTGGCACCTCAGAGCTAGTAACTGGGGTTGGCAGATTGGGTCTCATGCCAGGGAGCAGAATAGGTGAAGTATAAACAAATCCAGAATGCGGAGAAGTAACAACAGAAGATGGTTTGGTAGGCTGTCGTGGTCTGCGGAGAGGACAGGCTTGTAAGAAGTGTATATTACTTGCACAGTAGAGACACAGTTTGTTGGTTATTCTGCGCCGTCGCTCCGCTTCGGTCAGGTGGGGGCGTGGACCACCTGTGAACCGGGCATTTGTTACACTGTAGTTGTTAGTTAAATGCAAATTTGTCATAGTACTATTAAGAGGTGCTGGCAGCACAGTTTCAGCAGCAGACAGAGTTGGCTGACGCAAATCAACAGTACTGGATTTCAGAGAAATAGATTCTGATAGTCTCGTGAGTGGGTCCAAAAGTATAGCAGAAAATTGAGCCAGCTGAGAGCGTAACAGAATTATGTCAGTTTGTAGACACTGAAGCAGAGGCTGTTCAGCCATTTGTAGAGCAGACATGTTTGCAGGGAGAAAACAAATGAAATCAATTGCAATGAGAGTTCCAGGTGAAATCTGAAGCAGGGTTTTTCCACATGACTCCAAGGCTTTCTTTTTGGGCTGGTCATTCTGTTAAGGTTCTGTTCAAAACTAATTCCTTGATTACAGCCATGGAGCCAGACACATGAAATAAACGTTTAAACTGTTTATTGCAGTAAAGTCCAGGTAAGGCAAAAATAAACAGTAACAGTTCAGGCTGAATGGAACAATGGATTTCCAGATCTTGGCAAACAAGCAGTAAATAATAAAGAAATGCAGCAGATGACTTAACTGAAACCAGTTTGTAGTAGCAGCCAGAAACATGCAGGTAATCCAGGAACAGAGAGACACATGAGCAGGCTAGGAACATCAATGACCAGCAAAGGATTCAGGAATAAGCAGGCATATATAGGCCACAGACAGGTGAGGATAATTAATAGCAGTGCTAGTTAACCCCCAGATAGAGGAATGGCCGGACAGCAGCTCCTCTGGAGAATCACAGATACTGCATGGTAATGTGCACACAGGGTAACAAGGCAAATCATAACACGGTAAAATGCACACAAAGAAACAAGGCAGGTCATAACAGCGTCCTAGGCTAATTTCCCCACGAATCTTGTCGTCAAGAACTTCCGGAACAATATATGCCGATTTTAGATTTCTAGCGGCCCTAGCGTTAACCGTTGCCCCAATCGGAAGCCGTGACGAAAACCTTCCTGGAAAAAAGAAGCCTGCTCTGCATCTGGGTATAGTCTAAGCCAGCGTTCTAAGACATCATTACAAATAGGGGAGTGAGCTTTAACCAACATTACCGTCGTTGCCGCGACCTCTGCAGAGACCGGGGGCACTCCTCGGACACTCTTTGGCAGAATGTGGTCCGCTGCAATATGTACAATTGTGCCTATACACGCGAAACATCTGTTCTTTGCAAACTGGGGAGCACCACGTCTCCACCCCCCCCCCCTTGCAGAAACCGATTCCCCTGGGCCCCTGAACCGAAAGCTAAGCTAGCCCGATTAAGCTGCATCCAAATCTCCACGTCTTTCACACCCAGCGACATGTCAACACGACCGTCCACTCTCTCTTGAAATAACTCGTATTTAAGCCAAGTTCCCGGACGATCGTTTATATACATCTCATTTATGAGGTGCAAATACTTCCAGACCTCCCCGTTTGCCTCTGGTCTAGTCTCGATGTAGCACGCCAAGGAATACCCGGCCACTCAATTAGGGAAAGTTTTATAGGCCTCCTCACCTATGCCCCCTTTTGCGCAGGCCGCGTCTAACTCCTTTTTCGCCGCCTTCGTCAGCTCAAACATGTTCCCGAACCAGCCCTTCCTAATCCTGTCCCTAATACTGGGGCGTATACCTGCTAACAGAGCGGTGTTCTCACAGTGAACCATGGGGGCCTTAGTCGCTGCCAACTTTGCTGCCATTCCCCTTCTCTCACCCTGCGATCTTGACCTGCCAAAATGTGTGTTGAGTAACTTTATCAACTTCCGAGGACCCTCCCCCGATGAAGAGGGGGAATCCTCGTCAGTGGAAGACAATGGTGGGCTATGTGTGCGTGCTTGAGACAGACCAAGATCCAACAACTCACCACCAACGACCGCCTCTGCTTGTGGCATGGATACTGACGCCCCGGAAGGTCCCGTTGCCGATGCAGCCTTCATGGCGCCCGCCTGCTGTGATTCCGGTCCCGGCAAATCACCCGATGCCCCTCCTGCCTGCGACCTCCGACTATCCGTTGCGACCAGAGTTTGCCCTTCCACTCCTGGCCTGTCACCGACCACCTGTGATGGCTGCGCCATTGACCCTCCAACCATAGCTTGCGAATCTGCAACAAGAGGCATGTTAAGATCTGACAGACTTTGCTGATTCCCTGCCGGTAAACTTAGCAACGCCCCTGATGCGCTGCCTCCTAAGAGCTCCTGCCCTGCCACAACAAACCCAGGAGGAGGGGGTCTAATTAATGAAGCGCCTGGGCCTCCCCCGGGTCGCCCCCCTCCCCCCAAAGTGCGCCATGGGCACCAGGTAGTAATGAGTGTATACACTGGAAGGAATAGGGTATGGGGGGACACCATCCGCCGCAGGAGCAAATGAGGTACCACCCACAGGTGGGTACGGCAAATCCCACAAAACCTGTGGAGGAACCGCCGTGGCCACCGGAAACGGGGGCAATAGTGACCGCACACCGGCTTGGCCTGCATGTGAAGACTGCGCCCCTGCCAGGAACCCCACCCCGTAATTGAGCTGAGGGCCCGCACTATAGACACCTGTCCAGGGAAAAACAGCCCCATGCCCCAGAAGGTCAGCCCTTACCCCACCCCCCACAGGAGGCAAAGGAACATCCACCTGCCAAGGCCTGCTGATAGCAGGTCCTGTGCCTCCGCTGCCCACACCACTGACTCCCACAGAATAGGGCAAGGAACTACAGCCACTGCCTCCTGCCAACACCCCTTTAAAAGGATCACCGCTAGAGGGGATAAACGGATGCACCCCCGGAATAAGAGGATCCAAGATAACCGGGCCCAAGCCCCTGTAAGGTGATGGAGACCTACGCCCCCCCCTATGAATGACACCTCCCTGGGCCGCCGAGGACTGCGACGTCTCCCTACCCCCTAAACATGCCCCCTGCTGGAACAGACTGGGAGGGCCGCATCACAGGGAGAGAACTGACCGGGGAACCACCTCGCCCACTTCCGGGACCTTGACTCACCGCTGCCTCCCCTACCCCCCCCAGGGGACAGACCACAGAAGCCTCTGCCACTGGAGCCCTGACCGCCCCGCCGCCCCCTCGCGAGAACTTTGGTCCTGGTGCCAAAAGGGGGGGAGACACTGCGCGACCCCCTGGCGGGCACACTGCCAGGAACTGGGGCTGCATCTCCCGCTGACCGGAACGAAGGAGAGGACGGAAGGGACACTGGACCCGGCCCCGCCTCCCGATACCTAGCCGGTGCACTGCGCACCCGACTAGGCCTAGACATAACAGCGCCTACCAACACACGGACAGACAAGGGGGAAGACAGCCATGGAGCCCTGCGGCCAAGGAAACAGCTAGAGGTACAGAGATAAGGGAGAGGGGAAGAGGGGGAGGACGAGAGGGAGGAGGGGAGAGGGTAGGGGATAGGGAGAGAACGGAAGGCGACAGAAAGGAAGGGCGGCAGGGAAAATACAGCAAACAAAAATAAAGCAACACTGGTTCACCAAACAATATATAACTGCACAGCAATACGATACCACAAGGCACCAGGTCTACTCAGCCCGACTCCTCAGCGTGAAATCCGGAAGCAGAGAGAGAGAACTGCTGGAGAACATCAACCTATATAAAATTAAACCACCCCCCGCCTCTGTCTTATTGATTGACAAAACAAGAAGCCTATAGCCTAAACACAAATCACTCACCCACGTGTTTTTACCTGCGTTTAGGCTAATGGCCACACTTCCCGTAAAATGTATTAGATTTTGAAAGATTGAGTTTGGTGGTGAAGACAACATCCAAGATAAAATGGCAGAAAGTCATTCATTAATAGAGGCAAAAAGAGATGGTGGAAGATCCATTGTGGATAAATAACCAATAATTTTAATGTGAACGGAAACTGCAAATTTCAAACCTATTGACATTTGCACCATGAAGATGTTCAGGGCCTTTTGAAAAGGTGAAACTTGATTGCATTTCTAACCAGTTTGAAATTTTTAAGCATTTCAATTCTAAACCACATCTCTTGGATTGATAATAAGCACCTTTTGGATTTCAGTATCGCCTATTTGTGAATGAAATAAAATTTTTATGTTTTTGTTTATGTTTGGAGAAAAAAAAAACCACTATATAAATTTTATTTGTAATTAATAGAAAGAGTAATAGAGTAAAATACTCTAGAAGTTCACCATTCACAGTTTGTATTGGAGTTTCGCCATTCAAAATAAAAACTGCCCAAATATTTCAAATTTAAATTGAACATATTGGAGCCGGTTTGCATGCATGAAAACCAGATGACTTTTTGCAATCTGGTTTGCATGTGTGTGAACTGACTCAATCTGTTGAACTGGCTCGAATATGGTCAAACCAGTAAAACATTACCATTATAAATGGTTCTTAAATTATAGATATTCTGTTGAATTTTAGCCTCAGTTCACAGAACAAGAATAAAAATGTGTCCAGTTTAAGTAACTTTATAGGAGAGCAGAGAGCCTAGGCTGATGATGATCATCAAGGCTTGTGTACACAACTGAGAAAGAGGAGTCAGATGCAGAGAAATGAACACTGAACAACCGGTGAGGCCCAGACAAGTGCTTGACCACTGAGCAGGGAGATCATAAATTAATCAAATATCAAACAGAGAAAAAAAGAATGATCATCTGGGGCACTCAGAATGAAAGCAGCATAAACTTATACCTAATGTTGCTGTATATTGGAATCCTTAAAATTATTCTTTATTAATTAAATAGATTAAAATTGGTCTAGTAGCGAAATATAAAAGATGTAATGAATTGACACACTGAAATTAACAGAATACTGATAAAATAGACAATAATTCCTTGTCTAACCGCTATCCTGCTCAGAACAAATGGTCTTTTTGTTTTTGAGTATATCAAAATTATTCTGTTCTTAAATAATTCCCCTATTGGTGGATACTGATAGTCCTCTGATTCTAATATTACACATCAATAACACATGATTGATATTACTTAATTTATGCTCAATATGATGAGACTAATGAGTAATCTATCACATATAGCTTATAATTAATCTTTATTAATAATGTTCAATAGGGCTGATAGAATTTATGATAATCCCTCTAAATTGTTTCTTAGTATAAATTGGGTAGATATATATCAGTCCTATTACTCATGGTAGGATAATTCCCATTATCAGGTACTCCTAATAACATATCATTAACCATCTAATGTTTTAGAATTAGGATATAGATAGAAGCAGTATTGTTTCTGGTTTTCACTCTATATAATTGCCTGCATAACCTTTTAGGGTTAATCCTTTCAGTGAGGCTGGGGTTTTGTTACATTGTATTCTAACTGGTTCCACTAGCCTCTAACTGTCGCTGTACTACTATGCCTCCACAATTGACAAGGCAAATGAACGCTAAACTGAGGATTAAACAACTACCATCAGTGATTTGTAATACTGGACTATTCCAGTTTATTTAGGGGAAAGCTGAGCAGCGATCGCGGCGTCCGCCGATGCGCGTTTCGCTATTAGCTTTAACGAGGCAAGCCGAATTCACGGCTTGGTAAGCTATTTAAAGTGGAGAGCCCTCCCCTTGAATGACTACTTCCTTAGCAACGTGTTTAGTAACCAGGGGTGCTAAGCTTAAAAACGGATATACCTATGTTCTTACACCGATCTGCTAATATAGAAATTGTTATTTTGTAATCAGACTAGATCATATATATGATTAATGACTGACAATGGATAAATGAATTTAACTATTTAAATATTGTTATAAACGGAGGATAAATTCCTTGATTTAATTACCACAGTCCATATTAACGGCGACACCATATCTATATGGGAAGATCATCTTAATTTAATTAAATATGTCAATCACTATATGAAATACTGAGAGACAAATATAGTTATTGGATGATCTTTACTTTATTACTATCTTGTAGATTTCTCTGATAACATAGATGTAACTGTAAATACAGTGCTTTAATACAGACAAATAGAGTAGTCTGTATGATCTTATTGCTTTATTAATTTCTTTGAATTCTATTCCAAACTTTGAGGATCTAAAGGTAAGTATAGTAGTTGGTATTATAATCTATTAATTCATCTCCAAGAAGCTCTAGATAACCACATTATGACCAAAAAATAAGTGTAATTAAATATATATTAAAAGTGATATTAATTAGTCTATTATTATTGATTACTTTAACCTATATTGCTAAGCATTATAAGCGATAAAGATACCGTGATAGTGATCCATTCATCGGAATGAGTATAAAAAGAAAAAAAAAAAATTATAGATTTTTTTTTTTGTTTTTGTTTTTTAATATGTTGTGCAAATATGTGATGATTGGGTCAAATTTACTTCTAACCCATACATTAAACATTAGGTTAATAAAGTGAAACAATTTAAACAGATTAAATGTATTGAGAAAAAACCTCCTATGTAAGATGGTCATTTATGGCCAATTTTTATTGTGGTGATTGGTGTGAAAAAATTATTATAAATAAAAACCTAAAGTAGTGCAATTAAACAAAAGATTGTAGAAATACAGGTTACTATTGATATCATAATGTATCAAGATATCTTCTTGACCTTGATAGATCATTTCTATAACTATAAAATATCTACAGGTGGAGTGAAGAATTTGTTAAGCACTTCAATTCAAAAACACTGTATAGTTACTATGATCATTCAGTCCATATGGTACCATACTGCCCATTAAAAAGATTTGCCTGGTCTCTTTCCGTAATAATTCGTTAGTAATATCCCCCCCTCTCAGACCTAGATTAGCTTGTTCCATAGCAAAGGCTGTTAACATCTTGGGATCACTGTGATGGAAATTTAAAAAATGTTTAGCCACCACTGTTATTTGCTTTAAATTGGCCTTGTCATTGGCCGCCCTTTTTATATTCCCTATATGTTCCAAAACTCGCTTCTTAAAGGGTCTGCTCGTCATTCCAATATACTTCAAATTACATGGACAGGAGAGGCAGTAGATAACATTAACTGAATTAGGGAGAGAGTCATGCAGATAAATGTTTAAGGTGGGCAATAGATCACAGCAACACAGAATGGATTAAAAATCTGAATAACGTACTTCAAAAGGTGTGAACGTGAGTGATGGTACATTTGGTAGAACTGTGAATGTGCACTGTGGGGAGAGAAGTAGTCCAACACCACCTCCTTGTCTGCCTCCAGGTCTGGGGGTGTGGGTGAGATGGAGGCCTCCAAGTGAAAGGGCTGCAGGTGAGGCAGTGTCTGATTGCGTGAGCCATGTTTGTTATTGCCAGAAGGTTGAGGTTGTTTGAGAGGAAGAGGTCTTGCATGGAGTTAAGATTGTTACAAACAGAGCGTACATGCCAAAGGGTACCTTTAAAGGACTTTGGAAGAGATGGGAGACAGGTGATATGTTTGAGGTTTGCTGAATTTCGGCAATATTCAGATATATGTGTATGAGGGATGTGGGGGGGACCTGGATTAGGTGATATATCACCAGCTAATGGAAGCAAAGAGCGAAAGATAGGTGAGATGATTGCAAGATTTATTACCTTTTATTTTCTGTAGACAGGGTGAGGATGTCCCAGGTTAAGACTGTGCTGTCTTAGGGCTAGATTTACTAAACTGCGGGTTTGAAAAAGTGGGGATGTTGCCTATAGCAACCAATCAGATTCTAGCTTTCATTTATTTAGTACTTTCTACAAAATGACAGCTAGAATCTGATTGGTTGCTATAGGCAACATCTCCACTTTTTCAAACCAGCAGTGTAGTAAATATACCCCTTAGACTATAGTAAAGTAACCAGACAGTCAATTGCCAGTAACACACAACTGCACATCATCATCGTCAGCACTATTTATATAGCACCACTAATTCCGCAGCGCTGTACAGAGAACTCACATCAGTCCCTGCCCCAATGGAGCTTACAGTCTAAATTCCCTAACACACACACACACACACACACACACACAAAGACTAGGGTCAATTTGATAGCAGCCAAATAACCTACTAGTATGTTTTTGGAGTGTGGGAGGAAACCCACGCAAATACGGAGAGAGCATACAAATTCCACACAGATAATGCCACGGTTGGGATTCAAACTCGTGACCCCAGAGGCAGAGGTGCTAACCACTAAGCCACCATGCTGCCCCCACATGTGTCTAGTGGTAACTGTAAAATTTTTCAGAAGTTTGTTACTGACAGCATCTGCTTACATTCTGTAGGTGGTGCTAGGTTCTTTCAGCAAATTGCTAATGTCTTCATAGAGCGGTTGGCATAGAACACAACATACAAGTTGAGCTCAATATCATGATGAGATGGCCATCATCACAAAGCAATTACTATTTGTAGTGAAATAATGTGTATAGTACTGCACAAAGACATTTTTCTTTTAATTTTATCACTGGTATTTATTTTTTGTCTGTTAAATTTTAAGACTTCACAATTGTCACTGGATTAATAATGGCAGCTTTGGATTTTCGGCTGACAAGAATCTCAAGGGAGTCTTTGCTCTCTCCAGTGTACCGCCCCCACCCCAAATGATGGGCTGCTTAATTCGTGCTAATTGAAATGGCTAATGATGTCCCTGGTGTCTTTTCTCATGGAGTAGGCTGGGGTTAATTGGGCTTATTCATTTATCCACATCACAGAATCATATGAGCAGCTGCTCCATGGGAGAGGGTAAGACCTAGATTTCTGCATTACCATGCAATATTAGAGGGAGCATATGCATGTTCTCTGTGTGTGTATATATATATATATATATATATATATAACATACATACATACACACACATATGCACATGTATCACAGCTGCGTGGCTCAAGTTCAAGTCTACCTGTCGCTGATACACGGCGGAGACAGCCATTTTTTGTACTGATCCAATATCAGTACACTAGGAACTAGTGATATCACCGAGGCATGAGGCACTAAGGGACATTGTGCCTCCTGATGAGTATAAGAAGAACAAGCAAGAAAGTGGCACTAAAGTAATGTGGGTTAAAAAAAGGGGGTTATAGAATATATTAAATGCCCAAATACAGTTAAAATCTATTTATTATAAGTAAAATTACAAATAATAAAAGCAGTGGTTAACACGTGTGTGCAGACATAACAAAGTTACTTATTCCATATGTAATATATAACACTCGGATGTAGATCATAACCACATGAATATGACTACAATTTCCTCAAAAGACAAATCTGAAGGAAAGTATGTCTAATAGCTGCCTAACTCATATTTGACAAATTACCTGTATTCCAAACTGTACAGTAAAAATCACCATATCAACCAATTAATCACCCGACCAGCCATACAACATAAACTGGTTTAACCTTCTTAACAGCCAACACTGTATGTTTTATGACTGTGGCTGTATCACACGTAATCTGACTGGATGAAGGTGCTATGGCCATAGGAATCATCTTTTATCATGTTGTCAACAAATGGACAAGTGCACGTGTAACGTCAACCTACAGAACTCTACAGTCAGAATGTTGGGGCTAGATTTACTAAGCTGCGGGTTTGAAAAAGTGGGGATGTTGCCTATAGCAACCAATCAGATTCTAGTTGTCATTTTGTAGAAAGTACTAAATAAATGAAAGCTAGAATCTGATTGGTTGCTATAGGCAACATCCCCACTTTTTCAAACCCGCAGCTTAGTAAATCTAGCCCTAAGACAGCACAGTCTTAACCTGGGACATCCTCACACTGTCTACAGAAAATAAAAGGTAATAAATCTTGCAATCATCTCACCTATCTTTCGCTCTTTGCTTCCATTAGCTGGTGATATATCACCTAATCCAGGTCCCCCCCACATCCCTCATACACATATATCTGAATATTGCCGAAATTCAGCAAACCTCAAACATATCACCTGTCTCCCATCTCTTCCAAAGTCCTTTAAATGGTGAAGGGTTCTGGTGGTTCAGTTGTAGGCATTTTTTAATGGCATGGTTTGGGTGTAGCCATTCCCATGGAATGCCAGGTCAATGCTAATCACTACATAATAGTACTATGATCATCTACACCTCATGTTGTAGCGTCTATTTCCTGATGTGCGGGGTGTCTTCTAAGATGACAATGCCCCGATCCACAGAGCGAGGGTTGTCATTCAGTGGTTTGATGAGCATGTGTTAGGTTTCAAGTTACCTTAGTCAGTATTTACGCCGGCCTTCCTAGGGCGCGGAGTCTAACGGCCCTACCGGTCTTCTCCAAGAACCGCTGCAAGGCAGGGTAAGTTTTGCTGCCGGAGAACCGCAGGTCGCGGCCCCCAGGTTAGCCTACTGACGTAAGGAGAGAGTTCTATGAGATGGACATGCAGAGGTACGGACAGATCTACAGGGAACTGATGACCAGGTTCACTAACCGTATATATAGAAGGTAGCAGCCTGGAGTGGAAGCTGGTTGGTACGCAGGAATCAATCCGCGGTGTAGCCCCAGGGGCAGAAGAGTAGTCAGGAATATAGCCGGTTCGGTACACAGGAATCAGTCCAATACGAGGTACCAGGATTTAGGCAGGATAGCCAGGGACACAGCCGGTTCGGTACACAGAAGTCTGTCCAATATGCAGTACCAGGGATGAAGCAGGAGAATGGTCAGAAATACAGCCAGTTCGGTACACAGGAGTCAGGAGTAGCAAAGGGGAAGCACAAGGGAGACAGGAGCACAGGGAATGCAGCCAGAAGCAGGAAACACAGACAGTGTGTCAGAGCAGGGCTAAAGTAGGATTTGAATTCCCCGGCCAGAGATCAGCTAACCTCTGCCGGGACCTACCTGGAAGTGCGGCGGTATGGAGCGGGGAATCGGCGCTGAGACAGGTAAGCGCTGTGACAGCATGAAGCTGATGTTATCCATATTTCCTTTCCCTACTCCATGGCAGCCCTTACAATGGATTAATCCCTAATCAGCTAGTGTAGACAGGAAGAATTTTGGCCCACCTGGCCCCTATATAAGGCAGCTCCTCCTCTTCCTCAGTGTCTTCTCTTCCTGTCTCAGCAGTGTGCAGGACAGGTAGTGTAGTGAGTGTTTTTTTTTAATTTCATTCTAAAAGACTTACCTGGAGGTTTTCTGGCTTTCCTCTGAGCTGGCTGTTAGGATGACAGTACCAGCGGGGAAAGTACCGAGCAAGTCTAGTAAGATTGCCGGTGGGCGTGCACACTTGGAAATCGCGAACCTCTGTGGAGCTTGTGCAGGGAAAAAGGAAGTATAAACTGAAGAATCGTGTATGTGCAGCTTGTGATGTCAGTTTACCGAAAGATTGTATTGATCCGTTATGTGTGTTATGCACCCCAGAAACGGTAGAGGAGCCTGGGCCCCCTGAACATGTTAAGCAGTTATTTTCATGGATGGTTAAAGCAATGCAAGAGTATCATGCCCCAGAACAGAGAACGATAAGGGACAGGATCCCTATAGCAGAAGATATAGAGGAAGTAAGGCCAGGGCCGTCCTCTGAAACATTTAGTTCTGCTCGGGAATGGGATTCGGAGTCAGATAGTGAGGATGAAGTGAAAGATGATCCCAGGATGTTTAACTTGAATACTGTGAATATTATACTTAATAACATTAAAAAGTCTTTAGGTATTGAGGAGCTAACTGTACCAATTAAACCACAGGATGCATTGTTTTTAGAGCACCAAGTGAAGTCTAGAGTGTTCCATACGCATAAAGTGGTTAAAGATTGCTAAAGAATGTCAGGCTTTAGACAAAAGTCATCCTAACATGGGGAGACTAAATCGTACGTATCCTTTTCAAGATGAATATATGCTGAAATGGTGTTCGGTGGATTCAGCCATAGCTGGCTTATCCTCAAAGACCACTCTCCAGTGAGATGATGGAGGTCCATTGAAAGATGCTATGGATAGGAGAATGGAGACTTCCTTCAGGAAATTACACATCTCCTCAGGCATAACCTTAAAGTCTGGTATAGCCATGGCTTCGGTAGCTAGAGCCCTGAGGCTGTGGGCCAGTACTCTACATACAGACATTGAGGATAAGATAAATAGATTATATCTTCTTAAATCCTTAGAGGTTATGCAGAAAAGCATTCATTTCCTGTGTGAAGCTTCGTTGGATACAATTGTTTTCTCTTTCAGGAGCATGACCACGGCAGTTGTAGCAAGAAGGGCGCTCTGGCTACGTCCGTGGGCGGCAGATCATCAATCCAAGAGCCGTCTGACAACGCTTCCATACGAAGGCAGATTCTTGTTTGGTGAAAAACTGGATAATCTAATGCAGAGACTTGCAAGTGGCAATGCCAATCGCCTACCACAGGACAGAAAGGTGAGACTTTTTGCACTTATTCTCCAAAACAACAGTTCAAAGAGGCCCGTACCTATAGGCCAGGGAGACAATAATCTAGGCATTAAGATAATATGGCAAGACAGTCCTTTCGGCCCTTCAGACCAAAAAACAAGGACAGCAGATATCCCAATGACTATCTACAGATCTAGTCTCCACTAGCTCCAGTGGGCGGCAGGATATCACGCTTTGCAAAAGTTTGGATTCAGACCACACAAGACAAATGGGTCCAGGAGAAAGTCACCAAGGACTATGCCATAGAATTTCATACATACCCAGTGACAAACAAATTTATTCAGTCAAGAAGCCCCTCGTCTCCCTTAGAACAGCAAGCGCTGGAGGAAAGCCTAAGAGGCCTGGTGAAAACAAAGGCTATCGTACAAGTACCATCAAGTCAGGAAAACATGGGGTTCTATTCCAGAATATTTCTCGTCCAGAAACCAGCAGGTGCCTTCAGGACAGTGGTAAATTTAAGGGCTCTCAACTGCTATGTACGAGCAAAACATTTCCGGATGGAATCTGTCAGCTCAATTTTCAAAGCAGTGGAAACAGGAGATTTTCTGACAGCAATATCCCGATTACATTGTCACCAGCAATTTCTGAGATTTTGCATTCAAGGCCGTCACTTCCAGTTCAGTTGCCTTCCGTTTGTCCTTTCCACATCTCCAAGAACATTCACCAAGGTCCTTATAGTTCTCATAGCGGCACTCAGGGAAAGAGGGGTGACTTTGTGGTCGTATCTGGACAATAGTCAGAAGGAGCAGCCCAAGTAATCCAGTTTCTGCAACAGCACAGTTGGTTAGTCAATGTATCAAAAAGCCATCTGACACCATCACAACATAAAAGGAAAATAAGGAAAGAAAAAGTGGAGGTGATAGCGGTCCTCCCGGCATGGCCGAGGCATACCTGGTTCGCGGTAGCACAGAGAATGTTGCTAGAACATCCATGGCCATTACCGGTCAAGCGAGGTCTCATACATCGGGGTCCAGTTTTGCATCCAAATTCAAACTCCCTAAGTTTGATGGCGTGGAGACTGAGAGGCAATTACTGAAATCCAAAGGGGTCTCAGATGAAGTAATAGACATTCTAATTCAGGCCACAAAAAGGAACTCCTCTATGATTTATTACAGAATCTGGAAAAAAATGATTTGTTGGGCAGGGGACATGGCGAAGGATCCCATGTCTGCCAGTGTGCCGGATGTGTTAGAATTTCTCAAAGATGGTTTTGTTAAAGGACTAGCACCTGCTACGTTAAAGGTGTAAGTATCTGCCCTTAGCATCCTTCTTGATATCAAACTGGCATCTCAGGGTCTTATCTTCCAGTTTTTTCAAGCACTAAAGAGATTACGCCCAAGACGGAAACCATTCTTAGCCCCTTGGGACCTTAATATTGTCTTAGATGCTTTAACAGCCTATCCTTTTGAACCTCTTCAAGACATATCTCTGAGATGCCTCACTCTGAAGGTGCTCTTTTTGGTGACTATCACTTCGGCTCGTCGAATAGGGGACATACATGCTTTGTGGTGTGAAGAACCCTTTCTAAATATCTATGAAGATAGAGTACTTTTGAAGACGAATCCGGATTATTTACCCAAGGTGGTATCCTCCTTTCTCATCAATCAGGAGTTGATTCTGCCATTTCTCTACCCTCATCCCACTAATAGTGACGAAACACGTCTCCATACTCTAGATGTGGTGAGATCTATATATACGTACATTATCAAGACAAAAAATCTTAGTTAGACAAAGCAACTATTTGTACTTCCTGAATGTCCTCGCAGGGGACAGGTCCCATACAAACCCACATTGGCGAAGTGGATCAGAGAAGTGATTGCACAGGCCTACAGGGGGAAAGGCCGTGAAGTACCTAGGATACTGAAGGCGCATTCAACTAGGGCGGTAGCGGCCTCCTGGGCACATAGAACCCATGCATCGGCAACCGACATCTATAAGGCAGCCGGATGGTCGTCGATGCACACCTTTTCTAAACATTATCTTCTTGATGTTTCGGTCTCTGAGGAGACACAGTTTGGGAAAAAGATTCTCCAGCAAGTGCTGTGAATAAATTTTCTGTTTGACCTTATTAAGGTGTTGGTTTTATTGCCCTCCTAATTATTGTACTGCTTTGGTATATCCCATTGTAAGGGCTGCCATGGAGTAGGGAAAGGAAAATTGAGAATTATACTCACCGTTAATTTCCTTTTCTTGAGATATTCTATGGCAGCCCTATATTTTCCCACCCTTGTTCTGTAGCTATGTATAGGACAGCTTGGGAAGTTACGAAAGACACTGAGGAAGAGGAGGAGCTGTCTTATATAGGGGCCAGGTGGGACAAAATTCTTCCTGTCTACACTAGCTGATCAGGGATTAACCCATTGTAAGGGCTGCCATGGAGTATTTCAAGGAAAGGAAATTAATGCTGAGTATAATTCTCTATTTTCATGTCTTTCACAGTCACCTGATAGGAACCAAATAGAGCATTTATGGGATATTCTGGACTGATGTATGGTGCAGCGTTTTCCACCACCATCAACCAAGTATCAGTCGAGTGACTTTCTTGGGGAAGAATGGAGTGGCATCCCACCAGCACATTTCCAGGCATTGATAGACTCAAAGCTGGGACGCTAAAAGGTCCTACTGGTAAAATGTTGTGGCCCAAATCTCAATTGAGTGACTTTATATTGGTGTTTTATTTGTCCGCTATCTGTATTTATATGGAGGCAGCCTAGAATGAGATAGTGAATTACAGCTGGACCTGAATAATTTATTTTACTCCCTTAAGCCACATTTGTTGTCCTAACTCTTTATGACTCCATATCGCAATCCCATCACATTGAATAACACACTTCTATTCTACCAGTAATCAGATGGTGGTAAGTGTGATAACTGTATACAGCTTGTGATAACTGTATACAGCTAGGGACAGGACAGCCTATTATGATACCTAAGTACAGCTAGGGCACAATAGCTCACAATTACATACAGCTATGAGCAGACCAGTCTAGAATGCAATGCCTAAGAAAAGAGTCGTAGTAGTAACAAAGTCGGAAAAACTTTACAATTTTTTTATGATAAATTTCTCACGGTAAAGCATTTCTTGCAGGTTTGTTGTCTACACACATAATTTAAATACAAATATGATACTGAACATTTATTCTGTAATATAGGCAGACAATCCATGGATCTCCAGATGTTGTGGAACTAAAGGTTTCAGCATGCCACGCAAGTCGCAAGCTGGAATGTTAAATTGCAAAAGCCTACACTTCATAATATCCAATAGGTTGCACAGCTCCATGCCATGCCAGTGCCACCTTGTGGTCGACTAGTAGAAAACACTTTAAACATTTTGGGGTATATTTACTAAACTGCGGGTTTGAAAAAGTGGAGATGTTGCCTATAGCAACCAATCAGATTCTAGCTGTCATTTTTTTAGTTCATTCTACAAAATGACAGCTAGAATCTGATTTGTTGCTATAGGCAACATCTCCACTTTTTTCAAACCCGCAGTTTAGTAGATACACCCTTTTGTACATAGTAATTAAAAACCAAAGTGGTATTTTTGCTGCGATTAAGCGCCTCATCACTATTTGGTTTTGTATGTGTTTTTTATTTTAACAAGCACAGCTTTGCAAATAGAGACAAGGCTTGTTGCGTCTTTTTTTGCTAAAATATATTGTTTTTTTATGTCTGTTTAACTTGCCTTACACTGCAGTTGGTTTGTTTTTTTAACACTTCTTATTTCTTCTTGGTTTACATCAGTGTGGTTGGTCCTCTAGGAGCGGGCCCCTGCACAGTAGACTAGCTCAATGCTGAATACCCCTGACCAGAGGGTAATAGAGTAATATAATTAAAATAAAATAAAAATAGTCGTATAAAGGTCCGGCTGCCTGAATAGTCCTATGAAGGTCCATCTGTGTGTGTGTGTGTGTGCGCGCGCGCAGTATTTTAATATGTAAGGGAAGGGAGGATCTTAATATAGTGTGGGAGGTAGGCTATTTAATGGTGGAGTGTAAGTGGGGGCTAATTATTTAAGGTGAGGTGAAGGAACCTTTAATTTAATGCTGGGGTGGTTTAGGGCTATCAATTGAATATGGGGCTGATTTTGGGGAAGAGGGCTATTTATTAAATGTGAATATGAATTATTCTCCCACTCTCCAAAAACATACTAGTAGGTTAATTGGCTGCTATCAAAATTGACCCTAGTCTTTCTCTCTGTCACGGGCACTAGGAGTTCTGCCCAGGATTCACTGGTTGATAATGCTTACCAGAGGGACGGGGTTTACACAGCGGTCCTCTGGGCAGTAGGGTGAATAGTAGGAACGTATATAACAGCAGATGGAGAGAGAATGCCAATGGAATAGGTGAGAGTCAGTGACTTGCAGCTATACTAGTAGGAGAGTCAGCGACTTGCAGCTGTACTGGTAGGAGAGTAGAGTGGAAGTGAACAGGTGAAGGAAGGTAACGGGATAGTCAGTGGTCTGCGGATAGCAAGTTGTACCACTGCTGTGAAGGGAAGACTTGTCCAGGTGCAGGTAGGTAGCGGGAGAGTCAGTGGTCTGCGTATAGCAAGTTGTACCACTGCTGTGAAGGGAAGACTTGTCCAGGTGTAGGTAGGTAGCGGGAGAGTCAGTGGTCTGCGTATAGCAAGTTGTACCACTGCTGTGATGAGGTGAGGACTTGTCCAGGTGCGGATAAGTGGAGGAGAGATAAGTCTATAACTGTATAAATACAATTGGAGAGCAGAGGAGCTAGTTCCAAACAGATATGCAGCGTCACAGCTAGTAGTCTATAGCGGTTATGTATACCGCTGCTGAGTAGAGAGGCTTGTCCAAAGCGGATATACAGGATAACAACTGATAGTCAATAACAAGTATGCATATCGCTGCTGAGTAGAGAAGCTTGTTCACACAGATATGCAGCGTAACGGCTAATAGTCTATAGCGGGTATGGATACCGCTGCTGAGTAGAGAAGCTTGTCCAACGAGGATATGCAGGCACAGCAGGAGAGCTGAGAGACTGTAGCAGGTATGGGAACCGCAGGAGAGCAGAGCAGGTAATGCTGAAGACACGAGCAGGACACAGGAGTCAGTAGCGGGTATGGGAACCGCAGGAGAGCAGAGCAGGTAATCCAGCAGACAGCTGAAGACACGAGCAGGACACAGGAGTCAGTAGCGGGTATGGGAACCTCAGGAGAGCAGAGCAGGTAATCCAGCAGACAGCTGAAGACACGAGCAGGACACAGGACTCATTAGCGGGTATGGGAACCGCCGATGAGCAGAGCAGGTAATCCACCAGACAGCTGAAGACACGAGCAGGACACAGGAGTCAGTAGCGGGTATGGGAACCGCCGATGAGCAGAGCAGGTAATCCAGCAGGAAACTGAAGATACGAGCAGGACACAGGAGACACCTTCAGAGACTCACAGGGAATGAGACTCACAGGGAATGAGACTCACAGGGAATGAGACTCACAGGG
The DNA here is from genome assembly GCF_038048845.1 of Mixophyes fleayi. Lineage (NCBI taxonomy): Eukaryota > Metazoa > Chordata > Amphibia > Anura > Limnodynastidae > Mixophyes > Mixophyes fleayi. The sequence continues at coordinate 61,887,267 of NC_134405.1, forward strand.
AATGAGACTCACAGGGAATGAGACTCACAGGGAATGAGACTCAAGATCAGGCAACGATACCATGGCCACAGGTGCCTTAAATAGGGAGAGGTGATTGATCCACCAATTAGGTTAAAAGCAAGGTCATAAGAGTTCATGGATCCTGCGCATGCGCAGCCCATCAAAATGGCGGACAGCCGCGGCTCAGGACAGACGCCGGCAGGAAGGATAGAGAACCACGCACCAGCGCAGATGCACTCACGGTCCGGTGAGTGACACTCTCTCTCTATGTCTGTGTGTATGTATGTTAGGGAATTTAGACTGTAAGCTCCAATAGGGCAGGGACTGATGTGAATGAGTTCTCTGTACAGCGCTGCTGAATCAGTGGCGCTATATAAATAAATGGTGATGATGATGATGATGAAGATGAATGCTATTTAATTTATTGCTGGGACTGTTTGGAGGGAGGGAAATATGTTTTGAGTAAATGGGTATACTGTTAATTTAATGTTGGGGCTGGTTGGAGGGAAATAGGTCTACTTATTAAATGTGAATATTATTATTGTGGGGACTGGAGAGAGGTCTAATTATAAAACGTGAGTGCTATTGTTTTAACACCGGGGCTGGTTGGAGTTTTCTAAATCTCATGTACCCATTTTTTTTTTTCAAATAGGGCATCCAATATTCCAGGATCAAGACAAGAATGAACTGAGCTAAAGAAACCAGCTGCTACAGGTGGTGAAATTGACCAAGTCAGGTAGGAGAGAGCAGGACAGTCTGCCAACTGTCCTGAATCTGTTGGGGCAGCCCTGAATTTGGGTGACTATCTCCCTTAGTCAGGATTTGGTCCGACTGCAAGAACAGTTGGGAGGTATGTCCAGCTTCATAACGTACTGCTTGTGAAGGCAGAGCTGTGTGCTTCTAACAGTAGTGCCTGTGTATTTGTCTAAAATGATAACCATGTCAGGGGCCCTGCTGTCTTAAATACCTTAAATAACCTCTGGTTAGGGGAAGGGAACTGATAGCTGCTCCCAGTTCCTGGACAGGACACAGACTGCAGAGCAAGCCGAGGAGCTCTAAGTATCACAAGATTTGGTAATCTTGTGAGACAAAGAGATTCCCTGCTCACTCTACAGGAAGTTCCCACCCTTATGGATGTCAGCAGCACCAGAAGCATAGATAAGTACAATGTGCTTGGGGTGTCATAATTTGCCTGGGGGGATGGCGTGATGTGGCTGGGAGGGCATGATAAATGTAATGTATTATTATAATGTATGTATCAATGCCCCATGTTGGCCACACACACAACACAATGCGGCGGCACACATTTTATTTCCTGCTGGTACTGAGGTGGGCCTGTGTACTTTAAATGCCAGGGCTGATTTTTAGTCCCAGTCCAGCCCTGGTTGGATACCTCTGGAAAGGAGAGATGAGTAGCCTGCAGGTTTGCCAGGTTAGATAGCTCTGGAAAGGTGGAGAGATGACTAGCCTGCGGGTTGCAGGGTTGAATACCTCTGCAAAGGTGGAGAGATGAGTAGCCTGGCAATGTTGAAATACTTGAGAGCAGATAGCAGGTAAAGATGGAAGTAAGCTAAACAGGTTACACTGAGAAGCAATGAGCTGCAGAGAGCAAAAGCACCAAGATCCACAAGCTGTGTCTGCGGCACTAAAATGAACAGCAAAAACACCAAGAGTAATAATAATGCTTCCTATCAGGTTGAGTGACCTGATGATCTGGCCCAGACTGTTGGGCAAGGCTGTCTTTTAAGGAGTAGCAGCAGGTGTATATATTATCCTGAGAAAACGCGCTTAGTTCAGCAGGAAACAGTTCAAGCGTCACAGTGGCCCCTTTGGTGGCATGGTGGTACTGCAGGCTCTATATGTTCAGAAAGTCCAACATAGCTCCTGCCAAACAGGAGCTGCAGGGGGCAGATCGTGATAATGTGGCCCTGGTAGTGCTGAGGCTGGGGACAGAAAGGCAGAGGGATAGTTCTGACTACTGATAGTGTCAGCTCTGGGGATAAAGTATGTGATTGCTAAATCTTTGCACTTTTGCCATGGGTTTGATTCCAATAAGGGAACTATCTGCGTGGAGCTTGTTTGCATGGTTTTCCTCAAGTGCTCTTCTTTCCTCCAATGTCCAAATATAGTATAGTAGGTTAATTGGCTTCTGACAAAATGAACCCAAATGTGTGTGTGGCAGGGATTTAGATTGTAAGCTCAGTGAGGCAAGGACAAATGTGAATGGTTCTGTATTCTCTGTAATATAGTGAATGATTATAACAATACAATGTCAATTTTATTGTTGCTAAACCTGCATGTGCCTCGGGCACCTGTCCATGTAACTACCCACTGGGATGAAAAGGTCTACATAAGAATCTCCACTATACCTTCACCCATCCATGGGCAATGACAGTGGAGGGCATGGGTAAGCCATAAAAAAGTGGCCTAGACAGAAAGAAATCAATTCTGGACATGGCAGTGACCCAATGAGGATCTGCTGCAACACCAGCTACAGATGACAGGTGGCAGAGCACCGTCAACACTGACAACTGCAAACGTGAGGATCCGCATTTTCACTTACTTCAATCAGCACTTTGCGAAAGGTCATGTCTATTAGGAATAAGAGACTTCACTTATATGCAGCCTTTAAGAGGCCCTCACTCCTACCATTCTTTGCACAAGCAAAGTTATAATGTTGTTTATATGCTGGTGCTTCAAAAATCTAGTCTTGTTTGCCTGTTTATTGACTTTGCCTTTATCCCTCATGATTCTACATTCTCTACCCCATTAACTTCAGCTTTTTCCCTTGAGCCTCGTCCTCTGAGGATTTAGCACCTTGGCCAATCGTGGTGTGTATTTGATAGCTCCCACAACAAGGTGATTCTCGGGAGCAACCAGCACTGTGCCAGCTGGGCGCTTAGAGGAGCATAACAGCTAGGGAGGTTTTCTATGTTTGAGGATGAGAGAAGTCGCTGCTAATAAATGAGCAGATGTCTTTATTGTGGCTGCCGAGGCCAGTGGAAGAAAGAGTGCCCAGGACTATGAGCCCTTGGGAAACGGCTTTGCTCACCAGAGTAGGAAGCAAGTGCAGTGAGCTTTAGAGAATTCCCTCTTTAAGGACCTGCTGGAGGCAGGTAGAGGATATCATCTACCTGGATGATATTCTCATTTTCTCCAGCACACTTGAAGAACATCATGTTTATATCAAAATTCTCCAGGTGCAGCAACCTGGGAAATGCATTGAATAATCTGATAATTGCAAGGGTCCCAGGGAAAAGACTCCTGCACTTTTACTAGCTGTGAGGAGAGAGAGTTTTGAGAAAAGTTTAAAACTCTTGTTAGGAGACCAGAGTTCACATCGATCCATCCAACTATTTTAGCTAGATACATATTGCAAAGGCTCCTGTAAAATCAACTATTTGCCAAGATGCAGAATTGTTCCTTCAACCAGTCCAGAGTAAGCTTCCTGGGACACTTTATTTCAGCACAAGGATAAAATGTAACCAAAGAAGTTCTCCTTTGTGCTCAATTGGCCGGTGCCCAGAAGGATTAAAGCAATACAGATGTTCCATATGGGTTTTGTGCAACACAATATCCAAACAATTCTAAAGCTAATTATTCTAAACATTATATTAGTAGAAATATAAATACCATCTGTATATTAGTATCTGGATACTGATTACCTGCATAAAGGCTCCCTACTAACTATAGTGGTTCATTATGATATAATAATTAACTTTGCATTGTTTGGATATTGTGTTGTACAAAACCCATACGAGATATCTGGCTTCCCATAACTGTAGATGAAATCCCAGATCCCAATTAGCACCTTGACATTAATTACATCTACATCAGACAGCAATTTGAACTTTGAAATATCCACAGGGTTCTGATCAGCTGAACCACCACGCTACTAGAAAATACGCCATGACTTTTCTATGCCCAAAAAATAAGGATTTTTTTTTATCCTACATTTACTTATATATCCAGGACTGAAACAGCAATCAAAGGACAAGTAAGAACCTAGATGAAGATTGGATTGTTCTTTGGTTATTGATTTTTGTCTTTGCTTGGACAATAAGAGAACAACTATAAATTACATTCAGTTTGGTTCAATGATTGGATTCAAAATTTTGATACCCTTCTTAACCTTGATTCCATTCAATTGTATTTTCCCCTTGATTGACACACCCACTGGCTAAAGTTGGGTACACACTACAAAAAAATTGTCCCATGCGATAATGTTAACAAAAAGTCCCAACCAGTATATCGATTCATGTGTACACACAAAAGATTTACAAGATTTATCTTCAGATTTGTGTTCTTCATCTGTCGAACCCATTGGCTGAAAAGATAATAACTCTGCACACTCCATAGAGATCTAAGGACACTAATGGTCGTGTGCTCTATAAAAGTCTTGAACAAACAGGGAATCCTAGGACACATGGGCTCCCCAGGCACAATTTTTTGATACCTTGAACTATTTCTTTACCGCTGCACCCATATTCCAGAAACCAAACCCAATACAGGCCTGTACACTCATAATAGGATGATGCATCAAAGTATGGAGCAGGAGCTATGTTCTCCCAGCTGATGACAAGCACATCCTTCACCTATGCACCTTCTTTTTAAAGAGGTTCACCTCTGCCAAAGTCAACTATGAAGTGAGAACGTCGTCATTATGGACCTCATTGAGTAGAGGAGCCTTCTGGAGGGAGCCATATTCCCTCTCTCTATCCTCACCAACCACAACAACCTGAAAAATTCTCTCAAGAGGTGTGGTGGGTACTATTTGAAATTAGGTTTGACAAAAGCATACTGGCCTGGATCTAGCAATGTCAATGCAGATGCTCTCTCTCGAACTGTCATGGTGTCACGAATCTCAAGACCTGTTACTTGCCTCTCCGCTGTCTTTCTCGGCTGTTTCTGCGGTTCGCAGGCTCTGCTGGTTTCAGATCTCTCTGCGGCATGCTGCCCAGTCTGTCGCCACTCCAGAGATCCCTTCAAAACCAGTGCATGGGCGCTGCCATTGTGGTTTCTGTCGAATGCTCCCTCTCAACCAGTCTGAGTGCTGCTCTCACTCAGCTGACAGCAGCCTCCAATCAGGGGATAGCCGTTCATACAAAGGACTTCCTGGGCCACTAACCAATTGCCAGTGCAACCTTGTTTCCTCAGACACCAACCTGATCTCTAGCAGTTGTCTCAGTTAATTCTGCCCAGACAACGCAGCCAGGACTCTGGTTCCAGTCCAGTCCCAGTCCAGTCCAGCAATCTGGTTCCAGCCCGGTCTAGCAATCCAGTTCCAGTCTGGTCTCTCCTGCTAAATCTGATCACCGTCTTGCTATTTTTGACTCCTTGCCAGTCTCCTGTGCCATTCATGTTTAGTAATCTCCTGAACTCTCAGCAACCACCACCTGCTCCAGTTCTTTCCATCTCATGCAAAGGAACCTACTCAAGCAACCCAGCTTTGAGTAGGTAGCCGCCAGTTCAGTTCCAGACACAACCCAATCCGGGTACAGACAAATCCTCAGGTGTGACACATGGGAGGGCAAAGCTATTATTCAATGAGGCTTGGTTCTGGGAGCAACCAGCAGAGTTGTTGGATAGGATCCAGGTTGAAATGCCAGCACTTACCAAGGTGCCCGGGCACCCGAAGGCAAGAGCTTTGTTCCTCCTGCCTGTCGGCTGAAGGTCCTGCAACGGGAACACGACTCACAATTGGCAGGGCATCTTGGCATCAGGAAAACAAATTATTTGGTCCACTGGGAATTCTGGTGGCCGACTGTAAGGATGTCACCTACTTCATACAATCCTGTACTAATTGTGCACACAACTAGGTGCCATGGACCCTGTCCTCTGGGATTCTGATGCCCTTGTCCATTCCACAGAGACCATGTACATGTCTTTTTGAATTTCATCATTGACCTCCCCAGCTCCCAAGGTAAAATCCTGGAAGTAGTGATCACTTCTCCAAGCAAGTCCACTTCATGGTCTTGAAAAACCTGCCGTTGGCAATCGGTATCTCCCAGATATTCACTAAAGAGGTCTTCCGGCTGCACAGATTTCCCTTTGAGCTTGTCTCTAACTGAGGCTCGTGGTTACGTTTTGGAGACTGTCGAAATCGTATAATTGGATGAACGAAAGTATATTGGTTAATATTGTTTTGCCGTGCGATTGCGATCCGTACGCCACGTAACACGTGGCATGGTGCGATCGCACGGTAAAATACGCACGCACACACTCGCATTACAACATTTAGTTATTTATATAATTCATATTCATATTGGTTCCGTTACACTGTAATTTATGAGCAGATAGTATTTGGTTTATTAGTAGTCTATATATATATTGATTATATGTACACTTCAGTGATAATCAAGGTTCAGGTTATAGGAAAAGTATCATGCCTAGTATCATATTAAAAACCTATTCATCAGCAACTGTCCGGTTCCATCGCCGAAGAGATCGCATATTGCATACTCTAGTTATTGATGTTAGGGAATAAACCTTTGTATGATGCTGGCTATGAAATGCTAATTTACTGAGATATAACTGGAGCATTGGCGGGAAGAAAGGAGCTCATCCCCTCGAGACGACCCCCACCTTTGGATTCCTTAGATTGAATCAGCCTATGACCTGTTTAGCCTGGACTCATCTGAAGTCTGGACCTATAGAAGCGAGCCACGTCATTTGCATTGTTCTCTGTAACACTGCATGTGTATATATGATCATAGCTGCGCACCCAGTCTTCAGTCTTCACTGACCGCAGTATTCTAACAGATATACTGTCCACTGGGTCCCGTGGGTGCACAGCGAGCGCATGCGATAGCAGCGGTATGTATCTATCTTTTGGTATTGGCTGTACTGTACTGTATCATAATATAATAATGTCAGGGCTCTGTCCTTGGACCCTTACTCTTCTCTCTATACACCTCTTCCCTGGGTGAACTCATCAGCACCTATGGCCTCAACTACCACCTCTACACTGACGACACTCAACTTTACCTCTCCTCTCCTGATCGCTCTCCCTCCCTCCTCTCTAGGGTGTCCGCCTGCCTCTCTGCCATCTCCTCCTGGATGTCCTCTCGATTCCTCAAACTCAACCTCGCCAAAACAGAAATCTTAGTCTTTCCTCCCTCTCATACCTCGCCCCTTCTGACCTCGCTATCACTGTCGACAACACCTCTATCTCCCCTGTCCCCCAACTTCGCTGCCTCAGTGTCATCCTCGACTCCTCTCTCTCCTTCGGCCCCCACATTCTCTCTCTTGCGAAATCCTGCCGCTTCCAGCTGCGCAACATCGCTCGCATCCGGCCCTTCCTCTCCCAAGATGCCACCAAGTGTCTTATTCACTCTCTGATCATCTCCCGCTTGGACTACTGCAACCTCCTCCTTACTGGCCTCCCCCTCTCTCATCTCGCTCCCCTTCGATCTGTTCTTAACGCAGCCGCTAGGCTTATCTTCCTTTCTCGCCGCTCCTCGTCTGTCTCCCCCCTCTACCTATCCCTTCACTGGCTCCCCTTCCCCTACAGAATCCTCTTCAAGCTTCTCACTATTACATACAAGGCCCTCGCCAACTCCACTGCACCCTACATCTCCACCCTTCTCTCTATTCATGCTCCATCCTGCCCTCCCCGATCAGCCAATGACCGTCGCCTCTCTTCTCCCCTGATCACCTCCTCCCATGCGCGTATCCAAGACTTCGCCCGCGCTGCCCCCCTCCACTGGAACAAGCTCCCTCCCTCTATCAGAACCTGCCGTAATCTGTCCAGTTTCAAACGGGCTCTAAAAACCCACCTTTTTCTTAAAGCCTTCCAGTCTCCCACTTAACTCCCTACCAGATCTTCTGCCTCTTCCCCTTCACTCCCCTTCCCTTATCCTCCTTCTCTCCCTCCCTCGTGTCTCTCTGTCTGTCTACCCCACCCCTTAGATTGTACGCTCCTTTGAGCAGGGTCATCTCTCCTCCTGTTTTCACCACTTTTAACTCTGCTCTCCAGCTACCTCGCCCTCCTCCTCTAGGACCTTCTTCTCCCCATTCCCTCTTGCTCCCTCCTCTCCATTCTGGGGGTTTCCCTGCCATCCGTGCCCTCTTGGGCTCCGCCGTATGCGGGACCTTCCCCTCTCCCCTCCCCCGCCCCTCTAGCTGTGCTTTGAGCTCACTGAGTTTCTGTGCGTTTTGTTTACTGTATCCTGCTGTCTCACCTTTGTATTGTAATCTTGTTTGTCCCTGTACGGCGCTACGGATACCTAGTGGCGCCCTATAAATAAAAATGAATAATAATAATAATAATAAGAATGTATTGAATTGTTGACTATTTACATCTGCTAAAATAAATCACTTTGTGCGTTAGAAACACAATACAATCGTTTGGGCAATGCTTATTTGAAAACGATAGAATTACTTTAATAAGACTTCAACAAAGGGCTGGGAATTTCTCTCCTCTTCTCGTATGGGTACATTCCAGTTGAAATGACAGACGGAGAATGCCAACCAATCACTTGAGCAGTTTCTACTCTACTTTGTCTCAGATTCCCAGGGCAACTGGTCCCAATTGCTGGTGGGGAAAGTCCTCATGAAACCTGGTGCAAGATTCCATGGGTGTATCCCCATTCTATCTTAATCACAATATCTACCTGGTGGTCATCCTGTCTTCGCAACCCTGTGACTTTGGTTACATCCATCATGATTTCACCTTCTCCAACCTATCAACTTCAGCTTTGCTCTTCATGACCTGTTCTCTCAGGACTCAGCAACTTGGCCGGTCGTGGTGTGCCTCTAATAACTATGCCAGCCAAGTGGTTCTCTCCTTGGAGCAACCAGCAAAGTGACCCTTGATCTAGATCTTTAAATGCAGCACTGTCCCTGCTAAAAAAAAGTGTCACATGACCTTATCGGACAGCTTTGATCTTCAGGTCTCGTATGCCAGTCTCTCATTGGGATAACTGCTCACAAGTGCCAGGACTACTGGGCACCTTTTTTCTTGCAGGTGTCACAATACAGCAGGCATCAATGATACAATGGCACTCAAACTCTCAGCCTTCCTGACACTAAGCCAGAGAAGATAGAGACCAGGGGGTAAATGTATCATAGTGCGGGTTGTACAAGTCGCCGGAAATCGGCAAGATGACAGCTTAAATTTAAAGCGGCGCTGCCTTGTAAAAGGAAGTTTCCCTTTACAAGGGGAAACTTGTATTGTAACATGGTTTTGTCCAGGAGGCTTAAATAAGAAGTTTCTTAAGATAAGATCCTTAATGAATCAGGCCACAGTTGTTTATCCAACTGCTCCCTTCTTATGTGCGCTTTACATAAAGTAGTTTAACATTTAAACCAAACTATGCAGAACACATTTTTGTATAATTCTCTATATCATGCTAATCTTGTGTTTCCAATCAGATCATCTGAATGTTCACAGCAGAGCAGAATGTTTCAGGAGATGAGTGTGCTGATCTTGTGGAGGGCAGTAACTCTTCACTTGTATGATTATGTGAGGAGGGAATACTGCTGCACGAAACATGGAGAGTGTCATTATGTGAGGAGGGAATACTACTGCACGAAACATGGAGAGTGTCATTATGTGAGGAGGGAATACTGCTGCACGAAACATGGAGAGTGTCATTATGTGAGGAGGGAATACTGCTGCACGAAACATGGAGAGTGTCATTATGTGAGGAGGGAATACTGCTGCACGAAACATGGAGAGTGTCATTATGTGAGGAGGGAATTGGAAGCAAGTGCAAAACCACAGACTAAGAATTAATTTGTGAAAGAAGCTGGGCCCTCCAAAAGCACAGTATATTGATATGAGGCTCCTGTTAATATGAAACAATGTTCAAACTTCCCACTTGATCAATACAGTGTACCACTGCATACATCACTGTAATAACACATGCTTTTTGTACTATATAGTCCTGCTGCTACATCTTTCACTAGAATGCCATACTATTCTGTGATATGCAATGTTGCCATTAAAGACTACACTGTATTACCATGCTTTTGTTTGAGGCATTTTTAACACGAAAGTATTTAACATTAAATACATGCTTTTCTTTGATTATGTAATTCTCTGCAGCTGAATACTTCAGTCTAATACCATAGGTTAGTCTATGAGAAGGATGTGAGTGTAGCTAGTGATGGCTGAGCTTTATATCATCGCTATTCCGTCCCCCCACATAACTATCTTCCTACAAATATAAAACCATTACAAATTTGTGACAGGAGTGGGAAATGACTTGGTAATGACGATAACTATCATCACATCAAGGACAAGGTTTAGATGATATTGAATAGCATCTCAGTTTAGCTGCTAAACCCAGTGAGTTCAACTGTCACTACTGTTGCCATCACTGCTCCTCCTTTGGTGATCCCCATGGACTGAGCAGCATGAAAACCTTCCCCAGAACCAAAAGAGGAGGTTTGGTTAAGATAAATTTGTTATGGATAGTTATGGTTGACAGCAGCTGAATGTTTTAAGATTTCTAGAGTGACTGGTTTAAGTTTCTGTGTCCACCTCCCACTCTCTCATCGTTCTAACCATACTGCCCCACCGATAGCTGCACAGAAACGACAGTCGCCAACGACTGCTTTATTACAGGAGACTAATAGTGCTGCTGACTTACACAAGCAACACACACTTTCCCCATCAACAGTTACAATTATTAGTCTACTACCTTATGTATCAAGTGTTCCCCGCACCTCTCTAAAATTGTAAGCTCATTTTTCCTTGATTCCTATAATTTTGCTTGATATGTCTAAATAAAAAATAATAATGACATGAAAGGCTGTACCATTACAGATAATACTGTAATACCATATGCTATCCTCTGATATGTGCCGCTACATACTTCAATCTATTATCATATGCTATTCTATGGCAGGAAATGCTGTAGTTAAATACTGCACTGCAATACCATAGTCTGTGATATGTGATGATGTGCTGTTTATATTTCACACCTCAAGTACCACCAAAAAAGTAATGCTTTGAAGATTTCTGTAATCATGCAGGTGACATACTTTATTTGAATGTCTAAAACTATTGCGTCTCTCTACAAAGGACAGTCCTAAAACATGCCCTGTTCTAGGTATTTAAGGACCAAAGCTGAAAAAAACACTGAATGTGTCCATAGAGGTCTTCAGATGTTGTCAATTATATAGTTGACCAGCCTATGGTGGGCATCATTACCAGGTAGGTGTGTTGGCAGCAGGTGACCCTCCGAGCCTTCACCTGCAGCTACCAGCTCCTTCCAGCATTGGTAGATTAGTTTGTTATAGCTTGTATTCATCAACATCATCATTTATTTATATATTTATATATTCAATGAGTCGCTTTAATATATTACTAAGATAAAGGATTGGTGTGACCCTTTTGAAGGATAGAGGGTTGCACAATATGGCAAACTGTATCAGGTTGCCCATCACTGCACTACAGTATGTATGCACGGTATGGGCACTATAGATTGAATGGTCATGGGTGTAAATCACCCCTGTATCACTTTCACTTAATATTATATCTTTCCATCACTAGCTATAATCACCCATGAATCACTTTTACATCTATGAATAGATGGGTCATACAATAATATCGTTTTCTGTGTTAGTTCCACTTCTATTGTCCACTAAAATACAATTTGAGCCCATTGAAACTGTCAGCTATCCCCATCATATAAAAAAATAAACATCTGTGCTTTACCACGCATGTGCATCGACGACCATTCATAAAACTACAATTCCCAGCATGCGCCGGGTCACACACGTCCTGCGCGTCTACACACCCCTTACAGTACAAACTACAGTTCCCAGCACGCGCCAGAGCGGCGTGCGCTTGCGCACTGATTTGTGTGGGCGGAGCTACGTGTCAGTGTCGGGCTCTTGCTGCCCCCAGCACAGCGCGCTCCGCCGGCTCTGGGACAACATGGCGCTGAAAAGGATTCAGAAGGTGAGACCAACGGAACCGCCCGGGGACACCGCCACGATATCTTGTGATACAAAGCGGCCTGAGCCCCCTTCTCTCGTCTGCCCGGCGGGGTTGTCCCTGTTGGCTGGAGAGTGAATGGACAGCGTTGTGTTGGCGTGATGCCGGGAGGGAGGGAAGGGGAAAGGCCGAATCACAGGGGCTTTCGGCGGAGCCAAGGACAGCGCGGAACCGATGCCAGATAGTGATCCAGTGTGGATGAGTTTGCGCATGCGTCAGGGCTGTCACCACGGTCTCCCTCCCCCCGAGATACCTTAGTTTGCGCGTGCGTTATGAATGGAAGAAGGCGCTGCCGTCGCTACGGCGCATGCTCACGAGAGGTGGCCGAGGAAAGTCTCTTGTGCGCATGCCCGGAGGTGACAGCTGCTCTCACACCTCCCCCCTCTTTCTCGCTTGTATCGGTTGCCAAATAGTGATCCTATAGGCCAGCTGCTGGGGACAGACCTTAAATGGGAAAAGGGGACTGCGAGGTGTGAAGGCAAAGAGAAGGGGGCAGCTCAGATGGGCACAGGTTACATGAGAACACACAGACCTGTCTGGTGTAGTAGAAATAGAGCAGCAGCATCCATAATATAGACAGTGAGAACCTGGGGGACTGACTCTATTTATTGGGAACCAGGGGTATCCAAAAGTGCGTGTATAATAAATATATATATATATATATATATATATATATTATAATCTCTACTCCCTGTGTTACCTCCTATTAGAGTAAATATATGTACACAATAAAAATGGTGAAATTCTGGAGACAAATAGCTAGATATCTACAAAGTTTTTGTATTACAGGACAGCTAAACCCGAAACGGAAATCTTAATATGAAAAGGTTAAGGTGAAATGTTCAATCCATGTCTTGCCAAATATTTTTTTTATTTTTTTTTATAAAGCAGAAAGACATACTACAGCATGAAGATGTGTCCACCGTTGTATTCATTATGTACAGATAATTTCTTTTACTCAGGCCACTGCAAGACATACTCAGACTCTCAAACTGATAACTTTGTGAGCACTGCTGCTCCTGTAGGAGTGTAAGGTTACAAACTTTTGCTAAAGTTAACCCACTCCCATCCCCCTCTTTAAAAATCAGTCTGTTTTTGACAGCGAATAGCAGCTTTGGGAGGGGCGTAGGGAGACGTAAACTGTGCTGTAAGGCTGCTCCTCCTTTTAAATGTCTCCTATCATTTGCTGTCAAAAATGAATGTGAAAGTAAATAAGTAATGCACAAATGTCTGTTTACACTTATGTTTTATTCCAATTTATGCAGGAACTGATGGATTTGCAGAGGGATCCTCCAGCTCAGTGCTCTGCTGGTCCTGTGGGAGAGGACTGTACGTAATGCACCCTAGCCTAGTAGACATACCTCCCCCTTATATTTACATCAGAAGGCTAATTGCTTGATTTAGAAAACATTTCAGACTTCAGAAAATGGACAAGATTTAATATAACTGTATTTTTAAAAATTGGGTGTAGAACATCTATATTATAACCATCTACTCCTCTTTGGCACCTGTGATTTACAATGTGAATCTAAACATGAATTTACAGAACTGCAAGTAAAACCAGTCTTTGATTTATAGAATCCTTTGCATGCTATAGTAGTTTTTTTTCTCTGTCACTGCCATCTATATACTGGATATTAATTTATTTGTAAATTCTAGTTTTCAGGTACCTGCGTTTTGTTTTGCAAATGTAATATTGTTAATGCATAGATGTCCAGTTTTCATAATCTTATTAGAAACAATAAATCCACATCACTGTCACTAGTATACTCCCACCCCCATATACATCTCACTGCCAATAGTGCAGTGTCCATTCCATTGAATATCCCCCAAGTTGTGTCTCTCTGTATTTCAGTGTTTCACTGGCAGGCGACTATCATGGGCCCTGTAAGTATCTTGTCCCACAATATGTGCACCTCTCCTCTGTTTGTGTCTCAACTAATATTTGTCACGTCACATTCTTAACAGGGTGCTCAGCACTTCCGCAAAACACTTGAGCTGATTTTTACTGAAGTGCAACTAGAAAGATCAGCATTAAATTATAAACGTGCAAACAGTTTATTATACCATTGAGTAGCTTGGACCATGGTTAACATTTAGTCTAGATGGTCAGATGCTTGAGAACCTGATTTAGAGAGAAGAGAGAGATGGCATGTGACTAATTACCATGCAGATTTGGTGACTAGTGAACAACAGAGTAGGCAGTGTGCTGGTTGATATGCTGATAGAGTAGGCTTAGATCGATAAAGGTGTAACCGGAATGAATGTGCAGTTCACATTAGTTATTCAACATCCGAATAACCGATAGCTTGCGGTGCTGCTTAGGTTTCAGGAATGGATGATGTTGATAGTGTGCACAAGAATTAGGTACTGTATCAGGAATTCATTTTTTTTTTACTTAAAGTGTTTATAAATAAAAGCAAACATCTGGTTGATATTGGTTATGGTACCCTTTTCTTTTGTACCAGTGTTCACAAATTTCCCCAATTACATATTTACAAATGGAGGGCAGGAAGTGACAAGAAGTATGTGCCAGTCCGAATTGGTGAGGTAGAGTATATGCTAAAGGGGTTTTCTGCTTCAAATAGGAATTTGTTTAATCACCTCCCTTCCAAATATTAGTAATTTGGGGATCTCTCCCCTGGAGAACCCACTTTTTGTTGTATTTAGCAAGGACCTGACATTTTCTGGACCTCTGCGATCACCTTCAGTGCTGCGTGTCTATGTAGCAGAGGACATCTGACATAGCGGTTCTGAGGCTTTCAATTTAGAGACGCTATATGGGATCCGGTGGTAGTCATTTTATCGATGATCCAAATTTCGACACACTACATTCCTACAGAATAATTCCGATTCGAATGATGATGATAATAAGCAAATGCAGACATAACATAAAAAATACATCACCTACGCTCGTGCAATGTATTCTGATTGCAGTAAAAGCCAGCGCTTGCATTTGACATTAGCCATTGTGGGGACAGTGATATTTCTGAATTTAAAGCTGCAATGGGACCGGTCGCCGCAGTTACAATCTAATTTAAGGGTTAGGGATAAGGTTAGGGTTAGAATTACAACTAGAATAAAGGCTTTTACATTATACATGGGGCGACTGGTGGCATTACCGCTTTAAATTCAGAAATCGCTCGCTCCATGATGACTGATGTCAAATAAAACTGCCAGCTTTTACTTCAATCAGAATACGTTGCACACGTGTCAGTGATGTACGGAGTCTTTTTTATGTTAAGTCTGCATTTGCTTATCGCCATTATTGAAATCGGAATTTTTTTGTAGGTATGTACTATGTCGGAATTTTCAGCACCAGTAACGCATACCCCACCCTTTGGGATATCTCCTGCGACAGAGAGCTGAGCAGCACTGAATATGGCAGTGGTCCTAGTTATATGTGCGTGCCTGGACCTGCTAGAGAGAGAGATGAGAAGCACTGAAGATAGCGGTGGTCCTGGCTATATGTGAGTGCTGGGACCTGCTAGGGAGAGAGATGAGAAGCACTGAAGATAGTGGTGGTCCTAGTTATATGTGAGTGCCGGGACCTGCTAGAGAGAGATGAGAAGCACTGAAGATAGTGGTGGTCCTAGTTATATGTGAGTGCCGGGACCTGCTAGAGAGAGAGATGAGAAGCACTGAAGATAGCGGTGGTCCTGGCTATATGTGAGTGCCTGGACCTGCTAGAGAGAGAGATGAGAAGCACTGAAGATAGTGGTGGTCCTGGCTATATGAGAGTGCCGGGACCTGCTAGAGAGAGAGATGAGAAGCACTGAAGATAGTGGTGGTCCTGGCTATATGTGAGTGCCGGGACCTGCTACAGAGAGCTGAGAAGCACTAAACATAGCTGTGGTCCTGGCTATATGTGAGTGCCGGGACCTGCTAGAGAGAGAGATGAGAAGCACTGAAGATAGCGGTGGTCCTGGCTATATGTGAGTGCCGGGACCTGCTACAGAGAGCTGAGCAGCACTGAATATGGCAGTGGTCCTAGTTATATGTGAGTGCCTGGACCTGCTAGAGAGAGAGAGATGAGAAGCACTGAAGATAGCAGTGGTCCTGGCTATATGTGAGGGCCGGGACCTGCTACAGAGAGATGAGAAGCACTAAAGATAGCTGTGGTCCTGGCTATATGTGTGTGCTGGGACCTGCTAGAGAGAGAGATGAGAAGCACTAAAGATAGCTGTGGTCCTGGCTATATGTGAGTGCTGGGACCTGCTAGAGAGAGAGATGAGAAGCACTGAAGATAGCAGTGGTCCTGGCTATATGTGAGGGCCGGGACCTGCTACAGAGAGATGAGAAGCACTAAAGATAGCTGTGGTCCTGGCTATATGTGAGTGCCGGGACCTGCTAGAGAGAGAGATGAGAAGCACTGAAGATAGCGGTGGTCCTGGCTATATGTGAGTGCCGGGACCTGCTACAGAGAGCTGAGCAGCACTGAATATGGCAGTGGTCCTAGTTATATGTGCGTGCCTGGACCTGCTAGAGAGAGAGATGAGAAGCACTGAAGATAGCGGTGGTCCTGGCTATATGTGAGTGCTGGGACCTGCTAGGGAGAGAGATGAGAAGCACTGAAGATAGTGGTGGTCCTAGTTATATGTGAGTGCCGGGACCTGCTAGAGAGAGATGAGAAGCACTGAAGATAGTGGTGGTCCTAGTTATATGTGAGTGCCGGGACCTGCTAGAGAGAGAGATGAGAAGCACTGAAGATAGCGGTGGTCCTGGCTATATGTGAGTGCCTGGACCTGCTAGAGAGAGAGATGAGAAGCACTGAAGATAGTGGTGGTCCTGGCTATATGAGAGTGCCGGGACCTGCTAGAGAGAGAGATGAGAAGCACTGAAGATAGTGGTGGTCCTGGCTATATGTGAGTGCCGGGACCTGCTACAGAGAGCTGAGAAGCACTAAACATAGCTGTGGTCCTGGCTATATGTGAGTGCCGGGACCTGCTAGAGAGAGAGATGAGAAGCACTGAAGATAGCGGTGGTCCTGGCTATATGTGAGTGCCGGGACCTGCTACAGAGAGCTGAGCAGCACTGAATATGGCAGTGGTCCTAGTTATATGTGAGTGCCTGGACCTGCTAGAGAGAGAGAGATGAGAAGCACTGAAGATAGCAGTGGTCCTGGCTATATGTGAGGGCCGGGACCTGCTACAGAGAGATGAGAAGCACTAAAGATAGCTGTGGTCCTGGTTATATGTGAGTGCTGGGACCTGCTAGAGAGAGAGATGAGAAGCACTAAAGATAGCTGTGGTCCTGGCTATATGTGAGTGCTGGGACCTGCTAGAGAGAGAGAGAGATGAGAAGCACTGAAGATAGCGGTGGTCCTGGCTATATGTGAGTGCCGGGACCTGCTACAGAGAGCTGAGCAGCACTGAATATGGCAGTGGTCCTAGTTATATGTAAGTGCCTGGACATGCTAGAGAGAGAGATGAGAAGCACTGAAGATAGCAGTGGTCCTGGCTATATGTGAGTGCCGGGACCTGCTACAGAGAGATGAGAAGCACTGAAGATAGCGGTGGTCCTGGCTATATGTGAGTGCCAGGACCTGCTACAGAGAGATGAGAAGCACTGAAGATAGCAGTGGTCCTGGCTATATGTGAGTGCCGGGACCTGCTACAGAGAGATGGGAAGCACTGAAGATAGCGGTGGTCCTGGCTATATGTGAGTGCCAGGACCTGCTACAGAGAGATGAGAAGCACTGAAGATAGCAGTGGTCCTGGCTATATGTGAGTGCCGGGACCTGCTACAGAGAGATGAGAAGCCTTGAAGATAGCAGTGGTCCTGGTTATATGTGAGTGCAGGACCTGCTACAGAGAGATGGGAAGCACTGAAGATAGCGGTGGTCCTGGTTATACGTGAGTGCCGGGACCTGCTACAGAGAGCTGAAGCAGCACTGAAGATAGCGGTGGTCCTGGTTATATGTGAGTGCCGGGACCTGCTACAGAGAGCTGAAGCAGCACTGAAGATAGCGGTGGTCCTGGCTATATGTGAGTGCTGGGACCCTGCTACAGAGAGCTCAGCAGCACTGAAGATAGCGGTGGTCCTGTATGTGAGTGCCTGGACCTGCTACAGAGAGCTGAGCAGCACTGAAGATAGCGGTGGTCCTGTATGTGAGTGCTGGGACCCTGCTACAGTGAATGGCAGGGAACTATTATTAGGAAGTGAAGAGATTTAGTAAAATTATTATTTAAATTAGAAGACTAATTTAAGTTTGCGAAGGAAACCGTTTTTATCACATAGCAGCTAGGCTATTGTTTTTATTAATTTGGGTACGATTTAGGAATTGGAAATAGCATGCAAATCGGAGTGCAATGTGATGCTCGTGCAGACTACTGTTGCTAGGAAGTAGAGGTTTTTGATTTGTTTTTTGTTTTCTAGAGCATGTACTATGTTTTGCTTCCCATGTGACTCAATCTATTTCATTTAATGTAGTTTACTGTTTGCTTTATTGATGCTAAAAAATAATTATCCAAAATAATACTAAAATATAATATTTAGATATTTTATATTTAGAAGAAGGTAATGTGGCCCCATTTTTATTCAGGTCACAACCCATAGTGTAAAGCCTCTGCTGCAGAGTGATAGTCATTGCTGGAAAATGAACAAGAAGTAAGATATTACAGTAGTTAGATAGGAAGTGATTAGGTCATATGCTGAGGTTGTGGTAGAAACCCCTCTCTCTTTAGGACACTTCTGTGCCCCACTTTCCCCTCTGGATTGCTCCTCTCCTCCATTGCTGATATGGATCTCCATTTTTCAGAATGACAGCCCTTTCCAAGGTGGTGTTTTCTTCCTCACCATTCATTTTCCAACAGATTATCCCTTCAAACCCCCAAAGGTAAGGAGAGGGGAGACTAGGCTGGCAAAGGGTACAGAGCGAATAACTGGTATATTCCTATTAGTGTGTCATTGCTATTGTTTTCTGTCTCTCGTCAGGTGGCATTTACAACCAAAATCTACCACCCCAACATTAACAGTAATGGCAGCATTTGCTTGGACATCCTGCGAAGCCAATGGTCACCAGCTCTTACTGTATCCAAGGGTCAGTTGATATGTACTTATGTGTTACTGTGTCTCTGTTGATGGTTTTTTTTCATGAGTTATGAGAATGTTTGTATGGACAAACTGAGCTCACCAACTAAAGTCAGCAGGAGAGATCTGGAGCAGTTGGGCACCAGAAGTACATGTTCTGTTACCCTCGCTGCAGGGATATGCCCAGACCTGCTATATGAAATAGGATTCAAAATATTGTGACATTTTCTTGCAAAACAATAATGTTTGCGCTCACAATAAATAGGTGTCCAAAGCTGAGGGCGCTTTACAAATAATTTCTTGGTACCAGCAGTGGGGTTGTCAGTAGGAGAGCTGTTTGCGTCAAAGACACAGGGATAGATTTACTAAAAAGGAAAAGTGGAGGTGATGCACGCAGCAACCTATCCGATTTTAGCTGTCACTTTCCAGAATGTATTATATAAAGTAACCAGAGCATAGTTTTTCCCATGTATAGGAGTATTGTTTATTTGCAAAATATTGACATTGTTGTTTTACATTTCCAGTTCTGCTGTCTATCTGCTCTCTCCTCTGTGACCCCAACCCAGATGATCCTTTGGTGCCAGAGATCGCTCACACATATAAAGCAGACCGGGAGAAGTACGTAGGCCTAACTGTTGTTTTCTATATGTAGTTCCTGAGCTACGGTAGCGGAGGCTCACTTTGCCCACCAGAGATGGCTCTCCAGCAGTTTCAGTGTGGAAAGGGTTTCTTCTAAGCTCTGCAGCATTGCTTTTATTTACTGGATTATGTTCCTTACTGGCAATTTAGAAAACACTGCAGTTGGATTTGTCTCAAAAAAAGAGGATTACAAAACACACCTATTACTGATAAATCTGTAGTTCCCAAGTGGTCACCTCTGACAGATCTGTAATGTACTCTGAGGGAACTAATGCTGAGACGTGTATTGTCACTCTGAATATGTTGGCATTTTAGCGTCCATCTTAATGTAGCTGTGTTTAATGAGTATCATTATTTATGTCACGGTGCTAGGTGTGTATGGAGCACTGCCAGTCCTAGGTGAAGCAACATTCAGGCCATGAGTACTTCACATTTTAACTACAGAAATGTGGGGACTGATGACTGGTTACTATATGTATATATCATAGTTTAGATGATGCTTGTATTTTTTGAGGTTTAAATGTGACGTCACACAAGATTTCCCTTTCTCCATCTGCAGGTATAACAGACTAGCACGAGAATGGACACAGAAATATGCAATGTAACACACTCTAAATAGCACAGCCAGACTGACAGACTGGAGAGGGCAGAGACCCTCCCACTTCTCTTGTTTATCTTCTTGTGCCAACATCCCTGCAATGTTTTTATACTATACCGACCAACCAAAAATAACCCAGCAACTCCATGGATGCCCCCTTCCCCCTCCACATTCACCTTTTGCGCAACTTGGCTGAGGAAGAGGGTTAGCCATTCTCACTCCAAAATCTGCTGCTGTTAGAATACTCTCCTGCCTCTTCTACTTGTATGCCTGGCTCCGAAGGGCTGAGCCCCTCTCCCCTCTCTGCACTGAAACATCCCCGCCCTGAGATCTGCTTTCGAGACGCTCATATCACCTTACCCTCTACTTTAAATAACTCAGGACATAGATGTTTGTTTGGGAAGAGTCCCAGGATCCTCCCCTTCTGTAGCTCTCCCTTTCCCCAGTCCAGAGTAGCATGGCTAGTAGCTGCTGTTGCTGGTACAAGAGAAGTCTTCGTGGAAATTGAAGGAAGATCAGGTGTCATCTGAGTTTCCAGGCCATCAACTTGCCATGAATTTGTCGCTCTCGTCTTATGTCTGTATGGAGTAGAAGAGCCAAGATGGTTACGGAAGAACGGTTTGCAATGCAATTCGCACAAAGTAGCAGCATTGCTCACAATGGCTGCACTTCCCGAATGTTTGCTGTACAATCTTTCTAGTCAGAACGGGGAGAACGGACTCCTGGAACCCTAACCTGTTTTTAATGAATGAGAAAGCTGTATGCTCATTACACCAATAACAATTTATGGTACCTTGGGGGTGTGCTTCAGCAACACAATGGTGGTACGCTGTATCTTCATAGCATCTCCTAGAAGTGGGTATACCCCCCTCTGTTTACTTGGATTAGATTGTGTTATTAACACTCATCTGTGTTACTTTTAATATCACACTAACTCATATCATTGTGTGCTTTAGGATATATTTAACCATTCATATTAAGCAGGTCTCGCCCCACCCAAAATAGTACTAGCCCTTTAGTAAATGAGCAGGTCCTGCCCATCCGTTGTAGCTCACTCTGTTGGAGCAGAAGCTTGCAAGCCATGCTGTCGGTCCAGGATTTAAAGTGTGCCAATCGCCTACACATGGTTTGGGCAGCCATTTTGTTTGCTGAACCAATACTCGGCCTTTCTGTCCAGTAGGGACTACTGACATCACCGCTGCCTCAGAGATGTCATTACTTCCTTGTGAATTGATGGTTGTATTCTGATGGATATTGGTGTAGTCTTCAAAATGGCTGCCTTCGTTGTGTGTAAGCCAGGTGTCCCCTTTAAATGCGTGAGTGCCATGCAACGTGCGACAGGCAGGGGAATGTTTTTCAGCACTGTGAATTTAGCTTTGCTCCAGTCTACCTCACTCTGAATTCTGGGACGAAATGTTCCCTCCCACTTAAAGGAACGGTGGCCGGCTTTACAATGTTTGCACCACAGAGCAAAATGCTGTGCAGAGTGTCTACTCTGCATTATACAAGCATAGTGAAGAGTCTGAACTTGTACGGTCATTAATACACGTAGCTAATTATGAACATGATGCACTGTATAATTGCAGAGTATCTTTAATATTAATATTACATTGTTTTACTTTGCGGAGTTTCTACTAAAAACTTGCACTGTGTAATGATGCTGAGTGTCTGTATACAATGTTTATGAATGTGCTGCACTGAATCATGTAACTGAGAATCAGTAACCTCTTTTCTGAACTCCAGGTCTGCATTTGGGATTTAGTAATGGTTTGACAATGACAGGTGAACGTGACGGTCGGTGAGTAACCAGCCAGCGTTCACTTATGTAGTTGGTAAAAAAGTGGGACTGATCAGGAAGGAGCGTTGGTTACGTGCTATGCTCTCCTGGGCTTCCTCTAGGCTCACTACTCCAACTGTGTGTATGGGAGAAATGGTGCCTTGGATAGCACATAATGTACAAATCAAAACGCTCTTTAGGGTGAACTGGTTTTCAGAGTTTTTGATTTACTACATTGCGCGCAAAGTCCCTGCACCCATGCCACATACACATAGTGGTAGCGGCCATCTTGTGATCTAAACCATTGTCAATGAGAATGCAACCTATCGCTTCACTTCCAACCAGTGCCTCATGTATATTGATCAGGCATCATTAATTTTGGTCAAGAAGTGCCTCAGTGATGTCACTTGTTCCTAGAGAAGGAAGAGGCTTCAATCTCCTAAATATTAGCCGAGCCCACAAGATGGCCGCCTCCTCTGTGTGCAGCCGCTAAGTGAAACAGTCACCTTGCTTCATCCATGTGTACTGAAGAAACTGGTCTTGGCCAATTTCATGATATTACTTATTTTAAAAATGTATTTGGAATAAAATCGTAAAAGGCGAAACACCTAGATAATAAGGGTCACTTCACGTAACTAACTTATTTATTCATCATTCTGTTTAAATATAAACAGTCGTCTTCTTCCCATAAACAGGAATCTGCATTAAATGTTTCTCATCCTCCTCACTTGTCTCTGCAGCTTAATGTAGGCAACACAAAGATTTAACGCTGGACTATTCTAGCACTGTTTTGTTTTTGTAGTTTGGTTTTATTTATTTTTTATTTTTTTGTTGATTTACTACTAAAATGTAGTTTTTTTTTTGTTTTTTTTTAACTCCCTCTAAGGGCCTGGTAAAATCACAGCACTGTCTGGTGGAGCTGTACCTGCAACAAAACCTACTGATAAAATGCAGTTGTGCCAGGGCTTGTTGGACTCTCCCATACACTGTTGCTTGTTCATAGGTCAGTTATATCCAGCATACTGCACTGAGCATTTCTAACCTGTTGGGCTGCAAGGTGCACTGTGTAGTCACTAGACATGAGTTGCTATCTTGGGTATTATTGTTTATATGGTGCCAAAACAATTATACAGTGCTGTATAGTGGGGGGAATAGAACCTAGTACATAAAATGTAGACGTCCAACAAACAAAATACAAAACATAACAGCCATAAAGCTTAATACAGAATGGCAGAGGCGTAATTCAAGGATGCCCAGGTGGATGAGGTGGGACTGCACAGGGAGACAGGAGAAGTGAGGTCTCCTCTCATGAGAGCTTACAATCTAATGGCTTCAGTGATTGCTGTGACAATGCTGCAGAGGTCACTGCTCTGATGTAAGCATACACACATGGCCTCTAATAAGAGCATACTTCTATGAGGAGATCCAGAGTAGAATGTTACTGAGAATATGTAGATCTACATCGCAGGTGCCCAAACTCAGTCCTCAAGAGCTACCATTATTTCTGTATGTGGAAACCGGTGGGATAATTACTGACCAGAAAAATAGGTGACTCACCTGTGCATGTTTAAAGTAATCCTGAAAACATGGCCTGTTGGTAGCTCTTGAGGACTGGGTTTGAGTACCTCTGATCTATATGAAAGAGGCAGATCCTTACAAGCAGGGATTCCCCATTGGTAATATCCAACTTCCATGTAATACTGGACAGCAAGACTGCAATATATTTAAAGTTCCATGAAATGCTTATTTTCTTTACACTTGCAAGGGGTGGGGGGGCTACACCTGGTGAATGCAAATCTCTACAGAGTATTTATAAAGGACATACTGCATTGCATTAGTGCTAGTTGATAATAACAAGATTGCACTGTATAATGATGCTGAGTATACATAAACCTCAGAATGAACATGTTTAATAGCCACATCCTGTGTCTAGATTTTATAATAGGCGATTTGGTTTGTACTCAATATTTGGCAGCTCATTTGCATGCAAGGTAACGGGGTTTCAACTTGTCATTAAAAGCACAGGCAGCTTTGCTTTGTTGGTAGATTAGTCTACTTTTAATAACCTTTTTACCTTTATGCCAATTTACCAGACTATTGACATATTCTACAACCCTCTTTAGAGTTGCTCATAATCCTGAAAGAAACTGCAGCATTGCATTATTATAACTAGCGATCTGGCTTTCTTCAATACATGGTGCTGTGATTTGTTGTACTTCACATCCCCCCATAATACAGCATGAGCCTGTATCTGTTGTAATACAATCCTCAATCTTCTATACTAGCCAGAGTCCCAGTTCAACGACAGCTAGAGTGGCAGGGTACCTAACCATGTACTATACAATAGCAAATGTATATATTTTAAAGATTCACTTGTACTAGTATTCCAAACAGTTTCTATTTTAGGAGCTGCCATCTAGTGACCACAAAATGGAACTGCAGCTTAATAAAAAAGTTAAACTGAATAAATACTTTAATCCTTGGAATCTGAATAGTAGCAATAGCAAGTATTAAGTGGGATGCAGTAGGTGGATGTACACTCGAATGTAAAAAATGTATCTTTACTTTCTTGCTGTTTGAGTGATTGATTCATATATTGTGAAATTATTAGACTGGTAACTGTATAACCTCAGTGAGTGTAAATGGTCAGGTGAAAGGCTTAGTAACCTTATAAACATGGTCGGTGAGTAATGTCCTCTCTCAGGAAAGTAATTAAGGAATTGAAGAGCTAAAAATAATCAGCATGGTTGCAATAAACAGATTCACAAAACATTCTTTCAGGGTGAGGTTCTCCGAAGACTGAGCTTTAAACCTTTAATTTCCCGATTTTGAAATCTTGGTCTTTTAGAAATGCATCTCTAGTGTAAAACGCTACCTTTGTGTTTGCTTAGGACCAGAGATATCAGTGAGCTACTCTGTGATGTCATTATTTCCAAGTGACTTGATAGGCTAATGTCACAATGATGAATGGATAGACTGCATTCTCATAAAAATGTCTGTTTCCATTATATGTAGGTGATGTGTATAGTTTAAGCACTCTCCTCTAATACCCTCATGGAAATCCCTGATTAGGTTATCGAAAGATGAAATCTTGTTTATTTATGTTGACAAAGTACACTGGATTTTGTAGTACTGAATACAGTGACATTTATAGCTGCAGCTAATTCATTTCAATATATGGGGTGTCAAAAAATACAACATTGTATGTCTGGGGAAACGTTCCAGTATTCAAGCAATGCATTGTTTGTACAGCAAAGTTATATGGACTAAGATGGCTTCATCCCCCTGCACATCTCTACTTACCAATGTTTGTGTTCTCGAATGGTTGCAAATCCTGAATTCCGTCATATAAACTTAATAACCTTGCATGCGCTTCATTTTTTTTTTTCTGTCCTTTTTAGGAATTAATTTATATAGTGTGCAGTGTGTGAATATCTTCTATAATTTATTTCCCAACTCTCATCCCCAGTTTGCAGGGGCTCCAGCAGTGAAAGGTTACTTGGTTAACTGCGTTCACTTATTTAATTCTGTTTCCTGTTTTTGTTTTGGATTTTTTTTATTTTTTTCCTGCCAAATTGTGAATCTTTTTAAGTTGGTGCTGATACATATAAAGAAAAAAAGAAAAAAACATTTTTAAAATACCCGTGTCTCAGTTTTTATTTTATATCTTTATTTTAAACGTGGGTTTCTCTTAATAGATGGCCAGGAAGGGGCTGGTTTTTGTGTTTCACAATGAAGCAGGACAAGTGTTTGCATACATTGTTGACTGTATATAAATAAAAAATATATATACATACACTAATTGTGTGTAGTGAGCGCCATCTTTTACTGTTCAGAACAATGTATTACACCCTCCCCCATTCTGACTTACAGGCTAGTATCCGACGCACCCCTCTAAATGTAGAGAAGTCCTACAGAAAAGCCTAACTTGTATTGACGCTTCCATTTAACTTTGCTGGAAGACCCTGTTGAACAGAACAGTGGTAACCTCTACCCATGTTAGAGCATCAACTCATGACAAGATGTAAAATGTATATTTATAGTATTCATGTTTGAATTTCTTTTTGTCATGGGTTCCATAATAGCTGCCTATAGGCCAGGACATATGAACTGAATAAATAGAGAGCAGATAATGGCTGTATTACTATAGCTCTTACCAACACCAGCTGCCTTCAGGCAAATTGCTGTGTTTCCTCTAGTTCCAAGCACTGTACTTATACGATTGTATTTCTAAAACAAGTAAAATATTTTTCTGTAGCATTTGGGTTTTATGAGATCTGTGAATGTGACTAGTTTGGCCCTAGGATTCGTAGTGTGTGATATATTGAATGTACCTCTAATTCTAATCCCACAATGCCATTAGCCCTTATTGCAGATCTCCAGAGGTAAGAGAAATTATAAATACCAGGGCAGTGTCAGACTGGGGATTTAGAACGCTGCTGTTTTCCTACTAGAAAACAGCGATGAGACAGTGCCTCAGTGTCCCTCCCTAAAGTAAATGTAGAGCAAGGAAGTGTAACAGCATTCTAGAATGCTCACCCTCCCTTCCCCTAGTTGCAGTGTCTGAAAGCCTATTTCTGGCATGCAATCAACAGTGGTAATGGGCATCATATTTTGGGGCACCTAACGTAGCCTTCAATCATTAGATTTGCGCATACATCTTATATCTGTCAACGTTATGCCTACAGAGCAGCACATTCCAGCAGCTGAAGCCATGTCACATATGAACAGTACTGTATTTATACGTTCTACAAATAATCCTTAACTTGTGCAGAGAGAATGTTATTTTCCTTTATACATTTTTTTTTATTAACTTTAATATAATTTGTTTTCCCACTGTGGGTGGTGGCAGTAGTTACAGTTATGGAAGGGGATAAATTCCCAAAGAAGGATTCAAAAGTACTCCTCTTCCACACACTGAGTGGACTTTATAAGGCCCAGCTGCCTCAGTAGTGGTATCTACTACTGAAAGGAAGGCGTGGTACTGTAAAAATGTATTATCCACTGACTGGCTAAATGTTCCTAACTTAGTATTCCATACTTAACTGCTGGATTGCTATGACCTGGAACGAATAAAGACACGTTTGGAACAAGTGCCCACAGATCCTGACTCAACCCTTGACATCAGAAGTTTGTATTAGAAATGTGAGTCTAGACGTGATCCCTGGGAGTGCCAGAGAGCCCAGTATGGAGACGATCGTCCAACAAATCAGAGCTCTGCTCTCCCAGATTTCTGATGCCACCCTGAATCCAAAAATGAAGGACCCTGATGTCTTTCTTACAACATTTGAGAGATTCACTTCACCTTGGGCATGTCCCAATACTATCCAGGCAATCTGCCTGGAGTCTGTGAACTGGGAAAGCTCAAGTGGCTAATGTGAGTTTGCCGGCTGAGCATGGTGGTAATTATGGCCAAGATTTCAGTTGTGATGCGCTTTTGTTCCTAAGACCTATCTGCAAGGCTAAAGTCCTTTTCTCCTCAGACATCATCAATGCCCTAACAAATGGGCTTTTTCCATCAGTTGAGTAGCAACAGGGACAAAAATTCACCCCCCAGAAGGTATATAGTGTGACTCCCTCTTCCTTCTTTGTCTATTCCCTGTCTTCTCAAAGCTAAGTAAGGCAATGTTTTATTTATTTACTTACACAGAGGAAGAGGGAGTCTTGACTGGTGGCAGGATCGAGCATTAAAGAAAAAGCAAGTACCCTTCTCAGGGCCAGAATAGACTGCCGTAACACAGGTTGGGTGTCAATCTCCACACAGAAATAGTACAAGGGGCATGGCTTAAAAAGAAAATGAAACGATGCCAGTGTTCTGGAAGCAAGAACAGTGTGGCATGTAACACAAACCTCAAAATTTCAGACAATTGGCTGGTAGGTGACATTCATAAACTGACAAGAAGCTACAAAAAAATCAGATCTTTGTCAGCTATTCAGGTAGTGGGCAAGGACAACAAGGTAGCAGATTATCTCTGTCAGTATCAAATCCACCCAGCAGAGTGGGCATCACAGATGGAAGTGTTTCAAATGCTGGCGAAAAAGTTTGGAGAGACTGATAGATCTGATGGTGACAAGTTAAGACAAGGAAACAGCGAGTCTACTCTCTTCACACAAAAAATTTAAAGCAGAAGGAATAGATGCTCTGGCAAAACCTTGCAATTTAAAACTTTGGAAAGTTTTATCTCTTGTTTCTCTCACGGCAGAGAGAGGCAGTGGAAGTAATAGTGGTTCTTTACATTCTGGCCTCGCCGGCCATAGTTTGATGATGCTCTTTCAACAACCTTGGCCTCTACTGCTTAAGCCAGATCTCCTGCATCAAGGGCCCACTTTTCACCCAATTCCAAAGATGCTCTCCTTGATGGTGTGGCGATTGAGTGGTCATTGCTCAAGAGTAAAGTAATCTCTGCGTTATTATTGCAAGCAAGAAACAAAAATGATTTGATAGTGTATTGCATAATTTAGAGAACATTCATACTTTGGTGCAAATCCAGTTGCGCTTAACCTACATCTGGTGCTGGATTGATTTAAGAAGGTTTGCAAAAGACCTTCGTACTTTGAAGACACAGGTTTCGGCACTTAGTGTCTTCTTGAACGCTGTTGGTTTTTGTGGGAAGAGCTTTTCAAGCAGCTAACAGAATCCATTCTAGTATCAAATCTTTTGTGGCATCTTGAGAGCTCAATCTGGTTTTGGAGGATCTAGTATCAAAACCATTTGAACTCTTACATGAAGTTTTACTTAAATGGCTTACACACAAGATGCTATTCTGTGACAATCCCAGCTGTAGAAGAGTGGAAGAACAAAAAGCTTTATGGTGCAGGGAACCGTTTTTGAACATGTCCGTTAATAAACTACTTCTGCTTTCTTGCCTAAGGTAGTTTCCTCATTTTTTATCAATCAGGAAATTGTACTTCCATCCCTTTGGCCTAAGTCATCTAATTAAAAAAATTAGAAAAGTTTAAATTCTCTACACTTGGACAGAGCAATTTCTGTGTATCTCTGGAGAACAAAGGAATTCAGAAAGATGGACAATCTCTTTGTACCTCCCGAGGGTCCATGTCAAGGGCTAGCTCCATCCAAACACACTCTTGCAAGATATATTAGAGATGTTTTTTTTTCACAGGCTTATGAGAAAAATGGACTTGAGGTGCCAAAAATGCATCCTGCAAGGTCGGTGCAACCTTCTGGGTGCACAGGCTCAGGCTTCAGCAAATGATCTATGCAGAGCAGCAGCCTGGTTATTGCTTCATACCTTCTGGATGTTGTAGCCTCTACTGATGCTCCGTTTGGAAGGAAAGTTCTTCAAGCAGTTTGTCAATAAAATGTTTTAAATCCATGCATAGATCAGTGATTCCTTGAAATACTCCTGTGTTCTTGCCTGGTTATGTCCCATTCTAGATATCTGGAAGCCTTTATACTGCCATGGCCCAACAAGTTGTTAGAATTTTTCTTGAATTGGTCAGCCAGAAGTTGTCCTTAAGCAAAAAGACACAACTTTAATATGTCCCGACTTATGTAAAGGGTCTTAAAGCTTTTGAGGGTATGTTCAGTTAAGTTTGTCTTCTATATACAGACTGATGGTCTAGTCCAGTGTTGGCTAACCTGTGACACTCCAGGTGTGGTGAAACTACAAGTCCCAGCATACCCTTCCAGCAATAATCTGCTATATATTTGCAAAGCATACTGGGACTTGTAGTTTCACAACACCTGGAGTGTCACAGGTTAGCCAACACTGGTCTAGTTGATCGGTTTAACCATACATTGAAGGCTATGTTGAAAAAGATCATACAATCCAAAAAAAACTGGATGGACTCCTCTGCTTTCTTCTTTTTCATAGAAGAAGTTCTACAGGCTGCAACTCTTATTCCTTTGCCATTTGAACACGTGATTGGTAGGAAGCCTAGGCCTATTCTCCACCTTTTGAGGAAAAGATGAGAAACATTCTTTCAGGGAAGAGAATGGTTTATGGTATGCCTGGATATGTACAACCACTTCGACTAAGTTGGCCACTTGCCCTAGGAAAATTTGGAAAATATACAACAGTAATCATAACATCCTCCCTTATTCCTTTGCTGAACTGGGATAAAATAATGTTGGGCCTGATTCATTAAGGATCTTAAATAAAGAGGTATCTTATTTCAGTCTCCTGGACAAAACCATATTACAATGCAAGGGGTGCAAACCAGATTTCTGTTTTGCACATAAGTTAAATACTGACTGTTTTTTCATGTAGCACACAAATATCAACTTTAAATTTCAGTGTACAAATTCAGTGTTTAAATTTCAGTGTACAAATAAGCTATCGAATATTTGTGTGCTACATGAAAAAACAGCCAGTATTTAGCTTATGTGCAAAACAGAAATCTAGTCTGCACCCCTTGCATTGTAACATGGTTTTGTCCAGGAGACTGAAATAAGATACCTCTTCATTTAAGATCCTTAATGAATCAGGCCTGTTGTTATTACCACACAAGAGCTAAATGTTGGCTAAATGGCATTTGAGGTACTGCGTAGAGTTGGGGAGGTAAATTATGACATTTCCTAGCCTGATACCTGAAAGTGGAATAAAAATATATCATGTAAACACTTAATAGCTAGGAAGGTATAGGTTTTGTTTATATATCCACTTGAAGGAGACAATAAGTTTGGCCCTCAGGTTGGTATAGACCCATTGTAAGAGTCATGGGCATTTATGCGTTGTCTATGGCTATTATCACACACCATACTGCTGCTCTGGGTCATTGATAGGCTTTGAACATGTATTGAAGAACAAGAGACTCTAATTGGATATACAAGAAGGCACTCACTCAGTGAGCGCCTTTTATTTCCAATTCTCGTTTCTTGTCCTTTAATACTTACCAATTGGAAGAGCACCCACTCACCCTAATTAGCAATAATAAATATTATTATAGGAATGAGATGAGTCCTGACCGTGTGCTGATCTTTTTCTTTTGTTTTTAGGCTTTGAGCATGTGCAATGTGGTTATGATTTTATCCTTTGCATGCTAAGATAAGGGATGAAGAATGAATTACAGATGGAGGGGAAACCAGCTCAGAATGCATGCAGCAAAGGGCTCTTTTTAAAAAACGAAACAAAATATAAAACTTTGCCTTTAACTGTATTCACCGGAGTCCTGAGAGTCAAGTGACAGGTCAAGGAGGTACTTTGTGAGAGCTCTGTCCTTAGGGGCCCATAATACAGCCATCCTACAAACCAATGCCACAGACGTGTGACTTGGGGGAGTCTTGTGTCAGGACTTTATGGGGTGGAGATTTGTACTTGAGCTGGAAACTATATCATTGCAAGACTTTCCTTTCAGGTGGAAAAGGTGCCTAACCATAAAATGAACATTGGTAGCTCACTGATATTTCCTTGATCGACCAGGTAGTATCTAGGCAGACCTCATTTGAGATGCACCATTGCCTGGGTGTCTACACCTCAATATGATTTATTTTTATCCTGCACTGGCCTGGAGTGCCAGGCTTCTGCTTCACAACCATTTTTTAACTGAAGGAAGGAGTTAACTTCACAAAGAATAATGTAATAATACCACGCTGGGTGGGCTTGTGCCCTTTATATGGCCCAGGGACCTCATTCCTAGTGTCTAGTGCTAAGGGGAAGGTGTGATGCTTGTAAAACTGTATTGTCCTCTGACAGCCTAGTTGCTTATTAGTCTCACAAACTTGCTGCTGTTTTCCGTTACACGTTGTTTGTGTGATGCTGTTTGCCATGTTCCTGCACTTTAAAAAAAGACACATTTGGAACACGTGGAACGTTGCCATCCACAGGTTGTGTCACGTGTTTTTTTTTTAACTCAGCTGAAAACAACGAGGGAAAATGCTCTTAAATATTTCCTGAGGGTGAGAAAAAAAAAAGTGCCTGGAAATCTCTACATAATTTATAGGCTTCTTGCAGACGCTCCATGCACCTTGTGTGACAGCTGCCGAACAAATAACAGCCTTATAGCAAGCGGGTTTTTTGTTTTTTTTTGCTTGAGCTGTTTTCCTGCGGGCCTGAAATGTTGTAATGTAGCAGAACTCTAATCATGTGATACCTATCGCTCGGTCATTATGATATTTAGGAAACAACATTCATTTTAACAGGATAGCATGTTAAAAGCTGCAGAAAAAGATTGTGGCACCACCAAAGGTGAAATTATAGCTGTTACAGGTGCTGAGATGACTATGGAACCCCAACTCTTTCTGGGAATAATGTCACCATAATAATATATTATTCTATACATATCCTTTAGCAGTGCACACAAATGTTAATCACCACGAAGGTCAGATGTCCTGTCACTGAGGGCATTCCAGGCATGCTTAACCTTAATGAGGACGTAATTGAAAGTGTCCTGTACGTATATCCCGTCATACACCTGGGACACCTGCGGAACATAGTCCTAAAAGTAACTCTTGGGGGCAGCACGGTGGCTAGTGGTTAGCACTTCTGTCTCACAGCACTGGGGTCAGGAGTTAGATTCCTGACCATGGCCTTATCTGTGTGGAGTTTGTATGTTCTCCCCGTGTTTGCCTGGATTTCCTCCTGGTGATCCGTTTTCCAACCACACTTCAAATACATACTGGTAGGTTAATTGGCTATGGACAAAATTAACCCTGTTCTATGTGTGTCTGTGTGTTAGGGAATTTAGACTGTAAACTCAATGGGGCAGGGACTGATGTGAGTGACAAATACTCTCTGTACAACACTGCGGAATTGTTGGCACTATATAAATAAATGATGATGATGATCCTTGTGACCTGTGAGAAGTGAGATAATTGGTGTTCAGGACAGTCCATATACCTGGTTTCATCCCACAAGTGTTGCCATCTTTTCTGGGGAAAAAAATACCATCCTATTGATTGATGTTAACTGATAGATTACATTAAATACAGATCCACCCCCAGCAGTCATAACCATGAACCTATGATACAGAGTGCATTAGGCATGATTTGTGTCACATCCCAGAGCAAGGATAGTAACTATTCCTGATGAACATAATCATTTAATATTAGTAAGTCTACCCATTGGAACAATAGGACAGACCCGCAGAATAGATGTGCATAAGAGTTAATTCCGGGCAGCCTTACACTGCATGAATAGTAAATCCTGTTCACCCCAGTAAGCAGAATGTGTTCTTTCTCTATGTTCAGGGACTGTGTAAAGTTGTTATTTCAATCTAAAACAACATGAAAGCAACAGTCAGTTATTTGTACTGTCAAACAGTACAAATAAAATTATTACAAGGTACATGTGGTAACAGACAGTGCAGTACTTGTATAAACAATTAATTATCCCTCTGTTATTTCATGAATTCATGCTGGGTTAACCATCATTGTCACTTTACTGAAACTGTTACAGCAATCTAGTAGAAAAATATGACAGTGTAAACAGATATAGAAATAAATGATAAATAACAAACATATATTAATCCTGCCCCTTATAATAGCCATCTACTTATGTCTTTGAAAGTGGTAAATACTAGGTAACATATAGCATTACGTTAATTTAGCAATCTCATCCTTTGCCAGGATGATCTCTGGAATGTTGATCATACTGTGCTGGGTGAGAGAATTCCATAATGCTGGGAATCTTTATGTGTTTTAAAAAGAAAACAGATGTATGAAATGTGTTTCATAGAGAGTTGTGTTTGATACCACAATCTTCCTGCAACAGTTTGATAGAGTCTCACTACTCTGTGATGTTGGAGAATCCTGATTCCTCCACTATCTATCGGGTCTATTTACTAAAGAGAGAGAAGCCCAAAATTCTGTAAAAAGGGAATATTTCCCCAGGATTTAGGGCTTCTCCCTATCGCAGGCAGGTATCTGGGGGCCTTCTGTGATGCTTTCCATGCAAAGCATTGGGAAGACTCTTTACCATGGACATCATCTATCCTCTAAAGTGTTTTTTAATTTTTTTCTATTTACCAATTTTCTTAGGTTTTTTTTTTTATTTTTATTTTTTGCCTTTTTAACTTTTTTAGACATTTTTCGTAGAATCTAGAACTGGAAGCCAAAGTCTTAATAAATAAACCCCTTTCTTCAGTCTGTTGCTTGCTGTCACATCATGACACTGCCCCTATCACATGCAGTCCTATCTTCACCACAATAACCATAGTGGCCCAGTCACTGCGTTCCATAACATCAGCTCACTCATCTCATGAAATACTTTGTGCTGCTGTGAACATTCAGTTGATCTGATTGGCTGCAGTTTGCTTTAGCCTGGATGAGCAGGACATTAACCGTAGCTAAATCCACTATAGTAATTAAGTCAACAGGTAACTGAGATAAAAAGATGCAGTGCATTAAGCTGGTCACACATGGCTAAATTGGATGATATCCAAGCAAGCGTCCAAATCACTTCTAGCATCACTGGGGCCTGGTAATGCAGTTGGAAGATTACCACATCACGGAGGAGACAGCAAAAAAAAAAACTGATGTTAATTTGATGTGGGGAAAATAAATGGAGACTGCAGGGATAGGTCAGCACTGATCGCTGGGGCACCCCAACTGAAAGAGTAGGCACAGCGTGCAGGAGCCCCCATAAAAGACGATAAAGACGATAGAGTGAATACAGATGCTGAAGGAGAACCAAGGTAGAACAGGCGACTCCTAACATACGTAATAATTTACAGTAGTGGGTACATTATTCCTTATAATACACTGATTTTCATAATACACCAGAACTCACTGTTTATAGAGATATTATTTAGAGTAGTTTATACATATATTAACATCTCTTATGTACAATTAAAAGATAATGACCTTTAACTATGGCAGGTAGACCCTGGGTGGAGCCGTTGGGGTTGTAGACTTTATGATCCCGACAATGAGAAGAATTTTGAGTGACAGGTGAGTCAGTTTGTCAGAGGGGTGGCAGGAACTTGACATAGCTCCCCCGAATAATATAGTCTAAATTCACTCCTGAAAAACAGATCAAGTGGTCAAGGAGAAAGTGAGAGGTCAAAGAGCAAGTTAGGCAGTGTATACTACCACTTCCAGGTAATAAGTAATAATAAGTGCATTGTACAGCAAGAAAAGAAATCCCAGGCTACAGTTCAGTTGATACAAAATAGAGATGGTCACTGACCCCCGTATTTTGGTTTTGGTTTTGGATCTGGATTACCTTTGGGTTTTGGTTTTGGCAAAACCGCCCTTGCGTGTTTTGGTTTTGTTTGGTTTTGTTTTGCAATTCTGTTTAAAAATCAATTTCTTTTGGCCTAAATTAACCTAATTTAGGGCTCCACCTGTTTCTTGGATAAGTAAGGTAATTCTAAAGCTAATAAATTAGGGAAAAAAACTGTTTAATCCCTGGTAGGCCGTCCTTAATTCTGCACACAAACCTAATTGTCTTCCTCTCCATCTTAGCCTATTGGCAATGCAGCCATCGTCTTTGGGTGTATATTACACCCTACACTTATAGTTAAATATATAAAGAAATGGACAAAGGCAGTTTGTTTTTTGTCTGCATCAGCCCCCACCACTCCACTTGTAGTTAAATAGAAAAGAAGCAGCCTGCATAGACTGTACAATATAAAACAAAATGGACAAAGGAAGTTTTGTGGCTGTTTTTGAGCCCCCCCCCCCCCTCCACCTCCACTTGTAGTTAAATAGAAAAGAAGCAGCCTGCATAGAGACTGTACTATATAAAACAAAATGGACAAAGGTAGTTTGGTGGCTGTTTATGAGCCCCCCTCCACTTGTACTTAAATAGAAAAAAAGCAGCCTGCATAGACTGAACAATATAAAATGAAATGGACAAAGGCAGTTTGGTTTCTCTCTGCATCAGACCCCCTTTCCACTAGCAGTAAAATAGAAAACAATTCAGCCGGTATAGACTGTAGAATATAAATAGAAATCTACAAAGGCAGTTTGGTGTCTGTCTGTGTGATACCCTTATCGTGAAATTGACAAAACAGCAGCCTTTCAAGACTGTACGTGATATAGAAATGCCCCAAGTCCCTTTCCTATTTGGGGGTAGATTGCACCCTACACTTAAATAGAAAGTTTTAAAAAGATGCTATCGTCATCATCTTCATCCTCACCCTCATCAGTGTGTACATCATCATCACAGACTATTAATTTATCCGTCATCCCTGCTTGTGTTTGGAAAGTGCAAATTGGTGCCAGAACTGCTGCCACTGGTGACACACTGCTGCCTCTGGTGCAGGACTTACACAATCAACTGCATCCTCATCAGCGCCCTCGTCGGCTACCCAAATCTCCCCCACATCCTCTACTAATTCCAAAATGTCATCCTCACTTGGTGTATCACCGGCTACAGTCGGGTTGTTCGGGCACACATCAGCAGAATCGCTGAAATGGCCCTTCCTTATGGGTACACTATCAGAATGCTGATGATTACACATACCACTGTTGGATGGACTCTCCACAGGGATTGGTGTCATTTCTGATTCTGACCATATATTTTCCTCTACTGCCTTACTGTTTTCTTGCAGCTCGGCTTTCACACGTAACCGTAGTTGTGCACCACTTTTGGAATTCAAATTACTTAGTCTTGACCATACAAGAAGAAGGCTCCATAACATTTTTTGATCTGGCACCAGGGCCGCCATCAGAAATCATGACCCCCCACCCCCGGAGAGCGCCCCCCCCCCCCCCCCCCACCGATGAGGGCCCCCCCCCACTACCATCAAGACTGGTGCCAGCACCTGCTTGCTGATCCTACTCATATGTGGACTGCTTTGAATTCATTTTAATGAGCCCAAAGTACTTGTAGTGCAAAATATTCAATAGATAGTGCTGCTAGATATGACTTTTTGCAGCCAGAAAAATTATTGTTTCACACTGGGGAATATGGGACACCAAAGAACTTGTAGTGCAAAATATAAAAAAAAAAATGCCTCCTCTATCCTCCTCTCTTCCTGCTCTAACATTTGCTAATAGAATTTCAATAATAATTGAAAGAATAAGGTATACAATAATTGCTCTGTCCCTGCTCTAATGTTGCCTGTGACCTAACCCTGCTGTCTCCCTCTGTCAAATGGCGATGGATTGCTGTGGAGGCGGGTATTTATGCATTTCAAATATTGCGAGATCCGACTACCGTCATGACGATGTTTTGCCTCGATTTCTAATCCGAATGGGCGGGAGAGTACCGAGCCTGCTCGGTTCGGTTCTTGGATAGGTGAAGTTCGGGTGGGTTCGGTTCTCGGGGAACCGAGCCCGCCCATCTCTAATGCAAAATAATGTATTTATTCACATACAAAACCCTGAAAGCATACAATATAATGGAAACATATAGACAATATATATCAATTGGGTCGCATCGGTAGTCATCTTTCTATTGGCCGTTTTGGAGCAACAGATTGATCTAAAAATTTGTAAAAAACATTTTACATGTTCTGTCCTGCTTTTAATATGTTCTTCTTCAGCAATAATGTCCCATTCTCTTCCACTCTTTTGCAACATACACTTCATTAAAACAGTCTATTTTCACACGCTGCATTGAGAACTTTATCATGATTTTATGGAGTAGGTGCGTTTAGAACGTATAGCTGGGGTAAGTCACCTTTGCCACACCCTGTTGTTACTGTGCCAGTTAGGATAGCCTGGGCAATGGGGACTACAGGTGTTCGCCATGGAAATGTATTCTGCACAGACACCTTACTCGCACGGGATCAAGGGCAAGCTAGTAGCGTCACAACACGGATCCTGCTCACCCTGGACCACCCCGGCTCCCCTTGATCATAGATCAATCTTCTACACTGCTGCACTTGCAAACAACACACTCAGCAAACCCACCCACAGCTGGCCGAGCTACTAACACCAGTAGAGTATGCCACCCCGGCTTGTCAAACAAGACGTAATGACCCTAACAACAACTATGTGGTCACTATGTTGTGCAACTAACAACTAGACTAGGTGTGGTGTACTACTCTGACTAAGTCTAACACCCCACAAGGAACAACAGGCAACCCAATGCAAAACAATCATAATGCAGGCAGAACAATATGCAGGGCTGGATTAACCCGAGGTCAAACTGGGCTACAGCCCAGGGGCCTCGAACATCCAGGGGGCCCTTGACCGTGCTCAGCAGCATTAATGATCAGTACGGGGGCGCCCCTGGCCCGATCAATGCTGCTGACCACTGTCACTGTAGTCCTTCTGTGGCACTCAATAATCTTCTTACTGAGGAGATCTCGTGAGTCTCACTCTCACAAGATCTCCTCAGTAAGGAGCTTACAGCACGCCGCGGAAGGACTACAGTGACAAGACAACAGAAATAGATAAGCTCTCGGGGTGGAGGGGCCGCGGCGTCTCACGGGAGGGGTGGCCCCATTAGCCCAGGGGCCTCCATTCCTTTAATCCGGCCCTGACAATATGGTACACAGTGTAGCATATTGATCTTCCTAATGATGAAGGATTACATCATTTTTATTTACACGGAGAGAGAGGCGCAGCGAATCACATTATTTTGGCCCCTGCGACACAATGAGGTGAAAGCGTCATGTTGCCACGGGGCAATGGCCAAAACGACTCGATTCCCTGCGAATTACATCATGCGGTAGAATGGTCTGTTCTCCCGAGAGTCCAAGAGACCTACCTGGAATTCGGGAGTCTCCCAGACATTCCGGAAGAGTGGACAAGTATGATTTAACATATACAACAATATAGCAAATATTTAGATTTCAAAGGTCATAGCTTAAAAATAATAAGAAAAGCAGGAGAAAAGAGTACACACCAGCTATCTTTAATGGGGGCTGACTGCAGGGTACAGAACCGCACTACACCAGAGAATGTAATGCAACCCATCCGAAATGGATAGAAAAAGGCCTGGGAGCGGTCTCTCACAAAGGTTTCATATCTCCTAACTACTGGCAGGCCTAGCACATGAAATTCCACCACAGGCCTAGTGTCTCATGCATATGCATAAGCTACGGCCTATAGAGAGGTCCATAGGCTACACCTGACTTAGGTGTATCCTTTCCTACTACCCTACACACAAGCTCAAAACCTGAAATATGGCAGCACAGGCTCTAAGCCTGAATAAACTGTGTCCCAATAAACGTATAACCTGATGGAGTTCCTACAGAGCCACGGGCCTAGTGCCTAGTCCTCGAATGTATATCTGAAAAGAAGGTGCAGATGCAGGCCTACAAGAATTGTGTCCGAAGACCTTACCTGTTTTTTGAAGCGTTTGATGTCAGCACGGGGAACCATGACTTCCAGCTCTTTGCCGCATCCCCTGCTGTCTTCTTAGATTCAGCACTGTCTTCTTGCTTGATCTCGGTGTCTTCTTTCTTGCCTCACCATCCTCAATGCACAAATGCTGTCTTATTTCTTCATGCCTGCATTCCCGACTTACTGCCTGCAAGCATCTTCTCTCTTGATCTGAACTTTCTGTCCCTGCAGGTCCACTTGGGTCATTCTCTGCCGTCAACTTGACTTTGCCGCTTGGAAAGGCTAAATATTAGCAGCTGTGAGGTGGTGGGGCAATGACACAATGAGCTCCAGTTGGCTTGCCACTTGGGGCCGCTGTTTTGACAAAAGTGATACTTCACCGATTGCCTTGGTCCAGGGCTGGAAGATGATGAGGGATCCCTACCTGTGTCCCAATGTCCAGGTAAGTTCCTCTACGACGATGGGCAGCTCTTCTCATTCACCCTTTTTCCTTTTGTAGTCTCTACAAAGAGGGGTTGCATCCAGATGAAGTTGGGATCTATGTAGTGTGCTCCCCGGTGACAAAGATTGTGATCTTCGGTGCAGAGTCCATTTTTCTGACAACTTCCCCTTTATTTAGCCTCTCATGTAGAAAGTTGCCCCTAGTATTGCCAAAGTTGCATGGACTAAACAAGAGGGGCCTATAAGAGAGGCAAAAAGACTGGGCAAGAGATTCAAATTACCATTGCTGTAGGTGTGTAGTGAATGATGCACCTGATTGGGCAGGAACCGCAGCTATCCAATCAGCTGCTAGATTTACTACACAGAGTTTCTGTCCTCCAACACTAACAGATCTATTTTCTGCATTTGGTCCTCCGGCAGCTTAGTTCAGGTAACACTGACGGCCTCATCTACAGTTGGCCCAAACATAAATGTAAAGTTATGGCTGCAGAATTGCAGTCCAACTCTAAATCAAGCGCTGAGATTTCAGGCTATGAGCCTAGCAAAAGAAATAGGTTGTCCAACCCCTTTAAGGATTTGGCTACTCAAGTGCCAACACATTAATGCATAACTAATTTATTTCTGCTACATTTAAGGACACCATGTCCTGGTTAAAGGAGAGATATAGAACACAAATATAAAAATACATGCTTATATAATAAAAGACATATATAGACAAAATGGTCAATTAGGTGGTGCTCTTAGAGCTTGTAAAACATGAAGCCATCATATACAGCATGCGTAACATGGGGCTACCACTTTCAGCTCTAGATCACACTGGTGGAGTGTGCTCATTTGTATTCCATAGAAATGACTGCAAGCGCAAAACAGATCACAACTTTCCAATTGTCCCAATTTAGACGGGACAGTCACGATTTTCATGTGGTCCTTATAAAGCATCTTTGTCCTGATGGTCAGGATGTTGGGAGGTATGAGCAGCGCGGCACTGCATGGCAGATCTTAGGAGGTGGGAGGTGTGTTAGGGTATGTTAGTCTAACCCATCCTCCGTTCCCCCCCATATTTTGCTCTGGGGTCCAGCAATTGGTGTTGCATTTCCCATGTTAACTGCATCAACTTGTTTCCTATGATTTCACTTTAAATAAAAAGTTTAAGTTTGCAGGTCTAGCATTCATCATCATCATCATTTATTTATTTACAAAGCGCCAATTCGGCTGCACTTATGAATATTGGTTTAGCTCACACACAATGGCTGCCACTGCTGTGTTCTTATTTGTTAATTTAAAAAGTTGAGATGCTAAAAATACTGATCCCTAATACATGCATTGCATGGAAAGAATAAACCCTCTCCGCTTATGTGGTAATAGACAAAAACCCAGCTTGTATTGTTAGCTAAATCTATTGTCAAATTATTAATTAAAAATAACTGAGATCGAATTTTTAACGATATTATCTGCTGTCTCTCTGACAGTGGAGAAGTTTAAGGTAACATTACTTTATCAAAATGAAATGTTGTGGTTGGAAAAGAACTATTCACTTTGGTGCTTTGATGAAACAGTCACTGTCAGGGGTGTTACTAGATTTTGAAAGGTTGCCAAGCTATAGCTCCCTAGCCTTTGCACAAGTCTAAGAATGACTTTCTGCTTGTCAATGCAGTAACAATATGACAGGAAAGGAAAAACATTTCTACTAGGTGACTCATGTACAGAACATTTGTGAGGTTGGTTGTCAGCGGCTCCAGCAGAGGGCGCTGCCTGAGGAGTGTGGGCCCTGCAGTAGGAGGGAGGTGGGTGGTAGAGGAAGTGTACGGGCTGGAGGTGTAGTAGTGACAGCACAGGGTGCACGGAGAGCAGGGAGTGGAACCAGGATCATGTCTGTGAACCTCAGTAAGAATGGTGCAGCCCTGCAGGCCGCGTACACAGATGTGGTGGATGGGAAAACCAAGACTAACTGGTGAGTGTGTCTATCACCCATTGTATGCAGAGTCACACAGGGAGGTGTGTGCAAAGATAGGAGCAGTGTGCATAGATAGGAGCAGTGCACACAAAGGTAAAGGGGACATGTATAGAGTATTACAGAGATCCCTGCATATATAGATTATATCTAAGCTTCTTTCTTAGTATAGTACATTCCAGTTTACTTTATACCAGAAGTAGATGTTGTAGAACTACAAGTCATAGCTTGTCCTGCCAGACAAAGATAGGACATGATGTGACTTGCAGTGAAACAACAGCCTCGGGCTGCTCACCTCTTATTTTACATAGTTTGGTATAGAGATATTCTCAATATATTAGGGTTCCCTGTATATAGCCTGCGGTATATCTTTGTATAGACCATACAGCCTGCGGTATATATTTGTATAGACCATGCAGCCTGCGGTATATCTATGTATAGACCATGCAGTATATCTTTGTATAGACCATGCAGTACATGTGCTATATCTACTGTACATTTGAGGATGGCCATTGATGAGACTCTCAGATTGTAAACTGTCCTCCTTTACTGTTTGTTTAAATTTGTTCTTGTATGTGATTTCTTTGCACCTCTTGCTAAATGCGGTGTGTAATATTTTGGTGACTTGTAAACGCTGGATAATGATCATGATAATACACGACTCCCTTGTAGCAGCACACAGGTGCAGAGCATAGCCAAAGTTAGGCCAACATATTCTGCATGATGGTGTAGATTACACAGCCATATATAAATTATACTTAAAATGTAGTAATTTCTGTTTTAACCAAAATAATTTGTATGGTACAAATGCAATATACAAGTTAAAGTAAAGAAGAGCAGAAAAAAGCTACCTGGGTATCAGTAGAAGGCCAGGTACTCCTGGCATGTGTTTGACAGTAGTCACAGCAGAGGCAGGGGGTCTGGTGCCACTGGTAGCGGCGGCAGTGGGTCTGGTGCCACTGGTAGCGGCGGCAGTGGGTCTGGTTCCACACCTGTTAAGAATGCTAATAAAATACCAATGTGTATGAGGCCTATCTGTACACACCAGGAATACATACGGCTTTTCCACATTAGCGAGTCTTTTCATGCAGTCTGACATAAGGAAGACGTTATTCTTTGTAAACTTTATAATCTTGCCTCGAACCAAACCCCAAGCTAAGCGTCCCACCCGTGTAATTACACGCTAGAAGCATATTGCGGCATGATGTCACCTGACTGTCCTGCATTTTCACTTTGTGTGCATACTAATGTATGGAAAATAGCAATAATACCCCAAACCTCTCTAGAATCAGCCTTTTTCTGTAGTCATTGGCAGCTACATACAGTTCCTTTTCTGCCCTAAAGAACTCTGGGTAAGATTTGCATATACTTACTCTTGCTGTAACTATTGTTTCTTCTACTGTATCTGTAACCTCACTGACCTGTTTGCAGACTCAGGGCCTCCGTTATAGCTAGGAGTACATTCAGATAGGAGGTGCACGTTTTCACCTTGGCAAATCAATGTGTGCTGCATTCAAAATGAGAATTCCATTCTCACCTCTTCTATCGCTGCTTGGTTTGTCTAGTTGCAGATTTACACGCTTTAGCTGGATTTGTTTCTAACTCTATATCAGGCCTATCATTTCTGTAGTTGGTTTGTTTACCCTAGGCAATTTGAGGAAGTATTTCTTTCTTATAACTGGGAAAAAAGAAATGGTGGTGTTTGTGTGTGAAGTACACATTAACCCATTACACTCTAAACTCTTTAGTTCTTCGTTAGTATAATGATGACACAACACCATGTCGCTGGTAAGAGGAATGTGACATCTTTTCTAATTGACTCACTGTGCTGTAAATGTCCTTCATTTCCTCTTTGCATCTTAAGTGGATAGGACTTGGACATTAGATCTGGTTTGGGCAACCTGTGGCCTTCAAGCTCCAGGAATCACCCCAGTCAGAGACTTGCAAGACATGCTGAGACTTATAGTTCCACCAAAGCTAGCAGGCTGTATGTTGCCTACCTCTACATTACATTATGACCATTGTAAGACAGGCATAGGTAGCTTCTGCTCAGGCGTTTATCTTCTGGCAGTGTATGCTGGGACATGTTGTTCCACAACAGTTGGAGGTTGTCTACATCTGCTTTAGGTTATATACATTGTAAGACAGGTTGGGTAGCTTCTGCCCAGCCGTGTTATGTTCAGGCTGCTGCTAGATGCACATTGCTAACTTTAAGGTTTTCATTTCAGGGCTCTCTACACATATGAAGGCAACAGCAATGACATCAGACTGGCCGGAACTGGAGGTGTGTGTGTGGTTTGTGTACAGAAAGCTTCACTCTATATGTTGCTCCAGTTAAAAGTCTAACCATCTAACCATGTCCTCTGAGTGTTCCTTTGAGATGACTTATTACTTCTACCATAGTTTACGTTATGTGACTTCATCCTTTTTCAGCTCACGTTCCCCCCCTTCTGTCTGTACCTGTCCTTTGTTCATGTCTCTCCCCTCTATCCCAATCACAGATGGGGGTCTGGAAGAGCTGGTGGATGAGCTGAGCAGCGGGAAAGTGATGTATGCCTTCTGTAGAGTGCAGGATCCCAACTCGGGTCTTCCCAAATATGTCCTTATTAACTGGGTGAGTCAGTGACATCTCCCAGATGATGTCCTACACTTCCCCATCCTTTGATGGCTCCCTGTCTCATGTTCATTTCTGTTCTAGACAGGGGAAGGTGTGAAAGACTCCAGGAAAGGAGCATGTGCCAATCACGTCAGCACAATGGCAAACTTTTTAAAGGTACTCTCGGTCTTCTCCTCTATACGCTTCCAGCTGCCCTAGTTCCACT
Source organism: Mixophyes fleayi (assembly GCF_038048845.1). Taxonomy (NCBI): domain Eukaryota; kingdom Metazoa; phylum Chordata; class Amphibia; order Anura; family Limnodynastidae; genus Mixophyes; species Mixophyes fleayi. Next base: position 61,931,620 of record NC_134405.1, read on the forward strand.
TTCTTGTCAAGTCATATTTTCCTTATGTTCATGTCTTCTTCCAGAAATTGTGTATTTCTTCCTAGGCCATACTACTGCAATCGTTCTCACCCATGCACCAAACATTGTTATTCCACCCTGAGAAAAGATGTGACATGCTTCTACATTTACCCTTTTGCACCCGCCTCCCCTCTAAACAAATGTCCGATAAGAAAGTAAAGTACTGCTACCTGCTGTATCGCCCGGGCGTGGTGCAGATTGTGATGGAGCACAGGAATTCTAGCACATGCAGGTAGTGCACAAGAAAATGGAAATGCCAATATAAAGTCCCACAATAGAGTGTTGTTCCTCCGTGTGCGATCATCATGTGCTCCGCGACAGTGAGTCTCCAAATGTCTGGGCTTGTGCTGGAGAGAGGCAGCATCAAGTCCATGACGACTAGTTGATCATGATGAAAGCGCTGTCCCATAAATGCTCAAATGGGTTCTGGTGACTTAGAAGGACATGACATGTGGATGGCAACAGTGTCATGCTCATCCAACCATAGGGTACTCTATGGATGGGGCATTGTTGTGCTGGAAGGCACCCCTCCCGTTAGGAAATAAATGCTGTGTAATGGGGTGAAGATGATCACTTCGTACCCTTAACTAGTAATTCACATTGACTTTTCCCTCTAAGGCAATTTCTGCACACAAACCATGCCAGGAAAATGCACCCCACAAGATTAAAGAACCACAAAACCTCTTCACTGTTAGTCTGGTGCCCCCAGGTCACTCGTCCGTTTGTTGAGAACATGAGAAAGCTGATTCACCTGACCGTATCTATCTCCACTGCTCAGTAGTTCATTTAAAGGTCTCTTTGCACTTAAGCTCTCACAAACATGCATTACAGGTGTGATGGGCGGTTTATACCCTGCAACCCTAATCTGATGATCATCTCTGTGGAGCTCTCGCTATACTGTTTTTGATGAAGCTGGCTGTTGAAACTTGCAAATCCTGGGGTATGTGCTTCCGCACACTGCTGCCCTTTGCTGATAATGTTTCCCCCCCAGAGTTCCATACTGACATCACCTTGGACACCGGTGTTTGTGAAACATTCAACTGTCTTGGTCACTGAAGCTCCTGCCCAACCATCGTCCTCTCAAAGGACTCCTCTTGTAGCAATGCTAAACATAATTAATAGCAACAAGGTCAATCCAGCAGTTTTATACATGACACTGCCCATGTTGGGGTGTTTGATTAATGAACAGAATCCACGCCAGTGTGTGATCTTTCAATATACTTGGTGTTCCTCAATTACCCAGGTGTTTCCATTTTCTTTGTCCGTTACCTGTACATGCGGAGGTCTTATCTGGACAGACAACAAGAACAATGGTGGTTCTTCAACAGTCCTGTTTAAATTGTGGGAAAACCAGAGCTAGCGTGCAGTTTAATATGAGAAGTTCAGTTTTCAATTAATATCTCACTTGAACAGAATTATTTTAAAGTACATAGGATATACACAGGCCTTTTCCTGGAAATGGTCAATTGGGGCTGATGATGTTGTTGGGAATGCGATATTGGTTGCTTGGAATGTGCATTGTAAGTAACAGTGCTAGTCATTAGTTGCTTTAGGTATCATGCAGTGTAAGATAACAATTAACTCCCACTTAACTTCCTACCTTTTTCTGCCTCTCCCCTCCCTTGAATCTGCCTCCGTTCCCCCTTCTCTCCCTCTCACCCCTGTGTCTCTCTGTCTGTCTACCCCGCCCCTTAGATTGTACGCTCCCTTGAGCAGGGCCTTCTCTCCTCCTGTTTCCTACACCTTTAACTCTGCTCTCCAGCTACCTTTCCCCCCACCCCTCTGGGGGTCTCCCCGTCATCCCCGCCCTCCCTCTTGGGCTCCGGCGCCTGCTGGTCTTCCCTCCCCCCTCTCTCTAGCTGCGCTTTGAGCTTACTGAGTTACTGTGCTTATTGTTTACTGTACCGTGCTGTCCCACCTTGTATTGTACTTGTTTGTCCCTGTACGGCGCTACGGACACTGAGTGGCGCCTTATAAATAAAAATTAATAATAATAATAATTATTACTTGGGGTGGCTGCCACAGGTTAGAAGACAGTAATTTGTTTTTGTTTTTTCTAGGAAGCCCTTGTTGTCAAGTTGATATAAAGATAGTGGTATCTCTGTCTTGATCGTTTCTGATTCCACTCAGGTGTCAGCTGTGGCCACAGTTTTGGATTTACCCTATGATTGTCGTCTTTGTGTGTATTCTATGCATTTCAGAATCTGAGCAGTGTCTGGGTCACAATAGATCATCAGATTATTCACATTTTCCCTAATACTCATTACACGTGTATCATATGCAAAACACTGTATAGCAATCTGAACCTTGCTCATTAAATGGAACAGTTGTCTGATATGCATTAATGACTACGATATACAGCTTGCGCTATATCGGATACTTTCAATTTCCCACCCAGAGGAATGGATTTCTTATTATTTTCATTATTAAAACTTTAATTGCATCTGATCACTACACAACCACACACGTGACACATTTTTGAACAAGTCAATAGAAAAAAAGAATATTATAGTACAACAGGCGAGTTCCCATTTGGCCAGCGTGAATCAAAATAATATATTTATATTATCCCACCTTTATTGTCAGATCTTTCTCCCATAGGGACAGCTGATCACATAGTTATTACTAACTCATTTATTCTCTGGAACTACCTGTTTATAGAGAAAAATCTCTCCGCCCTCAGCCTTTCCATCCTTGAATTCTATTTCTACATAAAGTCTTTGTCTTTAATGGTTTTTATCTGAAAATTGATATTTTGGGGTTTATTGTTTCTTTAATCTTTAAATACACTCCTGCGCAACCACCTTCGGAACTTATTTATTTATAGATCATATTATATAGTGCTGTACAGAGAATATGGAATCATTCACATCAGACACTGTCCCATTGAGCTTACAATCTAAATTCTCTTCCATGCATACACACTAGGGTCTGTTTTTGTCAGCAGTCAATTGACCGAAAAGTATATTTTTGGAGTGTGGGAGGAAACTGGAGCACCCAGAGGACACCCATGTAAACACAGGGAGAACATACAAACTCCACACGGATAAGGCCCTGACTGAAATCAAACCCATGGCGGCAATGCTAACCACTGTGCTGCCAACTTGGATCTTATCTCTCCAAGTTCTTCCCATACTTTGGGGCATATTCAATTGTCCGCGGTTTCCGCTGCGAAAAAACTAGTACCAGTATTACGGTAATGGTAAGCTGGATTTCAGCTTGCAGCTCCCTGAGCCGCGAGCTGAAATCCAGCGAGAAAAGTACCGTAATACCGGTATTTACGCGCACTATTACCGTAATGATAATAGTGCACGCGCCGCAAGATTTTTGGCTCTAATGCCAACAATTGAATGCCCCTTAGAGCTTGTATTTTCTCTTTGACTTTTCTATCTCCATATTCTGTCAAAGGACATCCACATATATCATTCAAGACTCGTATAGCTCTGACATTTTTCTTCTCCTTTTGTTGTACCCCTTAATTTTCTCTACATCCGATTTTTTGTTTCTCTTCAGGGAGCTCACGTTACAGTTAATGCCCGCGCTGACGAGGATGTAGAACCAGACTCTGTCATGGAGAAGGTGGCCAAAGCTTCTGGTGCCAATTACAACTTCCATCAGGAGACCAGGAGAGGCAATGATGCTCCCCAGGGCCCTGTGGTGAGAGAGGCAATGGATAGGCAGACAGAAAGATCTTGTTGGCTACTAGAGCCCTAAGAGAGAGAGCGGGCAGGTAGGGACTAGCTGTGCTAGAGAAGGGATGAGAAGAAAGCAACCAATGGTCGGGGAACTCATGTGCTAGTGGAGGAAAGAGTTGATGGGCAGGCCAGGAGCAGTGCTGATGGAGAAGACTAATAGTGATGGAGGTGCAGCTGGGTAGACGGGAATCGGTGATAAGACAGAAGGGAATTGGACAGCCAGATGTGGTAAAGCATTGTGGAAAATAAGATGGCTTAGAATATTGGTGAGGACGTGAGCAATAAAGACTGAAATTGTTTCTCTGTTCCCACTGCAGGGCTCTGTTTACCAGAAAACCAATGCAATGTCCGAAATTAAACGTGTTGGAAAAGAAAACTTCTGGGCTAAAGCAGAGGTGAGAACAGTCATCCCTACAGCGAGGGAGGCTGTACTAGTAGAAGCTGCTCGGTGCTGAAGGCACCACGGCTGTAAATGAGTATAGTAATACTTCTGTCCTAGATTAACACTAGTGTTTATACCCACAGAAAGATGAAGAGCAACGCAGAGAGGAGGAGCAGACGAGGGCTAACTTGGATCGGGAACAACTGGAGAGGGAACGCAAAGAGAGGGAAAAGAAAGAGGCTGAGGAGAGGGAAAAACGGTTTAGGGAGCGGTCAGGAGAAATAGATGCTCAGCGGTAAGTCTAGAGGTCAGACACTTTTTGTGCCATTGGGATTAGCAGGATGGAATGTTGATGAACACTGCCTACAGCGCTCACTGCAGAGAGATAACTTCTGCTCTGTAATCCCGTACAGGAAGCTGCAGCAAGAGACAGAGAAACCACAGCGGGTAAGTGGAGGTGGACTCAGGGCACAGAGGAATTTTATTATTATTGTTTATATAGCGCCACCATATTCTCCGCGCTGCACAGAGAATGTTTGTCATTTACTTCTGTTCCAAAGAAGCTTACAGTCTAAATTCCCTAAAAAAACATGTATATGCACACACATTTGTGCTACATTTTAGTCAGCAGCAAATTAAGATACCAGTATGGAGAAAACCCATACAAAAACAGGGACAACATACACTCCAAACAGATAGTGCCTGGTCGAGAACTCCATGACCCCAGAGCTGTGAGGCAGCGATGCTAACCACTGTGCAGTGAAGAACCTGTGTGTGGGGGGACAGTAGAGGACACTGCAGAGATCCTGTGATAGAGTGTGGGGCCCAGTCCAGAGTCGGTATAGGACTCCGCAGTGTGGAGTACAGTGAATGGAGCAGTACAGTGAGAGTAGAGGACTTGGATAGAGCTATGGTTTCCTCACCTTAATTTCTCCTCCAGGACACTGCTGCCCAGAAGTCCGTAAACCCACGGGAGATGTTCCTACAAAAAGAGCGCTCTCTCCCTAGTGCCGCTCCTGTGAGTGCACAACCTGGTGAGTGTGAGTGACCGCTGGTAAAGGGTATGCTCTTCTACAGTCGTCCTCACTTTGTGTTTTCCGTTGTGACACTTTTCATGGAGTATGTATTTTTCTGTCTCATGGTGTCCGTCTCCAGGGAGGCTGCGCAGTCCCTTCTTGCAAAAGTCGAGCAGTCAGGCCGAGCCTGAGTCTCCTCCTTCATCCCCTGTAAAGCGTGTTCAGGAACCCCCAGCGTCCCCTGTGTACCATCAGACACCCCCAGCGTCTCCTGTCCCCCCTGTATCTCATCCACCTCCAGCACCCACTGTCAATGTGAAAGGTACAAACAACCAATAGTCGTGGCATCAGGCAACAAAGAGGCTCTAACCTAGAGATCTAAAACAATGAGTCTTTTTCTCTGCAGAACCAGTCTCTGTACCTCAGCATGAGGAGGAGGAGGAGGATGATTTGTACCAGGAGCCACAGGAAGTCCCCCAAACATATGAAGAACCTCCCCAGGTAAGTCCTAGAGGAAGGTTTCTCCTATACAGCTTTACAACATTACAGTGTTTAGACTGCAGTCTGAGACATTGAATGCTCTCCATCTGTTACTTCAGCCTCAGCAGGAAGAGCCGGTCTACGAGAGCGGAGTGGAGGAGGACCGTGGTCTGTGTGCACGGGCGCTCTATGACTATCAAGCTGGTGAGTGAGTAATGGAAAGTAAGGGGACTTTTCAGATGGTACAAGGTAACTTCTGTAATTGCATTATATGTGTGGTTTTTTTTTTATATCCACAAACCTGTTGTCCAAAAGGTTCTGCAAAGTAGAGGGAGAAAACACACACACACACACACACACACACACACACACACACACTCAATGAGCTTCTTACTCCACTGCTAAATTAGTTTCCTGAGGAGGGGAAAGACAAGTGAGAATTTGGGGGTCATTTTTTAATGTGTTCTAGTAGAGGATGAAAGCAGGGCTTTGATCATTGAAGGGAAAGAGAAAGGTCTTGATGATTGACGGAACCTGATTATAAACCGTATGTGCCTTATCAATCGGTATCATCTGTGAAGATGTATTGGGCTGAAGCTACACAACAATATGCTGGCAGCAAGTCACATGCTACAAGTCTACCATGTTTGTTTTCATTTTACTTGGAGACAAACACACAGATGACTTTGTAGCAGACAGATACACTGTCCAGCTTGTCCAGCACTTTAGAGTCTAAAATTGTCTCTACTGACAAATCTTGGCTGTTTGTGTTTCATTTATATTTTGTAAGTGTGGCAATGCCTATTATGCCCCATCTTTCTGCTGCTCCTGATGCCTACACAGTGGAGGAAGCTGTTTCTGGGCTAAACCAACATCGCTTAACTGCAGCCTGTCAATTAGAGGAACTGGTGACGACATTAATGCATTCGTTGGTGCCAGTGAATTGGCAGACGGCATCCTCATGATTATATGTTCAGTCAATGTGTAGGCATCAGGTGTTTATTAAATCCATTTTTTAATAAGATCCCTGTGAATCTTATTAATGTGTGTGATAATCCCCTCACAATGCAATGACATATGGGCATGGGGCTGTGCGAGAGGGGCGGTTGTCAGGGCACAAAGCTGAAACGGGGAGCAGGGAAATTTTTATATTTTAGGTTTTTAGGTTTATTTGGTTAAACCTGTGGGCAGGGGGGTATTTGTTTGTCAGACGCAAAAAAATTCTAGTTAATAATCCGTGTGCAACTATTTGTGGCTACATTAATAACTTCATTAAGACGCATCCATACAAGAAAACTGTTGAATGCTGTGATGGTCTCTGTTAACCTCATCTCACCTCGGGCACCTGAAGTAGAGCCGTATTCCCTTATGGGCTTGTTGCCCAGTGAGAAAGAGGCAGGCCAGCACGGACCTCCGGTAGGTCACAGGGTTCTACAGAGGCAAAACCATGTATAATGCCAGATATATTCACCACAGCTACTCTCCCAAAACACAGGGAATCCTCCATTCATACAATATAAATTCCTACGTAACCTGAAACTTTACTTCTTTCCCGTCTAGACGAACAACACAGCGACATTACTCATGATGTGGCTACTTTAAAAAATACTTATGCTAAACAGTATAAACACATTTTAGTCAAATTAGTTAACAAAAAACAGTCAACCCAAGCTTATAAAATCAGGTGCATTATTTGGTTTCAAACGAATTGTATTGGCTACCCTATGCTTCATCCATCCTCCATCCCACTTCAAACACCAAAGATTTGGCATCACACTAGAGGAAATTTTGGATATAAGTTGATTAGCATTTGCTTTATTCTATGGTAAAATTCATTCATTTAGGAAAGCACAATCATTGAGGACATAGCTCTCAGCTATTAAAAATAATCACTGTCATAATAGGGACAGAAATACAAAAGCAGAAGTAACAAATCTATATATGGTAGGACATATGTGTAAAGACAACTAGTTCTGTATTTCTGACTTATGCAATATTTCTAAAGATATTACACAAACTACAATAAAATGTCTGTTACTTTACAAAACCGCATATTTTTTTTCCATCTTGTTTTACAAGTTACCACACTAAGGGGTATATTTACTAAACTGCAGGTTTGAAGAAGTAGAGATGTTGCCTATAGCAACCATTCAGATTCTAGCAGTCATGTTGTAGAATGCAAAATACAAAAAGAGGAGCGCAAAGCACCAAGTACTTGCGCTCCTCTTTTTGTATTTTGTTTTCTATATATTGACAGAGCCAGAATCTGTCCTAGAAGAGCAGCAGCCCAAGTTCTATTTAAGGTGATTGCAGCGCCCTGCAGTTGTTCTTTGTTTTATATATGTTGTAGAATGTACTAAAAAAATGCTAGAATCTGATTGGTTGCTATAGGCAACATCTCTACTTTTTCAAACCTGCAGTTTAGTAAATATAGCCCTAAATCTTAGGCCCACAAAATGGATCCTACCCATCATCATCATTATTTATTTATATAGCGCCAACATATTCCGTAGCGCTTTACAATTGGGGACAAACATAATAAACTAATAAACAAACTGGGTAAAACAGACAAAGAGGTGAGAAGGCCCTGCTCGCAAGCTTACAATCTATGGGACAATGGGAGATTGACACATGAGGTTAAGTCTACATTATGCATTTTGGCCCAGCCAGACTGCAAAGGTAAAAGTGACTCATAAGCTAAATGATCCCGTCACACAACAATGTTGGTCAGGGGGTAGTTGTCTTGTGTGAAATTGTGTAACAGGCTAAAGGTAGCGAGGTTGAGAGGGTGGCTGAGGAATATTATAAGCTTGTCTGAAGAGGTAGGTTTTCAGAGAACGCTTGAAAGTTTGTAGACCAGAAGAGAGTCTTACTGTGCGAGGGAGAGCATTCCATAGAGTGGGTGCAGCCCGAAAAAAAGTCCTGTAACCAGGAATGGGAGGATGTAATGAGGGTGGATGAGAGACGCAGATTTTGTGTAGAACGGAGTTGCCGAGTTGGGAGATATTTTGAGACGAGAGGAGATGTATGTTGGTGCAGCTTTGGTGATGGCCTTGTAGGTTAGTAAAAGTATTTTATATTGTATTCGGTACAAAACAGGCAACCAGTGTAGAGACATACAGAGTGATTCAACAGAGGAAGAACGATTTGCAAGGAAAATCAGTCTTGCAGCAGCGTGCAAAATAGATTGTAGAGGTTTGAGTCTGTTCTTGGGAAGACCAGTAAGGAGGGAATTGCAATAGTCAATGCGGGAGATGATGAGTGCATGAATTAAGGTTTTTGCAGTGTCTTGCGTGAGATATGTGTGTATTCTGGAAATGTTCTTTAGATGTAAGTAGCAGGATTTAGATATAGAGTCAATGTGGGGAACAAAGGATAGGTGTGAGTCAAGGATTACACTTAGGCAGCGAGCTTGTGGGGTGGGATTTATGGTCATGTTATCAACAGAGATAGAAATGTCAGGTATGCTCTTGTTGGTGGGTGGGAATATTATTAACTCTGTTTTAGAAAGATTGAGTTTGAGTTGGCGAGAGGACATCCAAGATGAAATGACAGAAAGACAGTTACACGGGACAACACAGAGAGGTCAGGAGAGGATAGATAGATTTGGGTATCATCCGCATAGAGATGATACTGAAAGCCAAAGGAACTTATTAGATTTCCAAGAGAAGCGGTATAGATAGAGAACAGCAGAGGACCTAGCACCGAGCCATGGAACTTTACATCGCTAAAAAGCACATAACAACCCTTACCCTACAGGTTTTCAAACTGCAAATATATTTCCAAATATTGTGTATCAATATTAAAGTATGGAATCTTTCATACATTTGTGCACATGGAGACAAGTCAGCACATCATATATTATTTCATAAAAATACCAACAGGAAGAGGGAAACGGTTCAGGGATTTGCGTCATTAGTGGTAAAAAGAGCCCATAGAATGTTATAGAAGTGACCTGGTTTTAGGACACTATTCATGTTATTCTCCAACCTATACGGAGAACATCAGTATCGTGCTCCTCAGACCATTGAGCAACCACACATCCTCTAGGGATTGGAGCATTACCATCCTGGGCTACAGTCCTCCTGTCAAGAAATAAATGCTGCAACATTATTTATTTATAAAGTATTTTGCCAGAGGAAGAATTGCATCGACTGTCACCTTTCACTTTCAAGTATGTTCTGGCTGCATCTTATAAAATTGTGACCTAATATAGTTAAAATGTATTACACTTCCAAACCTTTTATAAAGCCCAAACTTGTTCTCTTCCATCATGCAGCTGATGATACAGAGATTTCGTTTGACCCAGATGACTTCATCACACACATCGAGAAGATTGACGAGGGTTGGTGGCGTGGATATGGACCAAGCGGCACCTACGGCATGTTCCCTGCCAACTATGTGGAACCTATTGAGTGAGAGATGTTGGGAGACCAAGGAGGAACCTTACAATGACAGGGGCTCCTACTGCACTGAAACGGTTATATTATCATGGGCTTTAACCACAACAAAAAAACACCTATGTACTTAATGTATTGCTTTTTGTTTAACTGTGAGGCGGGTATTCAGACGGTTCCTTTCACAGTACACATATTTCTTCCGACAAACTACGTCTGGGTTTATCATGTTTTTGCTCTAATATAGACCAAGGAGTATGACCAAAGTATAACCAATAACTACAGAGGTTATCATGGTACTTTTTTTCTGTCTTTACATTGCTGTGACCTCTAGGGGGCAGGTTTAAGGACCACTTGCTGTGTTTTTTTTTTTTTTTTCTTGTGCCACAATTAATCTAGGGGAACACTTGCTCCAGCTCTCCTCCCCCCATTGTCTTCCTACACCCATTTGCTGTTTTGGCACCCTAAAACTACGGTCTCCCCAACACTCCATTCCAAGCTGTGTGTATGTGTGTGTGTTTATATATATATATATATATATATATATATATATATATATATATATATATATATTCTACACATACTTAAACCTAAAGACCAATATGTATTAATCTCCCACACTTAACTGAACGAAGCACCATTCCATTCCGTAGTTAATTTATTCTTAGTAAGGTAAAGTTGCTTGGGTCAGAGACTTGCATAAGTAAAGCTGATATCTACACACAGTGAAAGCACAAAATCATTTTGGTTGGACCCCGCTATTCAAGCGAATGCAGCTAATCTACAATACACAAAGTATTGCATTTGGTTATAATGGGTTATTTTGTAACCGTGAACAGCTGTAGCAACCAATGAGCAGTTTGCGTTCATTAATTTACTACAAACTAAGGTGGCCGTACACAGTCTGATCCTACAGTTCGACCAGAGTGGCGACAGCATCAACAGATTGGTGACGTACATTAGTGGCCAGGTGGGTGAGATCTAGGAGCTGCGGCTTATTGTGTGACCTGTGGTCGGTAGATGACCGTACACGTAAAAGAAGAGGTTATCCTCTGTCTGGATATACCAACATGTCTGATACTGATCCAACCAGATTATTATCAGGCTTGTGTTGGAGCCAAACACTGCAGTATCCAACATCTCAACATGTGGCCACAATTGGACAAAGCATATGGTTGGTCCCTATAGGTTATACATTTAGCCTAGCCAATCACACTGGTAGCGAGAGCTTTTTTTTTGGCTAGTCTGACAGAAATGAGGTGGGCATATAGATGCTACAGGAGAGCTTCCAACATTTTGTTACCAATGCAACTTAATATAGGTCACCTACATATCTCTACGTATAGTCTTTATCCCCCATCCGCATATTTTCTTGTACTGCCTATGCCTTCATGTAAACCAGCCATGTATAATGCATTGCATCACTCACAACATGGTAATTACTGGGGACCGACATTGTGGCGCATTTCTGAAAACTGGTGCGCAGGTAATCTGTACCATAGCAAACAATCAAATATTTTCTTTTGTTGTCTAAATTGCACCAGAGAAATGACAAAAGCATATTGATCGCTATGGGATACAAATCCTTTTCTACACCTATTATTATAAATGATCCCCATACTCTTCTTTTAATTAGCTGTTTGCACAAAATCATAGTCTACCATATTTTGGGGGAGATGTTAAAGGCATTTAATGACATTCCTGTAAATCATGGTGTAACAAATGTAATTGATGTTTTTTGAGTTTTTAAAACTAGCAGGGTTCCCAGAACCGAAGTCTATCACCCTTCATTCCAATGTGTCATAAGAGTATGTTGTTCTAATTATCCCGTTGCCTCTGTTTATAATACTCTGCTCTGGGGGAGTGATTAGGTGCTGGGCTTAATTTGGGAACCAGTTGTCGAGGTCCTTTTTAGAGGCCTAGATTACTTGTCCTCATGCGATTTGTCTTGATCCCTCTATCTGTGAAAACCTGTCTGAGCTGTCAGGGATTGAATAATTGACATTCTCTGTGAAATCACATGATAATCATGTTGAAATTTTTTTTTTAATCATTAGAATATAAAATAAAGTCTTTGATAACATGTGCACTTGCTTTCTGTGGTTTGAAATATAGAGAAATAAACATCGATATATTGGGTAGGATTTAGGAGTGGCAGGTAACAATACTTATATGAAAGCCTATTCCAACTTGTTAACTGCAAATTTTTGTGTTTATGGGCCAAAAATGGCCAACAATCAAATAAACATGTAATTGGATTGTTTAAGATGACTAAAAACATCTTTATCTGTAGCAGCATGATAAGAAAGTGCATGCTATGTGACCAAAGTCTTTGCCACACGTGTGTAGTCAATCCGACAATGATCATATACTGGCTGTTCAGTTGGATCTGTACATATAGGGGCACTTTTAGGAGGCTTGGAAATCAAAAGCAGCCAATCAGACCACAAATACCTACAATAGCAAACCCAAAACCTATGCTCCTTCTTAACACCAAGTTCTCAGCCAGAGATGTGTGAGCATGAGGAGCTGTCATTGGATGTTCTACAACTACTAGCTGCAGAGTCTACGTTGGTAAATTTACATTTATGCATTTTTACCTCCACATTTAATGTAGAGAATACAGTGAAGGAAATTTAGAACTGGGACACGGACAAAAAAAACATTGCCTAACCCATAGTTAGTAATCTGGTTCTAACTTTGTAATATTTCTCTTTCATCCAGTCTGGGGGACACTGCTTACCATGGGGTTGTGGAGGGGAGCATGGGAGTTGGCACCTAGCTAGTTAATCTTTAGCACTGCTGACAGACCCCTCCCCTCTACAATCCCCCCGCCTCTTTTTTTTTAGGTGCCCATGGAGTTGGGCTGTGTTTTAGCTTCTGCTTTTATTTTTTACTTTAATTTATTTTATTTCATTTTATTTTCTATCTTTATCCAAGTGGCAGACATGGGAGTGTGTTCTATTATAGAGAACACACTCACAGCACAGCAGCGCAGACACTACCTTGTCAGATGAGAGCCAGAGGGACAGGGAGAGAAGAATGGGGTGCCTGAATAGTGAGTGACAAGCGGTCTCTCCGGACCGCTGTCACTTCTGGAGCCTCCCCGATAACCGGCGCTGCCACTGCAGGCATAGAGCGCCGGTTATCAGAGAATACACATGCCGGCGGCCATCTTGGATCCGCGGAGGAGCGAGGAGAAGGGGGCCATACCAAGATCCCCCCTCATACATAGGAGGGGGCATCGAGGTGCTAACTGCTGCGTAGACCTCAATTCTTGAGGTCTCAACTTCTCTGCCACATACCATTTTTCATTTTTATTCAAAAACGGAGCAAGCTGTAAGAGAGACAGCATTATCAGAGGGGGGGGGAGCTAAGACATAGAGCTCCCCTGCCCTCCAGAGAGAAGTGGACTAGCCCGGCCTTCTGGCGCCAAGGAGAAGCCCGGGAAAAGGACACAGATCAGAGGGAGCAGGCACCAGGACACTGCTGTTGGACTTCTCCCCTGTTTGCCCTATGGGCTAAGTATCTGACTTATTTAAACACATATTACTGTATTTGCTGTGTACAAAGTGGGCTAGTAGGGGTTATATTGTAGATCTACTTGCCAAAAATATTATATTGTGTTTTAAAATTACAAGTACAACTTTTATATCAGATTAGTTGATTACTTGTTTTTTCCCACTATTCTCTCTACACTCTCTCTCTCTCTACTCAGCTAAATTTAACAATTTAAGTCTGTGTGTTTGGTGTGCCTTCCCTTATAAAAATGACAGATAAAGGAAAGAGCCCTATGGCAAAATATTTCACATGTTCAAGATGTAATGTAAAATTACCTTGTGGGCAGAAGGACCCGTTGGCACTCTGCTCTGTCTGCTAAGGAGGGGTCCCCCCTGCGCAAACCCAGCATATTTCAGCCCCACTGACGGAGGAACCGGCCTGGGTGGCCTCCCTGACAGTCGGTTTCCTCTTTAGCACAGATGGTTTTACAATCCAATCAATTGCTATCTAGTGTGGCAACCTCGGTGGCTAATAATGCTAGTACACCTTTGGGCCTCCCCGCTACCTCAGGTTCTATTGGAACGTCTATACCAGGACCTTCCTCATTACTTACGGACCAGGCCCCTGTTCCCACAGAATCGGCATGGTCCGCAGCATTTATAAAGGGTTTGGATAAACTGAACCAGTTACTTGAATCCCCAAACATCCCGCCTGCTAAAAGAAAGCGGCCTAGATCCGCTAATACCCTTATGGTCCTTTCAGACTCGGGGGTTTTCAGAGGAGGAAGGGGAAATTAATTCTGATCCTGACCAGGTTCAACCTTTGGGACAGAAAGAAAACATTAAAAGCCAATTTATTGATGATTTGTTTTTAGCGGTGAGACAAGCGTTGGACCTCCCAGAACCGGAGGATCCTACTCCTAGAGACAGAAGTCTCTTTAAGAAGGCCAAAAGGAAGGCTATCCGTTTTCCCTCTTCTGTAGAACTCAAAGATATTGCAGAGGGATCCTGGAAACGGCCTGATAGAAGGTTCTCTGTTCCCAGAAGGTTCTCTTCCCTGTATTCATTGCAGGAGGAAGACGTGGCTCGCTGGGAGAGTATTCCTAAGGTGGATATTCCAGTAGCCCGTTTGGCCAGACACACTTTACTACCAGTCCCAGGTTCAGCAACTCTGCAGGATGCCACTGATCGCAGAGTGGAATCCCAGCTGAAATCTATATTTGTGGCTGCGGGTTCTTCTTTTAGACCCACATTTGCTTCAGCTTGGGTTGCTAGAGCCATGGAAGCATGGGCAGACCAACTGGCAGAGGCCTTACAGGACTCTGATTTACTTCACCTGGCTTTGCATTTGAAAGAAGCATCGGGATACCTTTATGAGGCGGCCCAGAACACAGTGTGTGTGTCCTCTATTCAGGCTGCATCTATTTCAGCAGGAAGAACGTTATGGCTGAAATCCTTGGAAGGAGATGCGGAATCAAAAAAGTCTGTTGAAACCATTCCTTTTTCAGCAGCAGGTTTGTTCGGCCCGGAACTGGATACTATAATTTCCCAGGCAACAGAGGGCAAAAGCACTTCTTTGCCGGTATTCTCAAGTAGGGGCCGGACTCCTCGGCTCAGCTCCTTTCGTCAGCCCTTTAGGGGGAACTCCTTGCCCAGGGGACAGTCATTTAGAGGTAGACAACCAAATGCTCGAGGCTCCTCTGGGGTAGATCCTCGTTTGCAGCTAGGCGCCAGGCCTCCAAGACACAAGAGAAGCCTGCATGCTGACGACCACTCTACTCTGCCGGAAGTGGCGCCAGTGGGGGGACGTCTGTCTTTGTTTCGGGAACAATGGGCAGCGTCATCCCAAGACCCTTGGATTTGGGGCATTATATCAAAGGGGTACATGATAGACCTGCTGGGTCCTGTACCACATCGTTTCTTTGTAACCCCGAGATCCAACAAGAAGACAGGCGATACAGGCTTGTGTTGCCTCTCTTCTTTCGCAAAGAGTCATCTGCAGGGTCCCAGTCAACCAGAAGGGACAGGGGTTTTATTCAAACCTGTTTCTGGTCAAGAAGCCGGACGGGTCCTTTCAACCCATTTTAAACCTAAAGAACCTCAATGTGCACTTACGGGTGGACAGATTTCGGATGGAATCCCTGAGGTCGGTAATAAACGGCTTAGTGAACAATCAGTTTATGGCCTCCATAGACATAAAAGATGCATACCTTCACATTCCCATTTGGAGCGACCATCAGTCTCTCCTAAGATTCACAGTGGGGTCCTCCCACTATCAGTTTCGGGCCCTTCCACAGCTCCGAGGGTCTTCACGAAGATCATGTCGGTCATGGCGGCATGTCTTCACTTAAAGGGAGTTCAGGTCGTGCCTTATTTGGACGATCTGCTCATCAAATCCTCCTCAGAGATTTGCTTACGTCAGCACTTATCCCTCACCTTGGCAGTCCTCGAGAGCCATGGATGGCTGATAAACTTAAAGAAATCCCAGATGGTTCCTTGTCAACGCATGGTCTTACTGGGGCTTATGGATACCAGTCGGCAGAAGGTGTTCCTGCCTACGGAGAAGATCAGTTCAATCCGGGCTATAACAACTCAGGTCTTGGCCTCTCCCAATCCCTCAATTCATTTGTGCATGCGGCTGCTTGGGAAGATGGTGGCCTCCTTCGAAATGATCCCCTTCGGCCGGGCTCATTCTCGATGCTTCCAGTGGGATCTGTTACGGAAATGGTCAGGATCCCACATACACTTGGATCTCCAGAGGATTTCGCTGTCTCCGGGGGCGAGAGAATCGCTCCAATGGTGGCTGAATCAGGATCACATGTCGGTGGGCAGGTCTTTCGCTTCATGGTCATGGATCATAGCCATGACAGATGCCAGCCTGAGAGGTTGGGGGGCGGTAATCCTGCACCTCCGGCTCCAGGGACTTTGGTCGGTTCAGGAATCAGCCTTATCAATAAACGTGTTGGAGTTGAAGGCAATTCTTTTAGCCCTTCGGGGGGCCCAGTCCCCCCTCCAGGGCCACCCTGTCAGAGTTCTGGGTGGTCTGCCGGTAATTCTAATAGCTCCCTCATGGCCGCACCAAGTGTGGTACGCGGACATAATCTCTATGGCGGAAGGACAAGGATTTCGTCTTCCGTCACGAGACGACCTTCTTCTTCAAGGTCCCTTCCGTCACCAGAATTTACCTCGGCTGAGTTTAACGGCATGGCTGTTGAAGCCAGCCTCTGGAGGGCTAGGGGTTTTTTCTCCAGTGTAGTGAACACTATGATGCGAGCTAGAAAGCCAGTTTCAGCTCGCATCTATCACCGGATTTGGCGAGCCTATATCAGATGGTGCGAAAATAGGACATGTCACACGTCTTCCTTTCGTCTCCCTCGCTTATTGGCTTTCCTTCAGGATGGGTTGGAAGCGGGGCTTCGTTTAGGTTCCCTAAAAGTTCAGGTATCGGCACTTTCAGTCTTTTTTCACTTGAAATTAGCGGATTTGCCAGATATCAAGACTTTCCTTCAGGTAGTCTTACATATTCAGCCTCCCTATGTTCCGCCTACAGCACCGTGGGATCTTAACCTGGTACTGGATATGCTTGGGGGGCCTCCTTTTTGAGCCTTTACTTGAGGCAGATTTTAGGTGTTTGACCTGGAAGGTCGTCTTTTCTTTTGGCAATTGCATCGGCACGTAGGGTGTCGGAATTGGAAGCTCTGTCTTGCCGGGAACCATATCATCTGGTTTTTCACGAGGACAGAGCGGTTTTGAGAACACTCCCCTCTTTTGTTCCAAAAGTGGTGCCCTCCTTCCATTTGAACCAGGAAATTGTAGTTCCGGTTTTTTCATCTACTTCTCTGTCTGATCTGCAGTCTATGGAAAAGTAAGATGTGGTTAGGGCTCTCCGTATTTATGTCAAAAGAACATCTCAAATTAGACGAACAGATTCCCTGTTTGTTCTCTATGATTCTAACAAAAGAGGCTGTCCAGCCTCTAAACAGTCCATTGCAAGATGGATTACGGCAACTATTAAGCAGGCTTACATAAGAGCTAACCTTCCTGTGCCTGAGAGACTTACGGCCCATTCCACCAGATCGGTAGGAGCGTCATGGGCAGCAAAAAATGGGGCTTCTGCTGACCAGCTTTGCAGGGCAGCCACCTGGTCCTCTGTCCACACATTTACCAAATTCTATCAATTTAATGTATTCGCATCCGCGGTTGCAAATTTCGCTCAAAGTGCTCTACGAGCGGGGCTTTCAGAGCGGTCCCACCCTTAGGGGGCTGCTTTAGAACTTCCCCATGGTAAGCAGTGTCCCCCAGACTGGATGAAAGAGAAAAGAGGATTTATATACTTACGTTAAATCTGTTTCTCTGATTCCGTCTGAGGGACACTTCGATCCCTCCCTTCTGCCTTTCCTCTGTATGCTCTTGGTTGATTGCCCTAACTCCTTGGGGCTTTTTTAATTAACTGAGGAGGAAGAGGCGGGGGGATTGTAGAGGAGAGGGGTCTGTCAGCAATGCTAAAGATTAACTAGCTAGGTGCCAACTCCCCTCCTCCCCTCCTCAAGCCATGGTAAGCAGTGTCCCCCAGTCGGAATCAGAGAAACGGATCTAAGGTAAGTATATAAATCCTCTTTTACTAATATGTTTTAGAATATAAAACAAACTTCAAGTTACTTTGGTGCAGCAGCAGTTGGCTCTACATAAATTCATACATGTCCCCTATTGTGGGAGATTAAGTTAATAGATTAACACTGCTAATCATTTTCAAAAAAGTTTTCAAAAACTACACTATTTTGGTATTTTAAAAACAAATAAGTAACAGAAAAAAAGTACTTCATTGTAACATAAGCTTGCCAGGTCTAGTAAGTAAATGGTTTCTTATTTTTCAATCCTCCATGGTGGCCAATACAATTGGTAGAATCCCTTTTGTCTTTAAGTAGAGACATGATAGAAAACTCCCCCAGATGAGGCAGGTCTTCCTATTCCTCTATGCCTTTTCTTTTCTCCAGTAATAGGTAGGTCTGATAGTGTCGTATTGTTTTCTGTAGTGCATGGCACACCATCCAATGGTGTAAACGGAGGGAGCAGATCTAGTGTAGGAAATGTAAATTTGGTGCCAATTTTCAGACCTCTGCTTTGCATAGGTCACGGCAGAAAGATGGAGACCAGGCTGAAGAAGGGCTAGGAAATGCACTAAATCGTTTCCTGCCTTGGGGAACGTTTATTCACGGTCGTTTGGTGTGCCGTGGAATGAAGCCAGAGACAAGTCAGGTGTGCTTGATTCCTTATGTATATATACTGCCCTGTCTCTTCAATTTGCAAATGGATCAGAGAAGCAATTATACAAGAGGATTGAGCATAAGGTGCCAGAGAACCTGAGCGGCTACTCAACATGGGCAGTAGCTGTTATGGGTCTGTTCAAAACCAATTCCTTGATTACAGTCATGGAGCCAGACACATGATATAAACGTTTAAACTGTTTATTGCAGAAAAGGTATAGTCCAGGGAAGGCAAAATAAACAGTAAACCGTTCAGGCTGAATGAAACAACGGATTTCCAGATCTTGGCAAACAACAGGTAAATAATAATGAAATGCAGCAAATAACTTAACTGAAACCAGTTAGCAGTAGTAGCCAGAAACATGCAGGTAATCCAGGGATAAAGACACATGAGCGGGCTAGGAGCTTCATTATATGCAGGTCCTACACTGACCTATATGCTTTAAACACCATTAAAATGCAGACAAAGATACAAAGCAGATCATAACAGTAGCAACATCTTTCATCATCAACATTAATTTATAAAGCCCCAGCAAATGCCGAAGCGCTTTATAATTGGGAACAAACATTTACAAGACAATACTGGGTAATACATACAGACAGAGAGGTAAGAGGGCCCTGCTCGCAAGCTTACAATCTATGGGACAATGGGAGTTTGAAACACAGGCATGTGCTACATCATATTGCACAATGGACCAGCTAGAATGCAAAGGTAAAAGTATTCAGTGGGCTGTGTGATCAGTCACACAGCAATGTTGGTCACAGGGTTGTTGTCTTGTGTTAGCTGTGTAGAGGGAGGTAATAGGGTAACCTAAGGAGATTACGATGCTGGTTGAGGAATATTATAAGCTTGTCTGAAGAGGTGGGTTTTTAGAGAATGCTTGAAGGTGTGAAGACAAGAGGAAAGTCTTACTGTGCGAGGGAGGGAATTCCACAAAGTGGGTGCAGCCCGAAAAAAGTTCTGTAACCGGGAATGAGAGGATGTGATGAGAGCAGAAGAGACGCAGATATTGTGCAGAACTGAGGTGTCGAGTTGGGAGATATTTTGAGACAAGTGAAATGTATGTCGGTGCAATTTTGTTGACGTCCTTGTATGTTGGCAGAAGAATTTTATATTGGATTTGTTAAAATACAGCAACCAATATAGAGACTGACAGAGTGGCTCAGCAGAGGAAGAACGGTTTGGGATGGGGATGCCTTATATAACTTATGGAGGGGAAGGTTTAACCTGCCTCTACCTAAACTGGGATGGGGTTCTACCCATTGTAATGGCTGCCTGGGGGTATTTTGAGGGAAAGGAATTGATACTATCCATAATTTGGATTTCTTTGTCATTTGTTTAAAAGATCTTGGAATGTTCGATTTGTCCCAGACAAGCCAATACCAAGAGTGACCCAGCCAGTTCCTGGTGTGAATTCATAAATAAATGATGGATATTTGAGGGATTGGTAAAGGGATGTATGACAATGTAAATTGCACATGGGGCATGCAGAGAAAGCTGGACACGTACATATCTCCTAACAGTTTCTCTTTTGGACCAAAATCCCATCCAGCTTTCTTACCAAATTGTTGCTCGTTGTGTTTTAATATATAGTTAAGTTCCACTTTGGAACCAGAAATGGCTGTCTATTCATCCGATGTATTATGTGTTTGTGGTGTATGTAATCGTGTTTTGTGATTTCTGTACAAACGTATGTCAGTGTTTATACACATGTCTGAGAACACAAAAAATGTGCCTCTAACAAAGCTTAAAGTAGACCTGTTAACAAAAATTAAAAGGGGGGAGGGTTTCCTGGAAATGGTCACTTCCAGACGGCTTCCTCCAGACGTCACAGCTTTATACGTGTAGAGGAAACCTAGCCGAATAATGCATTATGCATGCTCCTGACCGGCTTCCTCTACACGTCACAGCCTTACTGATGCGTGGGCTGGGAGACAGCATGGTGCCCTGGAGAAGATGGTCTCTCCTTTATTGGCCACATAGTATACGAGACACTAACAAAAGCAAAGTATAAATAAAATAATGCTGAAGGAACTGGCATCAGTTCCACTTTAAATGTCCTTAGTTCATTTGGTATGTTGAGATATGTGCAGTTATACAGTGTGTTTGTTGGGGCTCATTTACATCTATTTTTTGTTTTTAGATTTGTCATATTAATACATGAAAAACACCTTTTAAATTGGTCCAATAAGTTTCATTTCCCACTGCTGTGCTCTTGAATTTTAATGACTTTTCACATTTTAAAATGCGGCGTAACTTATTTCTTGTGCGTTAATGCGCGTTCCATATACAATAGATTGTATTGGTAAAAGCACAATGCATGAAAAGCCAGTAAAAATGCATAATCAAAATGCATGCAAAGCGCATGCAAATTTATTGCATTTTACCCGTTTTTCCCAGCAATAAGTTAAAACAATACATTTAAAGAAAGGTAGACACCAGTCTGTAATAACATATCAGCAGACATTTTACTATAAGATTAATGTGTGTTACAAGCTATAGCAAACACATTTGATAATACAATGTGACTCTTGGATGACCAGACTTTCCACCAGCTTTTAATAGTCAACTGTAAGGCTGGAACAGTGCCTGATTCAGAGAGGGGGTGATCAATCGCTCCACCCTCAGCAGGGGTGTGCAGCTTGTGGTCACACCATGTACATATGCCTGGTGGCATAGAATCCTGCCCAACTGCTCCAGTTGTGTTTTAAACACCATCGGAGTGTCTAGGCAGCACCCACTCTCGGCCACAAGGCATGTGTACATAGTGTACTTAGTATGTGGCTGCAGGCAGCCAGCCCTGCAAGGAGTGAAGGGGGGGCAGAATAAATCTAGATCTGCTTCTGGGCTGGCAGCGGCACAACACAAATCTGCAGGGGTGTTTCCATCTGCCATCCTGTTGCGCTTGTTGTTTTTAATGTGCCCCACGGTAGAGAATGTCTGTGGAAGCAAAACGTACAACAACTTTGCAACATGCTATGCATAACAGGGCCTGCCTAAAAATCTCTTCCCTTTTTTCTAATTAAGCAGGAATCATGCAGCTCTTTCCTGCAAAGGAAGGTGGGAGATTACAAAGTGCAGATTGCACATCCCTCCCCGTCTGATCTCAGATGTGCTGGTAGCACTGTGTTGTGCGGGGGGGGGGGGGGGGGGGGGTTACAAAATGTGAAAGCTGACTGCTCTGGCTAAAGAATAAGTTCAGTCTTATTCTCTGGTTTATGACCCACCGAGCTTCACCTGTTGCCCCAAGTCTTATTTAATTTAAGGTGAGCAGGGCATAAAGCACAGAATTAAAGTTGGGACTGAAGGGATAAATCAGAAATGAGTTAGGGCCCAAGCCATAGACTCTGAGGGCCGCAGCTTTAGCCCATAGCTGCTCTATACTGACATAGAAACCTACATCTATCATCATCATCATCATTTATTTATATAGCGCCACTAATTCCGCAGCGCTGTACAGAGAACTCATTCACATCAGTCCCTGCCCCGTTGGAGCTTACAGTCTCAGGGGCGCACGCAGGATTGACCAAAAAGAAACCCACGAGAGAGAGCTGCTGCGCATGCGCCCGCGCATGCGCAGCAGCTCCGTTTCGGCAGCGCTGTCCTATACTGCAGCCGCGGCGCTGCCAAAGAAGCGTCCGCGGCGGTGCTGTATACAATACAGCACCGCCGCGGACGCTTCTTTGACAGCGCCGTGGCTGCTGTATAGGACAGTGCCGATATGGTGGGCAATGAGTTAGCGCGGGGGGTGACAGACAGACAGACAGAAAGGGAGAGACTAGTGTCAATTTTGATAGCAGCCAATTAACCTACCAGTATGTTTTTGGAGTGTGGGGGGAAACCGGAGCACCCGGAGGAAACCCACGCAAGCACAGGGAGAACATACAAACTCCACACAGATAAGGCCAACATAACACCAGCAACTGACACAATCACATACCTGGTAATTTTCAAATTGGAGCTGCCCAAGTAAAATCAGAGATCAGTATTCTTTTGCATTTGTACAATTCTATTACATTCTATATAGACAAAGGACACTACGCCTAAACAACATAACATCACCAATGTACATAATCATAATGCAATAGAATTGAATTTTAAATGAGTATTTTTAATATTTTTAAGACATTTTAAGTTATGTATCAGAAGATAGCTGCAAATTGCTTTCAGCATGCAAAACAAATGACACATATATCTGGCACTTTGTAAAATGTTTGGCTTTTACGACCTCCTTTAGAGATGGGAATGACATCACTGGATGCCGTTACTATGGGGATTGGCCCTACTGGGATTCCTGGCGTGCAAATTATAAATAAAAATCTGCATTGCGCAGAAATCTGTTGAAAAACAGCAGAAGGTGAGGGGTACTCCTGTCACAGAGTGCTTTGTAAACATTATAGCGCTGTATCTCCTCTCCTCTAGGATTTGGAGAATGTGAAGCAAGTCTGCGGCTGCATCTTGATTTGAGTCTCATCATTTGTATTTATAGACCCGAGTTTGTCTCCACTTGCAGGGGACATATTTGTATACTTAATAAAGCATAATCTTCGAAAAAATGGCCGCCGCCGTAGACTTCTCTTTGTATGACTGGGGACACTGATTACTGCAATGGCAGTTGCGGTTCTGTAACCTAGCAGATGAGGGTTCTTGGGAATGGTAGTTCACACCTCACGCTCGGACTGGCCATAACTATCCTATGAAACTACGCTTCCCAGCATGCCTTACGCTGTTCGGTTGCCAGGACTCGGGAAAGTTGATGGCCGCTGAGATTGGAGGAAGCTATGTGAAGTAACGGCAGGTATATCTATCAGGACAGCCCTGTAGAAGCTGCATTTAAATGATAGACTATACTAGTGCACTGATAATGGGACACCAGCCTGTGTACCATGTATGTATGTATGTATGTTTGTTGTAGCAGGTTTTTGCTTATATAGCACAATATTACCATTATTGTTCATATAGGCTATACAATGCTTATCACTGTGCTCTAATGGTTACTTTGCAGTTTGATAAATGATATTCTTTCTTTATGTCACCCTCAGTAATGCAGTGGACTGGTTACTTAATATGTAATTGGGTAATTAAGTAATTACAATGAATGTAATCACTTAATTTTGTTTTACTAATTACGTAAAGTTAAAATTCTATTTGGTAATTGATTGACTACTACCCTTTTCATTGATTACAGAAGCACCAATGCTGCCTGCAGGCTAATGTTTACTTAAAATACAAATAAATAATACAGTAAGTGTATTTTTTTATTTTTTTTTACCACTGACAACTGTTATCAAATTCAGTTACTTTACATTTCATTTTAAAATAAATGGAAGCTATCTTGATTATAGTTTCCAATATATTGTTATATTTTGGCACTTAGGTTCATAGATGCTGCCCTGACCCATTCCCTTTGGGTGATCTTTATGTGTCTATCTCTATTAGGTTAACAGTTTTTGTTTGATATATTGTATTCTATGGGGAGACGTATGTGGGGTTAGACGTATGTTCATCCATGCTGCTACTACTACTACTCTGATCATTATTCTGTGAATTTCATCCCTGCAATCTGTGTTTAAGTATGTTCATCCATGCTGCTACTACTACTACTCTGATCATTATTCTGTGAATTTCATCCCTGCAATCTGTGTTTAAGTATGTTCATCCATGCTGCTACTACTACTACTCTGATCATTATTCTGTGAATTTCATCCCTGCAATCTGTGTTTAAGTATGTTCATCCATGCTGCTACTACTACTACTCTGATCATTATTCTGTGAATTTCATCCCTGCAATCTGTGTTTAAGTATGTTCATCCATGCTGCTACTACTACTACTCTGATCATTATTCTGTGAATTTCATCCCTGCAATCTGTGTTTAAGTATGTTATAGGAAACTGTTATCTGTTTAAACTTAGGTTGGCACAGTCTTTTATTGCTGCCTAATTTATGATAGGTATCTGGCCTCTATCCTTTCCCACAAATGTTTTCTTTTCCTTTGATTAGCTGACCAATTAGCACATCTGTAGTGTATTCCTAAATTAGACTGACTACATCTTAGCTTCATTCTATGGGGAGACGTATGTGGGGTTAGACGTGTGTGATTTCTGCACTAAGTGGGATTTTCTCACAAAGTGGACGAAAATGCACCGTTAGACAAACATTGGACTACATTTAACTTGCTTTTACTCCCAGCAATAAGCAACATCTGCCACAGCCTATTTCTGCACTACTTGTCTATTTATATGGAATACTGCTAAGAGGTAATTCTTAAAATACCCTTGCTTTTTGCTTTTACCCCTTTTATCACAATGTTTCACAAATTGCTTTTCTTAGTCTCATTTCA
This sequence comes from Mixophyes fleayi, assembly GCF_038048845.1. NCBI lineage: Eukaryota > Metazoa > Chordata > Amphibia > Anura > Limnodynastidae > Mixophyes > Mixophyes fleayi. The sequence continues at coordinate 61,956,735 of NC_134405.1, forward strand.
TGGCATGATCTTTAGGACTGTGTCATCTTTCACCCCTCCACCAACACACAAATTTGTTCATATTGCACCTGCATTACTCCACTCACCTCTATTTAACACCCATGAACTGTTGTCCTATTTATTATCTCTAACAAGTACAGCCTCCACCTGTCGCCAGAAAATAAAAGGCCACACATCTTACAATCCCCTTGCCTATCTTTCGCTCACTCTGCTTCTATTAGCTGGTGATATATCACCTAATCCAGGTCCCCCACACTCCTCACACACACATACATCGGAACACTACCGTTCTATAGCAAACCTCAAACACATCACCTGTCTACCCTCTCTTCCCAAGTCCTTTAAATGTGCCCTTTGGAATGCACGATCTGTTTGTAACAAACTTACCTCCGTTCATGATCTCTTCCTCTCAAAAAACCTCAACCTTCTGGCAATAACAGAAACATGGCTCATGCAATCAGACACTGCCTCACCTGCAGCACTTTCACATGGTGGCCTCCATCTCACCCACACCTCCAGACCTGAAGGCAGACAAGGAGGTGGGGTTGGACTACTTCTCTCCCCACAGTGCACATACACAGTTCTACCAAATGTCCCATCACTCACGTTCACATCTTTTGAAGTACATGCTATTCGCATTTTTAATCCATTCTCCCTACGTGTTGCGGTGATCTATCGTCCCCCTGGAGCACACCAACAATTTATTGAGGATTTCTCTGCATGGCTCCCTCACTTCTTATCTTCAGACATCCCCACCATCATCATGGGTGACTTCAACATCCCCATTCATAACCCACCTTCCAAAGCTGCTTCCAAACTACTCTCTCTAACATCCTCACTTGACCTCTCCCAGTGGATTGAATCATCTACTCATAAGGATGGCCACTGCCTTGATCTTGTTTTCTCTAGACTATGCTCAGTTTCTAATTTTATTAATACACCCTTCCCCCTCTCGGATCATCACCTTATCAGCTACACTCTCACCCCCACTGCTCTAACCTCTCTACTGTCTAACTCTACCAAGCCTCCTCATACTCGTAGAAATCTTAATTCTATTAATCTTCAACAATTTTCCACCTCTCTCCAACACCTTCTCTCCCCTATCTCTACATTCTCATCCCCTGAGATGGCAGTACCTCATTTTCACCTAACCTTAGCAACGGCCCTTGATCAAGTGGCTCCAGCGACACTTCATACTACACGTCGACTTCGATGTCAACCGTGGCACACCAAAGCAACACGAAATCTTCAAAAACTGTCCCGTAAAGCAGAACGTCACTGGCGTAAATCTCGAAGCTCTAATGACTTCTTCACATATACTTCTGTCTACCACTCCTATCGAAATGCTCTGGACACTGCAAAACAAACATACTTTCAATCTCTTATCTATGCTCAGGCTTCTAACCCCAAACGCCTTTTCAATACATTTAATAATCTTCTCAATCCTCCCACCCCGAACCCTCCATCTACTATCAGTGCTCAGGATCTTGCTACCTACTTCAAGGACAAGATTGATAAGATCAGACTAGAAATGGTATCCTCCTCCTCAACAAGCCATCAGCTCATTTCCTTCCCACTACCCTCTGACACCCTTTCTTCATTTGACCCCACAAATGAAGAGGAAATTTCTACGCTCTTCTTATCTTCCTACTCTACCTCCTGTCCTCTTGATCCTATTCCCTCGCAAATTGGTAGATCCCTGTCTTCTGTGCTCATTTCACCTCTAACTCAAATCTGTAATCTCTCACTCTCTACTGGCATCTTTCCATCACTATACAAGCATGCAGTGATTACTCCTATTCTAAAAAAACAAAACTCCGACCCAAACTCTCTCTCAAATTACCGTCCCATCTCTCAGCTCCCTTGCCCCTCCAAGCTTCTAGAGAGACTTGCCTACACTCGCCTCACACGCTTTCTTTCCGCAAACAACCTGTTGGATCCTCTTCAGTCTGGCTTTCGTTCTCAACACTCCACAGAGACTGCGCTGACCAAGGTTGTTAATGATCTGATCACTGCTAAGACTGAACGCCATTACTCTCTCCTAATTCTCCTGGATCTCTCGGCTGCATTTGACACCGTTGACCACTCTCTTCTCATACAAACGCTGCAATCCCTAGGTCTTCAAGACACAGTTCTATCCTGGTTCTCATCTTACCTCTCTAATCGCTCTTTCACTGTTAATTTCTCTGGAGCCACATCTGCTCCGCTTCCCCTATCAGTTGGAGTACCACAAGGCTCGGTGCTAGGTCCTCTGCTGTTCTCTATCTATACCGCTTCTCTTGGAAATCTAATAAGTTCCTTTGGCTTTCAGTATCATCTCTATGCGGATGATACCCAAATCTATCTATCCTCTCCTGATATCTCGACATCTGTGTTGTCCCGTGTAACTGACTGTCTTTCTGCCATTTCATCTTGGATGTCCTCTCGTCAACTCAAACTTAATCTTTCTAAAACAGAGTTAATAATATTCCCACCCGCCAACAAGAGCATACCTGACATTTCTATCTCTGTTGATAACATGACCATAAATCCCACCCCACAAGCTCGCTGCCTAGGTGTAATCCTTGATTCACGCCTATCCTTTGTTCCCCACATTGACTCTATATCTAAATCATGTTACATACATCTAAAGAACATTTCCAGAATCCGCACATATCTCACACAAGACACTGCTAAAACCTTAATTCATGCACTAATCATCTCCCGCATTGACTATTGCAATTCCCTCCTTACTGGTCTTCCCAAAAACAGACTCAAACCCCTAAAATCTATTTTGCATGCTTCGGCAAGACTGATTTTCCTTGCAAATAGCTATTCCTCTGTTGAATCACTCTGTATGTCTCTACACTGGCTGCCTGTCTTCTACCGAATCCAATATAAAATACTTTTACTAACCTACAAGGCCATCAACAAAGCTGCACCAACATACATCTCCTCTCTTGTCTCAAAATATCTCCCAACTCGGCAACTCCGTTCTGCAAAAGATCTGCGTCTCTCATCCACCCTCATTACATCCTCCCATTCCCGGTTACAGGACTTTTTTCGGGCTGCACCCACTCTATGGAACTCTCTCCCTCGCACAATAAGACTCTCCTCTGTTCTACAAACTTTCAAGCGTTCTCTGAAAACCTACCTATTCAGACAAGCTTATAATATTCCTCAACCACCATCTTAACCTCACTACCTTTAGCCTGTTACACAATTTCACACAAGACAACTACCCCCGGACCAACATTGTTGTGTGACAGGATCATTTAGCTTATGAGTCACCCTACCTTTGCAGTCTGGCTGGGCCAAGATGCAAAATGTATACTTAACCTCATGTGTCAATCTCCCATTGTCCCATAGATTGTAAGCTTGCGAGCAGGGCCTTCTCACCTCTTTGTCTGTTTTACCCAGTTTGTTTATTAGTTTATTACGTTTGTCCCCAATTGTAAAGCGCTACGGAATATGTTGGCGCTATATAAATAAATGATGATGATGATGATGATTCTTGCCATAGCTTGTTTAGAATCTTGTTGTGGAAATATTGATTCTAAACTGCACATTTCTTAGATATGTACCCCTGGGTTTATTATTATTATTATTATTATTATTATTATTACAATAAAAAATGCTTGTTGAATGAAAGGCACATTTTTTTGGATGTTTTTATTATATGTTTTAGTATTGCGGTTTTGAAAAAGTATTCTGGATCATATATATATATATATATATATATATATATATATATATATATATATATATATATATATATATATACACACACACACACATTTCCCCCATAGACTCAGTGATGAATGTAACCCTCCCTTAGGATGTAAGCTCGCATGAGCAGGGCCCTCTTCCCTCTTGTCTCCTTACCTGTTCTTCTGCTCCGTGTTTTTTGCATCTGCCTGCCTGGAGTTTCTGAAGTATTGGTACTTTTTGTTTATTGTTCTGTACTGTTATACCCTGTATAGTCTACTGCTTGTACTGTGTACGGCGCTGCGGAAGCCTTGTGGCGCCTAACAAATAAAGGATAATAATAACCCATGACCATAGTGCTGTGAGACAGAAATGCTAACCACTGCGCCACCACGCTGCAATTGCAGTTAGGCTTTTCCTCAGGTTGTACAATTTATGTTAGATTTTTAAACGCTGTTTAACAGGTAGACTTTTGCACTGTATTGTCCACCTCTGGTGTAATGAGGGTTTTCATGAGTGCCCTGTAAGGTAAACCACGAACAAGAGATTCCCTCTTGCCTAAAGTTTCCTTTAGACACTGGGATTAGCCAAATCAGAAGGCCATTTTTTACCACCACATTAATCATGATGGTGACCATATCATGGTTGGGGGGATGGAGCAATGAAATCTAATTTATACCAGCAAATTCTATAGAATATCTGTGAGATGATAAAAAAAATTATATGGGGCAAGTAAATTTACAACAGCTTGAAACAGAATGATTGTGTTATAAAATGTCTGATTAAAGTCCTGACCTCAGTTCAGTTGAAAGTGTTTTTTTGTGTTATTTGATCAATGTGATACTATTTATCTATTATTAGATTCTTCAGACTTAAGCTGGGGGTACACACTATGGATTTTTCAACCAATTATTGTGCCGATCACTCGATAAATGACCGCTTGGTAAGATATCGCATTAGTGTGTACGCTGCCACGATCATGGTTTATCGTATCAAAACACATCGTCTTGTTTGATTTGATTTTTTAAACTTCCTAAAAATCATGATCAACGATGTCGGGCAAATATGGAAGTGTGTATGCACCTCGACCTACCGTGTAGGCAGATCTCTATAGTGTGCAGAGCCACAATCTTTTCAGCAGATGGTTATGAGAAATAAAGATCAGGTAAATTGTGTAGGTGTGAACACATAAATCCACATGCTCATCAGGACTTTCAGTCGTCGGTAACATTGTTACAGAAATTGCATCTGCAGTAATTTTCTGTAGTGTCTACCCAGCTTTAGCTAAATATTAGATCATAGTTAATTTAAACTAGTCAATTTTTATTTTTAAAGTCATGCATGTAACCCTTTTCTTATCTTGAGGGTCATTAAGCCTTCATGACCAGGCCAGTTGTAATGTTTTGGAGATTAGCCAGTTTCACCAGGAATAATCCGGGACAGATAGGAGTTTCTTTTGGAAGCATATTAGAATACATACATTTATTTTTAAGGGCATATTATGAAAAACAAGGTGAACAAAACACATTTGATTTTTATTTTAACACAAAAGGCATTTTGACATCAAATATTTTATTAATAACTGACAAGTTCAATGAATCCCACCAAAGTCAAATGAAAGCAGGAATACATAAAACAGTTCTTGCTATTGTAGTCCTTCTCATACAATAAAACTATTTGTTTTCGTCTAAAAACTAAGCACATTTTTTTTTTTTTTTTTTAATATGATCAATTTTTTTTATACAATTTTTGGCAGATATATACTTGGGAGATCTACATATATATCACCCCTTCAAATATGTTTGTGTGTTTATTCTGTTCCTGACAGTGTCTGCGTGATGCCTGATGTGATCCATAGGGCAGACTGTGGCATCATGGGATTTGGATCCACCTGGACTGAGCCAAGCACCGATCAGTTATATTCCTGATCGAGATGGGGCATGACGGGCGTAATCAAAGATTGGTAGAATTGGGCACTCTGTTTCCTAACACCCTCCACTAAACCCTGATGATGGACAGTGAGGTACATAGTGGATAGGAGTGGCAGGGTTCTTCAGATTTGTCTAGCCCTGTCTTTTTTTATTTCTCAAATATACCTTGCAGCTCTGATTATGACATAATGTAATGAGAAGCATATCCTGGTAACAAATATTTTTGACATGGTACAGACTTTTGTTTCATTGTGTTCTACTTTTTCTGAATTTTATGGGCACATAAATTATATATAGCCCTCCTGTCATAAAGTGGTTAATATAGACTATTTGTTTTTTAAAGCAAACTGTATATATTTTCCTTGGAAGGGAGCTTTTATATTTTCACTGTATATTTATTATTTGTTTTGTATGTATTTTGGAATAAATATGTATGCTTTTATAGTGTGCTTACATAGGGATGAATAGGTAAAATTAGGGGGAAAATATACATTTTTTTCAAGATACTACTTTTTTAACTGTATACAGTTAGTCAAAGCCCATTTTATCTAAAAATGTTAATAGCTGGGCCTAGCGAACCAAAGCTGCAGGTAAAGCATTGTTTTTTATTTTTATTTTTCACATTCAACTAATCTCATCTTATGCCTTGGGTGATCCTGCTCTGTGTGATTGATCTCTCTTTTTGCCAGCAACACAGGATTCAGTGTAAACTGGATATTATAGAGCTAATTTTAAGTATACAATAGTGCTTGCAGACAGGAGAGACCCGGTATGCGGTTGACAAGTAGTTAATACTATTACATATTTTTCCATTTTAGGTAGTGAACGGTTGGGCAGTGAATTCCGATCTTCACCAAACTCATGGCAGCTTCCTACCATCCATGAAATCCATGCCAGTGAGTATAATGGCAGCCAAGATGGTATTTTTTCTATGAAGTGCCCATCAGCATTGAAATCGGCTCCCCAGACATTACTTGTCCCAGCACAATACGTCCAACAGTTACTTCATAGAGGAGCACTCACTAATGTTTTCACACAATCTTGTTGCTTATTGCCCAAACTATATCCAGTATGACACATGTTCAATTGATTCATACATCTACATGATAGGGTACATGACTGTCTATTAATCAACCCTTCTATGTTCATATTAGGCAGATTTTTAAAGATAAACAACCCTATTACTGTTAATTCAGGGAGCTGTTCAGGGAAGGAAAACAACCCAATCGTAAAGCGTTACGGAAGATGCTGGCGCTATGTAAAATGTTGATGGTTGTATTCAGTGATACAAGAACCAGAGAGGAAGCAACCTATACTCAATTCATCATCTATTTATTTATATAGCGCCACTAGTTCCGCAGCGCTGTACAGAGAACTCCCTCACATCAGTCCCTGCCCCATTGGGGCTTACAGTCTAAATTCCCTAACACAGACTGAGAGACTAAGGGCATTTTAATGGCAGCCAATTAACCTACCAGTATGTTTTTGGAGTGTGGGAGGAAATCGGAGCACCCGGAGGAAACCCACGCAAACACGGGGAGAACATAGAAACTCCACACAGATAAGGCCATGGTCGAGAATTGAACTTATGACCCCAGCGCTGTGAGGCAGAAGTACTAACCACTAGGCCACTGTGCCTAATTATGCTGACGTGTGCTCTCTGTACATGGAAACTGCGGTAACAATGTATTACTAAAACAACGTCCAAAGAGCATGTTAGTTTTCATGTGTTTTATACAGCATGTAAACGGGCCCTGAAAGAAATACACACAAAGGGGGCTGTAAACACGTGCCAATCATAAATGCTCTTTTTCTCCTCCGGTTTTAACCCCCTTATTTTCTTTTTGATATTTTTAAAACTGCTCCATTCAGATTACTTTTTACCTAATTGCCCTCTCCAACGTACCTAAAGATGGAATTCCCACTTAAGTAATTTTCCCAGTAAATCCCAGTTTAAACATCCAAAGCGCTATGGAATTTGCTGGCGCTATATAAATAAATGATAATGATTTTCCTCTACATAAACTACAGTAGTAACAACCACCATATCCTAATAAATCATATATGCATCACTATGGGGGGGAATTCAGTTGGCTGCGTTACTTTCAACAGTAACGCGGCCTGCGCATTATTACGGTAGTTTTAACGCCAGCTTTTTGCTCACAGCTCCCTAAGCCGAGCAGAAAGCCGGGTTAATATTACCGTAATAAAGGAAATATCTTTAGGTCAGTGGTACTTTGGGGGGAATTGAATCCCCCCCCCCCCCCCAATGTGTCTATTTTGCCAGCTTAATTATTGCGTTATGGCATATGTTTGTTACCTACCTCTACCTCCTATGTGGTCTATGGTTACCTGCCATCAGCCCGCATACAGAATGGCTCACTATTTACACCACAGAGTTGTTTTTATTGCTTAGGAAACCAGTCTGACCAAAATCCTGGCACACTGTAAGCAGGGGAATGTACTAGAAAATGTGTCTCTTTATTATATATGTATGTATACAGATGCGTAAGGCACTGGTAGCAAAGAACTCTGGCAACCTCTGACATCCTTTATAATAAGTGCAAGATCACCTCTGATATATGCTTTCCATTTTATAGATTTCTGCTGTCAAACATAGCAGTGTTTTACAAAACCTGGTGAGCAAAGGAGAAGATCCTGAGCGAGAGCTGGGTATATTCATTTCATTCCTAACTACATGCAAGTGTCATTACATATACATAGGCTGTCATGTGATGGAATGTCATAGAACGATGCTGCCATTAGAAGAAGATATGTCCATGATAGTCTATGTTGTGTGAAACTACTAAAACTGTTCCATTTTATCAACCGATTTGATAGTTTTCCAGGCATGACATTCATAGTGTATAGAGATAGGGATGGTCTGCCCAGTTGTTATGTTAGTAATGTAAGTTGGGTGATTTTATAATTATATTCATAGAATTGTCACTGACCACTTTTTGTGGACAGGAAGTATCTTCAAAGAAGTTTTATTTGTTGCTTCTCCTCTTCCTCAGTATGTGCAAGTCCAGTCTGGCTTTATATATCAGGCCATTTATAGTCATATTAGAATGCACTGTTCCAATATAAATCTGCAAAAAAAAATGCAGAATTCTGTAATAGCCTTTTATTTATGAAATAAAAAAATGTCGCAATGATGATTTCATTATTTTTTTCCCACTGCGTTTAAGAAAACTGGTGCAGAGGAAAAAGTCCTTGTAACGTATATTAATGGCCTTAGACACTTGCTTTCACATTGAAAACTGTGCTAGAAACATGGCAGGATCTTCTTGCTGAGGGTTACAGGACCTCTTTCATGTGCACTAATTTTCACAATATCCCCCCATGTGTCCAACACGATTGCTGTAATAAAGTACAATTACCTAATCTCTCGGACAATAGAAACTGAAGATTTGCTCAGAGCTGAACAGGAATGGGACGCCTTGGAAAATCTACAGACAGGTCAGTGTTACGTTATGTGGTAATGCTGTGCACCTTGGATAGCCCACACTACTTGGTTCAGGGCAGATGTAAGTGTCTGGTTGTGTTGCTATTAGCTTGGGGTATGACAGGGAAATGACAGAAAGAATAGTGATCTGTAAGAGAGCACGGGGTATTTGGTGAGATTAGAAAAGCAGCCGGGTGAAACTGTGGTGTTGAGTAATAGAGTACATGTGTGGGGGAAGTAAAAGTAGAAAGTGGTCTGCATGCCCTAGACTTGTATTTCCCAGCATGCCTACATCGAAGATAGTGCATGTACATGTGGCCACAATATGCACATGGCTTGGTAAATGTAATGTTTAGCACTGCAGCAAACTTTAGCAATAACTACCTACATTTGCGCTGCTGCCCTCCTCTATAAAATGCTTCTCTCTTTATTTTAATATTTTTCATATTTTGATATAATTGTGGCTCTGGCTTTTTTTCAGGGCTGTACTGTGAGAAATCAGGTATGTATAACACATTTTGTCTGATTAGATTGGGAGGTTTGTGTAGATACTTAGAGCTTCATGTTAAGTTGAGGCGTAAAGTGTTATTTACACACTGCAAATGTATAAAACTGCAGCGCAAATACTGTGTTGTGATGTCGCGTGCATAGTTCAGCAGTAGGGAATCACAGACAGTCTATTATGTTTCAGGACAATGGAAAACCAGAACTCACTCCTCCATATAATACGTCCTGTTCCTCTGCTTTTTCAGTTCTTTTTTCAGTGTGATGAATAGGAACTGGGCACAGGGCTCTTGCCCTAAATTAGAAATTATTATTTTTTCTTATTTTTACACTTTTGACTGCCCCCTGGAGCATGGCATCCCATCCCGCTCACCAGCGTCCTGGGCAGGCTAATCTGGGGACGACCTTTTCCTTCAGGAAAAATCCAGGAATCCATGTCCAAAAAGAGAGGGGATGCTAGGCCCAATCCTTGGTGGTCCACAGTTTTGTCTGTTTTTAAATTCCAAACTAAATTACCTGTGGTACAATCGGGCCCCCCTGTAATACCTGCATTGCTCCCAGGCAGCACCCGGGTGCTGACACCATCCATGCAATCTCTTAACCAGAGTACATTTAGTTTCCAGCACGGTCTATGGACCACATTTCCCACCTACCTAACCTGGTGGAATAGGTCCCAATATTATGGGCGTTTCTGTCCAGGAACTTGCCTGGGGTAAATCCCTAATTATGTGAGTTACAGAACTTTTAAGCCTAAGGATCATCCTTTCTGAAGCTTAATTGGTTGGGGCCCTTGACAATTTAACAGCCCCTCTAGCATCGCCTGACTCCCTCCCTGCAATTCTGTTGACAGTTTTATCAAGGCAGTACATTAAGCTTAAAACCTACATGCATCTCCAAAGCCAAATCAACTTTTTAAGAAAGTAATCACATATCCTAGTTGTTTGTCACCCAGACCAGCTGGTGTCGGAAATAGGCAGTTCCAGACAAACACTTTGGCGCCTAGCAATCTTTTTGGCCCGCTTACGCTCCTTCCAAGGGGAATTTGAGAAAGTGCCTTGGCTCGAGCTCGAGTGAACCTTAAGAGCTTTCCCTCTACAATTACTTTCTCACCGGGATTGTAGAGGGCACAATGTCTGTTGAAAGTCTATGAAACATAGCGGTGGGCTTTGGACATATTCATACTCTGCCCCAACTATTATATCCTGTCAAATATGGCAAAAGTACCAGGCTGCAACCGCAGTGGCATGGCTTGAGAAATATGCCCGTTCCACTTTTACAAATAATTCTATGGATATGCCGCTCTGCCACAAAGGCTTTCAAAATTGTGAAACTTCTCTACAACAAGTTCTTTTGGCCATCAAAGCTTCAGAAAAACAATTTGACTTTCTATTGAAGTGTGTCAAAACTGACTGTGCACCTGAGAAGGCAGATTAGTGGTCTGTAGGTATGGTTAGCGCTGTCGCCCTTGGAAGGATAAGGTTTCCATTGCCCCTACTCCAGTTCCCCTACACCTCAGCCAATTAGGCATTGGTGTGAGTCCTCTTACTCTTATCTTGGTCAGTGGACAATACTTCCAAAAGGTCTCTATCTACACTACTTTTTTAGAGAAAGCCCTCTTGAGGAAAGAACTAAATATGATAATCAAGAATGCTATGGGTGAGAGGAGTCCCTTCCTTGATCAGAATAATCTCAGACAAGTTCATTCTGGCCACAAGTTGTCTTTTTTTGGTATTTTTTTTGCTCTCTGTGCATAAAACAAAATGGATTATGGGAAGATTCTTAAGACCCCTGGCTACCTCCTCCTATGGAAATCTAAAAAATAATGCCCTTCTGGCCAAATGTAAAGCTCCAAAGCTGGTGACAGCAGTAAGCCTTCCTGGCTCCACCTGGGACCCAGAGGTGTGGCAATGTAGGAGTCTCGTCTCCTTCTTTTTGCAAAACTAGGCGCAGATTGTTTTTAGCGGGATGTTTCCAAAGACCTTGACATGTATGCGCCTGTGTACCATAAATGTGCTTGGTGCTCATAAAGAAGCATTAAAATTGTGTAGTTTCTGTGGTTCATAAATAAAGCTGCCAAGCTGTAAGGACAATGAAGTTATAGATAAGACATAATGCTTTATATGCGAGGTCAGTACCGGTATAGTAGAACTTAGATCTGTGGTTAAGTAAGACGTGGGGCTGCAATTAAAAGATATCTGGGTGCAGATAGCAGGGTTATTGAAAAGAACACTGTATTCTGTTATAATACTAACCTATGACATCATTTATATGACCAGCGCTTCTGGGAGATCTTCCTGGACAAACACCTTTGATCTCCTTTAATGAAGCATTGCAATATTTTCAGACAGCAGACCTGTGTGAATACATGGTACGTATATGATTAAAATATAAAATGTAATATGCAAGTATACAATTAAAATATGTATAAACTCTCCGATTATAGTATTTGTAGACCTTGATTAATGAAGTCATTATTTCAGCATTCATAATAAATAATTATATATTTTAGGAAAAAATGATAACCTTCTACGTAATGATTATCAAGAATATTTTAGCCTTCAAACTAGTGACACCACTGAGGCATGATGGACACAGTGCCTTAAGCTGGAAGTCAGTAGTGCCTAGTAAATTGATAGTCTGATTGTTGGTATAGCCCCTAAAATGGCTACCTCCAGTTTGGAGGCAATGGGGATCTCCATCCAAAAAGTACTGTGTAATTTATTAATTTGTGTGGAAGGTTTGGGATAGGGAGGAGAGGGGCAAGATTTGGCTCAACAGCCTATTTGGAACATATTAAAGGAAAAAAATGCAGGTGAACCAGCCCAAGGTAGCTCACTATGGGCCGGCCCGGGGGGGCAGATGTACTTCTGTCTAACATCACATGCTAGTAGCAGAGAACTGCAATACTCAGTAATGGTAAATTCTGTCTTGGACAGTGGGATTAATGTACCTGGATAATATAGGGGATGCTTTGAGAGAAACGTAGAGGAACCATCCATCACTTACTTCTCTATGAATTCTAAAATTACTTACTACAAGAAGTGAAAGCAGCAATCTATATTTAAAATGTCCTTTTCCTTCTCATATTTGGAGTAGAGTGTTCTGAGAGAGTGCTGGTTTCTTCTTCCAGAAAAAGATTCAGCCCACCGTTCGTCGCTCTGGATTCTCTGCAATCACACACCTACTGTTTGGACCCCCGCGACTTAATAAAGAACTTCACGCAGAGAGAGACTTGGTGCTGGCCATAGCACAGTGTAAGCATACAGCGGGGGTAGTTGAAGAGATGTCATGGCAAGGTATTTGAGACACACTCCAGGTGGAGTTAGTAGCAGATGTCAGTGTAGTTTTATCTATCTGGAATGGATGCAGTTTACACTATTAGGAATTTTCTAAATAATACCAGTAGCAAATATTGTAAGATACTGAGGTCACACAATCAGGCATGTTATACAGTATTTGTGTTGTGTGCTCAGGTCCCCTTGATAGCAGTCAACAAGTTCATGTTAGAGTCCTACAGACCATATACAAGAAGCTGACCGGTGCCCGGTTTGACTGTCCCCTTTATGGATCACACTGGGAGCAACTGGGATTCCAAGGTGAGCTGTCAATGCTGTGGGACATATTGTAGAATAGCTTTAATAGTGAGTCACAAATTAACCAGATATATACTTCGTCCCTCAGGGAGTAATTTGTTCACCTTCAGCCATTTTGCAGAGGCAGCCATTTTGTAATCTGAACCAATATTGATGATTCTTGAGGCTCATCTACTCATTAGGTTAGTGACATCACTAAATCTTGCCTCGGTGATGTCATTAGTCCCTAGTGAATTGATAGGCAGCACTGTGAATTATGTCACTGGTCCCTAGTGAAATTGTAGGCTGCTTTTCTATGTGTATTTTTGTTTTCAATCAACAAAATGGCTTCCTCCAGTGTGTGTAGGTGACAAGTACACTTCAATTTCAGCATATGTCGATCTTCCCCCTCGTGTTCAGAGGACTCCTCATAAGACTAAGTAATAATGTATGTTGCCCATTGTGTTCCCCTGCAGGTTTGGACCCTGGCACTGACTTGAGAGCGGCTGGGCTGCTAGGTCTAATGCACCCGCTGTACATGGTGATGGAGCCCAGCACACTGCCTTTGGCACATGATATATTCCGACTCTCGCAGCACCACACACAGGTCTCTCTATCTTTCATTGTATGTTTTGTCATGTTTGTTATTGTGTTCCATGTTTGTTGTAAGTTTCTCAGCTTGTCCAGTGTGTTACATATTATGTGTGCTCATTCTGCATATATATATATATAAATATATATATATATATATATATATATATATATATATATATATATATATATATATATATATATATATATATATATATATATAAATGTTGTTGTCTCTTCCAGAACTTCCCATTCTGTATCATGTCCATTAACATCACCAGAATCTGTATCCAGACTCTGAGAGAGGAGCGTCTGAGTAGGTAAGTGACACAGCTTGTACACGTGTGTATCTATAAGCATGACCTAGAGGTATGTTCTTTATTCATCAATACAATGGTATGAGATCTTTTCTCTGATGTCCAGTATCCAGAGAGGTCAGAAAACTAGAAAGAAGGGAAAGCTACTGCTCAATTATGTCATGTGCACAGACATGATCACAGAGCACTTCTCTTTACAGTCACTGTGAGAAACGCTGCTACACAACATAATGAAAAGGGTAATGTCATAAGCACAGAACCACCTCCTCTTTGTGTAGCACCGCTCCTCACAGTGACTGTAACGTAATGAGAAGGGTAATGTCATAAGCACAGAATCACCTCTTTACAGTCACTGTGAGGAGCGGTGCTACACAACGTAATTAAGAGGGCAATTGTTTTAGTAGATTTAGGCATTGTGCTTCAAAATACCATAAAACCCATTATTTAGACGGTGCTTAGAGCCATACTTGTATATGGTATCAGTTATCCAGGAGGATAAAGTAATATGAGCCCATGCCATCCTCTTCTGCTTGCAGGGAGTGTAACCGCAGACAGCAGGTCTTTGCTGTGCTTAATGACTTCTATGTGGCCATTTTCTACCATCTCTACCATTTGTGGAAAACACAGAACAAAACCATCAGCGATTCTGGCTTCATCCTCAAAGGTAAGTGTGGAACTGCAGTCCTGCTTCTACACATTCATTTACCTCGCAGGAGAGCCAGTTATATCCAGAGCCATGTAAATAAGTTGTCAAGAATCGATGATTTGCAAACTTAATTTGTTTCTGGGAAAGGCTAGCAAGTGATGTAGAAGCAATCCTTACCAGGGAAGTGCTGAAAGTGAAATGCTTTAATACATTTTAAACAGCCCTGGTGTGGTGGAACGCATAGACGCACTTCTTGCTTTGTCCTCCCACGCCCTGTAGAGCAGTGTCAGTTGTGACCTTAGATTGATCTGCATCTCTATAGCGGGAGTGGGCAGCGCCTGAGCTCCTCTATAGCGGGAGTGGGCAGCGCCTGAGCTCCTCTATAGCGGGAGTGGGCAGCGCCTGAGCTCCTCTATAGTGGGAGTGGGCAGCGCCTGAGCTCCTCTATGCCCATGTTTGACAACAGATGAGTGCTGACCATGAGGATTTCTGGCTTACCACATTACCACTTAATAGAAGGGGTGTATGGAGAAAACGTGGGGATAAGGCTGCCAGTGTTCGTATTATTTGGTCTAATCATCTGTCTGATTTTTGGTAGTGAAAGAGACTGTAGAATAAATTGTTGTACATTTTGTCTAATGGAAAGCTAGGAAGAACCCCATAAATATAACCTTGAGGGGCTGAAGAGAGATTTGTCTGTGAGAAGAAAAATTGTAAAGTCTTTGTTGTATGAGCACTGAATGGTTTGGGTGCACTTGAGCATATTGTTTAAAAATTACAATTAATGCTTCTTTGGGCATTCAATGAGTACCTCCTTTTTTCCCCTCGAAAATGTATAAGTGGGTATCGGAGAAACCGAATACCGCAACTATCCATTGGTATGTATCTTCTCTTAGCATGAAACGTAAAAGCCTCTTGTGGTTGTGGCATATTGAAGTCGGATTGATCGCACCCTTTATGTCTTCATTCTTATACTGAGGTAATTCCTGCCTAATATGTATGGGGTGTCTGAGAGGCCCTCCATACAGAAACGTCTGCACCCTTTAAATTTAGAACTGGCCACTCAGAGCCGTCCAATTTTCATTTGGTGAACAACAGATTGGTCCAGCTGCAGAGGATGGAACTATCTAGTGCTAGGGAAATACCACTGTCTCAATGAGGGCTGCCTAGTGGGATGAACTTATTAAAGGCTGAGCAAGCTACATTTAACAAACACAGACCGGTCTTATGAGATCTTTTTCCCTGAGGGTGAGTTTGTATCTGTGAGGAGGCATGATTTACCGAAATACCCCTCTTCTATTATATCAATCCCAATGACCAGCGGCAGCTCCCCTATTATTAAAAGTCCATGCGCACAGGTTCTGACACGGCTTTCCTGCCCTCTTCAATAAAGGGCTTCTTGTAGTTATGCCAGGATCTCTTATTATCTGCAAAATGTTTTGGACTTTGGTGCCAAGTCTGACAGACCTGCTTTTGTGAGCCATCTTGTTCTACGGCCATTTGTGATGAAATAAAGGTTTTCCCTATAACAAGGGTCACCTTGCATATGGCTTTCAATAAGACTAATATTGAGGCCATTAGAGTATATTTAGAGGAGTCTGAGTCTCCTTCTCTTTTGCCCTTGCCTGGCATCAGTAACCACAGACTAGCAGCGTCGGTCATGTAGGCGCTGTTTATAGTATAGTTTTAGGCTGGATCAATGTTTGGGGGAAAAGATGTAATGTCAGGGCTTATCTCCAGGTATCTCTGGGTTTGTCTCCAATGGCCATCCTGCTACATCCTCTGCAAAATGGTATTGTGGTTTTCCCTGCTATGTGCAGAACTTTTGCACCAACTATGGCCACGTTTTATCATGCTGCAGGGAATGAAGAAAGTATACTTGGGGGAACGTTTGAGAAATTGTTTATTCATTTTTATATTTTATAGATATTTTTGCTTCACAAAAACTAAACAATTGATTGCTCTTTCTGGTATTTTTTTCTGAATGAAAGGGGTATAACTTCTCACCGTGTTCGTTTTTTTCTGCCTCAGAACCTGACGGAGTCCAGTGTTGTTCTGCAGTATTTTTTTTTTCTGTGCTTTATTCTGAGTTGGCTTATTTTTGTGTGCTTGTGTGTGCGTGTGTGCGTGTGTGTGTGTGTGTGTGTGTGTGTTTGTTTTGTTTTTTTAATCGAAGACGTCCTAATAGGAGAGAGGCAGATGGAGGTGGTAGCAGCTACAGACACTGTTTCCTCCATGTCTGCAGCGAAGGAGAATCTGAGGAGTGATTGAGCCAGGTAGTGTGGGTACAGGTATCGCCTTTGCTCGTACATGTGCCCGGAGATTGAGATACATAGTCTGAATGTTTAAGGCTGTCAAAATGACTAGTGCAACTCTGAAAGTGTAATGTATGATGTAATTTATACCAGATGAAGGGGACATTTTGCTGATACTTTGGCATGAAGTGAATTATACTTTGCAATTTGCATTCCTGTAATTTACGCCCAAGAGCTTTTCTTACCCATGACCTGTTTTGTGGCAGCCGGACACCCACATCCTGCTAGCACTGGCACTATAACTCTGACAGCTTTAGTTGTGAAATGTAATTTTCTGGTGAATAGCCATACAAACATGCTAATGTATGGTGACATCACGTGCAAAGACATCCAAGATTTATTCTTCATTTTGTATTCAGCCTCCGTGTTGTCCATGGATGGGAAATAATTTTTGCTCTTACTTAATTTTGTAGAGATTGAAGCTCTTGCCAAGCGGAAGCCAAAAGAACTTCTGCGCCAGCTGGATGCCCATCTCAAAGAGCGGCCTCTGCCCAAAGATCTGCCCCTCGAAATCTGGGCAAACAACCACACAGAACAACGGATGTCCCATCATGACGGGAGCCACGGACAAGCCGGGGGGATTTGCTTTACAGGGGTCTGTGAGCAACAGGTGCAGGAGGACAGGCTTATCTGAGACTTTGGGCATGACCTAGGCACAGTGGTAGTACTCGGGACACAGAAAACCAGCTGATGGGTTTATCTGCTCATCAATGTCTGCTTAATGATCTTCATTACCCATTTCTGCAGTGGAGGCAATGTGACGAATGTAGGCTGCAGTTTAGAACAACATTTGTGTACTGCTTAAATGAAGCCTAGCGTATAGCTCATGTGCAACACATGTAAACCCTAAGCAGCAAAGCACGTATGATCTGAAGAATGTAAAGTGCTCAGGGCTTCTCACCCAGACTGATCCTAATGCAGACCACATATATGGCACAGACAGGCAGAATAAACTAAAGGTACATTATATAGTGTCGCTCAGGTCTGAAGATATTACAGATAATAGTGATACTGAGGCCAGTTGCTGTTTCATTTTATGTAAATGTCTGAGCCGCAGTTTATTCCAGGAACTTCTCTCCCTATCAGGCAGCAGGATAAGGAGATACATTGTGGAACCTGTAGTTTGGATTC
The DNA here is from genome assembly GCF_038048845.1 of Mixophyes fleayi. Taxonomy (NCBI): domain Eukaryota; kingdom Metazoa; phylum Chordata; class Amphibia; order Anura; family Limnodynastidae; genus Mixophyes; species Mixophyes fleayi. The sequence goes on from NC_134405.1 coordinate 61,974,877, forward strand.
CCCTAATATATATCCTGGATGAGCTCCGTGGATTGGTCCGAGACAAGGCTGTAGCTGTGTTTGCCTCTGTATGATGTTACAGACCAGTTCCAATGAATTTCAGCCACCCAGACAAGGATTGATTTTGATTGGTCACTTCTGTCGAACCGACCAATCCTTGTACATCATATCATGCCCAAATGTGATTCAATTTAATTGGAGTTTGTAGGGTATGCTGTGACAAATTGCTCACTGATCTGGTTGTTAAGTAATCGGCAGACAGCATGTTGTGGGTACCTTTACTCTTAGTACATATGTAATACACAGATTTGTGGTGTCACATGAAATGAGGTGAACCCCTTTAATAGTTATGGTACAGCCTGTGTGTCTATAGACATTTGGCCCTAGCGCCAAATTAAATCTTCGCCACATATTGGCTGATTTTACCTGTGTTTAGACAGCTTTGCACCTTGAGGATTCATCTGCCATCTTTAGGGAACCCTTGAAGCCTAAATAGTTTGAATGTGCTGTAAAAAGAGAAAATGAAATGTGAATTGCTTGGGTGGGGATAGTTTTATTTTCTAACAATTATTTATTTTTTTAAGTGTAGGTAGGTACCAGTAGGTTTCAGCAGGGTGTATGCCGTGAGAGAACATTTCACTATTTTGTCATTCCATCACATTATTAGTATATTTACCATCCTGACTCCTGGTTTTGTTTTGTTTTAAATTTTTATTTTAAAAGTGGTATCTGCTGATTTAAAATGGGCAGTTTTCCATGTAAAAGCCATTAGGGAAGCTGTAGCATGCCTAAATGTTCAGCCGCTGGGTGTAAGTAATAGAGCACAAAGGAGGTGGCCTTTGTTCTTTCCATATTGATGACATTTCACCAAACACTCTTGAATGGTGTAGCTCCCCGGGAATGGCGCCATCTGTGTACAATATAGTCACCCATTTTCTGTTTTCTAGTAAGCAGTAGATGTATTTTTTTAAACCAGTTATGTTAATATATGTACAGAGGGCTTGTCACAAAAGATGACCTGGTTTTTAACAGACTGCTAAATATAAAATAAGGTGATCCAATATAAATAGCATCTTGTGATATTCACAAATGTTTATGGGAGGTTTCCATACTTTGATAGTAATTGAGATGATTGAATAATTGAGATACTTAGCATGTAGCTGTGCAAGTTGTTCTCCTTTTATCTGCTATTTTAGGCACTAAATACCGCCTTTTGTAGCCCATATTTAAAGTGAAACTTTGTCATAGATTCATAGTGACTTGTTAGGCTGCATTCAAATGAATATTGTTTCAGACTGGCTGCCTCCACTGTGTGTACGCGACAAGTGTACATTCAATGTCGTTTGTGGACAATAATATGGAGGATCGTCGTCATAGATGATAACGAAGGATTTTTTTTCCAACTTGAAGGCCATAAATTACATTTTATTACATTTGATAAGGCATTAGTAGCAGCAACTTGCTGCTCTGTGTTAGCCATGGATTTAAAAAAAAAAGGGAGAAATGGAGCAAGTGATTTATTGGCTAAGATTTAAGTTGCAAGCTCTTGTGACTACACCTCTCTGTTAGCCATGGTATGATGGAGAAACTATTTCTATACACTCACCCATACAGGGCAGGTAACTTGGCTATCATTGTAAGCACAGCATGTTATTTACTGACCTGTAGAAACAGGTTCTGTAGCTGATGGATCTGTCTGTATCTTACCTGAATTTAATCAGAACCTGTATAATTTACATGTGTGAGTACTTTAAGGGATGAGTTGGCAACTTAGGTCTGTGGGGCTATTGCTGTTTCTTCTCATACTATGTAAGATATAAAAACTATTCTCTAGATACGTGTTTTAATATTACTTCTCTGAGAGATTAGCGATGTGCCTTCTAAGGACCACAGTTAGGTTTATTTCTGGAATAATGCACTCCCTCATGTAAATCATAGATATTACAAGCTACCAAGGAGCTCAGTGACAGGTTATTGGTGACTTCTAATATCCCATTTGCGTGAGGCTGTAGGCCATGTGCTTTTATATGTATAACCAGCAGGTATATGTGTAGTATGAGAAGTTCATTAGACCTTGATAAGGCGTGACTCCCAGCATGCCGCTGCATGTATGTCAGTCAGCCAATAGTTATCAGCCATTCCCATGGAACTTGCTTGTGATACACATGAAAGAAGCACTTTGGGAATGGGAATAAGCGGTATCTGTGTGGAATAGAACGGATTATATTTTTACTTTTAGATGAGCCTTTAACTTCAACACAATGTAAGGAAATTATTTGATCAATGTAATGGAATTTTAATTTCATGTAAATTAGTTTGGAGAATTTGACGTGCGTGTACCGTAGTACATGGACGTAGTAACATGATGCTATGTAGTATGTGCATGTTCTATTAAATGGATGCAGCTTTACACACATTCCGAGAATAAAACATGTTACAGACCATCATTGTACTGGCTGATATGACTCCTACATAATATGGGTTACACAGACAGTAAAGGATATGTATGACAACTGGTGGGGTGGTTTTGCCTATAGCAGCCAATCACATGTTTCTTGTACAATCTGGTTGCTATGGGTGCACCGCAGATTTCCTGTACACTAGTTTCCAGAACTGTCCCCATTTGTGTCACCATAAGTAGCAGCATTTGCTTATAAGTTGGATCGCGTCCATATGTCCTCTTTCTTCAAAAACAAATGCGTTATCCTTCAACTTACTACAAATTTATGTCAAAATCCCTACAAAATATGGTATAATAAAACTAAGAAACACCTCTATTATTATTATTATTTGACTTGGAGATACTCCTTTGGTTTTGAGTGTCCAACATTGGCGTTCGCAGAGCCAGCTGAGGTTGTCGGATGCTTCTACCATGAAGAGGTTAATAGAAGTTGCTTTGAAACCTCAGACCACAAACAGACGGTTTCCTTCATTCTCTTCAGTTGAGGTTTTCTGTGTCTGACCCTGTATTATGTGTTCTCTGCGATACTGCAAATGGGAAATAGATTATTCTGCATGTAGAACCCTATTTGTCTACACTGTTAGTGAGCGGGAGCTGCTGTGTTTATTGCTTGGGCCGAGGTAAAACTGAAATGTCCACAGACCTAACAGAGTGGCTGCGTTAGCGCAAACACTTATATAGAGTAAGCTGCACTTTCATTATAATGCATGTAGAAATCTGTTTATATGACATCACATAATGTATGCAGTGTCTTACATGTGCACTGAGCCAAGTGTCCTGACATGTAAATTGGTCAGGGAAGAAATACAGCAACAATATGCAAGGTGACACGTGCTAAGGTTTAACGCTGTGGCTGTCAGGTACCTGTGTGGTAAGTGTAGTTATAGGCACAGTGTGTCAGTGCTGCCAGTGTAAGAGGTAAGTTTATGGCAAATGTTATTGTCTGTCTGTATTTAGTTTTTTTAAGCCCTCCACTAACATTTCAGTCAGTTTTTGTATCCTCCTGTCACAGGGGCCAGAGTGAAGCTTTAGAGCAGTGGTCAGGGAACAGGGGTAAATGACCCCAAATGGGGTAAAAATTAAATTCCTGGGGGTAATGCTGCCAATTCACATGCTGTCAGTTGGATTATCGACCCCTTTAAATGTGAAATTGCTGTTGTATCAGAAGATCCTCAAAGGTTGGCAGAGGAACTTGTTGAGTGTCGATGCAATAATGAAGCACGTATTGCATTTGAAAACAAAGCAGATCTGTCATTTTTGGATGTCAACAGCTGCAAAGGCATTAAAAATTGCACATGAGGAGGCAGTCAAAAAGTTGCTGCCTTTTGTAACAACCTATCTTTGCGAACAAGGATTTTCCACTCTAATGAACATGAAAACAAAGGAGAAAAAGATTGGACGCTAAAGACTGTATCCAAATTGTTCTGACCTCAAAATGTCCCAATAGTGATGCTCTCGTATAAAAATGAAGCAACATCATTTCTCCAAAACCGGAAGGTTTGAAGTTGAAGCTTTCAAAGAAATTTTTAATAGATTCAATAGAATTTTGAATTCCAATAATATATGATTTCTTTCCTTTCAAATCAAGGGGTAACATCGGCATATCTAAATATATTTTGGGGTAAAAGGTAATAGAGTTCCCTGACCCCTGCTTTAGAGGATCACACTATATGTTTGAGCATGCTAAGAGAATACATACAATCACTACATGTCTATTATTTATTTAGCACCTACATATTACACAGTGCATTACGGAGAATATTTAATAACTTTCATTAGTCGATTCCCCAGTGTAACTTTGCTATCTATATCCTACCCCACACACACATACACCTTATCAGAAGCGAATGAACCTACCAATATGTCTTTGGAGTGTGGGAGGAAACTATGTTTCATTGCCATAGCCTCTTTCCAGCACACTTTGATAAAATACACATTAAGGCAGAGGCTCACACAGGAGGTTACAGGAGCTGACACTCTTCCTAACTTGTCTCCTACTGACCCCCATACCTAGTCACCCACTCAGTAACCCTTTTTTTTTGTCTGCCCTTCCCCTCTAGATTATAAGCTCTTAGGGACAGAGCCCTCTTTCTTCGTGTTTTGCTGCCTACCCTGTTCTATCCATCTGCGTACCCACGTCATGTACCTTCTGCCTGGTCTCTTAGTCTCCACCTACAGCATATCTGTTCCTGTTTGTTGTGTACATGCTCCTGGGCACAGGCTTGCTTCATGGTGGTATGCTCCCCATCCCTCCTCTGAACGTCCCTTTGTACTATGCAACTAATTGCTGTTTGTTCATTATGTCATTTGTTATTGTTTTTTCTCTACTCTCATTGTACCGCGCTGCGGACCCTTTGTGGTGCCTTATTAATAAATGATAAGTACAATTTAAGGTGATGTGAGCATTAGATTTACAGATGTACTGTATGTGTTCACACAATATTTTGTGTTGGAGAAAAAAATGCTGTAGTTTTCCAATGTAGCCACTAGGGGGGTGTGTTTTGCTATACATATATGCAGGTACTGTTACAGAATGGAGTACGCACTGCAAACTTGACTTGTTGTCATGTGATTCATACAGTGCGTAGCTGCTTAATTTTCAAGGACAGTGTCCGGTTTAGAAATCTGGTCCTGGGAATTATTATCTCTTATCATAAAAATGTTCTTAAAATTTATGTTTTCAATCACTACCTCAGAACAAATATTAAGCAACAAGACATGGCATTATTCATTGTTGTTATCAGTATGGAATAAATTGTCCTTGCTGCAGTACTATTTACTCTAAAATCATTGAGGGCAGTAGAAGGATTAAAAACAAAATTACCTGCAAATTCCCTTTAAAATACCATTAATTCATTCGCTTCTACCGGGCTCAGAGTAAAATTTATGGAGGGCCGTAGAGCATATGCCATATGGGGCACCCCATGCAGCATCCCCCCTAAACAGAGCCAGATTTAGACTTCATGGGGCCCTTGGCAAGATACCTGTTTGGGGCCCTCTTCCCTGAAACACTCCATAGCACTATATATTTTTTTAACATGGCATATACCCCTATATTTGAGTAGAAGGGAAAGCTATGTGCTGCTATCAAAGGGGGCGTGGCTTGCATCGTTCAGGGTGTGCCTAGCAGGCGAAAAGAGCTAGGCCACCCTCCTACAGAAAAAACCCTGCATAGCTGCGTACACCATTGGCAGAGTGTACAGCGCCCGCTCGCTGGAGCATGACATATATCCCAGCACTCCTGACTTTTAGGACAGCGGAACAGTGACCTAAAAGCAGCATTGTTAGTGGATAATATGTAATTTCAATTATTTTGGTTTTGTAAATATTTGTTTTGTGCTGTAACTGAATCTTGTAGAACCGCCTGCTGTTTTATTACTATTATCTGTATTTGTAAGTAAATCATATTTCCAAGTGAAATTACAATACTACTGTCAGTACTGCCAGAACATATGTTTCAAATAAGATGTACATCATGCTGCTCCCCCTTCATCACTGCGGGCCCTGCATCACACTGCTGCCCTGCATCACACTACTGCCCTGCATCACACTGCTGCCCTGCATCACACTGTGCTCATTACTTTCCCTCTCATCACACTGTGCCCTCTATAATAATTGTGCTCCCCTTCTCTTATTTCCCCTCACACTGTATGCTATTGTACCTCTGTTACTTCATCTACTTTTATATTGCTTCTCTTCTTTCTTCTTTTTTTTTTGTCTTCTGTTCTGTCTTCTGTTCTTCTCCGTCGCACACGGCTCCTCTCTGCTCCTCAGTGAGTCCACACTGAATATATTGTTGGGCGTGATGATGTCACACCCGACATTCAGTGTATCAGAGCAGAAAGAAGTTGAGGAGGCAGCCGGGAGCCGCCACAGTCGGGTGATTTATTTTTTTTCCTATGCCGTCGGACAAACGGCATCAGGGGGATGGCCCTCCCGCCCTACCTACCCCGCTTGCCGACGGCCATGGGGGGTGCTCTGGGGACCGTTGGGCGCTAGGCAGTTGCCTAGCAGTAAATCCGGCCTTGTCTCTAAGCTGTACACATAATATAGTAGGTGTGACAGGGTGGACTAACAGAAGCACTGCTCCCAGCTTCAGACACAAGATGTACTGCTGGTTCTATTAAGGGAGAGTCCAAAATGGACACCCACTTCATTTAAATAAAAATAATGTCCAATTCATAGGAGATTTGCAAGTTATTAATACTAAAATTTCTACTGCGTTCTGTTTTAACCTATCTACTTGTAAACTGGAGATTTCACCTGACGTATCAATTCAGGTTTAAAATGTAACCTCTGTGTTTTTTAGTCTATTATGAATACACATTGTCCAGCTAACCTAAGCCCCCCAAAAAATCATAGAATAATTTTGGTCTTTTTATAATTTCTGGGATCATTCAGTAACTTTTCTGGTTTCAACAACGAGTCCAATTTGGCACTGCCTGCAACGGAGGTGCGGAATCTAAAGAGGGGTAGAGGTATTTACCATGGACCCCCACAAGGAGGTATCGCCGCGCAGGTCGCTGCTCTCAAAGTAGGTATAGGACGTGACTTGCAGGTGGTAGGGAACAAATGAGAATGCCGTGAAACTCCCTGGCTAAGGTGGAATAACCAGGGCAAACTGGTGTGGATGGGATAATCAGGACCCAAAATGCAATAGGCAGGAACACAGGAGTGAACCAGGATCAAATATTCAAATAAGACTTAATCTTCTGGCACCCTTTGACAGTCGGAGGAGGGCAGGAGTCAATAAAGTGGAGCCCTATTTGATATATAGAACGGACATGCATGCTACTGTGCATGACCAAAGAATCTGAGATGGAGATTGCCATCTAACGATGGTAAGTAGAGCGCCGGACCACGGAGAGTGAAGCGAGGTGTCCGATATGGGACATATAAGTTTTTTGTTTTTTTTTTGTTTTTTTCACCCCAAAGCTCACAGATCTTTCTAACTACAGTATATTCGACAGATTTTGGTTCAGCCACTACAGCATCCACCATCTCTGTGATCCATAAAGACAAGGATCCTACTTCCCGTGGGAGCTATAGGTGGATTTCCATGCTGAATGTTGACTTGAAGATTTTCGCTAAGATATTAGCCAATAGGCTTTATGTATGGTTACCCAAGATGATTCATCCTGAACAAGTTCAGTTTGTTACTGTCCATCAATCCTTAGAACACTAGGAGGGCAATTGATCTAGTTTATTAAACTAACACCACAAAGACTCCTGTGTTGCTAATGACACTAATCGTGAATGACATTCACCAGGGCTGCTCTCTTTCCTATTATTTTCACCCATATAATTATACACCACGGAATAAATAATTAATTTATTTTGTGGATTGTTCTAGTTTTGCCGTTAACCCCATTGCCATTTTAAATTATGCCTGCAAAGTCGTTGAATATCAGCAATTTGCTAGAATTGCTTGTTAATACATTTATCCCCTGGACTTTGGCCGATGTTGAATATTCACCTTTCTGGTGAATCACGCCAGTATTGCTTTGACCTTGGGCTTGAAATCATTGTCCTGCTGAATGGTAAACTTTCTCCCAAGCTGTAGTTTTCTAGCGGACTGTAGCAGGTTGTCTTGCAGTATCTTCCTGTATTTTGCACCATCCATTCGTCCTTCAATTTTAACAAGATGTCCTGTCCGTGCTGAGGACAAGCATCCCCACAACATGATGCTGCCACCCCCATACTCCACTGATGGAATGGTGTTTGCCGAGGAATGGGCAGTGTTAGCTTTGTGCCTCACAAAGCAATTTGAATTGGGGCCAAAAAGCTACATTTTTTCTCATGTGACCACAAAACCGTATCCCACATTTTTGCTGGGTCACTTTGATGTTTTCTGGCATACTCCAGGGGGGTGCTTTGATGTGTTTTTTTTTCAGTAATGGCTTCTTTCTAGCCACCCTCCCATACTGGCCAGTTGTATGCACAGCTCTTGATATGTTTGACTGGTGCACCTTCACTTCAGTCCCAGCCACTGATCTCTGTAGCTCCTTCAAAGTGTTAGTTGGTCTGTGGCTTCCCTCACAAGTCTGCTTGCTCTGAAGCTGGGTTTTGAGGGGCAGCCTTGCCTGGGTGTATGATGCAGCTTCCATTTCCTCACAATTGACCCAACAATGCTCACTGGGATATCCAAGCACTTGGATACTATTTTGTAGCCTTTTCCTATCTTGTGCGTGTCTATAACTTTATCTTTAATTTTCTTAGAATGATCCTTGGTTGTCATTTTCACAGCTTCCCTTCAGACTCAAAGTATGACTAATTTTATTTGAATTCGGGGTATTTTATCCATAAAAGCTGACCTTTTTTAAATGATTCACAGGCAGAGGCTAATTGAAAGCCAATTGTTAGGGCAATATCTTTTATCTGTGTAAATTTAAAGCTTTCACAGCATAGGGGTTAGATACTTTATGCAAGCAGTATTTTTCAGTTTTTATTGTATGTAAAAAAATCTGCAGACAAATAATGCGTTGAAAATTAACTTTAAGAGCCTACTGGTTAACAATAAAAATACCGTCTAGAACAATATGTGTAATGTTATTTGTAATAAAAAGACATATGATGATTTGGAATTTATTTACATAGTAGCAATTCACAGTCTCAGCATGAATCACATTCACTTGCCATAGGACAATCGAGAGACATATGTTTGTTTGTCCCCAGGGCTGCCGAGAGGTTGGGAGAGCGGGTAATAATTGCCCGGCATGCCAGGGGGCCCGGCCCGGGCCCACGCTGCGGACGATTTTTTTTTTTGTGATAATTTTTTGTTTGCCGGGGGGGGTGGTGTCAGGCCCGGCGCTCCCATTAGGCAAGGTTAGGCTAGGGCGCCGGGCTCTGGAGGGTGCCTGGAGAACTGGAAATTAATTTTAAAACTGTGCGGCGACCGCTGACCATACCTGTCACGGCCGCCGCACAGCATGCAGATGCATGGGGGAGGGGGGAGAGGCTATTGCTCACCACCGCCGCCTCTCTGCTCCGTCTCCTCCCCTCCACTCACTAGTGTCAGTGAGTGGAGGGGAGGAGACGGAGCAGAGAGGCGGCGGTGGTGAGACAAGGTAAGAAAAGACGGGGGGAGGAGGGAGGAGGGCGCCGATTTTGCCTAGGGCGCCATGGACCCTAGCACTGGCCCTGGGTGGTGTCTCTGTCATTGGTGAGGGGAGCAGAGTAGTTGAAAGAATAAACATACGTGATTGCGGCGCGACATCCCTCCTCTCTGCTCCATTTCAGACAATGCCGGGCGTGACGTCATCATTTTCACGCCCGGCATTCAGTCTGAGTGGAGCAGAGAGGACCAAGAGGGGTTAAAAAACGGGGGGGGGGGGGATGGCACAGTGGGGTTAAAAAAGGGGGAGCATGTCACAGTGGGGTTAAAAAACGGGGGCAGCATGGCACAGTGGGGTTAAAAAACGAGGGGGCAGCATGGCACAGTGGGGTTAAAAACGGGGGCAGCATGGCACAGTGGGGTTAAAAAACGAGGGGGCAGCATGGCACAGTGGGGTTAAAAAGGGGGGATGCATGGCACAGTGGGATTGAAAAAGGGGGGGGGGAGCAGAAGAGTATAGTGTGATGAAGGGGAGCCAGGTGAAGGGGGCAAAAGCAGCATGGAGGGTGCAGTGTGATCATAAGGCATAGTGATGATGAAGGGGCACATTATTGTATTGTTGGAGCTGGAGGAAGGCCTAATTATTAATCGTGGGTAGTATTGATTTAACGCCAGGGTTGTTTGGAATTATCTAAATGTAGCCATTTTTTTCCAAATAGGGCCCCCAGCATTCCAGGATCTAGACAAGCCACAACTAAAGAAACCTGTAGCCACAGGTGGTGAAAGTGAGAACAGGTAGGAGAGAGCAGGACAGTATGTGAAATGTTGGGATTCTAGTAGGGACAATGCCAATTTTTGGTGAGTGTTCTGCCCAATGTAAGGTACAGGCCAAGACTGAACTCATTGTGTACACACTGCATTGTTTTTATACTACACTGTGGTGCTAGATGTCCTGAGTGCTTGGACATATGTGACGCTCCGGCGAATTCAGAGCCTAGTGATTTTGATGTGTTAGCCACGCCCCAATGGCGCATTTGCCATGCCCCCGAATGCATTACCATACCGCTGAAAAATTTAGCGCCGCAAAATAAGGGGGACCCATGAATTTGTTGTACCGGGGCCCTGAATTCCTCTTGGCAGCCCTGTTTGTCCCTTAAGCTGACATTCGCCTGGTGTACAATGACCATTCTCCTCCTTGCTCTTTTCCTAATATCTCTGTATTTTTTGGTATCTGGTTAATGTTTTCCCTTGACAATGACCTGTTCACTGGAGTGGGTAGTACTGTTTAACAGGATACCCATAAACTTATACTTCTCACATATGTCCTTAATAGCTTTCTAACACTCGCATATGACAGATCAAACTGCACTCTGAACTCTCTCTTGGAACTACACATTGGTTCCCATGACACTCAACTTCCCTCCTTGGCATCTCTATCTCAACTCTGGAACCTCACATGTTCCTTTCTTTCTTTCACATCTCTCATTCCTTAGTGTGCCAGGATCGACATCCTATACCACCCTGCCAGTGTGTTGCTGGGGACCGACTGGACTTGCCTTGCCACCATCCCCTTTCTTTATACCAAATTATGCCCCTTCTGTCACAGTAGGAGAAGCCTGCTGCCGCCACTATGCTCCTACACAGGTGGCTAGAACCGCTTCCTCTGGGTAACTTTTGCTGCTTGTGTACCCCCTCACTGGGCACGTAGGCTGGTATCCCTGACCTCTTTCTTTAGATTAGGGTTGCTGTGGATGTTTTCCCCTGGCCTATCGCACTGGCCAGAGCTGCCAGTGCGATAGTAAGAGCATTCGTACTGGATGCTGGGTCCCAACGTCAGAACTGCCGGATAATGGATTAGATTTGGTCTAATCCGGCGGTTCCCAAAGTGTTGCTTTGCAAAGGACAGGCGCGAATATCTATTCTGTTCATTGCATGTGTAACTTTGTCAAACATACAATTAATTGGTCTGTGTGTAACACACTAACCTCCATCCATGAGCTCTTCCTCTCAAGTAATCTCAGCCTTATGGCACTAACAGAAATATGGTTTACACAATCAAACAGCACCCCACCTGCAGCCCTTTCATACGGTGGTCTCCACCTCATCCATAGCTCCAGGCCCGGAAGCAGTCAAGGAGGTGGGCTTGGACTCCTCCTTTCCCCACTTTGATGGGACATTTGGTAGAACTGTAAATGAGCACTCACATTCCCATCTTTTGAAGTACATGATATCTGGATTTTCAACCCATTCCCTTTGCTTGTTGCTGTGATCTATTATCTCCCTGGATCACCCCAACAATTTCTTTAACAGTTCTCTGCTGATGTATATTCCTACTCTATTATCTGTCCACGTCACCCTATACCCTCACAAATCAGTCCATCCCTGTCTCCTGTGCTCATGCCAGCCTTAATTAAAAATCTATAATCTTGCTCTCAGCACCAATATATTTCCATCATTATTCAAGCAGTTATTACTCTTATTCTTCAAAAAAGATCTGCTTCACTCAACCACACTCATCACCTGCTCTCCCTCCCTTACCCAACAAAACTTACTCTAGCCTCCAATCAGTCATGTGTTCCCTGAAAACCCACCTCTTATCACATTCCAAATCTACCCTCCTAACCTCCCTAGGCTACTCTACCTAATTACCACCCTTTTACACCGTTCACACAAGACTTACATCTGTTCTCTTTCTACGGTTAAACAACCTTCTGACCCCCAACCCTACATTACTGTGTCACAGGATCACATAACCACACAAAACACTTGTTGCGCATTGCTATCTAACTGGAGCAATGTGCAATATCAAACTCCTATATTCCTATGGATTGTAAGCGAGCAGGGCCCTGTTACCTCTCTGTCTGTAGTACTCAGTCTTGTTTTATTAATGTGTTTTTTCTGAATTGTAAAGCGCTACAGAATATTCTGGCCCTATATAAATAAAAGTTAATAGAAATAGTAATTGTTAATAGTAATAAATTGTTCTCGTCTGAATCTGCTCACCACACTGAGACAGTTAAAAAGTTCCGGGACCAATGGGATTCAAGCAGAGATGTGCTTAAATCCCACACTTACATCTAGATACATAATCATAGAGTGAGCCTGAGAGATAACATTCTCTTCACTTGTGTTGTGTCCTAAGTTGGTTCTCTCTCTTTATTGTCTGTGTCAGGCTATAGCATGACCAGATTACACAGAATAATTACAAACGTCCTTTTCTTCTTCTGTCGAGGAGGAGTGCTGAGCGTAGCGGAGAACATCTGCTGGAGACTTTACACACTTGTGGCTCAGTTTCCTTCTCTCCAGACTCAGACACACTCTTCAGGAATTTAACCCTGTCGGGAGGAATATGAACTTTCTTGCTGTATTCAGTTTTCCTGACAAAATAGTTGATGATCGACAACAAGAGTAGACAACCGGTGGATCCTTAGTTGTTTAAACAGGTCCCAGAATGTCCAGTCAGCATACATGGTATATAGATCAGTCACAGCTGAAGAGTCATAGGATGTCTATGCCTACAGGAAATGCATCATATAAAAACGAAATCATAAAATGAAGATGATTTTCACAATGGAAATGCTTTGTATATGTCCTATAGAGAATTCAGATGTAGCTAAGTCTACAAACCTGGTGGTATATTTATCAAACCTACACTTATTGCTGTGATCTAGATGCGCCAGGTCTTGCATAGAACTGAAGGCTTGGTTTAAGTTTCCAGTCCCACTGCTATTGACTGAGTGACAGTGACAGCAGTGGCGAAACTACCATTGGTGCAGCAGGTGTGGTGCATCGGGGCCTATGGAGATAATGGGGCCCCACTGCACAGGGAACTAGCAAACTGTGGGCCCCAGTGCCCTCCTCCCCGCTTCCCTGTACCAGGGCCACAGCTCACTAGTTCCACCTCTGGGTGATGGTGAGAGGCTGCAGATGAGTTCCTGCCTGATTAGGAAACTCCTCAGTATTACAGTGTAGTGCAGGCTGCTCCTCTACTTCCTTCACCCCTGGGGACTGTATAAATGGTAGTTTGTAGGGGGGCCCTGCAATGTGTTATCCCATCCATGAGCCGGCCCTGGGTGGGCATGACACTGTTATGTTGCGCTTTTTTTTTTCTATATGTGGTGGCAGTAAGACTGTTATGCTGAGCATGCGGTTGTATATGAGCATGATTAGCATGAGGCTGTATGTGATGGCCATGAGACTGTTATACTGAGCATGGGGCTGCATTTGATGGCAATAAGGCATAGGCTGAGCATGGGGCTGCATTTGGTGGCAATAAGACATAGGCCGAGCATGGGGCTGCATTTGATGACAATAAGACATAGGCCGAGCATGGGGCTGCATTTGATGACAATAAGACATAGGCCGAGCATGGGGCTGCATTTGATGACAATAAGACATAGGCCGAGCATGGGGCTGCATTTGATGACAATAAGACATAGGCCGAGCATGGGGCTGCATTTGATGACAATAAACTATGCTTAGTGTGGTACAAATGAACAATATCTGCTTTGCCTCAAATTTGCACCATCAATTTAATATACATAACACTTGCATAGAAATGTATAACATTTGCATGTGTGTAGAATGTTTTCTTTTTGTGTTAACATCTTGCATGAATGTGTGCGAGGTTATATTAGTGGAATATTATGCCTCCTGTATGCTTTAGGGTTGTGATTGTGCTCTTTTATTACATTCCTGAGTAGTGGGAGAGCCCCATATGTCCGTGTGGTATAGTATGGTACCCATACATCCTGACACTGAGCTTTTATCAATGCAGGCCTCAAATACCAGCTCACAGGTTAATCCTATTATCACCAACATGACCTTTGTAGCCTACATCTGAATGTAATTACCAGTGAAGCTTTGCCGTTATGATATATATGGAATACGAGAATGGTACCTCTCTGTTTGGTCAATATTACACAACAGTTCCCAGGAAGAAATCATTGAAATATAGAGCTGTCCACAGCTCTATCATTCTTTTGAGTAAGAATTCTATTTGTCACTATAGGTGTCTAATAATATTAATTTACATTGAATAACAAGTCACAGCAGAATTTGAATTCACTTTAATTTGACATTTGTAGAAAATAGAGTTTTTCCTAGTATCTCGATATAATATAAATATTCAGTCCACAGGTTAACTATGTACAGCTATTATCTTTCACTGAGAGGAAATGTACTTCTTTACAGCTTTCATAGTCAAACATAATATTCAATACAACTTGACATTTGTTCTGCTATGAAATTAAAATACCAAGTCAGATGGTTTTATTACAGCTCTGAAGTGCTTCAAGCAGCAATCCCACATGGAAGTATTTTTCTTATTTAAATAGCAATTTCAGTACCTTTTTTAAACATGCATCTGATAGTCATTTATCTTAGCTATCCTCCTATCAATCATTAATTTTTTTCAAAAGTTCGCTGGCTGCCAGGGACAGTAAAGTCTGCTACACAGACACAGGCTCACAGCTCTCAGGATGCATGGGATGACAGAGCTCAGAGGGGTGTTCCAAAACCTCTCTGCTCACTATGTCATGCGTCATGTGACTGTGGTTGCCATAGCACTATATAGAACAGCACCTCAGCTTACTGGTATCGCAGGGTGCTCTCCAAAGATAACAGCTGAACTTACTATCTATACAGTTTGGTTGTTTTAATTATATAACTGCTGTAGCTTATTAATCTTACACAGGGTCTCTTGCTATAATTTTACACTAGGGCCTCCAAGGGGCAACAACCGCCCTCATCTCATAAGTGCTGGCTCAGCTGACACATTTCTTGTCACCTGTATTATCTCTCTTTTGTCATAAATAAAAAGTTTAAAAACAAACAACTGCACAGAAAAATAGCCTATTTACTTCCAATCAGGTTGCCGGTAACCATCATCAGTTTGTATTTGCAAAAGCTTCCCTGCGTTTCATTGTGAATCACGTCATTAATCCTTGTTCCCACCCACTTCACTAAGGTAATGGGCAGGGTGCAGGAGGGTGCTAGGACTCCTAGAAATTTAGGAGTATAGGTAACTAACCCACATAAATCCACCGTAAACATCTTACCAAATTAATATAATACTTTGTAAATTGTACAACTCGTGAGAGCCAAAACAAGTGAGAACAATAACGGCAGCTATTTTGTGGAATCCAAAGTTCACTAAAACAGCATATTTCCACAAAAAGGAGTCTTTGACTACAGACAATGTACAGTCATGGGCAAAAGTTTTGAGAATGACACAAGTATTGGTTTTCACAAAGTTTGCTGCCTCAGTGTTTTTAGACCTGTTTGTCAGATGTTGCTATGATATCCTGAAATAATATCACAAACATTTCATGTGTCAAAGGCTTTTATTGATTATTACATTAAGTTTATGCAAAGAGTCAATATTTGCAGTGTTGACCCTTCTTTTTGAAGACCTCTGCAATTCGCCCTGGCATGCTGTCAATCAACTTCTGGGCCACATACTGACTGATGGCCGCCCATTCTTACCTAATCAATGCTTGGAGCTTGTCAGAATTTGTGGGTTTTTGTTTGTCCACGTGCCTCTTGAGGATTGACCACAAATTCTCAATGGGATTAAGGTCTGGGAAGTTTCCTGGCCATGGACCCAAAATTTTGATGTTTTGATCCCTGAGCCACTTTTGCCTTATGGCAAGGTGCTCTGTCATGCTGCAAAAGGCATTGTACGTCACCAAACTGTTCTTGGATGGTTGGGAGAAGTTGTTCTTGAAGGATGTTTTGGTAATATTCTTTATTCATGGCTGTGTTCTTGTGAGTGAGCCCACTGCCTTGGCTGAGAAGCAACCCCACACATGAATGGTGTCAGGATGATTTACTGTTGGCATGACACAGGACTGATGGTAGCGCTCACCTTTCCTTCTCTGGGCAAGCATTTTTCCAGATGGCCCAAACAATCTGAAAGGTGATTCATCAGAGAAAATGACTTTACCCCAGTCCTCAGCAGTCCAATCCCTGTACCTTTTGCAGATTATAAGTTTGTCCCTGATGTTTTTCCTGAAAAGAAGTGACTTCTTTGCTGGCCTTCTTAACACCAGCTCATCCTCCAAAAGTCTTTACCTCACTGTGTGTGTAGATGCACTCACACCTGCCTGCTGTCATTCCTGAGCAAGTTCTGCACTGGTGGTGCCCCGATCCCGCAGCTGAATCAACTTTAGTCCTGACACTTGCTGGACATTCTTGGGTTCCCTGAAGCCTTCTTCACAACTATTCAACCTCTCTCCTTGAAGTTATTGATGATCTGATAAATGGTTGATTTAGCTGCAATCTTACTATTAGCAATATCCTTGCCTGTGATGCCCTTTTTGTGCAAAGCAATAATGACTGCACATGTATCTTTGCAGCTAACCATGGTCAACAGAGGTGACAATGATTTCAAGCACCACCCTCCTTTTAAAGCTTCTAGTCTGTTATTCTAACTCAATCAGCATGAAAGAGTGATCTCCAGCCTTGTCCTCGTCAACATTCTCACCTGTGTTAACGAGATAATCACTGACCTGATGTCAGCTGGTCCTTTTGTGGCAGGGCTGAAATGCAGTGGAAATGCTGTTTTTGGGATAAAGTTCATTGTCATGGAAAAGAGGGACTTTGAAATTAATTGCAATTCATCTGATCACTCGTCATGACATTCTGGAGTATATGCAAAGTGCCATCATAAAAACTGAGGCAGCAGACTTTGTGAAAAATAATATTTGTGTCATTCTCAAAACTTTTGGTCATGACTGTATTATAGTTTATTTTATGCGGACACTAACTGGGAGGTTCCTAAAAGTGTTTCCCTATTTTTAACACACAGAGAGCTGCCAATTCAAATTTGTGTATGTGGAGTTTCTGGACAACACAAAACCTCTCCTATGTGTACCCCAGATAGGTCACATTGATGTCCTAACTTCAGTGTTCATTAGAAAACATGTGTATTATAAGCAGTGCTGGGCTAAGGGGGCCTCCATTCCCCCCCGTGATCCGAGCTGCCCGCGCCCCCCCCCCCCCCCCCCCGGCACTTGCCTCCTTCTCCGGCGCACTGTACGCTCTTTACTGAGGAGATCTCGTGAGAGTGAGACTCACGAGATCTCCTCAGTAAGGAGACTACAGCTCGCCGGGGAAGGACCGCAGTGAAAGTGCTCAGCAGCACTGATCGCGCCGTCGGCGCCCCCGACCCCGACCGATCAATACTGCTGCTGAGCACTTTTAAAGGCCCCCTGGATACCATAGGCCCCTGGGCTGTAGCCCATTTAGCCCTATGGTTAATCCGGTCCTGATTTATAAGGAATAACACACCCCGACTGCAAAGTTTATTGTGCTCCCCCTTGTGGTCAAATTATTATGACAAATGGTAGAAATCTTGTTTGAATGTACAAACATTGTATGATTATGTTATTACAAACATCTTGTTTGTAATAACATTCAAATGTGGCCTCTCTGGGAGTAGCTTTCACATACCATCCAATATATAATGTCTATAGTGCAGGCTCATCCTGTGCTATTAATACATGTTTTGTTTCCCTATAAATGGGACATGCTGCCTTTTAAGACTTTGTGCAGCACTTTCTCATCTGCAGCTTCACGTGACAAGTTGTGTGAAGTAGTGAATCTATCATGTTTAAATCACAAGACAAGGCAGCCTGGGCTCAAAGACTGGGAATAAAACGGAACATGAGGTATCCAGAGTTTAATAAATGTTCCAAGACTTGTAACATCTTGTTGGTTCAGCATTACTTTGGTCCTATGACCCCTAATTCTAGAGCCCAGGTGTTATATGTTCCAACATCAGAAAGGCTCTGGTTAATCATACAGGAATTGCCCACAGTGTACTTTAATATGAATTGGGAGTAGTTCACGAAGATATACACTGTATTTACTTACAACGGGTCCCTCAAAGGCTTCAACGACCTAGTGTTGCAGTCCTTTCTTCTACCATATTAGGCTGTTGTGTTGTTTGTGCCCCTCCCTCCGTGAACTTTCAATTTATGCGAATAGACAGTTTGTGGGGGAGGGGCACTGACAAAATTACAGTGTATTTGAAACAAATACATCCTGCCCACTTCCTAGTGAAGTGGGCAAGATGGGAGCCTCCATGACGCAATTTGCCGGTAATCGTGTCATTTTCTGTCTTGTCTCTCAACTTCCCATCACAACTACTGTCCAGCCTGACCTGAGATTGTACCAGTCCAGGTTACTGTTGCCCTCTGACCCTAAGGCCAGCAAACCCTGTGTCCATATAATACCACCTCTGTTTTATAACACAGAACTGCACAATTAGAGATCTATCATATCTCTTTGAACAAAAGCTGATATGTAGAACAAAGTTAGTCTCATATACTCATAAAAAAAGGGCCTTGGGAACAGGGGTGAGCTGACACATTTTAGCCTAGGGGGCAAGAATCGACTCGGCAGACAATTTTAATGGGAAAAAAATGCATACATGTGACCGACACACGGGGCAGATGCTCCACGGGAGGTTCCTGTCCTCCCTGAGCTCACCTTAGGACACCTGCGTTACGGCCTGCCCAGCCTGCCCCTGCTTGGGAAGCACCCCTGAGTTTATGGGTGCATATTTACGTGTGCTTAATTCACAGCAAAATTGTGCTTAGATGAAGACCTACTTAAAATGATCGGAAATGTACTGATTTCTGCCACCTCCGCGGTGGTGCAAGATTAGAGCCATGCGGCACCTGTCAATGCTGGAGCATCTTCAAACATGAGCAATAGCTGATTTTTGCATAGTTCAGCACATCCTAGCGCCTGTTTCGAAATGTTAAAAAATGACCCCACTCACCTGGTCTACTCATCATCCCATTAAGTATGCGCTCAGTCTGCATTTTACTGCACAAATCCTTACTTATTTATTTAAAGTAGATACCACCTAAACATTTTCATGACTGTGCAAGTTATCAGAGTTATGTCATCCTGTCAGTTCATAGAGGATTAAAATGTTGTTTCGAGTTTCATGTCTCAGTGAGAAACATGAATGACTTGCTGTTCCCTCTGGCATCAGAGCAGTTTTGATATCTTCCTTGTGATCAGGTATCTTCCTTATGCCTGTCCTGGTGACAATGCAGCTTATAGTCCATCAGGCTCTCCGGGTGAGACTGGGGCTCAGTCACTGCCCTAGGACCCTGTGTGTAGCATTCACCCCCCTTCTCTCAAACAAAGAGCAGAGCCGCTGACTCAGGCTTGGCACCAGCACCCCATCAGGAAACGAGCGGGGGAGATGTAGAGAGGGAGAGAACCAGAGAGAGAAGGGAAGAGAGAGTGAGGGAGGAGAGTCATACAAAGGGAGATGTAGATCACAACAGCACAGACAATAAAGAAAAAATGAGGGTACACTGGCAAATAAATTAGGGGAGAAATGAAATAAGACACTGTTAGTATGAAAGGCAATTGCTCAAAATAGAGGGTTAAATAGGGTTAGGTATACAGACTTTAATAACAGCTGCTGAAACCACAAATGTGTGCCTTATAGTGTACTATGATTACTGTCATCTCCTTCATGTTCAGTTGCTTTAACAATACAATGCAGTACTATGAAAAGTAGCCTGTGGAATAAGGGCGTTCATATTTGAGGGGGGTAAATTGCACACCCCCATAGTTATTTCAGCCTTCCACCGACCAACCAGCAAAAACACATAAAATAATGCTTCCCCTTGATCAGTTCTGCCCTAGGCATCTCTCTTGCTTGATTTAAATTGAAGAATTAAGTCTGAACAGTTGTCAAATTTAATTGCATTTTACTTAACTTTCCACTTTGACCACTGGATCGGAATGAGTTTTAATGTAAATAGAAATACATTTTTACTGTTCATTAGTGTAACATTTTGGATAAAAAAAAATACCTTTCTGTTCTAAAAATGAAATGGCATAAGAGAAAATGGCATTGCAAAATACATACCTGCCAACATTTCTGAGTGGAAGTTTGGGACAAAATAGGCCACACGGAGAACAACCCAAAACACCCTTCTTTGTAATGACACCAGGCCCCTTTCCCGACCAGCCACACACCTTTTGTCTGGACTGTTGGTAGTCTGATGGGAATAGCTCAAAGGTTGCCTTTGCTCAGTCATACAGTGTTTAGGTGCACATAAGTATGTGACAAGGGCAGAGTGCCAGGCTATTAAAATAAAGATACAGCCCGTTTGGCATTCCAGTATATAATGTACTATACCGCCGGCATTATATTATTGGTTTTTGGCTCTATTTAAGGTAGGCTCTATTGGGTTACCCTGCTCCAGCGTTCCTGTGCTTCATTTTGGTGTATGAATTGCCTGTTGCTGACCTATTTCTGTTCTCCCTTGTTGAACCCAGATTATCTGACTTCTCTTCTGGAAATTTTCCCTGTCTACTGCATCGCCTGAAAGTTACCGACCCGGTTTGCCTGACCATTCTATTGGATTCAACCTGAGTATCTCCGCTGCCTGCACGGTGTTACCCGGCTTGTCTGGCTACCCTCTCTCTCGTACCTCGCCAAAGGCTCAGTGGAAGGACCATGACCTGAGTGTCTCCTGCAGCAAAACCCATTCCTCATTGCAAGGGTTCCTGGAGAAAACTGGGGGCATGTTAGACTCCACACCTCACACTAGAGCTGTGCCAACGTTAGCAAGTATCCTGAGCTCTCTGAGTTGTGACACTTTGACTTGGACACTACCAAATGGTGGCTACAGCTCCCATTGGACTGGTCAGGACCTGCTCATGGATATCTGGATGTCTCTCAGAACTTTAACTCTTTGTGTGCATTCCAAAAGCAGAGTGACATTGGGATTTGTCACTACCTTGCTAGCAGAGGAGTGAAGCATCAATGGATCAGCTCTGAGACTAGGGAATATACTGTAGCTCTTTCGAGATTGGGTCTATTTTTCGTTATAGTGCAGTGAACTCCCCAGTATGTTGATTTAAAGGTGCTTTAGTCTCTTTTGAGCTGTTATTTTCGAAGCACAATACATTTAATTTTATTAAGATACTTGTCTTAGGTGATTTTATACCCACTAGTGGTACTGGGTGTGCTTGCCTGCTGTATAAGGCTGCCTTTGGCAACTTGTTACTGATCAGCATGGTAGAACAGCTAAGAATCATCCTGGTATACTGATTAATGTTCTCCACCTAGTAAACTCTGACTCGTGAACATAAAGGAGCTGTACTTAACTTTAAAACCACAGGTAAGATTGAATGTTTCTAAGAAAACAAAATAGAACTACTTCCTTCCCATTCAGGGCACTACCACACTTCTTAGCAGCTCTCTAACAGGTGGGCAACTAGACCACTTACCACTTTCTCTTTGGTGGCAAGACAAACAGTCCACTTGCACTGTTGACGTTTTTTTTCGATCAGTCACTCTGATCATGCAGCCCGGTTTTGGTTATCTAGGGACATGACTCTGTAATATCGGACTCTAGGGAGCTTCTATCTGGTGGAATCTAGTTTTATTTGGGCAAATATCTTGTTGTTCTCCAACTGGTCTTTTCTCAGCTTTTCTGCCTCTGGCAGGGACACACAATTGCCTCACACTGAGCCCTGTATGGATTTCCCTACTGAACTGCAGATGAATGTGGTTCCAGAAATGGATCCCAGATTCCAGGGCATCATCAGATTGGATGCTAGTACCACCTATCCTGCAACCATTACAAATTCCTGTCCCCAGCTCAACCTCTGGGTGAGTGACACTAGGACAGGGCCAGTCAGGTCAAACTTCCTCTTTCATTAGTTAATGAGGATATTCCACACCTTATAGACCAGTAATCAGGGAACAGGGGTAAATTACCCCAAATGGAGTAAAAATTAAATTCCTGGGGGTAATGCTGCTGATTCACATGCTGTCAGTTGAATTGTAGACCCCTTTAAATTTGAAATTGCTGTTGTACCAGAAGAGCCTCAAGGGTTGGCAGAGGCACTTCTTGAGCTTGGATGCAATAATGAAGCATGTATTTCATTTGAAATCAAAGCAGATCTGTCATTTTTTGGATGTCAACAGCTGCAAAGGCATTCAAAATTGAAGAGGCAATCAAAAAGTTGCTGCCTTTTGCAACAACCTAGCTTTGTGAACAAGGATTTTCCACTCTAACGAACATGAAAACAAAGCAGAGAAATCGATTGGACGCTGAAGACTGCATCCAAATTGCTTTGACATCAAAATGCCCCAATATTGCTGCTCTCGTATAAAAAATGAAGCAACATCATTTCTCCAAAACCTGAAGTTTTGAAGTTGAAGCTTTCAAAGAAATTTTGAATAGATTCAATAAAATTTTGAATTTTAATAATTAATAATAAATGATTTCCTTCCTTTCAAATCAAGGGGGTAACGTTGGCGTATCTAAATATATTTTGGGGTAAAAGGTAAAAAAGTTCCCTGACCCCTGTTATAGACCATTCTTTTTCTTCCTTTGTTTGGTGGCCTCATCTTCCATGTTCTTTTGACTCTTCTCTGTTTAGAACTTGAATGTCAGCATCGTCTGGTGCCTTTTCTCTATCTCATTTCTCTTCCGCAATTTTCATGAGCACAATTGACTGCTGTCCATTTAACGGTCAGAGTTTCTCCAACTCTCCTTTACAACTCTTTTCCTGTTACTGTAGGTGTTTTTCACATGGTGTTAGTGAGGCTATCTTTCTTGAGCCTGTGATATGCCACCGCTGTACCTTCTTTCATGACATTTCAGCAATCCGCCATCAGGATGTAAAACCTTCTTGTTTTGTCTTCTTCTACAGAATTTATCTGGTTCTGCTTTCTTTCTTTTTGCTTTCCTCTTGGCAGCTTCTTTCTATATGTAACGCCCCCTCAGACTTTGTTGTTCACACCTCCCGTTAACTGGGACCCAGAGAAGGGACACAAGGAAGGCTTGGATGAGCTGATCACAACAGAAGCAGGTGGGAGAAGAGACAATTGTAGTGGTCAGCAGTCAGGAGAGAGTCTGCGGTAACAGTCAGAGACCCAAAACGGAGGGGATGAGATCCTGGGATCCTCGGCACGAGGGCCAAACTACATTATGATAGACGGAAAGACAGATAATATGAGTGAAACGTTCTGAGGAGAAAATAATAGCAAACATAGAATAAAGAGCTGTCAGAGAGATGGGATAGATTGCAGTGGGTAAATGTATCAAGCTGTAGTTTCTGGCAGGTTTGAAAAGTGGAGATGTTGCCTATAGCAACCAACCAGATTCTAGTTATCATTTATTTAGTGCATTCTACAAAATATCAGCTAGAATCTGATTGGTTGCTATAGGCAATACCTCCACTTTTTCAAATCCGCAGGAGTCAGTTAGAGACAGGTAAAAGAGAGACAGAGAGAGGAGCGTAATGAGACTGATTTAAGGGAGAAATAACAGAGTAGATATGAAGAGAAGTGAAAGCTACCAGGAAAGACAAACTACAATTGTAATGAGTGTGGTAAGACACAGAACTCAGCCCGGGTTATTCACCAGCGATCACATACAGTAAACACCATATATTTATGCTGAATGTGGGAAGATATTGAGTATCAGCCCTTACATTATTGTACTACACAGAACCGGTGGGGAAAAGTCCCAATCCAAGAAGCTCATATAAAAGAGAGAGAGACCCTATGGAGAGAGATGTGTTGTTGGGAGCAAAGAGGTAGTATGCTGTACATTAAAGAGCTACATTGGAGCCCAACTAAATGCAGGTCGTTCCCGCAAAAGAGGGGTGAGTTGCAGCTAGAGTGTACCAGAGACAGTGCCAGAACCAAGTGAGTGATATTACCTCCTCAAAGTAGGGCTAAGTAAACACTGCTGAAAGAGATCAACGTGCACTAAAATGGGACTATTATATTAACATAACAATGTTACTCACTTAAGAATAGTGCAGTAGAAGCTAGGAGTATGTGTGAGCTGTACATATCCAAGTATTGTGCTGGAGTAGAAAAGGCGTGTAAATAAAAGTTATTTTTTCTGATAGTGATGGTTTGGCGCCCAAATTATTGAAACATCTTATTGCACTGCATTAGCACCCAGTTACAAAACCTGTGTCCAGCACCTGTAATGAGACATTGTCTTAAAATCAGCATCTGTAGGTATCATCTGGTCATTTATACCCAAGCCCAAGGACCTGTAAGATAGCACAGGTGAGGAGGTACACTACCTACCTATGTGCCCCAATACCACACACAGTGACAGGGGGGTTACTATAAGTAAGATTTCTTTCTCAAGTGACTGATTTTCTTACTTATATCCCTGCTCTGGGCATGCTCAGAGTGGATTTCCATATGATCGGCACAAAATCGGCAGATAAGACAGCTAATGAAACAGGCCCACTGTCACACTTGTACACTAAGGTATTCCCCTCCTGTGCTTTCTGGACCTGCAGCTTGGTCTGTTGCATTAAACATTTTTAAGTTATTCCATTAGGAGACTTTCACCAGCAATTCATCACCACAAAAATCTGCAAATGCTTAATGTTTTGGCAAATGAACATTGGAAGTTTTTTGGAAAGAATAGGTCCCCAGTGTTTGTCGGGAGTTGCCATCTTGCCCTCTAGAAGAGCCTTCACCTCATTACACTCAGTCTCTAGAGCCTTGCTGACCTTTTTTAAGTTTTCTTACACCAGTTTAGTCTGCTCCAGCTGCCCATAGTGGTTCCCAACATCTTGTGCATGTTTCTGTGCTCCTGGATTCAAGCTCAATGTACTTGCACAAATATGTTCAGTGGAATGAGTATGGCAAGCAATGCCACAGAAACTTTACAGGCATAATGGAGTTGAGAATAGTCATGTGTGGTTTGCTCTGTGTCAAGGAATAAAGAGCCAGAAAGCTTAGTTGCCCAGAGACAGTTTTACACAATAAATCAACCCACAAAGAGATAACCAGAAGTGCAGGATGAAAGAAAACAGGTTCAACTTGCTGGTTCCAGGAGGCTGTGTTATATAGGCCTGTGGTAACTAACCTCAGATGTTAGCACTTGATCACCAGCAGGAGATCGTTAGTCTCTGATACAGTTTACCTAGATGTAATGCATGAGCTGCATCAGGGTGTTAATTGAGCTGTGGCTGACTGCATTAAGACATCACTGCTGCAATTCAGCAGTTCAAAGCCCACAAGTATCAGGTGGAATCTTGAAAAGGATGCTGCATTAGCAGTAGGTCTGACAGTAATCCCTTCTTCCAGGGCAACTACTAGGTGCCTTAGGCTTGTCTGGGTGATGGTAAAATCTGTTTCTCTGACTCCATTGTGGGACTCTGCGAAACATTGGGGTATAGCAGGTGGAGTCTAGGCACTTATCAAACTTGACTAACAAATAAGCTCCTCCCCTACTATGCCCCTCTCTGACAGTTACCTTAGGTTTGTATACCCAAGCCGAGAGAAAATGCCAACACGCTAAAACTATAAACAAAGTAAACTTAACAGAGCAGAATTTTTTCAGAGCAAGGGAGGGTGCGCAGTGTCCCCCAATGGAGTCAGAAAAACAGATTTTACGATGAGTAGAAATCCTATTTTCTCTTTCCTGCTATTGGAGGACACTGTGAGACATAGGGGACATACCAAAGGGAGGGCATGCTTTGGAACGGCTGTGCTTGGCATCCTGCGCCCAAAGCTTGCATTCACAGATGCAAAGCCCTGCAACCTATAGAACTTTGCAAAGGTATGGACAGATGACCATGTTGCTGCCAGGCACAGTTGCTCCGTGGAAGCACCATGACATGCCGCCCAAGAGGAGCTCATCGCCCTGGTGGAACGAGCTCATAAGACCAAGAGCACCGGGGCGAGAAGCCCTGACGTAAGCCAAACGGATAGTGGATGTGATCCAGAAAACAATGGACTGTTTAGAGGCTGGCCAGCCTCGTTTGTGAACATCATAAAGGATGAAAAGGTCCTTTGTTTTACAGGCCAAAGCTGTGCGATCTACATAACAACAAAGTGCCCAAACTACATCAGCTGTAAAGTGTCATCAGAGGAAGGACGGAAGGTGGGCACCACAATTTTTTGATTTATGTGAAATCTTGACACTACCATCGGAACAAAAGATGGTTTAGTGCAAAGCACTGCCCTATCCTCATGAAAAACTAAAAAGGGGGGAACACAGCATAGAGCCCCCAGCTCGAGCAGACACAATCAACAAGAGAAACACCACCTTACAG
The DNA here is from genome assembly GCF_038048845.1 of Mixophyes fleayi. Lineage (NCBI taxonomy): Eukaryota > Metazoa > Chordata > Amphibia > Anura > Limnodynastidae > Mixophyes > Mixophyes fleayi. Next base: position 62,001,483 of record NC_134405.1, read on the forward strand.
ATGACGTGACGTAAATCTACAAACTCCAAAGGTTCAAAGGGGGCCTTAGTGAGCGCCCTTAATACAAGATTTAGGTACCATGGTTGCACAGGATGAACAAAGGGGGGCTGATCATGAAGAACTCCCTCTAAAAAAGTCTGAATGTTTTTTAAAACAGCCAGACGGCTTTGAAAATAAACAGAGAGGGTCGTAACCTATACTGTAAGAGATCCCAACCGAAGTCCCTTATCCAGACCCGCCAGACCTGTAAAAACGAAAGCAAGCGAGGAAGACAAAAATGCGATGTGTGACAACCCTGAGACTCACACCAGCTAATATAAACTCTCCAGACCCGATGATAAATGGTTAAAGAAGTTGACTTCCTGGCTTTGATCATGGTGGTAACTACTCCATCTGAAAAACCTCTGGATTTAAGGATTGAGGTTTCAGGAGCCACGCCGTCAAAGTCAGCCAATCTAAAGCATGATAATTAAGAGGTCCCTGACCCAGAAGGTCTGGACAAAGAGGTAGATGAAAGGGGGGTGTCACTGCCATTCCCAGAATGTCTGAGAACCACGCCCTACGAGGCCAATGAGGGGCGATGAGAATTGCTGAAATGTGTTCTCTTTTTAGCTTCTTTAGCACCTGAGGAAGCATGGGAATTGGGGGGGAAAAGGTACACTAGACAGCAGCACCATGAGATCATCATGGCATCTGTGTATCTTGCTTGAGGATCCCTCAACTTCGAGCAGTAGAAAGGAACCTGAAAATTTTGTCTGGACGCCATGAGATTGATGTCTGGAATGCCCCAACGTTCTACTAGGAGAGCAAAGACATCCTTGTGAATAGACCATTCCTCAGCGTGAATCTTGTGCCGGCTGAGAAAGTCGGCCTCCCAATTTTCTACCTCGGGAATAAAGATGGCTCAGATTATCAGGACATGATGTTCCGCCCAAGCCATGATTTTGGACGTTTCCTGCATTGCCATCAAACTGCCCTGATGATTTAGATACGCCACAGCCATGGCATTGTCTGATTGAATACTCAAGGGTTTTCTGGTCAAAAACTGTTGTTTCTGAACACACTGTGAACCGCCCTGACTTCTAGAACATTTATGGGTAGCTTGGCCTCCAGAGGAGACCAGAGCCCTTGGAACCTTAGAGGCCCAATAACAGCTCCCCACCCAGAAAGACTGACGTCTGTGATGATCAGGGTCCAGGTACATGCCTGGAATGACTGGACCCTTTCCAGATGATGTCTATTTAACCACCAGGTGAGAGAGAGACATGTGGCTTTGGACAGTGTATTTATCTGTCCAGATGATCGTGGGCGCCTGACCATTTTTACAAGATTTCCCTCTGGAGCGATCGTGCATAGAACTGGGAAAGGGAACCGCCTTGAACACTGACACCTTGTATTCCACAAGCTTCATGCAACTGAGAAGAGACAACCATCTGTGAGGTAGCAGAGACTTGGTCTTGTGTATCAGCGAAAGAACTTTGAACTTTGTCTTCCAGGAGATAGACTCTCTGGGTTACAGTGCTGAAATTGAGACCCAGAAAACACATCTGCTGAACAGGATGAAGCGAGGACTTGGGTAAGTTCAGGATCCAACCATGTGCCTTGAGAAACCGAATTGTAATCTGGATGTGGCGCGAGAGAAGATCCACTGACGTGCCTTCAGGAGAAGGTCATCCAGATAAGGTATGATTGTGATTCATTGGAAACGAAGTAGACCTGCCATTATTGCTATTACCTTCGTAAACACCCTCGGTGCAGTAGCCAAACTGAAAGGCAGGGCTCTGAATTGAAGGTGATGATTTCCTACTGCAAAGCGGAGGAGGCACTGGTGCCCCTCCCAAATGGGAATGTGAAGGTTGGCATCCTTGATATCTATAGATGCCATGAACTCTCCCTGCTCCATACTGGCGATAACCATGCGGAACCTGAATACCCGGATCTACTCGTTTAGGGTCCGTAAGTTCAGAATTGGATGGAACTATCCGTCGGGCTTGAGAAGCAGGATATATTGAAGTAAAACCCATTGCCTCTTTCCTGTAATGGTATCTGAACAATGACCCTTGATGACAGAAGTTTGTGTATGGCTTTCTGAAGCGTTATGCGCCTGATGGGACAGGAGGGAAGACATGTGGAAAAGAAACGCGATGCAGGGAACTAAACAAGGTTTGATTATGTAAGCTTTTGTTACAACCCCCCACACCCAAATATCCATGGTCAAGATCCTCCACTGCTTCTGGAAGTGAAACAGACAAGCCGCGACTACTGAAACCCAGAGTGGGATCCTGTCATGCCACAGGCTTATCACTCTGTCTAGGGGTTCCTCTACTTGCAGAGCCCCTACCTCTGCTTTATGTTGCTCTGGTCACTGAAGACTGACCTCTCAGTGGAGGCCCCCTACCTCTGGCAAAGAACCGAAAAGAGCGTAAACAGGACTGTTCTGGCCTGGTAGAGCTGACAGGAAGGGAAGTAATTTTGCCCCCTGTAGCTATTTGGATAATTCTCTCTAATTCGAAACCAAACAGTGTGACTCCATCAAAAGGCAATGCCGCCATGGTGCATTTTGATTCAGCGTCCACGGCCCAAGAACACAACCATAAGATGCAGCGAGCTACTATGATGAGGCCCCCAAACACAGAATTGACTGACACAACATCCATGGCATCTTGCCCTACATATTCAGATGCCTCCTGAATGTGCTCCGCTAAAATGAGAAGCTCAGTTCTGGGAACACCAGTCTGAAGACCTTTAACCAACTGCTCTGACCAAAGCTGAATGGCTCTATTAACCCAGGCTATGGCCATATTTGGTCTAAATAAACTCCCTGCTGCCACACAAGATGAGCGAAGAACTAGGTCACACTTCTTATCAGTATGATCTTTAAAGGAGACTCTGCCCTGGGTAGGGATAGCTGAAGTAGAAGACAAGCGAGCTAACCTAGGGGTTCCTCCAACTTTGCTAATTCTTCTGGAGAAAGAGGATAGAGAGCTTAGCTTGCTTTCTCGGGAGTCCGGGAGGACTCCCAGAAAATCGTGAGTCTCATCATCATCATTTATTTATATAGCACCAACATATTCCAATTTACAATTGGGGACAAACATAGTAAACTAATAAACCACCTGGGTAAAACAGACAATGAGGTGAGAAGGCTCTGCTCGAAAGCTTACAATCTATGGGAGTCTCCCGGACATTCTGGGAGAGTAGGCAACTATGATGTATCTTGGGATCCCTCCTACTCAGCATATGGGGCATAAATACAGTATATTTTACTTGCAGATTTTTTTTTAGCTTTTTTTTGGATGCCTACGATTCTAGCTTCGCATGAGACCCTCCATGTTTTAATCACATTATCTTTCTCTAATTCACACTCCACAAGTCTCACTTAGATTCAGTTCCAGATGATGTTTCTTTTAACTTTAAAGGTTGATGGGCCATTTTTAACAGTGTGCTCTGATGTTCCTTTATACATTTTCTTCATGGCTCAATTTCTTGCTGAACCACTATAAGTTTTTGGTTCAAAACAAAAATGTCATGCTTTGTCTCTGCTGCAATCAGACTACAGTACAACTAAATGCTCTCCTTTCAGTGTATTCTCTTTCAATATTTCATATTATTAAAAACGCATAGCCATGACAGCCAGTTGTATGTCTATCTCATTACAAGCATTGACAGATGCCTCTATCTCTAGTTGGCTCTGCAGGACTCTCTCTTTAACAGCCTTGATTTCATGCTCTCTCATTTAGACACTCTTTTAAAGTCTGTTTTTGAATCTCTTTCAATAGTTTCCTTCCTGCGCCTTTCATAGTGACGTAGTCTACTAAAGGCAAACCTCATTTTGCACTGTCCAAAATGTAAATTCTTCATAGATTTATGTTTCTTTTGTACTTCAATGTCTCTTTCTCTGAAATGTTATTATGAAACTCCGCAAATTGTATAGTATCCTACTACATCATAGCACAGAGGTGATCCACAAACTTTAAATACCTCTCATTCAACACCTTTTGGTTTACTCTCTTAACCCTTTCTTTTCACTGTGACTGGAAAAGTTAAACACTTCTGCACCCTAACATTAACACAGCCCAGTCCACAAGCAACTTTTACTTGCTTTCACTATTACAAAACAGCATTTATTAAACAATTATTGTGCGGATTCGGCACTCACCACTCTTTGGAGTTGTCTGGTATTCGTAGGCACACTGGTCAGTGATACAGGGTTTAGGTGACATAAGGACCCCCACCCGGTAAACTCAAACGTGTGAATATAAATTAGCTTTAATTAGTTTTAGGACAACAGGTAAGATAAAATATTTCCAGAAAACAAAAAGCACCTAGATTCTTTTAGGGCACTACCTCACTTCTTGGCCCCTCTATAATCAATAGACAACTAGGCCACATACCCCTTTCTGGCAAAACATATAGTCCAAAGTGCTTGCACTACTGATATCTCTCTTCAGTCAGTCACTGTGATTGGAATCCAGTCCTCTCGGGACAGACCTCTCATCCATCCTCTTCTGGTCCTGACTTTGCTTTCCTGCTTCTTGCAGGAAACACAATGGCCTCACCCTGGGCCCTGTACTGAAAACCCTACTAAGCTGTAGATGGGTGTTACACACCTTTTTAGTTTCGTCGAGGTGGATCCCAAATTCCATGGCATAAATAAGTTGAACCCTTCACACATCTTCGTTGTGATCACTTAAACACTTCAACTATCCAGGCACTGCTCCGCCAAATGCTCCTTGTCAGATTTCTAGCTTATTGCAGGACACACAACATCCTCACACAGGGCCTTCTACTAAACTTCCTACTGCGCTGTATAGCCAAATTCTTAATATGTCTGTAAGTTGAATGTTTGTTTAAATCACTGATGTTATATTTTTCATGGGTAATTTATTAATCAGTTCATGTGAAAATCATGTTAGGAGGTGGACCATTTAATTAGCAGTGACACTGAAAGAGGAATGTCACAGTGCACAAAGCATTTACACATTGGAGGATTGAAAAAGTATAATGTCGTCTGATGAGTCCCTATTCCTATTGTTTCATGCTATTGGGAAGACCAGGATATGGCGAAAACCACAAGAGTCTATAGATCTATCCTGCCTGGTGTCCACAATGCAGCCTGATGGAGGCAGTATAATGGTGTGAGGGGGATTTTCATAGCACACATTGTCTCTATATGCAAGTTGGGCAATGTCTGAATGGTACACGATATCTGACCATCATTACTGATCCAGTACATCTATTTATGACAGCAGAGAATCCATCTGTGAATGGGCTTTTTCTGCAACATGGAATGGCTCCGGGAATATGACACTGAATTCAGCTTAATGCAGTTAGCAGATCTCAATGCAGGTACCAGCTGTGAGCTGAGATTGAGTAGAGATCCACTATCGGCTAATTTGCAAAAACGATATGCACATTATAATCACATAAACTAGCAATTCTCTGCTGCAGTTCTGACATACTCCGTCTCCTGACTCCATGCTCTGACAAATTCAGACTGTTCTGAGACCAAATATGGCTGGGGAGCAAATAACTTAGGCCAGCCGCTGTAAACTGTATACTAGAAAACATGTGGCTTTTCAGCTGCTGTAGAACTTAAAGTTCCAGCATGACATTTAGCTCTATAGCAGTTGGTAAGTAAGTGCCACCTGCTGCATAGCTCTGTTTTTGGCCTATAAATGAGAGTATGTGTTTATGAAGCCTGCACAACTGCACTGTATAAACTAACAGGAGAATGACGTAAGCAGGCGCTTTATAGGCTAACTTCTGATTAGCACAAACTAGTTATTAATGTGATTAATGTGTGTTTACTGAAAGCCTCATATTCCTGTCAGCATTCCACAAATGCTGTTTTTGTGACTGTGAAACTAGTCTACATGGTGGAAACTTAGATGGCAATTCTAACCCTTTTCAGTATTCGTTACAATAAAGTCTTTTAATTCACTAGGAAACAGTGACATCAGTGAAACTCGAGGTTCAAAGTGATGTCACTGTCACAAGCAGTGAGATCAATGAGATTTCAGCAAGCAGTGCATAGACGCTAAGAATAACTTTGATTTTTTTTTTTTATTTAACACTTTAAACTCCACTTTAGTTTAGGGTAATGTGATCCTTTAAACTGCTGAACTGCCAACTACGAGATCAATCCATCTTCACTTCTCCCTATCAGAACCAATAAATTAATCCTGCTCAGCACTTTAAAATGGCAACAGAAGGTAAGTGTGAGAGTGAGGGCCAATCAAAAGCTGCTATCTCTTGATTGCAGGGTGACATTGGTTCTCCAGTTCACCCTGCCCCCAGTTTTTGTCCAGGACTGTGCAAAGAATCTGGAGCAGAATCTGGGGCTCCGGCTCGGCTCGGCTCGACTTGATGAAATGTACTTAGTAGATTGTATGCAGCTTTAAATGAAGCAGGCCACTTCAACAATAGACTAATGAATTTGTTTTCATTAACTTCTTTTGTGGCTTTCCTAAAGTAAGAGAAAGGGTTTATTGAACGTGAGTCCTTAAAAATCTAGTTGGTTTCTATTTCCCCTCTGTTACTTGCTTTAGTTTTGTAATTCTTTCAATAAGATCCTAATTTACCTCATAAACTATTTCAGCTTTTTGATTTCCTAAGCCATGTATCATCAATGCTGACAGTGAACTGTTGCCACTCATAAATATTAGATATTTTAAAGTCGGAAGCAAGCTCTGCCCTGCAGTATGTCATTCATGAGTAAATTACACAGCCAGAGTTCTGACGTATGGTGCTTGGAACTCTTGAGTATTTTGGCACTGTACAAGAGAGTAAAGGGAGAATATTGTGGTGCAATCATTAAATGCTTTGCCACAAGAAGACTGCAAAACCTGAGGTGTCAACAGATAAAATATTTAGTAGGCGGAAAAATGTGAGCAGACTTTCACACTCAACTGTATTTACATAGATGGTTTTCATTGCCTGGGGTTAGCAAAGCTGACGGTCACTGACTAGTGCAACGCGACAATCACAACAAAACAAGTCGCAATAGTATGGCCGGCAAGTGTTCAGTTTTAATCTAGTAATACATGTTGTATTAAGTACACATTTGGAGGCATGCAGCATGCATATGAGCCAATTCCAAAGTATATTTAATGTATGTCCTGTTTAAAATGTCTGAGTGAGAAACACTAAGAAATAATCCTCATTGATTTACAATATCTGACTTATAGCAATGTACCGATAAAGATTTAACATGGAGAAAAATTACATTAAGATTTATTAGTAATTTTTAATCTATGTGAATAAAAACCTACAGTTTAGTGAGATTTTATAAGTTGAAGTTGAGCACTTGCAGGCTTTATAATGTCAAAATATAGATGTGTATAATGATATTTTACATCTGCCGGTTACGAGGGAGGTGACAGCCCGGCTCTTAAATTGTGGATTATTGTGAAATAATTTTCCGTTTTTTTAAGGCTTTGCCTGAGCAGTCTTGTGTGTACTTATGAACTTTCCAACAGATCAAATAAGAAAAGGGGCATTTAAACTGGCTCTACTGTCCTCTAGTCACAACCACACCTTAAACAAACTATCGGGAAAGAGAAATATATACATAAGTTAGAACCTTGGAAAAGAGAACAACAATTTATACTTTTGTATTGTAGCCTCTGATTCACCGACGGGTGGTGTAAGTTGTGACAATACAACGGGTCACTTTCCCCAACTTTGCAATGCCTTGTTTCCCACAAGGAATGGACTTTAATCAGGGGTAATTTTTACTCTTCCTGTTCCCCAATGACCAGGTTACTGGAGAGGTGGGTACTGGCATGTTCCAATAGAGGTTAATACCAGTGGGCCCCACTCTCCTAGGCAAAGCCGTAACAAGACTTTTTAGTGCCCTGGGCAAGAGAGAACACTGCCCCCCCCCCCCCCCCCCCAATCTTTGTTGGAGATGCTGCCAACAAATAGGGAGCAAACCTAACTGTTGGGTCATGCTTATAATTTTTTAAGTGCTAGACTACCCTTCAACCCTGTGCTGCTCTCTCCTACATTTTCTTGCAACTTTGACTACCTGTTCCTGCAGCTGGAGTCTTAAGCTCAGTTGCTTGGCCGGATCTTGGAATGTTGGGGCCCTGTTTGGAAAAGAGAGTTACTGTTCACCTGAGCAATGAGTGAACACTCTAGGCCACTTTACCCCCAACCAGCTCAACATTAAATCAATTGCACCGTAGTTTAATAATTACGCCTCCTTCTCTTTAACCACTCTGACATTGAATTTATAGTGTTTTGTGTTTAATACGTATGCCTATTTCCCCTCAACCAGCCCCATAATGAAAATAGCACACATTTAATAAATAAGCATTTTTCCGCTCAACCAGCCTCGACATTAAATTAATAGCACTCACATTTAATAATTAGACCTCTTTCCACCAACCAACCATGACATTAAATTGATAGCATTTCTATTAAATAAACAGAGAGAAAGTGTCTTAGGCACATACAGATGTTTATTTGAGGTACGTCAGGTAATGATTGAGAATTCAGCGAAATGTGCAAGTGGAAAAAGTAGAAAGAGGGGTGGCTGATACTGCAAGTAGTTGGTGCACACTTGATTAATGAAATGCCAGTCTGTAACTGCCAAAATATACTCAGCAGTGATAGAGGATAAGTTCCAATTTAGTATGAAAAGAAGTATTGAGTAAATTTTAAATAAATAAATAAAATTAAATAGAAGTAAAATGAAGTAAAAATGGATAAAAGGAAATTTCTGTTGTGCTGTCTCCAGGGTTAATAATTCAGCCCCAGGGGCATATAGGTGTAATGAGATGCTTTTGATGTACAGTCATGGCCAAAAGTTTTGAGAATGACAGATATTATTTTTCACAAAGTCTGCTGCTTCAGTTATTATGATGGTAATTTTGCATATACTCAGAATGTCATGAACAGTGATCAGATGAATTGCAATTAATTTCACAGTCCCTTTTTGCCATGACAATGAACTTTATCCCAAAAACAACATTTCCACTGCATTTCAGCCCTGCCACAAAAGGACCAGCTAACATCAGGTCAGTAATTCTCTCGTTAACACAGGTGAAAGTGTTGACGAGGACAAAGCTGGAGATCACTCTGTCATGCTGATTGAATTAGAATAACAGACTGGAAGCTTTAAAAGGAGGGTGGTGCTTGAAATCATTGTTCTTTCTCTGTTAACCATAGTTAGCTGCAAGGAAACACATGCAGTCATCATTGCTTTGCACAAAAAGGGCTTCACAGGCAAGGCTACTGCTGCTAGTAAGATTGCACCTAAATCAACCATTTATCGGATCATCAAGAACTTCAAGGAGAGAGATTCAATAGCTGTGAAGGCTTCAGGGCACCCAAGAACATCAAGCAAGCGCCAGGACCTTCTCCTAAAGTTGATTCAGCTGCGGGATTAGGGAACCACCAGTGCAGAGCTTGCTTAGGAATGGCAGCAGGCAGGTCTGAGTCAAAGACTTTTGTAGGATGGCCTGGTGTCAAGAATGCCAGCAAAGTAGCCACTTCTATCCAGGAAAAACACCAAGGACAGACTGATATTCTGCGAAAGGTACAGGGATTGGACTGCTGAGAACTGGGGTAAAGTCATTTTCTCTGATGAATTCCCTTTCAGGTTTTTTGGGGCATCAGGAAAAATGCTTGTCCCCAGAAGGAAAGGTGAGCGCTACCATCAGTTCTGTGTCATGCCAAGTGTAAAGCATCCTGAGACCATTCATGTGTGGGGTTGCTCCCCAGCTAAGGGAGTGGGCTCACTCACAATTTTTCCCAAGAACACAACCATGAATAAAGAATGGTACCAAAACATCCTCCAAGAGCAAGAATGTGTGGCCATCAGTCAGTATGTGGCCCAGAAGTTGATTGACAACATGCAAGGGCAAATTGCAGAGGTCTTCGAAAAGAAGGGGTAACACTGCAAATATTGACTCTTTGCATAAACCTAATGTACTTGTCAATAAAAGCCTTTGACACTTATGAAATGCTTGTAATGTTATTTCAGTATACCATAGCAACTTCTGACAAAAAGGGGGGACCCTACAGATACAGCAATGGGCTATTTTTACTTTTGATGTTCTTTTGTTCAAGAAAACTGTGTTTATTCATCTGGATACTTGCCTGAGTATAAAACGTTTTCCCATGTCCATGTTACTGGTAGGGGGAGGTAGACTGAAGATCGCCCTGTTAGCGCTGCTCTGGTGAGGGAGTTAACAAGTCATGCCAGTTACCTCCGGGCGCACTCCCTGCCAGTTGGCCAGGGAAAAGCTAGTGAGAACCCTGGTTTTGACAAGTGATATAAGAGATCTCCAAAGTGCACCTACCTCAAGAGCTGACACTCAGTCATCATGGGGGCCATCGCTCTGCCTTCCACTGCTACACTGTCCTCTTCAGCAGCATCTCTGATCTCTCAACATCAGGTTATACTCCTTGTCCATCATCCCCTGAACATGTGTGTCTTTCACCGCTTACAGGTACCAGCTCTATGACTAAGCTAAAGTCTTCTGTCTTCACGATTTCTATCTCTCAGCCGTTTGGTTGGTAGTATCAGGAATGGGTCACTATTGGCCTCAGCATGCCCATAATTGTAACTGATATCTCTGCAGCTTTCGACGGCTGCCACTAGTCTCCCACTTGGAAATCTGTCCAGTGTTACTTTTAACTACAACTCTCACTGCCCTCACTGTCAGTGCTTCAATCAGTATAACTGTGGTTGACCAATGGGCTTGAACTTAGACGTCTCAAGCAACTCATCATACCCAACAGGAGCGCACGCAGGATTTTTAAGGGGGGTCCCCCCCCCTCTGCCCAAAAGAAAAAAAATTATAGAGAGAGCTGCTGCACACGTGCAGGCGCATGCGCAGCAGCTCCATTTCGGCAGCAGTGTACTATACAGCAGCCGCAGCGCTGTCAAAGAAGCGTCCGCGGCGGAGCTGTATAGCACAGTGCCGTATGTAGGGGCACTTCGTTAGCGGAGGGGAGGGGTTTCTGGAGACCCAGAAACCCCCCCCTGCGTGCGCCCCTCCCCAAATGTTTTCCAGACTGAGGGCACTTTCCCATGCATTGCAGAGAGCATTTCAATTCTTAGATTATGCCCTGGCTGTGGTACTCCCAGCTTATCAAAACTATTGAATGTAGTCCACTAAACTATTGAATGTAATCCACTAAACTCTGCTAAAGGAGCATTACAATACAATAAAAGTTAGTCATAGTAATTTTCCTTTTGTTTGGGACAAGGAGGCATTAGTTCATTGTTGTTTGGGCAGCACAGTGGCCTAGTGGTTAGCACTTCTGCCTCTCAGCACTATAGTCTTGAGTTCGATTCCCGCCAATGGCCTTATCTGTGAGGAGTTTGTATGTTCTCCCTGTGTTTGTGTGGGTTTCCTCTGGGTGCTCCAGTTTTCTCCCACAATCCAAAAACATACTAATAGGTTAATTGGCTGCTATCAAAATTGTCCTTAGCCTCTATCTCTGTCTTTGTGTGTGTGTGTATGTTAGGGAATTTAGACTGTAAGCTCCAATGGGGCAGGGACTGATGTGAATGAGTTCTCTGTACAGCGCTGCGGAATTAGTGGCTGCTATATAAATAACTGATGATGTTGATTAATAACATTTTCCATTCTGATGTCTGCTGTTAATGTATTGTTATGTGCGTATTGTCGCTAACCAATAACGATTGTCGAACCTCGATTTGTGTTTCCAAAGCACAAAGATTTATTCGCAATAAGTGGAATAATATGCTCAAGCGAAGTAATAGTAAATACAGCCGTTACTTATCGCAGGCGCCCTGGATCCAGTGCAGTCATTCAATCCTGAAGTCTGGGGACAAGATGTCTGCACTCTGGATCACAAGCTGCTGCTTTTATACACAATCAAATACAGTAATACAATGAAGATGGTATAGCTTGCATCTATTGGTCCGGGTCTCAGGAATGTCCAAGGGGTCGTCAATCATTGGCTGGTTCATCCTAAGGAATCCAAAGGAGGGGGTCATCTCTGCAGGGGGTATGCTCTGCTCTTCCCGCCAGGATTCCTTAGTCTTAAGTAGTTCATAATTCCCTATCATTCATAACTTGCGTATGCACTCTGCGATTCCCTCACAGAGTGAACCAAACAGTAGGATATGTAATAAGGTTCATTATGATACCACTCATGATGTTATTCCTTTAACCCGTTCCGTGTATTTCACTAATATGCATGTAACTCTGATATAACATATAAATACTACTATGTTTTGACATAACTGACTATGTGTTGCAACTACCATTAATGTGTACTATTTTATAAGTATGCGTGTTTGTGCGAATGTATGGTAAAAGACCAATTACTGTTGTTGCCACGTGTAGTGGATGCGTACGCCCTTTCACGCCGTAGCGTGCCCTTGTACGTCGATGCGTACCGTACGCATCTTTTCAGACAAAGACAACCAAGTTTGCTAGACTTTAATTGAAATGACTTTATCCAATTTGCTGACTTCGACAGTTCCACCCTTTGATAGTGTAATAAACTATCACCCAATCACCGTTTCAAGTTCAGGATTATACAATACTTCTTCACAGACCATGATCTCGGTATCTGGTACCACCCTTTCAGTCTCTTTCTCAGTGTTACTCCCATGAGACCGTTTTCCACACTTCAACACAGTAAGAACGCATTTGACAACTAAACCAATTGCTAAGATGACACCCAGTATAAGGAGAAGGAGCTTACCTACACTAGCAACCATTTCCTGTACCCACTCCCCCAGACCGGAGAACCATTTTGCTGGGTTCAACCATGATAACCAACCCGCCACCTTTTCCCCGACCTCATATAACGAAGAATTATGGCTCTTTCGAAATTCCCATTTCAGCTGCAAAATTTCATCCATCTTCCGGTCTATAACCTCTTTAGGGTCATCAGTATTATTAGTAATGTACGTGCAACATTTGACACCGAACTGGGTGGCCAGTGTCACACAGTACCCACCAGTAATAGAGGTGAGATAATTTAGTACCAGTCTATGTTGCACCAACTCCTTCTTGTACGCTTGTAGCTCCCTTCCAGTATACCTGAAAGTGTCATCATACATCTCGGTGATATTATCTATTAATTTAACTAGGTCTTGGATATATTTAAAGTTTAATGTTCCCCGAGCGGTCCTGGTGAGATCTAGAGCAACCATAACCAGCAGTTTCACTAATCAATTTTGTAGCTATGGGTTCCTCACCAGGAATCATATTTCTCTTGCCACGGTGTTCATACTGTGTGTGTATGTATGGTGGTGATGTAGTCTTGTGAATATCAACCATTTCTTCATGAGTAATAGTCATGATTTCAGGAACCAGTTTAGCTAAGAAACACAAGCCCTTGGAACTCGGAGTCACCCAGGAATAAGCTTTTCTTCCACAAACAAAATACACATCCTCAGGGAGAACATAAGGGACAGTATGCCCATGAATTATGTCACACAGAGTTTTGATAAAACTACCCATGCCTAGTGTCTCCATCTGCTCTAGACATGTGTCGACATTAATGACATTTTCACATTTATCTGTAGAGACTTTTCCAATGGATACCTTCTTATGTTTGGTTATACGCCCTAACTTGTGACTTCCATCCACATTCCTGCCTAGTAGTGACCTTGTGAGTCTCTCTCTAAAATGAGTGTGGCGAGCCATTGTCTGATCTGATAGGTCAGCCTCCCAATTCTCCAGGCGCTTTGCATGAGATATGTTTAGGCACAGCAAAGATCTGCCTATGGAGTATTGTCGAAGTGTCAGACTAGGGGACCTAGTGTTATTGTACCTCCCTTCTATGGGCCTCCCACCCCTTAATTCGAGTACTTCGGATATGTTTAGCGGTATTGGCACTAGTCCTATGTTATGCTGCCCTTGAGGCACGTGAGAGCACACCCAACACTCGGTTTGGTTTAGCACCTTACCCACCAGGGAGTGATAATCCTCCAAAGGATGCCCGCCTATATTCAGAGTACTGGGGGACTGACATCGTTGGATGCATCTCTCTTCAACTAGGGAGTTGCAGAACTTGCAGATACAATACTCATCAGACAATAGCCCCTCACACTGCCTCAGAGTTCCTGAGCTAGCAGACCTTTTCATAACCCCTGGACCAAGTTTGATAATGGGCTGCTCAGGATATCCTATTAACTTTTCTTTGGCCTCCATTTCATCCGTATCACTCCCAGAACTCTCCTCCATCCTTCATCCTCCTTCACAAAAATAGAATGTCCTAGAAAAAGTAAAAACAAGGAAAATCCTGGAACAAAAGAAAAACAAAAACCGCCACTCCATCGCTGGAAAGATAGTTCTGAGGCAACGTCTCTGGTTCAGGTTTCTCAACTGCAGGCTTTAGGTCTCCCAGAACAGGCTCACAAGTGACAGCTCTATGTCGTTGGTCTGAGTCTTGTCTTGCACTTTCTCCGGATTATGGACTCTCCTGCAGTGGGTGGAATGGACCCAAGTGTCTCTCTCTGCAACCTTCAGTGATGTAGTACTGGTCAGCAGCACTTGGTACGGGCCTTCCCAACGGTCTGTTAAACAACCTGAACGTAAGAAATTGCGGATCATAACATAGTCTCCAGGTTCAACATCATGACAGTTCGTCTCTGGCATACCAGGTGACAGCATTTTTAGTTTTTGTTGTTGTTGTTTCAGCTGTCTACTCATTCTTATAAGATATTGTACAGTCACTTCATTATTACACTTTAAGTCGTCTTGTGGACTCACGATCAAATGAGGTTGTCGTCCGAACAGTATCTCAAAGGGGGACAGATTAAGAGGAGGTCTAGGAGTGGTTCGAATGCTGTGGAGGACCAACGGCAAAGCCTCAGGCCATGCCAACCCAGTTTCAGCCATTATCTTACCTAGTTTGTTCTTGATAGTACCGTTTACTCTCTCCACCTTACCACTGGCTTGTGGTCGGTAAGGGGTGTGAAGTCTGCTACTGATTCCCATGAGTTTACACATATTTTGAAAGATATCACCAGTAAAATGGGTACCCCTATCACTTTCAATGATTCTAGGGATACCGAACCTACACACAAAGTCTTGTACAATTTTCTTTGCAGTGAACACAGCAGTATTAGTGGCTGCCGGATATGCTTCTACCCAACCGGAAAACACATCAATACACACTAACACATACTTTAGATTCCTGCACGGTGGTAATTGGATATAGTCAATTTGTATTACCTGAAAAGGTCCGTCTGTAGGAGGGATGTGGGATGGCTCAGTTGGAATAGTTTTCCCAACATTTTTCCTAAAACAAGTAAGACATGACATTGCTTTCTTACCAGCTTGAGAGGAAAATCCGGGAGCACACCAGTATGCTCTCACCAGTTTGCACATACCTTCTTTACCCAGGTGAGTCAGGCCGTGTGCTGCTTCAGCCAGGCTTGGATAGTATGTTCGGGGAGCTACAGGCTTACCTTGTCCATCCCTCCAGAGTCCTGAGGACTCTTGACCACATCCCTTCACCTTCCAGACCGCCTTCTCCTGCAGGGAACACAAATCTTGCATTTCAATTAATTTCTGCGTGTCTAATGTCTGAAAAACCATCATAGTCTCGGTCGATACAGTCATAGGTTGCCCTGCTGCCCATTTAGCCGCTTCGTCTGCCCTGTTGTTGCCCAATGACACTGGGTCTTCTTCAAAGGTATGGGCTTTGCACTTTATGACGGCTACTGTTCTGGGTAACTGTATCACTGTCAGAAGTCCTTTTATGTGTTGTGAGTGTGCCACTGGTGTACCTGCTGCTGTCGTAAAGTTTCTAAGACGCCAAAGGGCCCCAAAATCGTGCACTACCCCGAAGGCGTACCTAGAGTCAGTATATATATTGGCTGATTTACCCTCTGCCAGTTCACACGCTCTCCTTAGTGCTACTAGTTCCGCCACCTGGGCTGAGTGAGGTGGACCAAGGGGTTCAGCTTCTACCACATCCTGATCGTCTACAACAGCGTAACCAGTACATAGCTCTCCTGTCTCTGTCTGTCTATGGCAACTTCCGTCTGTATAAAACGTAAAATCTACATTTTCTAAGGGGGTGTCACGTATGTCGGGCCTTGCAGTAAAGGTCTGATTCAGGTGTTCCATACAGTCATGCGTGTCAGTATTCTTGCCTAACTCATCATCAACCAGGGTCTCCTCACCTCCCACCCTTTGTGTCTCTTGAGACACATACGGAAGGTATGTAGCTGGATTTAAGGTGTTACATCGTTTGATGGTGATGTTTGAGGGTGCCATCAGGGCTAGTTCCCATTTTGTGAATCTAGCTGAAGAAACATGTCTGGTTTGGGCTGAATTTAACAGAGCTGATACAGCATGGGGTGTATAGACAGTTGAATTATGTCCTAATACTACGTCCTCGCTCTTACTTACTAGAAGAGCCGTTGCTGCTACACTTCTGAGACATGTTGGGAGTGATCTTGCCACATTGTCTAATTGTGCACTGTAGTATGCTACCGGTCTGCTAGCGTCACCATGTTTCTGTGCGAGGACACCTGCTGCACAGCCATCAGCTTCTGTACAAAATAGCTCAAAAGGCTTTTCATAATCAGGTATTCCCAATGCAGGTGCTCTTGTCAGACTATCTTTAAGGTTAAAGAACGCTTGCTCTGACTCTTCTGTGTGTACAACACGCTCTGGTTTTGAGGAAGAGACTAGCTCCTGCAATGGTAATGCCAGAATAGAAAAACCTGGGATCCAGGACCTACAGTATCCACACATCCCCAAGAAAGTACGAATCTGCTTCTGGCTCTGCGGCAGGGTCATGTGTTGTATGGCCTCAATTCTGTCGGTTGTCAGGTGTCTTAGCCCCTTGGTGAGGCAGTGTCCTAAGTATTTGACCTTAGTCTGACATGGCTGTAATTTATCCTTTGCCACCTTGTGCCCTGTTTGTGAAAGATGAAGCAACAACAATTTAGTATCATGCAAACATGACATAAAAGAATCAGAGCACAACAACAAATCGTCCACATATTGAATTAGAACAGACCCATTGTGGGGTTGAAAGGATTGCAAACAGTCATGTAAGGCTTGGGAGAAAATACTGGGGCTGTCAATGAACCCCTGGGGTAGTCTGGTCCATGTGTATTGCACTCCCCTGTAGGAGAATGCAAAAAGGTATTGGCAGTCAGGGTGAAGAGGGAATGAGAAGAAAGCAGAACATAGATCAATGACAGTAAAATGACTGGCAGACGGTGGAATCTGAATGAGGATGACAGCTGGATTCGGCACTACGGGGAATTGGCTCTCAACAACTTTGTTAATTCCCCTTAAGTCCTGGACTAATCTATAGCCCCTCCCCCCACTCTTCTTCCACAGGGAAAATGGGACTATTTGCTGTACTGGCTGTACGAATTAAAATTCCTTGTTGTAACAGCCTCTCAATAACAGGATATACCCCTAGTTCCACCTCCGGTTTTAATGGATACTGTGGGATTTTTGGAGCTATCCTACCACTTTTTAGATTGACCATGACATGTCCAGTGTCCTGTCCATCTCTGGTCCATAGGGAACCTGGTATTCCCAGCAACATCCCCTTTACTTGAGATGGACTTTGTTCTATAACAGGAGAGTGTAACATTAACCTTTGAGGGGTGTCCAATATATCCTGTACCTCATGTGCGACCTTCTCCGGTATATCTAAGAACACACCATCAGAAGTACAGTATATGACACATCCCATTTTACATAACAAGTCTCTCCCTAGCAAGTTAGTAGGAGCTGCTGAAGCCAAGAGAAACGAATGCTTAGTATGCAGAGGCCCGATAGTAACTTCGGCGGGTTTAGTTAGAGGATAATGTAGCACTTTTCCCGTTACCCCCATAGCTGGAATAGTTTTACTGGTCACCTGTAGGTTGAAAGGAGAGGTTATCACAGATCGGGCCGCTCCTGTATCTACAAGAAAAGTTTGTTTCCTACCAGCTATGTCAACTATCATTGTTGGTTCTTTACTCTGACTCTCAGTTAACCTCACTGGCTGTAGACTACAGGTATGACCTGACCCCTACCGCTGACTATTGATTTCCCACGCAGCATTTGCTGCCGTAATATGCGCGGATAGATGTGAGTCTTCTAGTCTATGTGAATCCCTCCTTGGAGGATATCTATGTGACCCACCTTTCTGTGTATTGAGTCTTTCCTTTTTACACTCTCTAACGTAATGTCCTTCCTCGTTACAGTTGAAACACCTGATCACTTTAGGTTTCCTGTTATATGGGTTGTATGCTGGTGGTCGTGTATGCACCCTTTCTAGAGCCTGTATACTTACCATCATTAACCTATCACTTTTCTCCTCCCTTTTTCTAAAAAGGTTTTTGTCATGCTCCACAGCAGACTCCCTAAGAGAGTCTACCGTGACGCCTCTCCAATTAGGTAATGTGGTTTGTACTCTCGTCTTTAAATTTTCTCTAAGGCCATCTATCAGTACCCCTACAGCTACCTCTCTGTGATGTGGGTCCTCACTTATGTTGGATATCCCAGTAAATCGTGCGATCGCTGTTATAGCTCTAGCAAAGTAATCTGAGGCAGTTTCACTATCCTTTTGTTTAATGGTGAAAATCTTACTCCAATTTACTACTACTGGAAAACAGATGGCTAAGTGTTTGACAATTTGTTCTATATTCCGTTGGTTAATCTCATCAGTCAAGGTGTCATCTTCCTCCAACAAACAATCTTCAATAAATTTTTGTATGTTAGTATTGGGAGGAAGACACGCCCTCAACACTACCCGCCAATCCTTACTGGTTGGTTTGTGAGCATTTCCTAAGTCTTTAACAAATTTCTAACATTTAGCTAACTCCTTTCTAGGGTCCGGGAATTCAGTCATAATGGAACGTAATTCTGATCTAGTCCAGGGACAATGCATTGTAACATTTCTTAAAGGAACTACACCATCCTTATCCGGTTTCCCATTGGGAACTGATATTGTGCGGACCGGGAACGCACCTTCTGGTACACTGACTTCAGGAGACACTACAGGATTTACTGGTCCTAGATTTAGAATGCTTTCACTCCTAGTGATCACGCTACTCTCACCTATCTCAGCCATTTTCTCATACTTGCGCTGAGCCTCTAGTACACTAACAGCATGGGCAATGGCCGAAATCACAGTGGGTTCATCTTCACTTTCAGATACACTTGATTTAAACTGGTTTAAAACAGGATACAACTTAGTAATTTTTCTATTTTCAGTTTTAAACGGCTGTACTTACCCCTCCCGCCACATAAGGTGGCGGGGGCGCGCTTGCGCTGAGTTCGCCACGCTTCGCAACGGTTACATCCGCCTTGCGCGCGCTTTTCGCCACGCCTACTTCCGGTTTGCATTCGCTGCTCTGCCACGTGTTACTTTCCATTTGCCTAAATTTTAAACAATCATTATGTTTATTCCTCACTTTCGTTGAGGTAATCAACCATACTTTATCTTTTACGGTATTTAGTACCTCTGCATTAAAACTTCCTATTGTTGGGAAAGGCCTATCACAAGTTTTGGTCATCTTGACCCACGTGTCACAATACACAGTTGCGTATGCACCATATTTCTTACACATGAGAAACCTCGCTGAACCA
Organism: Mixophyes fleayi; assembly: GCF_038048845.1. Classification (NCBI taxonomy): domain Eukaryota; kingdom Metazoa; phylum Chordata; class Amphibia; order Anura; family Limnodynastidae; genus Mixophyes; species Mixophyes fleayi. Next base: position 62,021,042 of record NC_134405.1, read on the forward strand.
ATAGGGCCTTCCTTAGGCAGTACACTGACCATCTCTAGCGTATGCTTAGCACCCATGTTGAACAATATACCTTCTACCCGGAACACAGACACACCGCAATGCTCTGTTCCTTCCGGCCAAATGTGAAATACAGACACACCGCAATGCTCTGTTCTTTCCACCTAATAATTTCAACTCTGTTGCTACAATCACACCTAGAGATCTCTAATGCTCGGTGAACGTATTTCCTTTAGCCGCGTTCACTCGCTTTTCTCGCCCCTGGCGAGGATCCCTACTACAGAAATATCACTGTGGGCCCCAAGGGCTATCAGCTCCTCGATACCCTGGCTCAACCACAAAAATCTGCTGAGTTTATTATCGCTGGGAGCGCAAGTTAATACAATCAACCTGCCTTTCCAGTATAATTCCTCCTAGCTGCTTCACCAATTCGCACTAACGGTGCGATCGGATCGCACTGCCTACCAACACTAATTATTAGCAAACCTTGCGATCTATTGGTAGCGCTTTGCGAAAACCCAGTTTTCGCATTCGGTATACCTGCCCTGTATACCGTCCTTCAGTTGGGCAATCCGCCTCGTCAGACAGCAACTGAGCACAATGAATAATGAACAGTGTATCTACGTTACAACATCACACACTATACACCTTTTCTGCGCAGAAAATCAAAAGTTCCCAACAACAGTAATAATATCTCAGAGGCTTTCACAAGTAATTATACTATACATGTACAATAACTATCAAAACGATTGTTTAACCACGTGGCAAGTCTACCGGAAGTTCGCGTACGCACAGCAGGAAATACACATACGCTAAGCAATGTAATGCAGTTAAAACGCACAATGACAGAAAAAAGAAACAGTTTTCTCTTTTGTCCCTAGGTTCTAGTTAGCGTGCCCTAGATAATGCAAAACGGACATTCGGTTTCACAACACAGAGTTAAATTCAGGTTTTGAACACCATGCGTTCTTACCCGTTTATGACGCGTCTCCACCCTTTGTTGAGGAACCGAAATCCATTGGTCTTGCGTATCATCGGCAACGAAACCTCCAAAGCTCACGAGCCCCCAAATTGTTATGTGCGTATTGTCGCTAACCAATAACGATTGTCGAACCTCGATTTGTGTTTCCAAAGCACAAAGATTTATTCGCAATAAGTGGAATAATATGCTCAAGCGAAGTAATAGTAAATACAGCCGTTACTTATCGCAGGCGCTCTGGATCCAGTGCAGTCATTCAATCCTGAAGTCTGGGGACAAGATGTCTGCACTCTGGATCACAAGCTGCTGCTTTTATACACAATCAAATACAGTAATACAATGAAGATGGTATAGCTTGCATCTATTGGTCCGGGTCTCAGGAATGTCCAAGGGGTCGTCAATCATTGGCTGGTTCATCCTAAGGAATCCAAAGGAGGGGGTCATCTCTGCAGGGGGTATGCTCGCCAGGATTCCTTAGTCTTAAGTAGTTCATAATTCCCTATCATTCATAACTTGCATATGCACTCTGCGATTCCCTCGCAGAGTGAACCAAACAGTAGGATATGTAACAAGGTTCATTATGATACCACTCATGATGTTATTCCTTTAACCCGTTCCGTGTATTTCACTAATATGCATGTAACTCTGATATAACATATAAATACTACTATGTTTCGACATAACTGACTATGTGTTGCAACTACCATTAATGTGTACTATTTTATAAGTATGCGTGTTTGTGCGAATGTATGGTAAAAGACCAATTACTGTTGTTGCCACGTGTAGTGGCTGCGTACGCCCTTTCACGCCGTAGCGTGCCCTTGTACGTCGATGCGTACCGTACGCGTCTTTTCAGACAAAGACAACCAAGTTTGCTAGACTTTAATTGAAATGACTTTATCCAATTTACTGACTTCGACAGTATGTATAGTCAGGGTCACCAAAAAGACATTTAAGCCATGATTCAGAAGCTCTTTTGGCTGAGGGGTAGTGTGCACAGTCAGTACTATACACTGCAACCTTTGGGGTGGTGACCACACTAACTAATTTGGGGCTATAGGTCTATGCATTCCCCTGCCCTATTTACTTCTGTCTAAAACCCTTCTCGATAGCCAAATCATGTTTCTTCACCTTTTGGGAAGCTACCTGGTTGATACTGCCAGTAGCATATGCTTGTCTCAAAGATTAAGCCATGCACGTGTAAGTACACATGGCCGGTACAGTGAAACTGCGAATGGCTCATTAAATCAGTTATGGTTCCTTTGATCGCTCCACCTGTTACTTGGATAACTGTGTAAGTAATATCATGTAAAGTGCAATTCAATGTATGTAGCTTGTATGTCTCGGAGAGAGCTGCAAATCCTGCAAATACTTTTTCCAGCGCAACCTGCTCCAAAAGTGCGCTAACCTCTGTCTCTTGCTGTTGCTGGTAGCGGGACTGTGTATCCAGCTGGCCAGCCAGACTTTACCCAAGGTGCAGGTCAGCCTGACGCTCATAAATCTCCAGAAGGCAAAGAACGGGTGGAGATGCTATTTTTACTTACATCTTCAGTGATTAGGCTCCTTTGCCTAAGAGCCAGACGAGGGATCACCAACCTGAAATGTTGGAATCTGAGATCAGATAAAAGTCTATACCTGAAGATAGCTGTAGAGATTAGAGGCAAAGGATTACAGCTCCCGTTGGCCTGTTCTAGCATGGGAGACTACAGCAAAGGACTGTGAGATCCAGAGATCTTCCATCTCCCTCATTCCCTGTGGGTCTTGTGGATGTTTGTGCCTGCCAAAAGGGAGGAGACATTGAAGCAACAATGCTGCCTTGCTGGCAACAAGAGGGTGAGAAGTTTTACTACCACCAGATTGTGCCCGATGCGGATACCCCAGTGATTGGAATAGAGACTTGTACTTGTGTTGTATTATTTCCCTATATGTTATACTCATGTTATCTTTATTCAGATATTTAACTGGCAGTGATAATACTTTTCAATGTCCACGGTGCTGGAGGCAGGTGGTAGGCTGAAATATAGTCCGGTGAGCACTGACCTGGTGTGGAAGTCACAGGTAGTTATCTCTGGATACACTCTCTGCCGGTTGGAGCTTGCAAATAATCTGTGGGTGCACCATTATCCCGACACACCCCATTATAATATGCCTGTGCCTGACCCCCAAGGCAGCGTAGGTATCAGATAATTTGTTCCCGCCAATCCCCCATCAATGCACATGAATAGTTAACATAGCCTAATGTCCCTAACGTTCAGGTTTTAAAGATTTGTTCCTAGAAATGTCTTTATTTTTTCAATATTGCCCAAATGCACAAATTCCACTTTTTGCATGTTAAATGTTGTTCTTATTCTCCAGGAAACGTTAATATTTATTGAAGAGGAATGTTTAAAATGCCCAAAATCATGTTTTATGTTGTAATCAAATTCAGCAGCTTTGTCATGATGGGTATTGCAGTGCTCCAAGGTCCGCAAACACAGTATCACATGTCGGGCTTGGATTCACTGGCTCAGCAGCAATGTTGCTGCAAAAATGATGGCAACAATGAGTTTATATAGTGTGCTTTGATGTGTGTAGTGTCCATATAGTGCAGCCTCAAGTAGTGATTTCTTTGAGTCTGCTAACACCCAAACCTGTCATTTGTTCCTGGTGGTTTAGTTTTCTCTCTTCTCTCCCAGCCTACAATGTTTTCCAAGGTTTCTTTTCCTGCATTCAGCAGGTTTTTTTGACATTTTGCGGCTTGTAATATATCCAGATGATTGGTCAGTGCTCACCATATATGACACGCCTGTGACACATGACACATTACAATATGTTGAAACACCGAATTGTCAAAAAGTTTTCCTGCAAGGAGATCAGCTGTAAGACAGCTGCCAGCTTCAGACCCCTGCCGTTCTTGCATCTGGGGCAGTGAGGTTTGCTAGTAAAATATTTCTAGGGGTGGACATCTCCTTTGATCTGCTAGTGTTACACCACAGGTTGACTTTTTTTTTTTTTTTAAAGACTTTATAACTTTTGGCATGCAATAGACAAGAATTCGGCGTGAACACGAGCGGGCAAACACAAGGGGTAACTCAAAAGTTACATATGAAAATTACATAATACTCGGATGGAACAAATGCATATTGTACCCTAGTCTCTCCCTCTCTGTCTGTCTGTGTGTGTCTATAGTGGGGATTTTAGACTGTAAGCTCCAATGGGGCAGGGACTGATGTGAATGAGTTCTCTGTTCAGCGCTGCGGAATTAGTGGCGCTATATAAATAAATGATGATGATGATGATTGTACAAAGATTAGTGTATGTAGCAGCCGAGAGCTGATATACAACTGTAGTGAGGCAAACAGTAATATATAGGTTATGCAATAGTTAAGGGGGGGAGAGAGAAGAAAGAAGGGGAAGGGGTGATGAGACCAAACCTGGAACCCCCAGTGACCCTCAGTCCACCGGACTGGTGAGAAAATTATTATTCTACCTAATAATTTAAAAAATAATAGAATAGGATTTGGCCAACTCAACCCTGTTCAAACGAAGAGAGCTGAAATATTTTGAGCTTGGTCAGGCATTGGGGTGGGGCCAGAGAGGCTATTGTAGATTAACCAGTTGCCCCAAATTTGAGATAATTTGTGGGTTCTCTTATTTAAGTTTGCTGACAATTTTTCCCATAATCGTCAAAAAACAGATTTTATTGAGGAGTTGCTGTCCGGAGGGGGATCTGGATTTTTCCAGTGTTTCGCGACTAGGCATTTAGCAGTGTTAAGAATCTGGATAGACAGTTTCTCCATGTACTTATCCAGGATCTCTATCTGAGAACCCAGGAGAAAGGACCATGGACATTTGGGAACATGGACTCTAGTGACCTGACTGATCAGAGCGGCTACCCCATCCCAGAAGGAAGCGATTTTTGGGCAAGTCCACTAGATGTGGAGAAAGAATCCCTGTTTCCCATATCCCCTCCAACATAAGTCAGAAGTGGACCCATAGATCTTTTTCAGCCAGCAGATTGACATTTTTAAATATTATAATGATAGTTGTTGGGTGCAGCAATGAGGACAGGAAACGCTTTAGGTGATTGCTGGCCCTAATGTCTTAATGTTTGAAACGGATAGCTTCTCTATTTTAATAGGAGTTAGACCATATGATTTCCTCCATGTCGGCATGAGATATTTTAAGGCAGTACAATTAGATCTGACATGGGTCAAATTGTCACTTTTATTGTAGTTGCTAATTCATCCAGTTTATAGAAGATCTGACAGTAAAAAAAAATGGAGGACTATTTATGCCTCTGAGAAGCCCTGAAGGTCTCTGCTGATAAAAAAAAATGTGAATTATTTCTATTATTATCATAGATTTTTTAGGCGCCACAGTTCTCTGCAGCACCGTAAAGTAGGGAAAACAGGACATATAAAAAGTAGGGACATACAATGTAGATAATATAAATGCAGGCATGAAAACAAAGAGTGTGGAGGACCCTGCTCATTAGAGAGATTACATTCTAAGTGGAAGAGGGCACAGCTGAAACAAGAAGGACAAGTGTGGCTTAGAGTGGAAATTGGGACAGCTGTGAGGGTGTATTAGTGTAAATAGTGTCATCAGGGATAAGGTCACCTCTAAAAAAAGAGTTGGGTTTTGAAAGAGCATCTAAAGATTTGAAGGCTGAGCAGCACGGGAGAAGTCTTGTAGGCGGGAGTGAGAGGTGGTTACCAAAGATGAGACAATGCGCAGGTCAGAGGTAGATCCAGGAGGGCGGGAGGGAGAGTATTTTGATATGAGGTTTATGATGTATACAGGGGTAGTGTTGTTGAGGGCTTTGTAGATAAGGGTGAGTAATTTAAATTGATTCTGGAGGACACAGGGAGCCAGTGTAGGGATTTGCAAAGTGGTGTAGCAGATGTGGAGCTGTGAGAGAGGAAGATCAGTCTTGCAGCAGCATTTAAGATGGATTGAAGTGTGACTATATGGGTGTCCTTAATACCAAATAGCAAGAGGTTGCAGTAGTCAAGACAGGAGATGATGATAAAATGGATAAGAGTTTTGGCAGCATGTTGAGTAAGAAAAGGGTGTATTCTGGCAATGTTTTTAAAGTGGAGTTGACAAGACTAGGAAAGAGTCTGGATGTGAGGAATAAAGAAGAGAGTGGAGTCAAGTGTGACACCAAGGCATCGGGCTTAGGAGACTCAGGAAATTAGATTGTTATTGACAGTGAGGGAGATTTGAGGGGAGGTGGTGATTCTGGCAGGAGGTAAGGTAATAAACTCTGTCTAGGACAAATTTTGTGAATAATAAAAGTCACCCATAGAACCTACCAAGAAAAAAAAAACAATCCCTGTACTTGCCTTACTCTAGATCAGCGCTGGCCGGCCGGTGGTATGGAGTCTAACGAACCCCCAAGGCGGGATGGGCTTTGCTGCGGAGGATCGCAGATCGCGGTCCACTGGTCTGCCTCTAGAGGTAAGGATAGGAGGTAGCCCACGATTCACTGGAACTGGATGGTAGTATCAGGATAGCCGAGGTCTGGTACACTTGGAGTGGAGATAGATACGTAGTCAGCAAGCCTGGGTCTGGTACACTTGGAGCGGAGATATATACGTAGTCAGCAAGCCTGGGTCTGGTACACTTGGAGCGGAGATATATACGTAGTCAGCAAGCCTGGGTCTGGTACACTTGGAGCGGAGATAATCTGAGCAATCAGCAAGGAGAACAGGTACACGGAGAATCACGAGGAATCACCAAGTCAGGGAACATAGGAAGTTGCTCTGACGCTGCCCAGGTGTCAGAGCAGGTCTTTAGTAGTTTAGCAATTTGAATTCCCTGCCCCGACTGTCCTGTGACAGCGCCGCCGTGACCCGGAATGGAGAGAGGATCGTGGCGCTGGAGCGAGGACAGGTGAGTGTAACACCTATAACGTGAACATATGTGTTATTCCTTAACTAAAAATAGACAAAATCACAGCAGACTAAGTTTCTGGGATTGATCTGAACTCTGAATATAAATTTAACCAAGGAGATGATTATAATAAGAGTTTATATTTTTGTGTTTTTGTCTTTTTTCCCTAGCTAACAGACATAAAATAAAAGCTACCAATTTGAGTTTGGTTGAAAAAGAATCCATAACTCCCAACTATCCATACTTATGATGGAACTTATTTCCGAACTGCCAGAACTGTTGGGAGATATGTCAGCTGTCTACAGGTTTATTTAGAAGAGGGAAAGGGGTTTCGGGGTAGGCTAGACCATCTGAAGGCAGCAACACAGTGTTGCACACAAAGTGTCCCGGCAACTTTCCTGCATGCATTGCATCCTCCACAGCCCTAGATTCCCTGCTCTGCCGCTCTGCAGACTGGACATTCTATCTGGTCACCCTGCCCACTCCATGTTTGGTCAAAGATTACTCCTGTAGAAGGGGCTTCTTCTCTGGCTTCTGTCTGCTCTCATCTTGGGCTTTGTACCTGCGTGCCTGACCTTGGGCCTAGATGAGATGCCTCATGAACATGCTTTTCTGCCTGTTTTCATTCCATGAGTTGTGACCAATCCAACGGTCATCTGCTCAGGTGCTTCCAGCCTGGCGCTCCCTCCTCTATCTGCAGATACTGTATATGTGCGAGACTGACTGCTCCTTCCATCCTCCCCAGTACTCTCAACCCATATTTGCAGGGATAATTATACTTATGCCCCACATGAGTCAGCTCCAATAGTCAGTTTCTACACTATTAGTATGTTAGTTTGGTTTTATGGGCCTGTCCATCCCTTCTCAGTAGCTGGATACACTTGGGCTTCTTTTTTTCATTTCTATTGTTCTACCATCACTGCTTCCGTAATAGGGAGGCTTTCATCTTGTGCTATTGTAAATACATCCTCTGATATGGGCATGGTTCCAGGTTCTTTTGACCTCAATGTCATAGCTGTGCCCTAATAAGAATAAAGCTCAAGCTGCATGCGTGCTGCGGCAGTCACCTGGATGGCTTTCCGAGGATTAAAGCTGGACATTATGATTCATTACAAGGTTGAATTTCTTTCATATAAGTATTGATTAAAGCGTTTTATGCCCCAGACAAGAGGCTATTGGTCTCTCACTCCCATCTGCCATTATGTGGAACATTATTCCATACGGTGACAACTTGAGGTTGATCATAGTAGGTTAGAATGTCAGATGTATGCAGCTGTAGGCTGCCGCATCCTAGACTAGAACGCGCTAGAATTGTTTTCTTTACAACACTGTATGTATCTCTTTTGCCTTTTTAAAAGCACATTCACATTCTTCAGTCTCCGACCATTTCTGCCCAATTTATAAGAGGCGGTGTAATGGGTGGAGCACTGTAGCTAGGTTTGGCAATAATCTATTGTAATAACTGATGTATTCCAGTCAGGGGATGGTCCGGGGAGCAAAACTCGACTCAGCAGCCTCTTTTAAAGGAAAAAATGCAGGCGGCCCAGTGACCCAGCCCAAGGTAGCCCTTAATGGGACCGGCCCGGGGGGCAGATGCCTCCCTGCCGCCCAGCCCAGCCTGCTCCTGTATTCCAGAAAGGATCGTAGGAGCAAGACATCTTGTGGCTTTTAGTACTGCTTTAACTTTCTCTTGGCATTTGTAAAGTCCATGAGCATCAATAGTGTGTCCATAATATGTAACAAATTTTTTAAAGACTTCACACTTATACCATTTGGCCTGAAGTCAATAGCTGATGTAGGGCCGTCTATATGTTCTTTATTGGATGATCCCGTTACAATGATATCATCAAGATAGCACTGAGTACTAAGAACTCCCTGTAAGACTTGGTTCATGATTTGCTGCCAGATGGCTGGTGCAGAGGGGATACCAAACACTACTCTATTATAGTGGTATGTGCCTTTGTGTATATTGATGTTGAGAGGTATTTTGGAATTCTTCTTCCATCTCCATCTGCAGATAAGCTTTTGCTAGGTCAATTTTACCGAATCTTTTCTTTACCCGACAAATTTGCAAACATATCTTCAATTCAGGGTAGAGGGTATTTGTTTATTTGTAAGATGGAGTTGATAGTGACCTTGAACCACCACATACTCTCACTGTGCCTTTTCTTGGCTGCTGGAACCAGTGGCATTACCCAAAGACTCCAATCAACTTTAGACAAAATTCCATTCTTCTTCAACCTTTCTAACTCAGCTTTAGCCTTCTGCCAGATTGGATAGGGTACAGGACATGCTTTATGGAACCAGAGAACTGCTCTTTCTATGGACACCCATTTTCCCTAGATAAGGTGATCCATTTTCATCTTGGAAAAACACCAGTTTGGTCTCTTTAAACACCAATCATTTTCACACTGGCACATAAGAGATACCGCAGATCCCATGGCACTTCCATGTCCATGGTTTGACTATTTAGCTGTGACGTTAGATTGCTTGTTTGTTTCCCCCATTTACACTGAGAAGTTCTAGACTGGCCAGTCTGTTTTCACTATCATTATCAGACTTGGTTTGTTTCCCTCTACAGCATATATGACTTTAGTTTCCATACCAGACATACTATTTGTATATGTCCATTTTCTATAAGCTTCATTCTTGAATCTACCTTCCCATGAGATGTGTTAGCCTTGGCCACAGTGATAGCACACATAAGTCTGCATTCAGATTGCCCTTGTTACCGCAGACATCTAGTCAACATGAGACACTGTCTTGACTCCTGTTTATAACTCAATGTTATCATTTTGTGGCCCAACATTACAATTTTTAATTTTCATGCTGTTCATTTACTTGTGCTATATTTTACAATCTGCTTTTCAGCTTCAGTCTCTGGCAATCTGATTTCCTTTCCCCATATTTTGCTACATTTCTTGTATTTCCATAATGAATTTTTAGTCCCTTCTAGGTTTACCAATATAAATGCTCTTTTTTCCCTTATTACCTCCAACACTTTTTTATTTAACCTTATTGGCTGACTTTGATTCCTAGAAAGTTTGTGACCATTCAGTAAACGTTAAGAACACACAGGAGCTCCAGATTCCAACGGTCAGTCTGCTTTGACTTCAGTGGAGGTGCGGAATCTAACGTAATGTAAGTATTCACCAGGGACCTTCACAAGGAGGTATGGGGTTCACTGCTATACACACACAGGTTGTAGCCCTCCGAACAAGTACCAGACATGACGGGCAGGTAAGTGGAATTAAGAGCGAATATAAGACATACAAAATTAATACAGATGCCAGGCATATACTGGATGATGATACCAGGAATACAGTAGTTTGGTGAAGATGCCAGGTATACAGTGAATTGCTGAAGATACCAGGAACACAGTAGATTGCCAGTGTTACCAGGAACACAGTGGAACATGAGCTTAGAGCCAGGTAGCAGAGCAAGAGACTTCATAAACTAGCCCCATCTTGCAGCCACAGCTGCTTTAAATAGAGTGGGTGAGTAACTGGACCCTGCTAAGTGCACCGGAATTTCCGTCCTGTGACAGTATGTACTTGCAACAGTTTTTGTTTAATTAATTTTTTTCCAAATTTCCCATTTGGTTTCTGTTTTTATTTAAGAGTGCATTTTCCCAGTCTACAGTGCTTCCCTGAGCTTTCAAACCTACCTTGTAAAATTCATAATTTTTGTAGCTCCCTCATAAAGTGAATTTATTGTAATTCAGGCCTACTCTTACTATGTTATAATTACTATTCCCTTAATGTCTGCTCTCCTGTATATTATAAATTATAAATTTTAGATGGTACCAAGTCCAGCAATGTTCCACGACTAGTTGGTTCTTCTTTCACTTGCAAAAAGTAGTTGTCTTTTACAATAGACAAATCGTCTCACTTTGCCAGAACCAATATTTTGATGATCACAATTTATGTCTGGCTAAGTTAAATCACCTATAAGGAGGGACACATTTTTCTTTCATGCCTTTACAATTTGTAAATATAATTTAATTAAGGACAAACATTATGCTAGGTGGCTTATAACAAACGGTAATCAACAATTTGCCATGTAAATCTAGGCAACATATTGTCACTTTTTTCACAGATATCTTCCTGCCTGGCAAGTCTACTAGATTGTAAATTATGATCTTTGGTTGGAAAACCTATTTAAACCCATTTCTATTTAGGAATTCTATACCTATGATATTTCTCTTTTGGAACATAAAATAAATATAATATTGCATCCATTAAACAGAGTAGGAGTACACACAGATGCATATGAGACATGAATAGGCTTTGATAAATTATTTGGGAAGTTGCTTGATCTTTCTCTCTTCTTGATAAGGCTGTGTTATGCACGTTTTGTTGCTATCCAATAACGATTGTTGAATCTCGATTTGTGTTTCCAACGCACAAATATTTATTCTCAAAAAGTATCAGAATAATTCAAGCGAAATAATAATAAGTACAGCTGTTACTTATCGCAGGCGCCCTGGATCCAGTGAACAATCATTCAGATCTGAAGTCTGTGGTCAAAGAAGACTGCTCACTAGATGAAGAGCTCCTGCTTATATGCAGTCAGAAATATAGTAAAACAATGCAGATGATGTGGCTTGCTTCTATTGGTCCAGGTTTCAGGAAGGTCCAGGGTGTTGCAGATCATAGGCTAGTTCAAACCAAAATATCCAAAGGTGGGGGTCATCTCTCCAGGGGATGTGCTCCGACTTTCCCGCCAAGAATCCACTCTTAACTAGTCTATTAGCATTTTATAGTCAGTATTACCTTAAACATTTATTCCCTAACATCACCAACTAGAGTATGCAATGTGCGATCTCTTTGGCGAAGGAACCGGACAACTGCTGATGAATAGGGGATTAAAATGATACCAGATATGACACATTTACTTTAACCTGAACCATGTTTTACTAACATCCACATAACTTATAATATTAAACATGAATACTATTATATTTCGACATAAATAACTGTGTTGCAACTACAATTAATGTGTACTTTTTACAAATGTGTGTGTTTGTGCGAATGTGTGTAAAAGAGTAAAAACTGTTATTTCCACGTGTTGTGGCTGGATACGCCCTTCCACGCCGTAGCGTACTCTACGCATCTTTTCAAACAAAGACAACCAAGTTTGCTCGATATTAATTGAAATGACTTTATCCAATTTGCTGACTTCGACAGCTGGTATCTATGCTTGACACAACATGTGCCTCAAATATGAAATATAAAAAGTATTGCTTTGATGCTTGTTCTATATACAATATAATGCACTTGGAGTGATCCAAGCCCCCCAACTGGTCCTTGTGGTAAAAGGAATTCCTAAAATCTTTCAGTATGTGGGGTAAAGTGCCACAAACTATAGTTGACTGTGACTCTAGCACAGGAGTCTCTTGCACAAACAATTCACAATTTACAAGATGACAAGTAGCAGGTCTCTAAAAGGTACAGGTGCTCACATATTTGGGAGTAATCATAACAACATTTATATATTATTTTCCTAAATCCTGATAATGCCTTAATCCTGACATTTGTTCTTTAATGTACATAGCTAAAAACAGCTGAAAGCAATCTCACTAAGAAAAATACACAGACTGGTTACAATTACATTAAATTTCGGAGCAGGATAGACACTTTTAGTGCCAGTGCTGAATCTAAATATAAAGCACCGCCGCGACACTCATTACCTTCCTCTGACGTCCCGGCCGTCGCCATGACGACCGGGGCGTCACTTCCGGATCCTGGCTGACCGTTGCCAAGGCAACGGTCGGAAGCTCTGTGCCCTGCGCTGCGTCCCAGCAACGGAGGAAGCCGGGCGCGCATGCGCAGAAGGTAGTATGTTGTAGTTAGACATCCTGGGGCTTGATTTAACAAGCCTGTGGGCTGATTAACGCCTGATACATTAATCAGGCAGGGGGCTGTGTGTGATTCAGAGCTAGGCTCTGATTGGTGGCCACTAGTATTTAAGGCAGTGAGGTCTGCAGCCTCACTGCCGGTTATAGTTCTGTATCCAGTCTGCTAGCCTGCTCCCTGCTTGTTCCTGTCTATTGGACCCTGTTACTGCTTACCCGTGTATGACCCTTGGCTTGAATTTGGACCCCGCTTGTGAATCTCGTGACCTTTGGCTTGAATACTTACCTCCCTGTCTGCTTGTGACCTCTGACCTCAGCTTATTCCTTGATACCGTTGTCTGCTGCCGGCCTCTGACCTCTGCTTGGACTCCACTCCGCTGGCCTGGGTTCTCCCCAGCCGGTGCACACTTCACATCCCTCTGCCAGTCTGCAGCCCAGTCTGTCCCCACCATCAGGGGCTCCAGTGAATACCTGACTGGTAGAGTAGACTCCTGGTTGTGTTGTGCCGGCTAGCGGGGTTCCTAACACATAGTGACCATTTAAACAAATGTATTTGCTAAAACACATGTATATGCTATTATGTAGCTACCTACAGATAGTTTTCGGATGTAAAAGTGGACAGAGTTTTGTTATTTGTCTTATTTATGTGATGTATAAATGTATTATGTATAACAAACCATGCAGAAATATGGACTTGCACACAATGGAACGGAACCTGATCACAAGAGTTATTGCAGGAGACATTGGATGAGTGGGGGTCAGGGCAATGAAATGGGCTATCCGCACAACTGGCGTGAGGATGGCAACTGGCCTGTTTGAATCAATGACTTTGGCATTGCTTGAAGTATAAGTAACTGGGGCAAAAAGTGTTGTAAACTGGTGGTGACAACTAAACTTACATTTACTTCTTTACATGACAGATATGTTGTTTTACAAGCTTTTTTTAATTTAATCTGCAAAGAATAATTATTTGTGAGAATGTCGAAAACCCATACATGCGGAGGGACATTATTAAGTGTGGGAATATTTTCCTTGAAAATGGGATTTAATTGAGGAGAGGATGTTTGTGCAGAGAAGTGCTGCTATATTCTGTTCTGTAGCTGGACTGGTGATGCTACAAAATATTTCAACAAAGGGGGTATGGCTAGTGAATTTGGTGGGGGTTAGGAAACAAGGGCCTGATGATAAATTGGATGTATGTTTTTATCCTCATA